>NW_027411977.1:19172609-19832609 GCF_047663935.1 Musca autumnalis
AGAACTCTTTAGTCAAATCATAAATACCATTTAATGAAAATAGAAACTATGTAATTGTATGATCGCTAATATTCGAAAATCGAATAAGCAAATAAAGAAGAAGAAGACAGTTTACGCATTGGCAGATGTACTTGAAAAGTACAAGGCCGACATTACTGCCATACAGGAAATACGATGGATTGGGAAAGGCGTCTGAGGTGACACACTGTATTATAGCTGCCATGACACAAAGCATGAGTTTGGTTGCAGATTGGTAGTTGGTCGGAGTCTAAAACATCTGGTCTCCAGCTTCACCCCAGTGGATGAAAGACTCGCTGCAATTCGATTAAAAGCTTAATTTTTCAACATCAGCTTTATTTGCTCTCATGCTTCCACTGAAGACAAGGACGAACAGACCAAAGATATACTTTACGAGCGCTTAGAAGAAACTTATGACCGCTGCCCTGCCCATGACATTAAAATTATACTAGGCGATTTTAATGCCAACATTGGAAAGGAGAATATCTTTGGCCCAACAGTCGGGAAATTCAGTCTCCACAGCGAAACATCTGACAATGGTATGAGGCTGATAGACTTCGCAGCTGAAAACCCATGGTGGTTAGCAGTGCCAGATATTCATAGGGGCACCTGGATGTCGATAGATCAAAGAAGGAAGAAATCAAATTGATCACGTTGTGATAGATGGAAAACATGCATCGAGCGTGTTGGATGTATGATCGCTTTGAGGTGCAAACATAGACTCCGAACACTACCTTGTTGCAGCAAAGGTACGTACCAGATTATACGTTGCAAACATAGTGCGAACAGTCCCAACACGGAAGTTGGACATCGGTAAGCTGCAAGCACAACAGATAGCCACAGCTGATTCCACTCAAATGGCCCAATTGCTTAATCAAAGCACTCCTCGTCCCGATAACATATCAGGACATTGGCAAAACATTGCCCACTCCATGCAAACAGCCGCAAAATCAGTACTTGGATACCAGAGACCTCCACCAAGGAATCCATGATATAGACAGAATGAAGTCCGAAAATTCTACCAAAGAGTGAAACATCTAACTAATGGCTTTGGTACTGGCACATCCTCCTGTAGAGACCAGCAAGGTAATTTGGTAACTGATACAGATAGTGTGCTAAGGCTATGGAAAGAGCGTTCCAACCTGTTGGTATCCAATAGAAGCGGAGTCGACGAAGATACCACAGATCCAATCCCAGAAGATGGTATTGAATGTATACCGCCCAGCCAAGATGAGGTAAAGACAGCAATAAACTGGCTGAAGAATACCAAGGCAACAGGAGCTGATAGCCTACCACCCAAGCTGTTTAAAACCGGAGGCGACACGCTGTTAAAGTGTATGCATCAGCTAGTTAGCTCCATCTGACAGGAAGAACGCGTACCCGACGATTGGAACCTGAGCATCCTGTGTCCCGTCCATAAGAAAGGAGATAAGACTTTATGTTCCAACTATAGGGGCATAAGTCTTCTCCCTATCGCCTACAATATAGTGTCATGGATATTGTGCGAACGACTAAAGCCCATAGTCAACGAAATATTTGGACCTTACCAATGCGGCTTTAGATCTGGCAAGTCCACCATCGACCAGACATTTACCCTGCGGCAAATCCTGGAGAAGACCCAAGAGATGCAGATCGACATATTTCACCTTTTTGTCGATTATAAAGCAGCCTTCGACAGCCCGCTACGTTCAAAGGTATTCCAAGCCATGTCTGAATTTGGTATCCCCGCAAAGCTCATTTGGCTTTGTAGAATGACATTAACTGATACTCGATCCACAGTTAGAATAGAAAAGAACCTCTCCGAAGAGTTTTGTACCAAAAGAGGTTTAAGACAAGGTGATGGCATCTCGTGTGATTTTTTCAATATTCTGCTGGAAAATGTCATACGAGACGCGAAGGTGAAAAGAAGTGGCACAATATATATTTACAAACAGCCATATGTTACTTGCTTATGTCGATGACATTGACATCATGGGTCGATCGGTAAAGGAAGTAACTGATACCTTTGAAAAAGTCCCTTCATACAGGGTCTTCATCCAAATCTGAAAAAATTTTGTTAAATCGGTAAAATTGAAGCAAAAAATTGCATATTAAATTCGAAGGCTATTAAATTAAAATTGACTAAGTTATAACAAAATCGGAGAATGATATATAGTGACTATATCAAAATCTGAACCTATTTTTGTCAAAATCGATAAAACTGATCAACGACCTAAGAAAACATCGCATATTAAATTTGAAGGATATTCAATTAAAATTGAACGATTTTTTGCAATATCCAAGTCTGAACCGATTTTTATCAAAATAGGTAAAACTGATTAGGGGCCTAAGCAAATATCAGATATTTAATTTGGAGGCTATTCTCCTAAAATTGACCGAGTAATTGCAATATCGGGAAAGATATATATATCCGAACCGATGTGGACCAAAGTTGGTATTTTTCATTTCTATACCCTCAAAAGTACTTGTACAAAAAATCATCATCCTAGGTCAACTCCTTCTATTTTTGTCCATGTTTACAAAGAATGCGGCACCACTGTGCGCCGTAAACACAACCAACAACATCAGTTGTGAAATACGAAGAAGAATAGTGTTGGCCAACAGATGCTACTTTGGTTTAAGTAAGCAGTTTACAAACAAAGCCACATCTCGCCAAACAAAAACATCGGTTTACAAAACACTGATACTATCCGTGCGATGTATGGTTCAGAAGCCTGGGTACTTACGCAAACAGACAAGGCATTGCTTGATATATTTGAGAGAAAATTTCTTCGAAAGATCTACGGACCAATCTGCGTTGACGGTGAATATCGACGTCGTATGAAACCACGAGCTGTATATGCTATACAACGACATCAATATAGTTAAACGTATCGAGATGCAACGATTGCGTTGGATTGGCCATATCATAAGAATGAGCGATGATGAACCCGCTAAAAATGAATGAATGAAATGAATCATTACGCAGGGGTCACAACCCATTTAGGATTATTTAGAGGTTTACACCTGGATGAAGTGCACAGCGACAAGTCATCGTATTTTTTTGTTTAGGTTTATTGCCAAGGTTGAGTATCCAAAACACATATGTATGTACATACCCTCTTCACCATAATATGGAGGGTATAATTAAATTTATCATGCCGTTTGTAACACACCCAAATATTCGTCGTAGACCCTATAACGCATATATGGTATTTCGGATTCTGAATGGGTAGAAAACATCAATGTCTCATTGGAAAGCGATATTCTTCAGATAACGTTGCTTAGCGGGCCCATTACAGAACATTTGTTCTATAAGCCGAACTAAGAAAAGATCTCCAATTCTCTCTGTTTACTGTTTCGCTTTCTGGAATACCGCCCCCGATTTTCAGTACTTTCAGGTTTTTGACAACAATTTTTGACGGAACTTCCCGAAATTTGAAATTTGAGGTTCTCTGCAGTCACGAATCTTCACAACAAATAAGTTGTAAACATATAACAGTACCTCCCAATTGTTGGTATTTTGAACGGTTTCTAGCTAAATTGTTTGACGAAGCTAGCCGTAATTTGACATTTTAGGTTCCCGGCAGTCATAAAGTTTTCCACCAAAAATTGTCAACGTAGATCTACACTTTAATATAGTGATATATGTATGAAGGTATTGCCTGATTGAACATATTGTAGATTAGATAATTTAGGGTTATCTATGTTTGAAAAATGTTTGCACCTAAAATTGTGCACAGGATTAAAAATGGACAGTGGGTAAATACCCAATGGGTAAATACCCGGTAAATTGGGTAAATACCGGGTAAATACCCATTGGTGGGTATTTACTATATTGAATCACCAATACGACATTTTATACCCCAGCAAAAAGTTTGCCTCCAAAGAGGCAGTTAAATCATATGTACAAGTGATTTGGAAGTGCATCAAATTATGCATTTTCACTCATTCTTTTTACAAGAGCGTGACCACGGAAAGAGGCACTCCATTGCACTGCATTTTAACTGAGCACTGCATTTTAACTGACCCTTTGGCATTGCATTTTAACTAACCCTTTGGGCAGGGACGTAGCCAGGATTTCATTTCGGGGGGGGCCCACCTGACCAAAATTTGGAAAGTTCATTTTAGCGGAAATTTCAAAGATGTAAACCTTATTTTAGACTTCTTTTACTAATGAAAACATTTTCATTACTATTTTTTAATTCAAATGGCGTAAGACTTCTTGACCAATTTTATCTTGTTTTTAGAACTTTTTTGACAATATGTCACAGTTAATATATGGTCAAAACAATGAATATATTAATAATCCCATCTATTTTTGGGCGTATCATTTATCAAATAATTCACAACTACAGTAAATGTTATGAAATTCAGTGATATCACTTCGGTAAGACCAAAAGAAAGCGAATACAATCGGAAAACCTTAGAAAGGCCGAGAACTAATGCTGATCAATAGATAGTCTATACATCAAGAAATTCTAGCACCTAATCTTAAATTCTTTTAAGATGAAATTATAACACCCAATCTAAGGACTATGCCTGTATATATTTTTAGCAAAAATCCATGAACACAATTTTTCCCAATCTACATTTTTATACTCTCAGCCTTTAGCCAAAATGTGCCTCATCGAAATGATGGCTTTAGGGCCAAAGTGTGTTTGGAAGAAATCTGTTTCAGAAAACTTGGAGTCGACTTAGCCATGTCCGTTCGTATGGGTAGCTGCCAACGATAATTCTCAAACAGATGAACAGATTCGGTCCAAAATGGCCTTCGTGATATGTTGATCAACTTCGAAGATGGGCCAGAGTATTTCAAAAATTTTAAGCGAAGTGCAGTTTAAGACCTCCCTGGATAAGCTGTGTAAGCTTAAGACCTCAATGGTCATGGCTTTACTTCCTTTATGCTAATAATTTAGTTATAAGTAAAAATATGTAATAAATAAATTAATAAATAAAAATAACTCTCTGGAAACGCTTTGCTTTTTTGCAATAAGTGTTCTCGGGGCCCCTATTACTACAGTAATAGAGGCAAGTCTATACTTCCAGAGAAAATAGCCCGAAAGCTGTGAAGAACACCTAAGGCAATCATGTGCAGTGGCTAGTGCGCACGACAACTTTCGAACCGGATACTGCGTTGGTTCAAACTTTATTTATCGCAATCATTCAGCGAGCCTTATACATACAAAATTCGAAGATGGTGCTTTTCGGTCTACTTCTTCCGGTATTTTCCCCCCAAATTTCAAGAATTTTAGCTAAAGTGGTATGTGCAAGTTTTCTTGAACGGAGCAACAGATTTGGTGCATACTTTGATGTAGTAATATTTTTTCCAAACTTAGTTTTTGCTCGAAAATGGGCCATTCTGAGGTACCTCCCTCACAAACCTTCAAAATAGTTGTTTAAGTTCAGTTTAAGGTCTATTTGAGGATCTTTAGAAATTTTTACTGGAGGTATTCCTTGTGTTTAGAGCGGCATTATGTTTTTCGTGGGGAAGTCCATATTTCCTGACATAAGGGTCAAAAGGTGAAAACTATACAGCTGCGAACTGAAATGACATATAAAAATTTCTGAAATTCCGCGTTGATCCGGAGATATAGCATCAGAATCGGAGGTACCTCCAAAAAATTTAGATTTTTTATGCAAATATCTATATGGTAACAGATGATGTCTCCAAATTTTGGAAGTGTGCAGGAATTTTGTCTAGAAATAAATTTTCCAAATTATATTGAAATCGGTTCAGATTTGGATATAGCGCCCACATATATTTTCGGCCGCATTGAACACGCTATGTATGTCCAATTTCAATGAAATTTGGAATTGTGCCGGAATTGGGTCTAGAAATAAATTTTGTAACTAATATTGAAATCGGTTCAGATTTGGATATACCTCCCATATATATATTCGTCCGATTTCGTGTATTTGATGCACCAAGCACGCTATACCCGATTTTAATGAAAGTTGGAATGTAAATCTTGGAATGAGTGACAAAAATTGGCCTACAAATAAATTTGTCAAAATATATTTTACTTTATATTTTTAAAGTAAGACCCAGCTTAATCACAAATTTGTTGTTTTCAAATTTTAAAAACATCAAGTTTTTTAAAGTGGGGTTGTTAAAATTGATTTACTTTAGGGAAGGGCAGAGAATACTAGTTTCGTCCAACGCCACTTGGACTCATCAGTTCTCTTAGTTCTTTGCATTGCAGCAAAGAACTCTTCCCCAATTGTATGACGACTCGAGCTCAAGAATAAATGTGACCGACGAATTCGTTTAAATGCGAATTCAACAGAAACATTCAAAAACTCTCGTAGCCGCATATTTTACTTTATTCGAAGTGGCAAAGCGTACTGGGTTCAGCTAGTAAAATATAAACATTGACCTCAAGCTCAATAATCTTGATTTTATTAACATTCGAAAGGTCGAACAAAACATAAAAATCGACAGAAAAATCCTTTGTCCAATAGACATTTACGACACTGCGGTGGAACAGAAATTATATCATAAACAAGTAGGAAAAGCGTAAAGTTCGGTCGGGCCGAACTTTTTATACCCTCCACCACAAATTTCAGCCACAACCTTCAAAATACCGAAAATCGGAAGGTACCGTTCTATGGGGGCTATATGATGGCGTGGACCTATACCTACAAATTTATGGACCTATACCTACAAATGTATACCCCCAACGAAGACTAAATACCAAATTTCAGCCATCTCGGTGTGATAATGAGGCCAAACCCTTCAAAATACCGAAAATCGGGAGATATCGTCCTATGGGGGCTATATCAAAACGTGGACCTATATAAACATTTTATGGTAGAAATATTTCTTAGCCTCTGGAAACACAAAATACAAAGTTACAACTGATTCTGTTGTCAAATGGGACTAATACATTCAAAATATATTAAAATGACGTGTACTTTATATGGGGCGTTATATGGGGGCTATACCAAAATGTGGACCTATATAAACCAACTTTGGCAGGAATGTTTTTTGGCCTCTGGAGACACAAAATACAAAGTTACAACCAGTTCGGTGGTAAAATGGGACAAATATCTTAAACATTCCTTAAAACGACGACGCGTCACGCGTCATTTTGTATGGGGCTATACGAAAGCGTAGCCACTTTCAATACCAAAAGTACAACGTACAAATAATAGATTTTCCCAAATTTTATCAACCTACGTCAATCCGTTCGGACGCTAGAGTGATTTCCACAGACGGACAGACGGGCGGACATGGCTATATCGATGTTTGTGGGGTCTACAATGATTATTTCGAGTAGTTACAAACGTAGTGACAAACTTAATATACCCCCATCCTATGGCGGAGGGTATAAAAATGGTTGATATAGTGTTTTCATTGCAAATTTGAAACATAATAAAGAATTTGTAATTGTTTTGAATTTAAAAACAGTTTATTATAAAAACGTGTTAGGGAAAATATACAAGCACTTAAAACCACACAGATTAAGCAGCGGTTTTATCTTTTATTGTTGAATTGCTCTTATAAAAAATTTCAAAAACAAAATATCGCAAACATTTTTTCAGGATGTTGTTTATTAGCCAACGTAATATGTAATATGTTACAAACGTTCAATAAATAGAAATAAACGTTTTGTTCTGAACTCAGTAACACTTACAGTCAGCCTAAAATTCCGATTAAACTTGTTGTGTATTTATTTCAGCTAAAGTCCATTTTTTTGTTCCTTCAAAATTTGAAGAAACAAAATGTTTTACAGTGGGTAATGAAATTGATTACTACGAGCGGAGGCAGAGAATACTATAGTTTCGGAAGCAGCCAAACTTCCTCATCAGTTCTCTTAACCGCTGACTCTGTATCGATAAACAGGTCAATAAGAGTGACCAGAAAATTAAACAGAACGAGAAATTTTCTGTATCCTCCTAAATCTGTTGACCGCACAATTGAGTCAGAATAATCAAAATCATATACCCACTACTGTTTTTTAATGCTGTCTTTGCATCGCAAAGAAGACAAGTATTATTTTGCAGTCCAACAATACAAAGCCAACAACAATAACAGGCAATCAGCACGGCCTTACTTGTTGACTACGCATAAAGCAAAAACAACATTTTGTTGTGTTCTCTGCTTACTGCAAACAACACTACTTTTGCTTGTCTTCTTTGCGATGCAAAGACAGCATTAAAAAACAGTAGTGGGTATATGATTTTGATTATTCTGACTCAATTGTGCGGTCAACAGATTTAGGAGGATACAGAAAATTTCTCGTTCTGTTTAATTTTCTGGTCACTCTTATTGACCTGTTTATCGATACAGAGTCAGCGGTTAAGAGAACTGATGAGGAAGTTTGGCTGCTTCCGAAACTATAGTATTCTCTGCCTCCGCTCGTAGTAATCAATTTCATTACCCACTGTAAAACATTTTGTTTCTTCAAATTTTGAAGGAACAAAAAAATAGACTTTAGCTGAAATAAATACACAACAAGTATTATTTTGCAGTCCAACAATACAAAGCCAACAATTCCGATTAAACACTTAAACAACACATTAAAACTTAACAGGAACTATGCATAAAATTGCTCAATAAGCCTAACTTGTTCATTATTTTTATATTTTCAAATATGTTGGACAATAAGTATACCAATGTAGATAAATAATTCTCTGTAATACTTCCAACTACTTTACATATTTCTTGAACAATTTAAAACACTTCAAAACTTTACTAAAAATTAAAAAATGTGTAACATAAGCTAATATCCTATGGGAACTAAAATCATATCGTGGGGGGGGGGGCCCGGGCCCCCCCCCCTGGCTACGTCGGTGCCTTTGGGGTAGAACAGGATGCAGTCCAAAGCACGCGTTTTGATACAGACATTCTGCGGAATGTGTGCAAGTCATTACAAAATATCCCAGAACAAATAAAATACATTTATTACACTGTGCAACAAAATGGAGGTCAAAGTCTGGGGGGTGGAAAATTCCTATTGGAGATGAAAGCCCTTGGTGAGTATATACAGAACCCCGAAGGACAGATTCGCCGTGAGTTGAACTTTCGCGATATTGCGTGATGAATATTTGGCTGGAGAACCTAAAAGCCATCTTGAATCAGCGTTATATCTTTGTTCGCTGTTGTTTAAGCTTATATTTAAGATGACATGTCTTCAGTCAAATCAAATGAGGATTTTTTTCGTAGAACATTTCGACCTTCTAACATGCTTCCTTCAATGTCCTTTTCGTCCTTTATTTCAAGAACCGTAATAAAAGTGGCACAAGATGAAATTGTTCAGCTTCGGAATATTCTACAAAAATGTCGCTTGGAAGATTTTAGGTACGGTTCCCAAAGACATAATATCGATAAAATCATGTTTAAGCGGTCGTTTTTCACTTTTACCCGAATCTTGCTCAGACAGCCCTATATCTATTTATTTCAATACATTATTGTTAGCCTATTGATGATCTAGAATTCTCGGAGTCATTAAAACAGTTGTATATTGTTTTGCTAAGCACGTTAATTTCATTTTTTTTTTTAATAAATATCCGGATATCCGAATTATGGAACCGGTTATTCTGATATTAAAACCGAATTTTTATCCGGTTTTTATGAACTGAATAACCGTATATGTATATCATTAGAAAGCTATTAAAATTGTCCAACAGATATGACTAATATGCATTAGACGTTTTAAGCGGTTATGGTGCTGGAACAAAAAAACCGTATTTTTGAACCGTTTCTTAACGTTTGTGAGGATACATTTCTGTGCGTGAAAAAATTATGATCATGACCTGGGGGGTGGAAATTTCTTTTTGGAGGTGAAAGCCCTTGGTGTGGACATACAGAACCCTGAAGGGCAGATCCGCCGTGAGTCGAACCTTTGTGTTTTGGCGGGTTGAATTCTGGGATGGTGACCCATTATTGCAAGCGTAAAAAGTTACGTAACTGAATTTAAAGTGGGTTTAGGGTGCTACTGGGACAGTATGTGCTATGTCGGCGTAAGATTATTTTCGTGATATGCCCTAGCCAAATCGGCTGAGGATTTTTTTGTTTTAATATTTGAACCCTGAAATTGTATCTTTCCTTTTCTTTAAAGTATATTTTTATACCTTCTTCAACAAAAAGAGCAGGATAAGAGTAAGACAGTAAATGTTCTACAGAAATCGTCTTAAAACGATTTGACTTAGCACATACTGTCCCAGTAGCACCCTAAACCCACTTGAAATTCAGTTACGTAACTTTTTACTGTTGCAATAATGGGTCACCATCCCAGAATTCAACCCGCCAAAACACAAAGGTTCGACTCACGGCGGATCTGCCCTTCAGGGTTCTTTATGCCCACACCAAGGGCTTTCACCTCCAAAAAGAATTTTCCACCCCCCAGGTCATGATCATAATTTTTTTCACGCACAGAAATGTATCCTCAAAAACGTTAAGAAACGGTTCAAAAATACGGTTTTTTTTGTTCCAGCACCATAATCGCTTAAAACGTCTAATGCATATTAGTCATATCTGTTGGACAATTTTAATAGCTTTCTAATGATATACATATACGGTTATTCGGTTCATAAAAACCGGATAAAAATTCGGTTTTAATATCAGAATAACCGGTTCCATAATTCGGATATCCGGATATTTATTCCAAAAAATAATGAAATTAACGTGCTTGCAAAACAAGATACAACTGTTTTATTGACTCCGAGAATTCTAGATCATCAATAGGTTAACAATAATGTATTGAAATAAATAGATATAGGGCTGTCTGAGCAAGATTCGGGTAAAACTGAAAAACGACCGCTTAAACATGATTTTATCGATTTGATGTCTTTGGGAACCGTACCTAAAATCTTTCGAGCGACATTTTTGTAGAATATTCCGAAGCTGAAAAATGTCATCTTGTGCCACTTTTATTGCGGTTCTTGAAATAAAGGACGAAAAGGACATTGAAGGAAGCGAGTAAGAAGGTCGAAATGTTCTACGAAAAAAATCCTCATTTGATTTGACTGAAGACATGTCATCTCAAATATAAGCTTAAACAACAGCGAACAAAGATATAACGCTGATTCCAGATGGCTTTTAGGGTCTTCAGCCAAATATTCATCACGCCATATCGCGAAAGTTCGACTCACGGCGAATCTGTCCTTCGGGGTTCTGAATATACTCACCAAGGGCTTTCATCTCCAATAGGAATTTTCCACCCCCCAGACTTTGAGCTCCATTTTGTTGCACAGTGTTATTGCCACTCTAAAACAAACAGATTGTGGCAACTAAATATTACTAAAGTTTGTAATTAGTTTTGAAACATATCAAATTTAGTCGAACAAAACCGACAGAAAGTAAAGAATTAGCCCACATTCCACTTTGACATTTCGCCGTTGTCACTGTCATCATGACAGAAAACAAATCAAAAAATATGTTTTGTTTATGTTTTGTTTGGGGACAAAAATCTAACGTCAATGTCCTGCAGAAGTCGGGATATCCTTACAACTCACACTAACTACAAGATGATGAGATTTTATGCTACCCTCACTCCATCTTTAGTTTTCCCTAAAAAACAAACAAGAATATTTTAACGAACGTTTCCATCTTTCACTATTCTTACTCCTACCATCAATCAGCAACTACGATTATCAGCTAAAGAATATTAACACTTGGGGTGGTGGTGGTGGGGGACCATGGAGTGTTATGTGATGTAGGAATAATGACTTACGTCCATTATGTTACGGTTGTATGCTTTTAACCAAACACAGCTGATGATGATGCGGCAGGCACTGGGGTAACTGATAAAAATCGCCACAATTTATGGATGACCATGTCCGGGCTAAGAATTTGTTACCAAAAATATTCTAACTGCCTTTAGATTCTAAAATTATTTTTTTTCGCTTTCCTTGTTTGTCATTTTATATTAGAGGTATGTTTTTAAAATTTTCATTATTTTTGTTTTCCTCTCTTCTCTTTCGTGTCTTTACAGCAAAATTCACAGAATCACACGGCCACTTTATCAGGAACTGGAACTAATGCCATGGTGGTGTGCGTTGATAATGGCAGTAATGGACGCACCAAAGTTTTCACCGAAAACGAAGCCAAAGAATCTCTGCTGAGTAAATATAATTCAAACGAAACCTGTATATAGTCCAAGGCCAGAGTAAGACAAACTTCATTTCGTTTAAATTATGTATAAAGACTATAAACTTAAATTATGTGCGTATATATGTATGTGTAAAAATATAGTTAGGGTTTTTAAAATTTTAAGTAATAAAGATGAAAACAAAGATTTTATATTTATCGAGATGATTCGCTGAGTTTATATGATTTATAGATGCATTAAAGAAGAAGTTTGGGGAAATTTGATTTTAAGAATCTATTGGATTTTTAGATCGATATTTATGCTGAAAACCATATTTTTCTCTACCTAAAAATTATACTGAAGAAGCACTGGAGAAAATTGGATTCAGTACATTTTATTATATAGATATTTCTTCCCATATATTAATAAAATAATGTATCTATTTTATTTAACGCTAGTCAAAATATTCAATGAAGTAGTCACAATTATAATATTTTTTTTTTTTAATATTTTATTTTTGGTAAAAGTATTCGTAGATAATATTTCATGCGCAGTAGTCGTCTAAACTACTCTAAAAAACTTCGAGTAGATTCGGCTATAAGCTGAAACACATTCATCAAATCTCGATGAGTGACTTTTGTAATTTTTGCGTACAACTATGACATTGTAAGCGTATACCTTATACAGATTCCGGTTCAAATTACGTCCGTATTCTGTGTGGCTGGTGCAACCTATTCACGCCCAATAGGAATTTAGGCGACTGCAATATCCCGAGCGTAATTGAGCCAAAACTAATCTGGTTTGTCGTGGCAGCTGACGCTCTTCAGCTGCGATAGATGGGGGATGTACTCCGATGATTGCATTCACACAATAATGCTTTTGGCCTTGGCAACTGTGTCCGTGTGAATGGTGTTCAAACCTGCCCGTACTGGAAGAATCTTTGCCTCCTCAAGTAGATGGTCCACTGTAGATTTGAGGATGCACCCTGTTGCTGTTCTCAGGGCGGCGTTCTGACAAATTTGAATCTTATCCCACTGCGTGTCACATAAATTCGGGGACCAAACTGGCGCCGCATAGCTTACCACAGACCGACTTATCGCTTTATAAGTGTCAACAAGGTTTCTTTATCTGCGCCCCAAATGCTGCCGGCTAGGGACTTGAGCACCATGTTCCTACATTTCAGTTTATCGCAGATAGCTGTGGCATGCGAGGACGACGTGAAAGTGGTGTCGAATGTAACCCCTCTAATTTTGGGGCAGTTTGTGGCGGGAATTCTGCTACCATCGAACTTGATATTCAACTTTTCTATACTTCAACTCTGAACATAGTGGCCGTCGATTTAGTCGCGGATATCTGCATATTCCTCGCTTGGAAAACGGTGGTAAGATCGGTTAAATAGGAGTTCAGTGTCTCACAGATGTCATGAGGGTAGGTACCTGACGCCACGATCGTACAATCATCCGCAGACGTTACGACCTCAATGCCGTCTGGAGAGGTAGAGGTTAAACAGTTCCGGTGATATCACCCCTCCTTGGGGAACTCCCTGTTACACTCTACGGGGCTTGGATTTCTTGTTCCTGAATTCCACATACGACTGGAGACCACACATATAGTGGAGTGCCTGACAGTATCAAAGGCTTTTGATAAGTCAAGTGCCACCATCACTGTGTGTAGAGATGGCGTGCAGCTCTATTTTCGTGCTGTGCTGCTGGCGGAATCCATGCTGATGATCGGCAACTTGATAGCTATTTCTAATGCTGGGGAGGACTAAGGCCTCAAGGGTCTTCGCTACAGGTGACAAAAGCGTAATCGGCCTGTATGATTCACCTTTGCTGGCAGCCTTGTCTGGCTTCAGTAGCGGGACCACCTGCCCATTTTCCAGACTTCGTGGCTAGCGACAGGTTGAGAACTTTAGTTAGATACTCCACTCCCGGCTCATTCAGCTGTTTCAACATTACCACGGAAATTCCATCAGGGCCCAACGCTTTGGATGATTTAGCGTTTCTGATGGCATTCGCAACATCATCCATTGTAAACTGTTGTGGTTCATCCTCGGCAGGAAGAGATCTAATGCGACCTAACACTCTTCTCTTCGCCCTGTCACTCTCGGGGTGTTCGACAAACTGTCGATTGAAATAACTTGCACACCTCTTCGGGTCAGTCAACGTAACGTCGCCAAACGTGGCTGAGGTCCTATGATCCATCCTTCCGGGATTCGAGAGTGACTTAATCGTTGCCACAATTTACTTATACCGGCTTCAATGTTGCAACTCTTCAGATGATTTAACAACTTGTTCCGCTTATGTTCGCCGACCTGCCTATTAACTTCCAGTGTCAGCTCCCTGACTCTGGGGTCGTCGGGGTTGGTTCGACAAAGCCCATCACGCTCATTTGCTAATCCCGTCGCCTCTGCTGGGAAATTTGGTCTTACTTCGGGTATTCGACCAGCAGGTATATGGCGAGCGGCTGCAGCATTGATGATGTCTCGGAACGTCCTTTCCGCTACCCGAACATCAGAAGAATTGGGCAGTTCTCTGTAGCGGCGGTGAACTCTCTAAAACTCGGCCAATCAGCTTTCCCATGATTGGCGAATGTGCGGCGTTCAGAGGTGATGAAATCGGGTGGTCTGCTGATGGAGACAATTATGGGGAGATGATCCGATCCAAGGGAAATGACGGGTTGCCTGGCCATTTGTCAGACCAGGTGACACGATGGTTATGTCTGGCGAACTATGACACGCTCCTCTAATTCTAGTAGGGACGTCCTCATTGACCGAGCAAAACGCAGAGCTATCAAACTGCTCAGCCAGCGATATACCCCTCCAGTCGTTTCCGAGGGCCGAATGCCACATCTCAAGATGTCAGGCTTATAATCTGAGATACAGCTATTTCTCGGCGGGATATATACTCAGCACTCTATCTCGGCAGTTCCACACCTGACTGCTACCCCCATACATTCCTTGTACGGGTCGTTAGAGGTAGGTTCAAGCGAGATAGGTCTGTATTGAACAGACTGGTGCAAAAGGAAAGCTAATCCCCCAACACTGATGTGGCAGCCGCTGGCCGGAACGCTGATGTTGTGTGGTCCCGGGTCAATCCGGTACAGAGAACCCGCTGCCGTGGGATTGGCCCGATATAGTCATGGAACTTGATGTACGTCTGGAAGAGTTCGTAATTCGTAAGTTAGTATTGAAAGTATTGGGAGGAAGACTTCTCCTGTTGGCTCAATGATATTGGACCTACTTTTTATTGCCGAGTCCCACCACTTGTGGATTAGTTTCTCCTGGCTGAAATACTCAGGGAATGTATGTAAGCATTACACTGAAGCGAATTGCCACCGCCAAACATATATTTGTATGTATATCAGTAAGTATTAATGGCCTGTTTCACTAAGACGATTATTATTTGAACTTTAGAGGAAGAGGTACCCGAAGTTGTGGACCAATGTCGATCTGGGAATTTTTTCTAAGCTCTCAGAAATGTAAACTATGTATATGTAAAGTTGGTATCAACGCAGTACCCACGACGCATGTGGCTGTAGGGGACTTTACTGCTTTAGAGCCATTTTCCTAGGAAGTACACGAAGAGAAAAAATATGTGATTGATACCACAATATTCGAAGAGCAAAATATGTATTGTAAATATATTGTTAGATTCCGTATGTAGTATTGTGACTCCAACAATCGTTTTTGTCAATTACAACAATTGCTTTTGTCATATCCAACAATAGTTTTTGTCCATTGGACAATATTACTCTCCTCTCTCGGTATTTGATGCCGTGGTGAAAAAAAAAAACAATTTTGGTGAGTTTTGTTTATCTTTGTTTCTTTTTTGTACACCATCCTCGCCAGCATTTGGAAGTGAGTTTCTCACTCCATCGCCTAGGAAGTCACTCCGGAGACACGCCAAGGAAGATCGTTGGTGAATTACACAAACAATTTCTATAGCCTTATTGTGATTACCTTTTATCGCGTATGTCAACACTTCGGAGAGACTTCTGAGTGACTTCCAAGGCGATTGTTTCCATTTATTTAATAATTCAACGCATTTGAACAAATATAGAAAAATGTTCTATCTGATGATTATAGGAGACGGTGGTGCAGTGGTAAGCATACTCGCTTTGCACTCTGAAAGACCGGCTTCGCTTCCCAAGGCAGGCAACAAAACATCACATTTTTAAAATGACAAAATTAATATAGGCGGAAATTGCAAAGAATAAATTCTCTGAAAGAGCGTACTTGGCTGATGTACACCAACAATGAGACTCTTGTTTGTACTTGGTTTTTTTCCTCCTTGGATTTTGATAGTTGAGTTATATCGGCACAATCTGAGAAGTGTTTTTGGGAGGTAACCTGCCTAGTCGTAGTTTGTTTTTTCCTCTCATATTTGTTTTGGTTTTTTGTTTCTTATGTTGGGGTTCGCGCTTGGATGAGTGCATGGGGTAGTTCGTTTCTTCATTCACATTGTTGTCTTTTTAGTTAAACCTGGCAAAACCTGTCCATGGACTCAATTCTGTTTCTACGAAAATTTTAAATGAAAACTTTTATAAAGGAGAAAACTGTCAAATGAAAAAAAATTATAAAGGAAATATTTTTCATTTCAAATTTTCATAGAACAAGAATCCAGCCCCATGTGTTGTTTTTGTCAATGCTCATAATTTTATACGTGATATTTATGCCATTCAGGAAAGTGTATATGAGAATTAGGTGCCACCGTTGATGTTGCCTGGCCGGGGAATCGAACCCCCGACCTTCTGCGTGCAAGGCGGACGTGCATACCATTGCACCATGCACGTCCGCCTTGCACGCAGAAGGTCGGGGGTTCGATTCCCCGGCCAGGCAACATCAAACATTTTTCAACGGTGGCGAAATACCCCTCAGTAATGTTGACGACATTTCCTGAGTATTTCAGCCTTGAAAAACTTCTCCACAAGTGGTGTCTTAAGACACGCCGTTCGGACTCGAGAGAAGTCTCCCTTGTCCCGTATGGGATGTTGTGGAACAATGTTTTTTTTTTTTTTTTTTTTTTTATATGAGAATTACATACATATGTATATGTATGTACATATACAATCAAATCAACAATTTCAGTAAGAGGTTTTCCAGGTTAAAATAGTTTTTGTAAAAGTTCTATATTTGCCGCAGGGTAAATATCTGGTCAATGGTGGAATTGCCAGGTCTAAAGCCGCATTGGTATGGTCCAATTATCTCGTTGACCATAGACTTTAGTCGTTTGCACAATATCCCTGACACTATCTTGTAGGCAATAGGGAGTAGACTTATGTCCCTATAGTTAGATCATACAGTCTTATCTCCTATCTTGTGGACGGGGCACAGGATCCTCAGGTTCCAATCGTCGGGTACTCGTTCTTCCTGCCAGATGGTGCTAACTAGCTGATGAATACACCTTATCAGGTTTTGAACAGCTCGGCTGGTAAGACATCGGCTCCTGTCCCATTATTATTCTTCAGTCGATTTATTGCTGTCTTTACCTCATCTTGGCCGGGAGGTATACATTCAATACCATCTTCTGGGATTGGATCTGTGGTATCTTTGTCGACTTCGCTACTATTGGATACCAACAGTTTGGAAAAATTCTCTTTCCATATCCTTAGAAAACTATCTGTATCAATTACCAAATTACCATTCTGTTTTCTACAGGAGGATGTGCCAGTGCCAAAGCCATCAGTTTGATGTTTCACTCTTTGGTAGAATTTTCGGACTTCATTCTGTCTCCTGTACATCTCGTTTTGTTCACACTCCCGCTTTTCCATCTCTCTCTATTTCCTGCGGAAAAGACGTTTCTCCACTCTCCTTTTCTCCCGATACCTCTCTCGTGCTAATAAAGCTGATGTTGAAGAATTTAGCATTTTGTAGAATTGCAGCAAGTCTTTCATTCACTGGGGTGAAGCTGGAGACCAGATGTTTATACCTCCAACCAATTACAAATCCGCAACCAAACTCATGCTTTGTGTCATGGCAGCTATAATACAGTGCGTCACCTTTAGGTGTTGTGTGGCGCCTTTCCCGTTCCATCGTACTTCCTGTATGGCAGTGATGTCGGCCTTGTACTTTTCAAGTACATCTGCCAATGCGTAAACTACACTTTCTCTATAAAGAGTGCGAACATTCCAGGTGCAGATTCGCAGATCATGGTCCTTAAAACGTTTGCGGGATTCGTCAACTTTAGAGGGGTTTGTTTTTCTTTTTTTCATAGGGGAATGCTACTAACCCGACGCCCAAACTCAAGTTTTTAACGTTCTTATGGGTGAACGCGCGGCACATTTTAGCTCACTACCTTTAAAGGGTGTTAAAGGCAGCTACCCCAGGTGACACCAAGGAGAGGTCAGTGTTCTCTTGAGATTATAGCGGTACCAAGATAAATCCTGGACTTTGCTATGTTAAAGCCGGTCAGGACCGTTCCTTGGTATCTTTCATTCCCTACGTCTTGGCATTAAAAGGGCTTAAAATAAATTTAATGTCGTAGGCAGGACACTGGTCATACGATTTTCTCCAAGCGCTCGTAAAAAATACCGTTGGTCTACTCGTCCTTGTCTTCGGTAGGGAAATAGGTGCAAATAATTTTTACCAGAAAATAAAACAAACAGAAAAAGTGAAAACTTAATTTAAGTGGCTTTAATTGGGCATTACATACTTTCATTGAAGTATTACAACACTAAAATGTTTGTTGGAGTTAAAAACCCCTGTATATTTTTCATAAAATAAAGGTAACGTAAAATAAAATTCTATTGAAATAATTGTGATTATTTGTGATGCTACTCTAATTATTATTGTAATTTCACAATGTGTAAAAAATACAAAACATGCGAAATTAAATTGGATAATTATTATAAAAAAGAATTACTATAAAAAAAATAATAATTATAAATAGGGATAAAAATATTAAAATAAAATAAATATAAAACATTACGGTTAAACAGCTAATGTTTTTGATATTAATTTTTTAAGAACAAAAATTCTACATTTTTCAATAATGATAAGCATTGTATAAAGGTACCATAAAAAAACAATAAAATTATGATAAATAAATAAAATAAAAAGTAGAAAAAATAAAACTCATATAATAAATTTATATATATTAAAGCAAATGGTATAATAATATTAATGTATACAAAACACTTTTTAATGAATATATATTTAAATTTGAATGTAGTTTTGTTTAAAGAAAAAAAAAAACGAAAAGTATACCAAATACATAAATATATATAACGTTATTCATAAGGATTAACTATATTTAATTAATGTATGTATACCAAGTCCACTTTTATATATCTGAATCGAAAAATACTTTTTGTTAAAGTAATGGACCAAACCAAAAAAATATATATATTTAAAATTAAGGGTGGTCCACAGCAGTCGTCAAAGTTGCTTAAAGTAAATACTAAAAAAATATTTATATTTACATTGAAAATATTTTTATGTTTTCAATAAAAAAGGATAACTTGTAAGGCTTATTATCGTAATATGTAAATAATGTAAACTCATTATATGTATATTAGAGCTAATATTGTCTTTAATAAATGTTCAATGAATTAAGAATATACAGTCATTCTTTCATTTCAAAGTGGTAGGTATTAGGAAGTGGAAGCCCTTAACCAAAGGCAATAGAAACAAGTAAAAACAGCCACCACGAGTTGTATTGAAATTAAATGGAACAATTAGTTTTCTCTCGTTTATGAAAGTACTAAGCTCATCCGTAGGGTGACGTAGGGGATGAAAGATACCAAGGAACGGTCCTTACCGACTCTACATTGCAAAGTCCAGGATTTATCTTGGTCCCTCTCTCATCTCAAGTGGACACTGAACTCCCCGTGGTGTCACCTGGAGTAGCTGCCTTAAACACCCGTTTTGGGCGCCGAGTTAGAAACCCTCCCCCAGAAAGAAGGAGCCTACTATGAAAAAAACGAAAGAAAAGAAAAACAAGTCCCTCTAAAGTTGACGAACCCCGCAAACGTTTTAACGACCATAATCTGCGAATATCCACCTGGAATGTTCGCACTCTTTATAGAGAAGGTACAGTTTAGAGGGACAAAAAAGCAACTGGGCCTGACGAGATACCTTCAGAAATATTAAAACTCATTGATGGAAACAATCTACAACTATTTACCAAACTTTTCAACCATATATATGACACAGGACAATTTCCACAAGACTGGCTAAAGTCTACGTTTATAGCAATACCGAAGAAGAGCCATGCCAAACGATGCAGTGACTATAGACTCATAAGCCTTATGAGTCATGCATTAAAGATATTCCTTAAAATAATTCATAATAGGATATATGAAAAATGCGAGAAATCAATGGGAGATACACAATTCGGATTTAAGGAAGGAAAAGGCACACGAGAAGCTTTGTTTTGTATCCAAGTTCTTATACAAAAATGTCGGGAAGTTCAGAAGGACGTATTCATATGCTTCATCGACTACGAAAAAGCCTTTGACACGGTGCAACACGATAAGCTGATCGAAATAATCAAGTCTATTGGAATAGAAGACAAAGAAATAAGAGGCATAAAAAGTTTATACTGGCATCAAACTGCCCAAATTGATGTCAACGGAGATACAACAGAAGAAATAATGATATCCAAAGGAGTTCGACAAGGATGTGTCTTATCTCCACTACTATTCAATATATACTCTGAAAAAATATTTCAAGAAGCATTTTTAAATATTCAGGAAGGTATAAAAATCAGAAATAAATATATGAACAACATCCGATACGCCGACGACATCACTATTCTGGCTGATACTATGTCGGGACTACAAAGTCTTATGAACAGACTCACTGAATATAGCGAAAAATATGGGCTCAAAATTAATATCCAAAAGACCAAGTTCATGGTGATTAGTAGAAAGATTTCGCACACGGACACATCTTTAAAAATACATAACTCTACTATTGAAAGAGTAAAATGTTTTAAATACTTAGGCGTTCTAATTAATGAGGAATGGGACAACAGCAAAGAAATTAAATGCAGAATAGGGATGGCAAAGGACGCGTTTTCCAAATAGAAAAAAGTGTTAACAAGCCATAACATAAACATTGAAACGAAGACAAGATTCGTTAAAAATTATATTTGGTCAGTATTGCTATATGCAGTTGAAATTTGGACCATTAAACCTGTAGACATTAAAAGACTCGAGGCATTTGAGATATGGGTTTACAGAAGAATACTAAAAATACCCTGGACAGCTCACATATCGAACGAAGAGGTTCTCAGAAGAATCAACCGCACCCGAGAACTTACAACGCATATTAAAAAGCAAAAGAGTGCATACCTAGGACACATTATGAGGAATCCCAAATATAAACAACTCCAATTAATTCTCCTAGCAAATATAGAAGGTAGAAATGCAAGAGGTAGAAAAGAAACAACCTGGCTCAAGAACATACAGCAATGGACCGGATATCATAACGCAGACCACCATATCAACACATCACGAAATAGAGAACTCTTTAGTCAAATCATAAATACCATTTAATGAAAATAGAAACTATGTAATTGTATGATCGCTAATATTCGAAAATCGAATAAGCAAATAAAGAAGAAGAAGACAGTTTACGCATTGGCAGATGTACTTGAAAAGTACAAGGCCGACATTACTGCCATACAGGAAATACGATGGATTGGGAAAGGCGTCTGAGGTGACACACTGTATTATAGCTGCCATGACACAAAGCATGAGTTTGGTTGCAGATTGGTAGTTGGTCGGAGTCTAAAACATCTGGTCTCCAGCTTCACCCCAGTGGATGAAAGACTCGCTGCAATTCGATTAAAAGCTTAATTTTTCAACATCAGCTTTATTTGCTCTCATGCTTCCACTGAAGACAAGGACGAACAGACCAAAGATATACTTTACGAGCGCTTAGAAGAAACTTATGACCGCTGCCCTGCCCATGACATTAAAATTATACTAGGCGATTTTAATGCCAACATTGGAAAGGAGAATATCTTTGGCCCAACAGTCGGGAAATTCAGTCTCCACAGCGAAACATCTGACAATGGTATGAGGCTGATAGACTTCGCAGCTGAAAACCCATGGTGGTTAGCAGTGCCAGATATTCATAGGGGCACCTGGATGTCGATAGATCAAAGAAGAAGAAATCAAATTGATCACGTTGTGATAGATGGAAAACATGCATCGAGCGTGTTGGATGTATGATCGCTTTGAGGTGCAAACATAGACTCCGAACACTACCTTGTTGCAGCAAAGGTACGTACCAGATTATACGTTGCAAACATAGTGCGAACAGTCCCAACACGGAAGTTGGACATCGGTAAGCTGCAAGCACAACAGATAGCCACAGCTGATTCCACTCAAATGGCCCAATTGCTTAATCAAAGCACTCCTCGTCCCGATAACATATCAGGACATTGGCAAAACATTGCCCACTCCATGCAAACAGCCGCAAAATCAGTACTTGGATACCAGAGACCTCCACCAAGGAATCCATGATATAGACAGAATGAAGTCCGAAAATTCTACCAAAGAGTGAAACATCTAACTAATGGCTTTGGTACTGGCACATCCTCCTGTAGAGACCAGCAAGGTAATTTGGTAACTGATACAGATAGTGTGCTAAGGCTATGGAAAGAGCGTTCCAACCTGTTGGTATCCAATAGAAGCGGAGTCGACGAAGATACCACAGATCCAATCCCAGAAGATGGTATTGAATGTATACCGCCCAGCCAAGATGAGGTAAAGACAGCAATAAACTGGCTGAAGAATACCAAGGCAACAGGAGCTGATAGCCTACCACCCAAGCTGTTTAAAACCGGAG
Organism: Musca autumnalis; assembly: GCF_047663935.1. Classification (NCBI taxonomy): domain Eukaryota; kingdom Metazoa; phylum Arthropoda; class Insecta; order Diptera; family Muscidae; genus Musca; species Musca autumnalis. The sequence continues at coordinate 19,195,446 of NW_027411977.1, forward strand.
GCGACACGCTGTTAAAGTGTATGCATCAGCTAGTTAGCTCCATCTGACAGGAAGAACGCGTACCCGACGATTGGAACCTGAGCATCCTGTGTCCCGTCCATAAGAAAGGAGATAAGACTTTATGTTCCAACTATAGGGGCATAAGTCTTCTCCCTATCGCCTACAATATAGTGTCATGGATATTGTGCGAACGACTAAAGCCCATAGTCAACGAAATATTTGGACCTTACCAATGCGGCTTTAGATCTGGCAAGTCCACCATCGACCAGACATTTACCCTGCGGCAAATCCTGGAGAAGACCCAAGAGATGCAGATCGACATATTTCACCTTTTTGTCGATTATAAAGCAGCCTTCGACAGCCCGCTACGTTCAAAGGTATTCCAAGCCATGTCTGAATTTGGTATCCCCGCAAAGCTCATTTGGCTTTGTAGAATGACATTAACTGATACTCGATCCACAGTTAGAATAGAAAAGAACCTCTCCGAAGAGTTTTGTACCAAAAGAGGTTTAAGACAAGGTGATGGCATCTCGTGTGATTTTTTCAATATTCTGCTGGAAAATGTCATACGAGACGCGAAGGTGAAAAGAAGTGGCACAATATATATTTACAAACAGCCATATGTTACTTGCTTATGTCGATGACATTGACATCATGGGTCGATCGGTAAAGGAAGTAACTGATACCTTTGAAAAAGTCCCTTCATACAGGGTCTTCATCCAAATCTGAAAAAATTTTGTTAAATCGGTAAAATTGAAGCAAAAAATTGCATATTAAATTCGAAGGCTATTAAATTAAAATTGACTAAGTTATAACAAAATCGGAGAATGATATATAGTGACTATATCAAAATCTGAACCTATTTTTGTCAAAATCGATAAAACTGATCAACGACCTAAGAAAACATCGCATATTAAATTTGAAGGATATTCAATTAAAATTGAACGATTTTTTGCAATATCCAAGTCTGAACCGATTTTTATCAAAATAGGTAAAACTGATTAGGGGCCTAAGCAAATATCAGATATTTAATTTGGAGGCTATTCTCCTAAAATTGACCGAGTAATTGCAATATCGGGGAAAGATATATATATCCGAACCGATGTGGACCAAAGTTGGTATTTTTCATTTCTATACCCTCAAAAGTACTTGTACAAAAAATCATCATCCTAGGTCAACTCCTTCTATTTTTGTCCATGTTTACAAAGAATGCGGCACCACTGTGCGCCGTAAACACAACCAACAACATCAGTTGTGAAATACGAAGAAGAATAGTGTTGGCCAACAGATGCTACTTTGGTTTAAGTAAGCAGTTTACAAACAAAGCCACATCTCGCCAAACAAAAACATCGGTTTACAAAACACTGATACTATCCGTGCGATGTATGGTTCAGAAGCCTGGGTACTTACGCAAACAGACAAGGCATTGCTTGATATATTTGAGAGAAAATTTCTTCGAAAGATCTACGGACCAATCTGCGTTGACGGTGAATATCGACGTCGTATGAACCACGAGCTGTATATGCTATACAACGACATCAATATAGTTAAACGTATCGAGATGCAACGATTGCGTTGGATTGGCCATATCATAAGAATGAGCGATGATGAACCCGCTAAAAATGAATGAATGAAATGAATCATTACGCAGGGGTCACAACCCATTTAGGATTATTTAGAGGTTTACACCTGGATGAAGTGCACAGCGACAAGTCATCGTATTTTTTTGTTTAGGTTTATTGCCAAGGTTGAGTATCCAAAACACATATGTATGTACATACCCTCTTCACCATAATATGGAGGGTATAATTAAATTTATCATGCCGTTTGTAACACACCCAAATATTCGTCGTAGACCCTATAACGCATATATGGTATTTCGGATTCTGAATGGGTAGAAAACATCAATGTCTCATTGGAAAGCGATATTCTTCAGATAACGTTGCTTAGCGGGCCCATTACAGAACATTTGTTCTATAAGCCGAACTAAGAAAAGATCTCCAATTCTCTCTGTTTACTGTTTCGCTTTCTGGAATACCGCCCCCGATTTTCAGTACTTTCAGGTTTTTGACAACAATTTTTGACGGAACTTCCCGAAATTTGAAATTTGAGGTTCTCTGCAGTCACGAATCTTCACAACAAATAAGTTGTAAACATATAACAGTACCTCCCAATTGTTGGTATTTTGAACGGTTTCTAGCTAAATTGTTTGACGAAGCTAGCCGTAATTTGACATTTTAGGTTCCCGGCAGTCATAAAGTTTTCCACCAAAAATTGTCAACGTAGATCTACACTTTAATATAGTGATATATGTATGAAGGTATTGCCTGATTGAACATATTGTAGATTAGATAATTTAGGGTTATCTATGTTTGAAAAATGTTTGCACCTAAAATTGTGCACAGGATTAAAAATGGACAGTGGGTAAATACCCAATGGGTAAATACCCGGTAAATTGGGTAAATACCGGGTAAATACCCATTGGTGGGTATTTACTATATTGAATCACCAATACGACATTTTATACCCCAGCAAAAAGTTTGCCTCCAAAGAGGCAGTTAAATCATATGTACAAGTGATTTGGAAGTGCATCAAATTATGCATTTTCACTCATTCTTTTTACAAGAGCGTGACCACGGAAAGAGGCACTCCATTGCACTGCATTTTAACTGAGCACTGCATTTTAACTGACCCTTTGGCATTGCATTTTAACTAACCCTTTGGGCAGGGACGTAGCCAGGATTTCATTTCGGGGGGGGCCCACCTGACCAAAATTTGGAAAGTTCATTTTAGCGGAAATTTCAAAGATGTAAACCTTATTTTAGACTTCTTTTACTAATGAAAACATTTTCATTACTATTTTTTAATTCAAATGGCGTAAGACTTCTTGACCAATTTTATCTTGTTTTTAGAACTTTTTTGACAATATGTCACAGTTAATATATGGTCAAAACAATGAATATATTAATAATCCCATCTATTTTTGGGCGTATCATTTATCAAATAATTCACAACTACAGTAAATGTTATGAAATTCAGTGATATCACTTCGGTAAGACCAAAAGAAAGCGAATACAATCGGAAAACCTTAGAAAGGCCGAGAACTAATGCTGATCAATAGATAGTCTATACATCAAGAAATTCTAGCACCTAATCTTAAATTCTTTTAAGATGAAATTATAACACCCAATCTAAGGACTATGCCTGTATATATTTTTAGCAAAAATCCATGAACACAATTTTTCCCAATCTACATTTTTATACTCTCAGCCTTTAGCCAAAATGTGCCTCATCGAAATGATGGCTTTAGGGCCAAAGTGTGTTTGGAAGAAATCTGTTTCAGAAAACTTGGAGTCGACTTAGCCATGTCCGTTCGTATGGGTAGCTGCCAACGATAATTCTCAAACAGATGAACAGATTCGGTCCAAAATGGCCTTCGTGATATGTTGATCAACTTCGAAGATGGGCCAGAGTATTTCAAAAATTTTAAGCGAAGTGCAGTTTAAGACCTCCCTGGATAAGCTGTGTAAGCTTAAGACCTCAATGGTCATGGCTTTACTTCCTTTATGCTAATAATTTAGTTATAAGTAAAAATATGTAATAAATAAATTAATAAATAAAAATAACTCTCTGGAAACGCTTTGCTTTTTTGCAATAAGTGTTCTCGGGGCCCCTATTACTACAGTAATAGAGGCAAGTCTATACTTCCAGAGAAAATAGCCCGAAAGCTGTGAAGAACACCTAAGGCAATCATGTGCAGTGGCTAGTGCGCACGACAACTTTCGAACCGGATACTGCGTTGGTTCAAACTTTATTTATCGCAATCATTCAGCGAGCCTTATACATACAAAATTCGAAGATGGTGCTTTTCGGTCTACTTCTTCCGGTATTTTCCCCCCAAATTTCAAGAATTTTAGCTAAAGTGGTATGTGCAAGTTTTCTTGAACGGAGCAACAGATTTGGTGCATACTTTGATGTAGTAATATTTTTTCCAAACTTAGTTTTTGCTCGAAAATGGGCCATTCTGAGGTACCTCCCTCACAAACCTTCAAAATAGTTGTTTAAGTTCAGTTTAAGGTCTATTTGAGGATCTTTAGAAATTTTTACTGGAGGTATTCCTTGTGTTTAGAGCGGCATTATGTTTTTCGTGGGGAAGTCCATATTTCCTGACATAAGGGTCAAAAGGTGAAAACTATACAGCTGCGAACTGAAATGACATATAAAAATTTCTGAAATTCCGCGTTGATCCGGAGATATAGCATCAGAATCGGAGGTACCTCCAAAAAATTTAGATTTTTTATGCAAATATCTATATGGTAACAGATGATGTCTCCAAATTTTGGAAGTGTGCAGGAATTTTGTCTAGAAATAAATTTTCCAAATTATATTGAAATCGGTTCAGATTTGGATATAGCGCCCACATATATTTTCGGCCGCATTGAACACGCTATGTATGTCCAATTTCAATGAAATTTGGAATTGTGCCGGAATTGGGTCTAGAAATAAATTTTGTAACTAATATTGAAATCGGTTCAGATTTGGATATACCTCCCATATATATATTCGTCCGATTTCGTGTATTTGATGCACCAAGCACGCTATACCCGATTTTAATGAAAGTTGGAATGTAAATCTTGGAATGAGTGACAAAAATTGGCCTACAAATAAATTTGTCAAAATATATTTTACTTTATATTTTTAAAGTAAGACCCAGCTTAATCACAAATTTGTTGTTTTCAAATTTTAAAAACATCAAGTTTTTTAAAGTGGGGTTGTTAAAATTGATTTACTTTAGGGAAGGGCAGAGAATACTAGTTTCGTCCAACGCCACTTGGACTCATCAGTTCTCTTAGTTCTTTGCATTGCAGCAAAGAACTCTTCCCCAATTGTATGACGACTCGAGCTCAAGAATAAATGTGACCGACGAATTCGTTTAAATGCGAATTCAACAGAAACATTCAAAAACTCTCGTAGCCGCATATTTTACTTTATTCGAAGTGGCAAAGCGTACTGGGTTCAGCTAGTAAAATATAAACATTGACCTCAAGCTCAATAATCTTGATTTTATTAACATTCGAAAGGTCGAACAAAACATAAAAATCGACAGAAAAATCCTTTGTCCAATAGACATTTACGACACTGCGGTGGAACAGAAATTATATCATAAACAAGTAGGAAAAGCGTAAAGTTCGGTCGGGCCGAACTTTTTATACCCTCCACCACAAATTTCAGCCACAACCTTCAAAATACCGAAAATCGGAAGGTACCGTTCTATGGGGGCTATATGATGGCGTGGACCTATACCTACAAATTTATGGACCTATACCTACAAATGTATACCCCCAACGAAGACTAAATACCAAATTTCAGCCATCTCGGTGTGATAATGAGGCCAAACCCTTCAAAATACCGAAAATCGGGAGATATCGTCCTATGGGGGCTATATCAAAACGTGGACCTATATAAACATTTTATGGTAGAAATATTTCTTAGCCTCTGGAAACACAAAATACAAAGTTACAACTGATTCTGTTGTCAAATGGGACTAATACATTCAAAATATATTAAAATGACGTGTACTTTATATGGGGCGTTATATGGGGGCTATACCAAAATGTGGACCTATATAAACCAACTTTGGCAGGAATGTTTTTTGGCCTCTGGAGACACAAAATACAAAGTTACAACCAGTTCGGTGGTAAAATGGGACAAATATCTTAAACATTCCTTAAAACGACGACGCGTCACGCGTCATTTTGTATGGGGCTATACGAAAGCGTAGCCCGCTTTCAATACCAAAAGTACAACGTACAAATAATAGATTTTCCCAAATTTTATCAACCTACGTCAATCCGTTCGGACGCTAGAGTGATTTCCACAGACGGACAGACGGGCGGACATGGCTATATCGATGTTTGTGGGGTCTACAATGATTATTTCGAGTAGTTACAAACGTAGTGACAAACTTAATATACCCCCATCCTATGGCGGAGGGTATAAAAATGGTTGATATAGTGTTTTCATTGCAAATTTGAAACATAATAAAGAATTTGTAATTGTTTTGAATTTAAAAACAGTTTATTATAAAAACGTGTTAGGGAAAATATACAAGCACTTAAAACCACACAGATTAAGCAGCGGTTTTATCTTTTATTGTTGAATTGCTCTTATAAAAAATTTCAAAAACAAAATATCGCAAACATTTTTTCAGGATGTTGTTTATTAGCCAACGTAATATGTAATATGTTACAAACGTTCAATAAATAGAAATAAACGTTTTGTTCTGAACTCAGTAACACTTACAGTCAGCCTAAAATTCCGATTAAACTTGTTGTGTATTTATTTCAGCTAAAGTCCATTTTTTTGTTCCTTCAAAATTTGAAGAAACAAAATGTTTTACAGTGGGTAATGAAATTGATTACTACGAGCGGAGGCAGAGAATACTATAGTTTCGGAAGCAGCCAAACTTCCTCATCAGTTCTCTTAACCGCTGACTCTGTATCGATAAACAGGTCAATAAGAGTGACCAGAAAATTAAACAGAACGAGAAATTTTCTGTATCCTCCTAAATCTGTTGACCGCACAATTGAGTCAGAATAATCAAAATCATATACCCACTACTGTTTTTTAATGCTGTCTTTGCATCGCAAAGAAGACAAGTATTATTTTGCAGTCCAACAATACAAAGCCAACAACAATAACAGGCAATCAGCACGGCCTTACTTGTTGACTACGCATAAAGCAAAAACAACATTTTGTTGTGTTCTCTGCTTACTGCAAACAACACTACTTTTGCTTGTCTTCTTTGCGATGCAAAGACAGCATTAAAAAACAGTAGTGGGTATATGATTTTGATTATTCTGACTCAATTGTGCGGTCAACAGATTTAGGAGGATACAGAAAATTTCTCGTTCTGTTTAATTTTCTGGTCACTCTTATTGACCTGTTTATCGATACAGAGTCAGCGGTTAAGAGAACTGATGAGGAAGTTTGGCTGCTTCCGAAACTATAGTATTCTCTGCCTCCGCTCGTAGTAATCAATTTCATTACCCACTGTAAAACATTTTGTTTCTTCAAATTTTGAAGGAACAAAAAAATAGACTTTAGCTGAAATAAATACACAACAAGTATTATTTTGCAGTCCAACAATACAAAGCCAACAATTCCGATTAAACACTTAAACAACACATTAAAACTTAACAGGAACTATGCATAAAATTGCTCAATAAGCCTAACTTGTTCATTATTTTTATATTTTCAAATATGTTGGACAATAAGTATACCAATGTAGATAAATAATTCTCTGTAATACTTCCAACTACTTTACATATTTCTTGAACAATTTAAAACACTTCAAAACTTTACTAAAAATTAAAAAATGTGTAACATAAGCTAATATCCTATGGGAACTAAAATCATATCGTGGGGGGGGGGGCCCGGGCCCCCCCCCCTGGCTACGTCGGTGCCTTTGGGGTAGAACAGGATGCAGTCCAAAGCACGCGTTTTGATACAGACATTCTGCGGAATGTGTGCAAGTCATTACAAAATATCCCAGAACAAATAAAATACATTTATTACACTGTGCAACAAAATGGAGGTCAAAGTCTGGGGGGTGGAAAATTCCTATTGGAGATGAAAGCCCTTGGTGAGTATATACAGAACCCCGAAGGACAGATTCGCCGTGAGTTGAACTTTCGCGATATTGCGTGATGAATATTTGGCTGGAGAACCTAAAAGCCATCTTGAATCAGCGTTATATCTTTGTTCGCTGTTGTTTAAGCTTATATTTAAGATGACATGTCTTCAGTCAAATCAAATGAGGATTTTTTTCGTAGAACATTTCGACCTTCTAACATGCTTCCTTCAATGTCCTTTTCGTCCTTTATTTCAAGAACCGTAATAAAAGTGGCACAAGATGAAATTGTTCAGCTTCGGAATATTCTACAAAAATGTCGCTTGGAAGATTTTAGGTACGGTTCCCAAAGACATAATATCGATAAAATCATGTTTAAGCGGTCGTTTTTCACTTTTACCCGAATCTTGCTCAGACAGCCCTATATCTATTTATTTCAATACATTATTGTTAGCCTATTGATGATCTAGAATTCTCGGAGTCATTAAAACAGTTGTATATTGTTTTGCTAAGCACGTTAATTTCATTTTTTTTTTTAATAAATATCCGGATATCCGAATTATGGAACCGGTTATTCTGATATTAAAACCGAATTTTTATCCGGTTTTTATGAACTGAATAACCGTATATGTATATCATTAGAAAGCTATTAAAATTGTCCAACAGATATGACTAATATGCATTAGACGTTTTAAGCGGTTATGGTGCTGGAACAAAAAAACCGTATTTTTGAACCGTTTCTTAACGTTTGTGAGGATACATTTCTGTGCGTGAAAAAATTATGATCATGACCTGGGGGGTGGAAATTTCTTTTTGGAGGTGAAAGCCCTTGGTGTGGACATACAGAACCCTGAAGGGCAGATCCGCCGTGAGTCGAACCTTGGTAATGGCGGGTTGAATTCTGGGATGGTGACCCATTATTGCAAGCGTAAAAAGTTACGTAACTGAATTTCAAGTGGGTTTAGGCTGCTACTGGGACAGTATGTGCTTTGTCGGCGTAAGATTATTTTCGTGATATGCCCTAGCCAAATCGGCTGAGGATTTTTTTGTTTTAATATTTGAACCCTGAAATTGTATCTTTCCTTTTCTTTAAAGTATATTTTTATACCTTCTTCAACAAAAAGAGCAGGATAAGAGTAAGACAGTAAATGTTCTACAGAAATCGTCTTAAAACGATTTGACTTAGCACATACTGTCCCAGTAACACCCTAAACCCACTTGAAATTCAGTTACGTAATTTTTACGCTTGCAATAATGGGTCACCATCCCAGAATTCAACCCGCCATAACACAAAGGTTCGACTCACGGCGGATCTGCCCTTCAGGGTTCTGTATGTCCAAACCAAGGGCTTTCACCTCCAAAAAGAATTTTCCACCCCCCAGGTCATGATCATAATTTTTTCACGCACAGAAATGCATCCTCACAAACGTTAAGAAACGGTTCAAAAATACGGTTTTTTTGTTCCAGCACCATAACCGCTTAAAACGTCTAATGCATATTAGTCATATCTGTTGGACAATTTTAATATCTTTCTAATGATATACATATACGGTTATTCGGTTCATAAAAACCTTATAAAAATTCGGTTTTAATATCAGAATAACCGGTTCCATAATTCGGATATCCGGATATTTATTCCAAAAAATAATGAAATTAACGTGCTTAGCAAAACAAGATACAACTGTTTTAATGACTCCGAGAATTCTAGATCATCAATAGGTTAACAATAATGTATTGAAATAAATAGATATAGGGCTGTCTGAGCAAGATTCGGGTAAAAGTGAAAAACGACCGCTTAAACATGATTTTATCGATTTTATGTCTTTGGGAACCGTACCCAAAATCTTCCGAGCGACATTTTTGTAAAATATTCCGAAGCTGGAAAATGTCATCTTGTGCCACTTTTATTGCGGTTCTTGAAATAAAGGGCGAAAAGGACATTGAAGGAAGCATGTTAGAAGGTCGAAATGTTCTACGAAAAATATTCTCATTTGATTTGACTGAAGACATGCCATCTTAAATATAAGCTTAAACAACAGCAAACAAAGATATAACGCTGATTCCAGATGGCTTTTAGGGTCTCCAGCCAAATATTCATCACGCCGTATCGCAAAAGTTCGACTCACGGCGAATCTGTCCTTCGGGGTTCTGTATATACTCACCAAGGGCTTCCATCTCAAATAGGAATTTTCCACCCCCCAAAATTTCGGTTCACAGTGTTATTTGTGTAAAACAAAAATATTAAGAACTTTATTACATTAACACAAATTATGAAAATTCTCCATTGAATTCAATCGCAACCATGCGTGTTACCTCCGCTCTCCATGTAATTCAAGCTGAACTGTTCTTGCTTCATCTGCTAAATGGGTTTGATATTGTCTTCTCATCACCAGTTACAATTTCGACATGTACTCCAACAGTACTTCTGGCCCATTACAGAACATTTGTTCCATAGACCATAGACGAACTAAGAAAAGATCTCCATTCCTCTCTGTTTTTCGCTTGACTTTTTGGAATACCGCGCCTTTCCATTTCTTCATCCACTTGTTTGCTCCATCGAAGCTTAGGCCTGCCGATTCTGCGTGCACCGCATAGTGTTATTTTTGTTTGACGAGATGTGGCTTTGTTTTTAAATTGCTTACTTAGACCATAGTAGCATCTGTTGGCCAATACAATTCTTCTTCTTATTTCACAACTGATGTTGTTTGTTGTGTTTATGGCAGTGCCGAGGTAGACGAAGTCTTCAACTACCTCAAAATTGTAGGTACCAACTTCCACAGTTGGTCCGAGCTTTATGGACGCTTTGCGCGTCGACACCATCAATTTGGTCTTTTCGCCGTTTACCGCCAGACCCACTTTCGCAGATTCTGCTTCGACCTTCCTAAAGGTATCAGTTACTTCCTTTACTGATCGTCCCATGATGTCTATGTCATCAGCATAGGCAAGTAACATGTGGCTATTGGTGTAAATTGTGCCATTTCTTTTGACATTTGCATCTCGTATTACCTTTTCCAGCAAAATTTTGAATAGGTCACACGAAAGGCTGTCTCCTTGTCTGAAACCTCTTTGGTACAAAATTCTTCGGAGAGGTTCTTTCCAATTTTAACTGAGGACCTAGTATCAGTTAAAGTCATCTTACAAAGCCGGATGAGCTTTGCGGGGATACCAAATTCAGACATTGCGTGGAATACCTTTGATCGGAGGGGACTGTCGAATGCTGCTTTATAATCGACAAAAAGGTGAAATATGTCGATCTGCATCTCTTGGGTCTTCTCTAGGATTTGCCGCAGGGTAAATATCTGGTCAATGGTGGACTTGCCAGGTCTAAAGCCGCATTGGTATGGTCCAATTATTTCGTTGACCATTGGCTTTAGTCGTTCGCACAATATCCCTGACACTATCTTATAGGCAATAGGGAGAAGACTTATGCCCCTATAGTTTCAGCATACAGTCTTATCTCCTTTCTTGTGGACGGGACATAGGATGCTCAGGTTCCAATCGTCGGGTACGCGTTCTTCCTGCCAGATGGTGCTAACTAGCTGATGCATACACCTTATCAGCGCGTCGCCTCCGGTTTTAAACAGCTCGGCTGGTAAGCCATCGGCTCCTGCTGCTTTATTATTCTTCAGCCGGTTGATTGCTGTTTTTACCTCATCTTGGCCGGGCGGTATACATTCTATACCATCTTCTGGGATTGGATCTGTGGTATCATCGTCTTCGCTACTATTGGATACCAGCAGATTGGAGAAATGTTCCTTCCATATCCTGAGCACGCTATCTGTATATGTTACCAGATTACCTTGCTGGTCTCTACAGGAGGATGTGCCTGTACCAAAGCCATCTGTTTGTTGTTTCACTCTTTGGTAGAATTTTCGGACTTCATTCTGGCTCCTCTACATCTCGATTTTTTCACACTCCCGCTTTTTCATTTCTCTCTTTTTTTGCGAAAAAGACGTTTAGCTTCTCTCCTTTTCTCCCGATATCTCTCTCGCGCGCTACGCGTTGCTACTGATTGCAAAGTAGCTATATATGCCGCATTTTTCTCTTCGGTAGCAGCGCGACACTCCTGGTCATACCATGAATTCCTTTGTGGAGGTCTCTGGAATTCAAGTATGGATTTTGCGCTGTTTGCATGGAGTGGGCAATATGTTGCCATTGTGTTGTTATGTTATCAAGACAAGGAGTGCTCGCGTTAAGCAATTGGGCTAGTTGAGTGGAATATGCTGTGGCTATCTGTTGTGTATGCAGCCTATCGATGTCCAACTTCCGCGTTGAGTCTGTTCGTGCTTTATTTGTAACGTTTAGACGGGTACCTACCTTTGCTGCAACAAGGTAATGGTCCGAATCAATGTTTGCGCCTCGGAACGATCGTACATCCAACACGCTGGATGAATGTCTTCCATCTATTACAACATGATCAATTTGATTACTTGTTCTTTGATCTGGAGACAGCCAGGTGCCCTTATGAATATCGAGATGATTAAATCTGGTACTGCTAACTACCATGTTTTTTGCAGCTGCAAAGTCTATCAGCCTCATACCATTGTCAGATGTTTCACTGTGGAGACTGAATTTCCCGACTGTTGGGCCAAAGATTTCCTTTCCAATTTTGGCATTAAAATCGCCTAGAATGATTTTAATGTCATGGGCAGGGCAACGGTCATATGTTTCTTCTAAGTGCTCGTAAAATATATCTTTGGTCTGTTCGTCCTTTTCTTCAGTGGGAGCATGAGCACAAAAAAAGCTGATGTTGAAGAATTTAGCTTTTATTCGAATTGCAGCAAGTCTTTCATTCACTGGGGTGAAGCTGGATACCAGATGTTTTAGTCTCCGACTAACTACTAATCAGCAACCAAACTCATGCTTTACGTCATGACAGCTATAATACAGTGCGTTACCTTTAGGTGTTGTTGTGACGCCTTTCCCAGTCCATCGTATTTCCTGTATACTGCACCTTCTCTATAAAGAGTGCGAACATTCCAGGTGCAGATTCGCAGATCATGGTCCTTAAAACGTTTGCGGGGTTCGTCAACTTTAGAGGGGTTTGCTTTTCTTTTCTTTCGTTTTTTCATAGTATGATGTTTTTTCTAGGGGAGGGTTACTAACCCGACGCCCAAACCCAAGTTTTTAACGTTCTTATGGGTGAACGCGCGGCACATGTTAGCTCTTTACCTTTAACGGGTGTTAAAGGCAGTTCCCCAGGTGACACCACGGGGAGGTCAGTGTCCACTTGAGATGAAAGAGGGACCAAGATAAATCCTGGGCTTTGCCATGTTAAAGCCGGTCAAGACCGTTGCTTGGTATCATTCATCCCCTACGTCACCCAACAGCACTCCATTGGGAAATTTTCCTCTCTTGAGTTACCGAAAAAATGTTCGCAAATTAAATATTTTTTATTTTATATTAAAAAATTTTTGGAAATGTTACCACGCTTATCTCTTTTTGGAAAATGTATGCCGCTGCCTGTAGAGATGTACAAACTGATTTATGTACTTGTAGGGATCTCTAACAACTGCAAATAAAATGTAGCGAACGGAGTGCCTTTTTCACGACTCCGTTTGAACTGCATCCGGATGCTGTTAAATTGTGAGGAATTGGAGTACCTTTTTCACGACTCCGTTGAACTGCATCCGGAAGTTGTTAAAATGTAACAAGTGGATGTGATTCTTTGGATTGCATCCAAATGCGGTTAAAATGTGAGGAATGGAGTGCCTCTTTCATGACTCCGTTTGAACTGCATCAAAACATGAGGTGAAAGAAATAGTCCACATTGCACTACTTCCAATTTATTTAGCTGGGACCCCATTTCTAGGTTTAGGTTGTTAAATCGTTTCAAAGTGGATAGTTTTACAATACTTTAAACAAGTGGGTAAATCCTTGGGTAAATACCCGAGTATTTACCCAAATGTTGGGTAAAAACTCTTTAACTGCAGAACCGCTTGACGTAGGCTAACGAAATTTGGCTCAAATTTTACTTATATCAAGAGAACATCTGGTACTGAAAATGGGGTCTCTGGGACCATGTTTTGATATAGCCCCCATATAACCGTACCTCCCGATTTAAGGTATTTTTTACCTACAAGCCACATTTTACAATCATATTGGCTGAAATTTGGCACAGTGAGTTCTCAATATGTATAAAATATCCTTGCAAAAATGTGTCAACATAAGTCCACGTTTTCTAGTAGCCCCCAGTTGTTTTGCATATTTTTGTTTTGTATATTAAAAAAAAACACATATCTATGTAGTCATGTACAAAGGTTTCTGGGTTGTTAATTCAAAAATTTTTTGATTTGAGTGTTGGCAATATCTATCACTGGCATGACTTGTAATATTTTCTGTAGTTTTCACATTCTTTTCTTCATATGGCTGGGGAGCCAACATGTATTTTGAGATCATTTTTATTCTGTATTTAATGAATATGAATTTATTATTATATAAGTATCAGGCGTATTTTACCTTTGTAATATATTATTGGCCACCTAGGCTTCTTTATTACTGAATAAATAAATGAAATGAAACTGAAAAATAAGTGCAATTTTTGCAAATGAATTTTTAAATCTTTAAAAGGGACCCAAGAAATGATCAACTACCTAAATATTTGCATTTCAAATCCACAAACTACCTCAGAACTATATAAACTATATAAAATTTGAGCAGCACTGTATATGTACGTATGAATACGGATGTAAATTTGTTCGTTTTCTGCCAATATTTTAAGGGGTTACCTCTACTTGTCACTTTCAAAAAATCGAAAAAAAATATTTGTTTATTTTGAATTACTGGTAGTATAGAGTATGCCGCAAAAAGTTTCAAGTCGATCTGAATAAAATTGACTGAGATATGAGCATTGGAAGGGAACACATATTTGGAAAAATAAAATTTAAAATTCCTCTTTTATGTCGCTTTGTAGAGTATAATAATGATTCCCTCTTTTTTGTATGTGTTAATAATAAAGACCATAGAATTTGATAACCTACAAACAAATCCCATATCCCGCTGTGGATTAAAGAGAAAAAATACTTCTTATTGACATAGTTCTGAATGGTAACAGAGTAGGTATGTGTATACTAAAAAATGTATTCATATCAAGAAATTCAATAGCAAAAATTCTCAAAATACTGTTATTGTTTTTTTACCTGCTAATAAACATTACTGTGTGTGCGTGCGTGTTTGTGCAGGAGGGCTGACATTGTCAGGCAACACATAATAACAAATATGTGAGAAATTTCTTTGATTAAAGTTTTAGTTTTTGAAATATTGTTATTGTACAGTCAATGTTGGATAAATGGATTACACTTAGTTGGTAAATGGTGAGGGTGGAGAAGGTGTAAAAATTGCGAATACGAATAAAGACATAAAAAAAGAGTTTTTGATGCATATTTTAGTAAAACTGGGAACTTGAATAGTATATGTATCAAAAATACTGATTTAGGTTAATACAACTAGTAAAAGCCAGGTATAATTTTAATGAGCCTCTCCTCTCAAGTGGATACTAATTCGTAAGAATTAGAATTCGAATCGTCTTAGTGATGCAGGACATAAGCATTTTGTTATTTTTATTGGTATTGGAACTTACCATCGAAGTCGACTCCGGTGTCAATGTCGTAAAAATGGCTTGGTTTTTATAAACTACAAAGCCGACCCATCTGGTCTCCAGCTTCATCCCGGTGAAGTATATGCTTACTACGTCTCTGATAAAGGTTAAATTTTTCAACATCAGTTTTAGTTACGCTCAAGCTACCACTGAAGACAAAGACGAACAGACGAAAGATATGTATATTTTACGAGCGCTGAAAATAAACATATGAGCGTTGTCCTGCCCATGACGTTCGAATTATTCTAGGTGATTTTAATGCCAAGATTGGAAAGGAATATATCATTGGCCCAACAGTCAGGAAATTCAGTCTCCACAGTAACGTCAAAAACATGGTAGTTAGCATTACCAGATTTAAGAATCTTGAGATTCACAAGAGCACCAGGCTATCTCTAGACCAATTCTTCGAGCGTATTGGATATACTTACTTATTTAGTTGGCCATTACAGAACATTTGTTCCATAGACCGAACTAAGAAAAGATCTCCATTCCTCTCTGTTGTTCGCTTGACTTTTTGGAATACCGCGCCTTTTCATTTCTTCATCCACTTGTATGCTCCATCGAAGCTTAGGCCTGCCGATTCTGCGTGCACCGCCATGTGGCATGTGTTCATACGCCTTTTTAGCGGGTTCATCATCGCTCATTCTCATGATATGGCCTAGCCAACGCAATCGTTGCATCTCGATACGTTTAACTATATTCATGTCTTTGTAAAGCTGATATAGCTCGTTGTTCATACGACGTCGATATTCACCATCAACGCAAATCGGCCCGTAGATCTTTCGAAGAATTTTTCTCTCAAACACACCAAGCACTGCCATGTCTGCTTGCGCAAGTACCCAGGCTACGGAGCCATACATCAGCGCGGGTAGTATCAGTGTTTTGTAGAGCGTTATTTTTGTTTGACGAGATGTGGCTTTGTTTTTAAATTGCTTACTTAGACCATAGTAGCATCTGTTGACCAATACAATTCTTCTTCTTATTTCACAACTGATGTTGTTTGTTGTGTTTATGGCAGTGCCGAGGTAGACGAAGTCTTTAACTACCTCAAAATTGTAGGTGCCAACTTCCACAGTTGGTCCGAGCTCTATGAACGCTTTGCGCGTCGATACCATCAATTTGGTCTTTTCGCCGTTTACCGCCAGACCAACATTCGACCTTCCTAAAGGTATCAGTTACTTCCTTTACTGATCGTCCCATGATGTCTATGTCATCAGCATAAGCAAGTAACATGTTGCTATTGGTGTAAATTATGCCATTTCTTTTGACATTTGCATCTCGTATTACCTTTTCCAGCAAAATGTTGAATAGGTCACACGAAAGGCTGTCTCCTTGTCTGAAACCTCTTTTCGTACAAAATTCTTCGGAGAGGTTCTTTCCAATTTTAACTGAGGACCTAGTATCAGTAAAAGTCATCTTACAAAGCCGGATGAGCTTTGTGGGGATACCAAATTCAGACATTGCATGGAATACCTTTGATCGGAGGGGACTATCGAATGCTGCTTTATAATCGACAAAAATGTGATATGTGTCGATCTGCATCTCTTGGGTCTTCTCTAGGATTTGCCGCACGGTAAATATCTGGTCAATGGTGGACTTGCCAGGTCTAAACCCACATTGGTATGGTCCAATTATCTCGTTGACCATTGGCTTTAGTCGTTCGCACAATATCCCTGACACTATCTTATAGGCAATAGGGAGAAGACTTATGCCTCCATAGTTGGAGCATAAAGTCTTATCTCCTTTCTTGTGGACGGGACATAGGATGCTCAGGTTCCAATCGTCGGGTACTCGTTCTTCCTGCCAGATGGTGCTAACTAGCTGATGCATACACCTTATCAGCGCGTCGCCTCCGATTTTAAACAGCTCGGCTGGTAGGCCATCGGCTCCTGCTGCTTTATTATTCTTCAGCCGGTTGATTGCTGTTTTTACCATCTTCTGGGATTGGATCTGTGGTATCATCGTCTTCGCTACTATTGGATACCAGCAGATTGGAGAAATGTTCCTTTTAAATCCTGAGCACGCTATCTGTATCTGTTACCAGATTACCTTGCTGGTCTCTACAGGAGGATGTACCTGTACCAAAGCCATCTGTTTGATGTTTCACTCTTTGGTAGAATTTTCGGACTTCATTCTGGCTCCTGTACATCTCGATTTTTTCACTCTCCCGCTTTTCCATTTCTCTCTTTTTCTTGCGGAAAAGACGTTTCTCTTCTCTACTTTTCTCCCGATATATCTCTCGTGCGCTACGCGTTGCTACTGATTGTAAAGTAGATCTATATGCCGCATTTTTCTCTTCGGTAGCAGCACGACACTTCTGGCCATACCATAGATTCCTTCCTTGGATATACTACCATTCCGAGAAGTAATAATCGACACAGATCACCACCTTGTTGCTGCTAAGGTACGTACCCGATTGAATGTGAAATACGAAGAGACACTACACGGAATTTGGACAATAAAAACAGATAGTCACAGCATATTGTAATCAAATAAAGTACGAAAGACACAACACGGAAGTTCGACATCTGTAAGCTGCAATCACAACAGATAGTCGCATATTCCACTCAACTGGCCCATACGCTCACTCAACTAGCCCAATTGCTTAATTAAAGCACTCCTCGTCCACCTCGAATTGTCTTTTTCGCTGGAAAAAGAGAGGAGCCAGAATGAAGTTCGAAAATTCGACCAAAAAGTGAAACATCAAACTGATTGCTTTGGTGCATCTACATCCTCCAGTCGAGACGATCAAGTTAATCTGGTTGCTGATAGGGATAGTGTACTCAAGATATGGAATGGGCATATTTCCAAATTGTTGGTATCCAATGCTAGTACATATACCATACCATTTTTGGGGATTAGATCTGTGGTATCTTTGCCGTGCAGTAGCCGATGGCTTACAAACCAATCTGTTCAAACCGGAGATATAATGACTATGCATTAGCTAGTTAGCACCATCTGGTAGGAAGTACGCGTACCCGACGATTGGCACCTGAGCATCCTGTGTCCCGTCGATAAGAAAGTAGATAAGACTTTATGCTCCAACTAGAGGGGCATAAGTCTTCTCTCTATCGCCTACAAGATAGTGTCAGGGATATTGTGCGAACGACTAAAGCCAATGGTCAACGAAATAATTGGACCATACCAATGTGGCTTTAGACCTGGCAAGTCCACCATTGACCAGATATTTACCTAGCGGCAAATCCTGGATGCAGATAGAAATTTCCATTTTTTGTCAATTATAATGCTGCCTTCGACAGTCCCTCAGTATGGTATTTGAAGCCATGTCTGAATTTAATATCGCCGCAAAGCTCAGTCGGCTTTGGAAGATAACTTTAGCTGGTACCCTGTTCTCAGTTACATTGGGAAAGAACCTTTCCGAACAATTTAGAACCAAAATAGATTTCAGACAAGGAGGCAGCCTTTCGTATCACCTACTCAACATTCTGCTGGAAATGCTTATACGAGATGCAAACGTAAAAAGAAGTGCCGACGACATTGACATCATGGGTCGATAAGTAAAAGAAGTAACTGATAACTTTGAGCAGGTCGAAGGAAAATCTGCTAAAGTGGGTCTCGTATTAAACGGCAACAAGACCAAGTTGATTTTATCGACGCCCAATGTTTCCATCGAACTTGGAATAATTGTGGATGTTAGTTGGTACCTATAATCTTGTGGTAGTTTAAGACTTCGTCAACATCGGCACCGCCATAAACACAACAACCAACAAGCGAGTAGTATTGGCCAATGCTACTTTGGCTTAAGTAAGCAGTTTAAAAGTAAACAACAATAAAACTATACAAAACACTGATGCTACCCGTGCTAAAGTATGGTTCCGAAGCCAGGGTACTTGCGCAAGCAGATAAATCAGGGCTTGGTATTTTTAAAAATTTTTCTTTTCAAAGATGTACTGCGATATCAGTATTGTTATCGCGTTAAAACGATTTCGTTGGCTAGGCCATATCATGGGAATGAGCGATGATGAACCCGCTAAAAATGTTATAAATGCGGGCTGCATGACGGTACACGCAGAACTGGACGGCCAAGGCTTCAATGTGTGAGGTCAACAAGCGGAAGATGATATCAAAAAAAAACAAGACATTCGAAATTCTAAATGTAAAGCAACAAATGGAAATCTGTTGCTAGTTCGTCTTATTGGACAAACGTTATGTAGAGGACCAACTAAGTAATTAAGTGCAAAGCCGATACAACAGCCTTAAGGATGTGCGATGGACTGGAAATGGTTTTACAATAAAACCTGTAGATGATATTATCATGACATCTCGTCTCCTTGTGAAAGACTAGAGACAATTTGTATATAACCTCAACTATTTACAATCAGCCAAATCGTCCGCCACAGTCTTCTAATTTTCCTTATACATATTTTATTCATTATTTTAATATTTTTCTATTTTTTATTCATGCAGAACTAACTGTTAAATATTTTTCATTGTTAGGATTTGTGATGGACCCCTTCTTCGCTGTATCAAAATTCAAATATATTCATAAAGAACATACACACATCCATATATATGTTGTTACATTGATATTGTATTACAGTTCTCAGAATTGTTTGCACAAGCCAGCAAAAGTAGTCTATTTTCAGAAACAAGTTTAGTTTAATTTATTACATATACTGCTTGGGAAGTTTTGAGAATAAACAACATAGATTTTTGCTAATAATGTTATGCAAAATTTGTATTTTTCATTTTTGTTTGTTTTTTTTTTTATAAGAGCATTGTTGATGGATATCCATCCATTCAATACTCTATTTGTTAATTAAAACAACACATTCGTATCATTTTTATTAATCTATGTATGCATGGTAGAACAAATACAAGGTAAAGTTAATACTACAACAAATACAACTCGAACAACAACCACAAAGGAATTTGTTTTTGTTTGTAAACCTTAGTGTCAACGTAAATGTAAACAAAACAAGGAAATGTCTATAAATTATTGGAATTTAAAAAAACTAATAATTTTTCACATTTCATTGAATATTTTGGAAAACATGAATGAAAACTCGTTAGATTTTCAATTTGAATGTTTCCATATCATTCCACTAAATGCATAATTTCTCGCAGAAAGTAGAATACTTGCAAAAATGTTTCGGGTCGCTGGTAATTCATTGAAAAAAGAGAAGATGTTTCAATCATTTGCTTTTGAAAACAAAAAAGCACATGTTTATTAGGGCTTTATTCTTTTCAAGTTTAAGAAAATACCACACATATTAACAAATATTGTACCGCCTCTATAAGCGGTGTTTTAGTGTGCGGCATGTCGTTCGGACCTGGAGGAGGTTACATGTCAATGATATGAAGCCTTCTTTATGGGAAATAGTTTTTTTCTGATGAATAAATTTGTTCTTCAAAAATATATATCCCTAATATACATCGAACATAGAAATAAATACATAAAATGTAGAATGGAATTTGACACTAACACTACAACCCAGTTCAGTCAGCTGGTTATTGCTGCTACCTTTTCTTGTTCTACCATGCTATGTATGTAGTATGTAACAAGGACGAATTTGAAATACTTAATAATTTGAGAATTATCATAACAAAAAATTATAATAATATGACAAAGTAACAACGCGAAGAACTTTATTGGCTTATAGTCATAATGTCCATGTCCCACAAAGCTAATAAATTAATTTCTAACCATATTCAGGCTCCTATTCAGGAGTTAGCTGAAATAGCAATTAAAGTTCCTATTATTAAAATATTATTGATGAATTATTAAAAATTAAAAAGAAAAGGATTAGAACCTTTATAAATGGGGTATGAGCCCAGTAGCTTAATTAGCTTATCTTTTTATATTTTGGTGTACGATGCACAAAAGTTTGTGATACTTTTAGAAACAGTTTAATTCTATTAAATTTAAGTAATGAATGTAATATTAATTACATAATTAACCCTATCAAGGTAACCCTTTTATCAGGCAATTCATTAAATGTAATTTTTTATTATTGTTGTTGTTATTAATATTATTATTTTTATTATTATTTGCTTACTGTAATAACTAATAAGTATTGGAAATTAAGAGTAATATTGAAATAACAATCATTCAAAAAATTTGGAAATTAAAAAGCTTATTACATGCGAATTAGTTAAAATCAGTTGATGCGCATCCGTTTTTGG
Source organism: Musca autumnalis (assembly GCF_047663935.1). Taxonomy (NCBI): domain Eukaryota; kingdom Metazoa; phylum Arthropoda; class Insecta; order Diptera; family Muscidae; genus Musca; species Musca autumnalis. The sequence goes on from NW_027411977.1 coordinate 19,216,823, forward strand.
ATACAGCGAATCAATCTCCTTCAATATTTATGCATATTTCGATGTTTCACTCAGCGGTCAAAGTGTGCCGCCAGTTGCATCACACAATGCAAAAAACCTTAAAGTGGGTAAAAATCGCGCAAAAAAATGCGCATCCGGTTTCAGTAGCACCAATCAAAAATACGTCAATATATAGCTATTTCAAATAGATTCTTCAAGAAAAGCGGATGTGCCTCCACATTTTTGGTAAAAAAAACCTTATTACTCGTGCATGACGTAAAGCATGAGTTTGGTTGCGGATTTGTAGTTAGTCGGAGACTAAAACATCTGGTATCCAGCTTCACCCCAGTGAATGAAAGACTTGCTGCAATTCGAATAAAAGCAAAATTCTTCAACATCAGCTTTATTTGCGCTCATGCTCCCACTGAAGAAAAGGACGACCAGACCAAAGATATATTTTACGAGCGCTTAGAAGAAACATATGGCCTGCCAATGGCATTAAAATCATTCTAAGCGATTTTAATGCCAAAATTGGAAAGGAGAATATCTTTGGCCCACAGTCGGGAAATTCAGTCTCCACAGTGAAACATCTGACAATGGTATGAGGCTGATAGACTTTGCAGCTGCAAAAAAACATGGTAGTTAGCAGTACCAGATTTAATCATCTCGATATTCATAAGGGCACCTGGCTGTCGCCAGATCAAAGAACAAGTAAACAAATTGATCATGTTGTGATAGATGGAAGACATTCATCCAGCGTGTTGGATGTACGATCGTTCCGAGGCGCAAAGGTACGTACCCGTCCAAACGTTGCAAATAAAACACGAACAGATACAACGCGGAAGTTGGACATCGATAGGCTGCAAACACAACAGATAGCCACAGCATATTCCACTCAACTTTTCCAATTACTTAACGCGACCACTCCTTGTCCCGATAACATAACAACACAATGTCAAAATATTGCCCACTTCATGCAAACAGCCGCAAAATCCATACTTGGATTCCGGAGACCTCCACAAAGGAATTCATGGTATGACCAGGAGTGTCGTGCTGCTACCGAAGAAAAAAATGCAGCATATAGAGCTGAGAGAAGAGAAACGTCTTTTCAGCAAGAAAAAGAGAGAAATGGAAAAGCGGGAGTGTGAAAAAATCGAGATGTACAGGAGCAAGAATGAAGTCCGAAAATTCTACCAAAGAGTAAAACATCAAACAGAGGGCTTTGGTACAGGCACATTCCCTGTAGAGACCAGCAAGGTAATCTTGTAACAGATACAGATAGCGTGCTCAGGATATGGATGGAACATTTCTCCAATCTGCTGGTATCCAATAGTAGCGAAGACGATGATACCACAGATCCAATCCCAGAAGATGGTATAGAATGTATACCGCCCGGCCAAGATGAGGTAAAAACAGCAATCAACCGACTGAAGAATAATAAGGCAGCAGGAGCCCGATGGCTTACCAGCCGAGCTGTTTAAAACCGGAGGCGACGCGCTGATAAGGTGTATGCATCAGCTAGTTAGCACCATCGGCAGGAAGAACGCGTACCCGACGATTGGAACCTGAGCATCCTATGTCCCGTCCACAAGAAAGGAGATAAGACTGTATGCTCAAACTATAGTGGCATAAGTCTCCTATTGCCTATAAGATAGTGTCAGGGATATTGTGCGAACGACTAAAGCCAATGGTTAACGAAATAATTGGACCATACCAATGTGGCTTTAGACCTGGCAAGTCCACCATTGACCAGATATTTACCCTGCGGCAAATCCTAGAGAAGACCCAAGAGATGCAGATCGACATATTTCACCTTTTTGTCGATTATAAAGCAGCATTCGACAGTCCCCTCCGATCAAAGGTATTCCATGCAATGTCTGAATTTGGTATCCCCACAAAGCTCATCCGGCTTTGTAAGATGACTTTAACTGATACTAGGTCCTCAGTTAAAATTGGAAAGAACCTCTCCGAAGAATTTTGTACCAAAAGAGGTTTCAGACAAGGAGACAGCCTTTCGTGTGACCTATTCAACATTTTGCTGGAAAAGGTAATACGAGATGCAAATGTCAAAAGAAATGGCACAATTTACACCAATAGCCACATGTTACTTACCTATGCTGATGACATAGACATCATGGGACGGTCAGTAAAGGAAGTAACTGATACCTTTAGGAAGGTCGAAGCAGAATCTGCGAAAGTGGGTCTGGCGGTAAACGGCGAAAAGACCAAATTGATGGTGTCGACGCGCAAAGCGTCCATAGAGCTCGGAACAACTGTGGAAGTTGGTACCTACAATTTTGAGGTAGTTAAAGACTTCGTCTACCTCGGCACTGCCATAAACACAACAAACAACATCAGTTGTGAAATAAGAAGAAGAATTGTATTGGCCAACAGATGCTACTATGGTTTAAGTAAGCAATTTAAAAACAAAGCCACATCTCGTCAAACAAAAATAACATTATACAAAACGCTGATACTACCCGTATTAATGTATGGCTCCGAAGCATGGGTACTTGCGCAAGCAGATAAGGCAGTGCTTGGTGTGTTTGAGAGGAAAATTCTTCGAAAGATCTACGGGCCGATTTGCGTTGTCGGTGAATATCGACGTCGTATGAACCACGAGCTATATCAGCTATACAAAGATATGAACATAGATAAACGTATCGAGATGCAACGATTGCGTTGGCTAGGCCATATCATGAGAATGAGCGATGATGAACCCGCTAAAAAGGCGTATGAATACGTGCCACATGGCGGGGCACGCCGAATCGGCAGGCCTAAGCTTCGATGGATCATACAAGTGGATGAAGAAATGAAAAGGCGCGGTATTCCAAAAAGTCAAGCGAAAAACAGAGAGGAATGGAGATCTTTTCTTAGTTCGGTCTATGGAACAAATGTTTTGTAATGGGCCAACTAAATAAGTAAGTTACTCGTTCATCTCTGTAATTTATGACACGCGTTTTCGCACATATTATAATCACGTATAAAGGATTCCATTTATGTAAAAAATGATAAAGAAAATCGCGGTTTAATACGCAGATTTGTCAAAATACTTTTTTTGGCGATTTTCGTATTTCCAAGGTTTTAGTGGATGGATTCGATCGCGGAAGGTCTCATCAGATCCGTCGCGTAAAAAAACTAAATTCACGCGGGATACAAAAGAAATTGAATGGCACTTGTAAATTTTAAACGCAAAAAATAGAGTTTTTTAATAATTCACGCATCAAATATTGGCCTTTAGACTCCAATTACTAGGATGCTGTTAGGAGCACACTCATGTGATATTCACTAAACGACGTAAAACCTCGAGTTCTATACTCCTATTATGAGTTTTGAATATTATCTTGTTGCGCGTCCGAATTATTAAAAAATTCAAAAAACCCCGAAATTCCGGCTCCAAAATTTCAGCATCAATTTTAGGTGGATGCAGTAGATATATCGAAAAATGATACACTAGTATCATATTGCCCATGAAGTATTCTTTGAGTTGTTCTTTGGGCATATGTCTATAAAATGTAAGGTTAAGCCAGAAATCGGAAGGGAGCCTAAAAAAACTTGTTGGCTTCAACCCATTTTTATCTATTTTTCTACATTGATGCCAACACAGCTTACACGTAAATTAATTTTAATGGTCGACATTATGGGATTTCTCCTAAAACACTTCATTTTAAAGAATTTCAATCATACGATATAGAATATGTTAACGCGAAGTTCGCGAATTCTGAATGGGTGAAACTCGGATTCATCGACTGTAAAACATTTTTGGTTTTCGCCATATACACTTTCATACGGGCAAACTGTGCCTCATTGAAATAATGGTTTTAGACCCCAAGTATGTTTGGACGAAATGTGTTTCAGACAATTTGGAGTTGATTTAGTCATGTCCGTCTGTCTGTCTGCAGCGCACGATAACTCTCGAACGAAACAACCGATTCGGTCCAAAATTTGGCTTTCGTAATATTTTGTCCAAGCTTACTTTAAGTTCGACGATGGGTTATATCGGTCCACTCCTTCCGGTACCTCCCCCACAAAACTTCGGAAATGTTCGGAAAATTTGTGCGCACGATAACTCTTGAAGAGAGTAACCGATTTGGTCCCTACTTTGCACATCGTGAAATTTCTACTAGACATACAGTGCCTGGCATAATTATTTTGACAAGTTTGAAAAAAATGGTATGTTTGGCTATTTATCGTATTAGTCTTCTACAAAAATATGAAAAAATATTCTGACTAATCTGTTACTAGAGTACTTAAAATTATTAATAAATTTCATCAATTCAAATATACGCTTGCACTTTTGTAATGGAAATAAAATTTCGCTGCGTGGCATAAGTATTTTGACAAAATTGTTCTATTGATTTTTAGACCTCAACAATTAAAAATGTCTTATTTATATTTTTTATTATTATTAGTTACGGTAAAAATAATATATTTCACACACACCTGTACCATTATGGACCCATTTATGGATCGATATTTCAAGGATATAGGGATATTAAAGAGATTTATAATTGAACAACATTTTCAATGGTTTTTTCCCATTATCTCGGAATATTTTGCGGATTTCGACTTTTTATTAGAGTAAGAACATTTTTTCACTTAAAAATGTGATATTTGAAGGAAATAAATTTAAGTTTGAACCCGAAATACGCTTCAAACGTGCTCCACAAAATCCAGCCTTACCATAGCAGCAGTGTTCTGCAAATGAATACATAACACTTCGATCAGTTTACTACCATATTGTTATAAAATATCGTTCAAAGTGCCAGAATATTCATTATAGTCCACAGCATTAACGATAAAAATTAAATATCGCAGTATTTTAAACGGTGGATCAGACCATTCTCATGCCTGGCAGCATTTGGGCATGGAATTAGCATCAGAAGGACATTTATTTCACAAAGATACCCAACTTTTTGGTGGTGTTTTTACTCTTACTTACCGAAAACTGTATTTTAAGATGAATTATGATCAAATATATTTTTATCAGTCCACAATATGGTAAATGATTTTTATTGAAATTCTAATTGACATTTTTTGTAACTGTGCCTTATCAACCAACTAGAGTACCAAAATATGACTCCAATTTAATTTTTTTTCTAATGTCTAGAGGTTCTTGTCTTAATAGAGAACTTGCTTTGACATCTAAATTGCTCAGGAGATGAGGAGTGCATAAGTAAGATTAGATTTGAAATTCTTCTCTATTTAGCGGAAAGCAAGGTCTGTAGTTTCACATTTTCTGCCTAGATCGTGCATATTTACAGAGTTTCCAGTATTTTGATATTTATTCGTTACAAAATAAATAGATTACTACAGCAATATCTATTCATTAATTAAACTTATCACCGAAACTGTAATTTAAAATTTCGTTACAACTTTTGACAACAACATTCCCTATTTTTAATTTAAAATCTACTACTGTCAAGCACATTTTTACTTAAAAGTTAATAATTTAGCTAAAGCAATTAATTTTGGTACCAAAAGGTACGATTAAGTACAAAAAGTAACATAATTATGACGTGTCAAAATACTTATGCCGTTTTGCTTTTGCCTCCCTATTTAAACATTCGCCTATCTAAACAGAAATTAAGCTGGAATTTTTCTGATCCATTAATTTTTATTTAGCTGAGAGGTCAAAGAAAACCCCTAAGCTGTTAATATCCCGTTTTATGAATTCTGACAATAATTACATGCCTTTTAAGGCAAATGTAGATTTTGTCAAAATAATTATGCCGGGCACTGTAGATGACGTTCACATATGGACCCAATCGCATGACAAATCTTGATGGTAGTGACCGATTTGGTCCATACTTTACACATCTACCAAATATATATTAGGTTGGAATATGGACTATATTTGTCCACTCCTTCGGGTATCTCCCACACAAAATTTTGGATAAGTTCACTCTGGAATCACTTTGATTTTTGTTGAAGCAACTTTCATTCGCTGGCTCAATTACGAAAGTTTTTTCAGGGGCAAGTCCATACTTCTTGAGAAGTTTAAAAACCCTCTGTGGCAACATGTAGTGGCTGGAGAGCTAGACAACTCGAACCAAATACTGAGATGATCCACACTTTCAACATTTTCAAAACCCTTAAAATATATGGTAACATGGGGCGCCTTCGCCACCGGGGCGGCTACGCCAGCGCCGATTTTCTTGCAAAATACAAGTGCTAGAAAAAATCCCTTAAAAGCGAAATTGTGAGTTTAATGAAGATCTATCATCTCCCAATAGTTGGCAGTTGTGTCATAGGTATGGTAGCGGACGCACGCGGTTTTGTGTTTTCAGGGTATTGGGAAAAATAATTATGGTAGGTATTTTTTGTGATATCTTCTTTACCTTTTGTGATATCAAAAACACATTTTATACCGTTAGAAGACAACTACTGAAGAATATAAATCCCAATAATTCGCATGAAAAAAGCAAACGCAAATGTCAATATATTAATATTGTGAAATATGTAAGGGGTGGGGCGCCTACGCCATGATAGGGGCGTGGTGGGTTAATGTTAGAAATTTGTCATGTTTAACTTAAATTCGTTATACCATAGATATACCACACTATAATATGAAGATAAAATCAAATATTATCCTAAATGTATCTTGTTTTAGTTATAATATGATTTTTGTACCTAAATTCAAGGCACATACCTCAATTAACTGCTAGAATCTGTTACTTTTTGTGAATTTTAAAATAATTTTTGATTATTCAATAGATAACATGTTCCTTTTTTGCATAATGTTGATATTTAAGGAAGAAGTATGGTAAATTACAGTTTTAGAGTCCGTTGGATAATGGAGGCTTCGCCACTTTTTACACATTTTGTAAATTCTCAATAATAATATTTTAAAAACAAAATTATAACCATTTATATATCAAAAGTTATAGTCAAGATATGCTAATATCTGTACCAAAAATAATATTTGAAAAAACTTTAACGGTGTCGGTATGAGAACATTTTGAACAAAAACGTGGCGAAGGCGCCCCATGTTACCATATACTTTTTTTGGGAAAAAAAGTGTTTCAATTTACACAAGCTGATGGTATATCTCTGTCGGCAAAGCCTGATCCTTTTTTACTTGTTAAAATTTGAAAACAACAAATCTGTGATTAAGCTGGCTTACTTTACAAATAAGAAATAAAACATACATCACAACAAAACTGCCGATGTGAATCTAACAACATTTTTGAGCGGTACGTGTGTTTTTAAATCTTTTAAACATTTATTAATAAAAAATAAATAATTATGGATTCGGGCGTTATGGTTTGAGGACGAATAGAACATGATGAACGAATTACGAGAAGAATTTTAAGAGATCGATCAAATATACTCTCCCTAAATGACAGCGGATAAGAAAATAGGACTACAAATTATGTGCACAATTTTTTCAAACATTTCATTTTTATAGATTTATAAAAAAATTTCGTCTAAATAAAGATGCGTTTATGCATATATTAAACGCTATTAAAGACGACCTCATCGTTCCAAATAGATTCCCTTCGATTCCAACCCCAATAAAAGTGGCCGCTGCTTTGAAATTGCTTGGGCACTGTGGTTATTAACACCAATTGGCCAAGACCACATTTTAGGATTATCACAAACCATCTATGTCGCGTTGCTTAAAGAAGTTTGCGAGGTGATTGAGTGAATACTTTCTCCCAAGCTAAACAAAAACAAAAAGAGTGTTTTTCCTGGGGTGATTGGGGCAATTGATGACACTCATTTACAAATGATTTGACCGGCCACGAATGAACACCTATACTTCAAGAGAAAATTAAAGCACTGTATGAACGCTATGGTGGTGTGTTAGTGTTGGACCATAAAATATACCAAGGTTTCGAATTTGTCGTTGCTGAGTATGTAACTGTTTGAACTTTCCATAAAAGAATAAACAATTTAGATATAAATATAAACATTAAATTGTGCTTACATGCATGTTTCGTTTCCTTTGCGTTTGCTATTTTGTTAGCGCAAGATATTTGCGCTTTACGCTCGAGTTTGACGTACGCTTTTATATTACAGAGTACGGTGTTGCTAGATTAGCGTAAATTGGTTGCGAAAGGAGATACCAAAATGAATTAGAGAGTACCAATTACTTTATCCGGTAAAATTTGTCTTACGCATCGCAATACGGAGTAATCCCCCCAGGCCGAAGTTTTCATTTGCTGTCAAATTTGCGCGAAATATCCACAAAATGTAGAAGAAAACGGTAAAATATTCTTCGCGAAGCTTAATTAAAGATGTTGAACACAGATATTCTTTATGGAAGAAAAATATTTCGTCTGCTCCGTCGGAAAAGGTCGTAAGTCCACTTTTTTTTGGAAATCGCGTTTTTGTTACAGAATGATAGTACAAGTCGAAACACGTCAAATGATACGAAGAAATTGGTAGTATGTCGCGTTTTTCTGTATGTTTTGCCCTTGTCGGAAAAGGTCGTTAGTCCACAGAACGTACAAATTTGAGTACGAAAAGGTCGTAAGTCCACAGGAAAATGTATACTTTAAAAGAATACTACAGCTAATGTAGTTCAGATATAATGTTTAACGTCATCCATGGTTGGGGTACAATGCAAAGAACTAGCCTACAACTTTCGATGATAATCGGATGATATTTGGCGGAGCCAGTGAACCAAACTTTTGAACAAAAATGTGATAATTTCTATATTGCAACGAAAATTTACATTTGAAATCTATTTTACTCTATAAGCGAACTGATTATGAAAGATGGACATCTGGCTTTTCATTGATACTAATTGGGATGCTGTATGTGTCCAAATACAACACATATTGCAAAATTTGTGAAAAAATCCCAATTTTTTATTGTTTTTTGTTGATATCTTACTTAATATTTAAAAAAAAATCAAGTATTTTATGATGTGCTCATACGGAATACGTCCTTTGTGCTTTGCAAAATAAAAATATTGATGTTTCCGCTGATTATATTGCATTTGTAAGCCGAGACGAATTATCATACATTTTTATGTATTCGGGTCATAATTTTTTAAAAGTTTTAAGAACGCTTAATTTTTTGATACCATTCCGATGGCGCAAAAGTGACGGGTCTGTGTGGTTTAAAATACACGCCAAATGGAGATCATTTGTTTGAACTGAACTTGTAGGATCAGTGGAAGAGTTAATCTTCAAGCAATTAATAATGGAATAACTGCATTGGAGTTCTCACAAACTTATATATTAGGCAGTTCCGTCATTTAACCTCTTCTTTATTGTAATTTGCATCAAGAGTAAGGTCAACAGTTTTTTTCTCTTATAAGCTATTTTACCGAAATTGGTCCTCCATAAATTAAAATATGCACCAAAAATAAATTTTTGCCAATTTTAACACCATTTGGTCATTTTCATCCCCAAATACTATCCGATCATCATCCACAATTATTATTATCTTTTAAATACGTCCTCTAGCGTGATTACGGATACACAACAAACAATTAAAACGGTGGGACACCGTATATATTAGGCTAAAACTCTGTTATCTGACCATGTTCATCAATATAATTGGCATCAACGGAGCATTTATGCTAACGAGGTTATATACACTTTCATACAGGCAAAATGTGCCTCATCGAAATAATGGATTTAAAAACCATGTATGTTTGGACGAAATCCGTTTCAGACAATTTGGAGTCGATTTTGCAATGTCCGTCCGTCTGTCTGGCTGGCTGGTGCGCTCTCGAATCGCTTTTATTTTTGTTGTAACAACTTGTATTTGCTGCCCCCATTACGGCAGTACAAGTCTAATCAGGGGCCAGTCCATACTTCCTTAGAAAATAGCCCGGAGTTTGAGTGCACGTTAACTCTCGAACGGACCTGCAGATTTGGTCCATACTTTGCACATCGTAATATTTCTACGGCGCTAAGGCCTGCTATCGAATCGCTTTTATCTTTGTTGTAACAACTTTTATTCGCCACCATTACGACGGTACAAGTTTTTTTTCAGGGGCAAATCCATAGTTCCTGAAAAAATAGCTCGAAGGCTGTGAAGAGGCTTGATGTTATGTTTTTCGTGGGCAAGTCCATGATTTCAGACCATCTGAAATTACCAGAGTTCGAAAATAAACAGTACACTAACATAGTGTACCGCTCCGAGAACAGTATCACTAAAATATTTTTAGCGTTAGTGTTCCGGAACACAAACACTAAAAAATATTTTAGTGATACTGTTCCGGAGCACAACGAAAAACGTAGTGTACCACATTTTGGTACACTAAAAACGTTGGGTACCGCAGTCGGAACACTAAAAATCGTAGTGCTCCGCAGTCGGAACACTAAAAATCGTAGTGCTCCGCAGTCGGAGCACTAAAAATCGTAGTGCTCCGCAGTCGGAACACTAAAAATCGTAGTGTTCCGCAGTCGGAGCACTAAAAAATCGTAGTGTACCACATGTCGGAACACTAAAAAATAACGTAATGATAATGTACCACACACGAGTTTATTATGATTTGGGAGGAAAATTAAATATTTATAATTTTTGAATTAAGTACAAATTAAGACATAAAAACACAGATACACCTGTTATATCCATGTATGTATACATATTAATTAATAACGTTGGGAACTTAAGTAGAAAATATGACAAACTTTAATTCGGTTCTTGTACAATGGCGCACTAAAAATTGTAGTGTTCTGACTGTGGATACATAGAAAATACCACAAAGGAGTTTATTATGATTGGTGAGGAAAATTAAATATTTTATAATTTTTTTTAATAAATACAAATTAAGAAATAAACTATAATAGAACACGTGAAAAACGTCTGATTTAATTTTTGGAGAATGGATCAATAAAAATCGTAGTGTTCGGCTGCGGAGCACTAAAAATCGTAGTGTTCCGACTGCCAGATCACTAAAAATTTTAGTGTTCCGACTGCCGGATCTCCAAAAATCGAAACAAAGGATCAATAAAAATCGTAGTGTTCGGCTGCGGACCACTAAAAATTGTAGTGTTCCGACTGCCAGATCACTAAAAATTTTAGTGTTCCGACTGCCGGATCTCTAAAAATCGAAACAAAGGATCAATAAAAATCGTAGTGTTCGGCTGCGGAGCACTAAAAATCGTAGTGTTCCGACTGCCAGATCACTAACAATTTTAGTGTTCCGACTGCCGGATCTCTAAAAATCGAAACAAAGGATCAATAAAAATCGTAGTGTTCGGCTGCGGAGCACTAAAAATCGTAGTGTTCCGACTGCCAGATCACTAAAAATTTTAGTGTTCCGACTGCCGGATCTCTAAAAATCGAAACAAAGGATCAATAAAAATCGTAGTGTTCGGCTGCGGAGCACTAAAAATCGTAGTGTTCCGACTGCCAGATCACTAACAATTTTAGTGTTCCGACTGCCGGATCTCTAAAAATCGAAACAAAGGATCAATAAAAATCGTAGTGTTCGGATGCGGAGCACTAAAAATTGTAGTGTTCCGACCGTCGGAACACTACGATTTTTAGTGCTCCATTGTCCAAAATTCAAATCAGATACTTTACACATTTACTTCTAATTATACCCTACACCACTATGTGGTAAGGGATATTATGTGTTAGTGCATTTGTATGTAACATACAAAAGGAAGCGAGATAGACCCATAGTTCCTTCTAGGGATATACATAGAATCACTTTCTGAGTCGATTTATGCATGTCCGTCCGTCCGTCGGTCCGTTCGCAACATACAGGTCGCATTTGTTGACCGATTTCGCTGAAAATTAGGGAATACCATTTTTTTAGCCGTCGGAAGATCAAGTTCGAACATGGGATATATCGGTCCACGTTTTGGTATAGCCCCCATATAACGGTACCCCCCGATTTACGGTATTTTGACGTTTTCAGCTACATTTTCAGACCGATTTGGCCATAATTTGACATTTAGGGTTCTTAAGTGTCAATTAACATATATAACAAAACTTGTGGACATAGGTCCACGTTTTGGTATAGCCCCCATATAACGGTACCCCCCGATTTGCGGTATTTTGATGTTTTTAGCTACCTTTTCAGACCGATATAGCTATAATTTGACATTTAGGGTTCTTAAGTGTCAATAAACTTATATAACAAAAGTTTTGGACATAGGTCCACATTTTGGTATAGCCCCCATATAACGGTACCCTCCGATTTGCGGTATTTTGACGTTTTTAGCTACATTTTCAGACCGATGTAGCTATAATTTAACATTTAGGGTTCTTAAGAGTCAATAAACTTATATAACAAAAGTTGTGGACATAGGTCCACGTTTTGGTATAGCCCCCATATAACGGTACCCTCCGATTTGCGGTATTTTGAAGTTTTTAGCTACATTTTCAGACCGATGTAGCTATAATTTGACATTTAGGGTTCTTAAGAGTCAATAAACTTATATAACAAAAGTTGTGGACATAGGTCCACGTTTTGGTATAGCCCCCATATAACGGTACCCTCCGATTTGCGGTATTTTGAAGTTTTTAGCTACATTTTCAGACCGATGTAGCTATAATTAGACAATTAGGGTTCTTAAATGTCAATAAACTTATATAACAAAAGTTGTGGACATAGGTCCACGTTTCGGTATAGCCCCCATATAACGGTACCCCCCCATTTACGGTATTTTGACAGTTTTAGCTACATTTTCAGACCGATTTAGCTATATTTTGACACTTAGGGTTCTTAAGTGTCAATAAACTTATATAACAAAACTTGTGGACATAGGTCCACGATTTGGTATAGCCCCCATATAACGGTACCCCCGATTTGCGGTGTTTTGGCGTTTGTAGCTACATTTTCAGACCGATGTAGCTATAATTTGACATTTAAAGTTCTTAAATGTCAATAAACTTATATGACAAAACTTCTGGACATAGGTCCACGTTTTGGTATAGCCCCCATATAACGGTTCATTTAAGTTCATATTTTCGTATAGCCCAGATACCTCCAAACTAGCTGTTAATGACATTTGAAGTTCCCACGTTATGTACCGATTTTCGATATTTTGAAGATTCTAGCTAAATTTTTTAACCGAATTAGGAGTTATTTGACATTAAAGGCTCCCATCAAAAACTGTCAACATAGGCCCATGTTTTATTATAACCCCTATATAACAGTACCTCCCAATTTCTAGCCCACCAAAAATTGTCAACATACATAGTTAGATATAGGCACCATAAAAAAGGGCCTCCCGAATGAAGCATAAATGTACATAAACATTATCTGACATTTTAACGTACCCACTTAAAGTTGGGGACAGGAATGAAAAGTAATTATTCCATTTTAGTTCAGAATATTTTATGGTGGAGGGTATGAAAATTTCGGCCCGGCCGAACTTAATGCTTTTTTTACTTGTTTTTATTTATTAATATGTATTTATTTATCCTAAAAACATAAAATATTTAATTGCCTCATAAATAATAATAAACATACGATTACCTTAACGTTATTATTAGCGTTTTGGCTCGTGGTACCCTACGATTTTTAGTTCTCCGGCAGTCGGACAAACTATGATTTTTACTTATCTGGCAGTCGGAACGCTACGATTTTTAGTGATCCGGCAGTAGGAACACTACGATTTTTGTGCTCCACAACCGAACACTACAATTTTTATTGATCCATTGTTTCGATTTTTAGAGATCCGGCGGTCGGAACACTACAATTTTTAGTGATCCGACAGTCGGAACACTACGATTTTTAGTGATCCGGCAGTCGGAACACTACGATTTTTAGTGCTCCATTGTCCAAAAACCAAATCAGATGTTTTTCACATTTTCTTTTAATTTTTATTTATTAAAAAAAATATATATATAATATTTAATTTCCTCAGAAATCATAATAAATTAATGTATGGTTCATTACCTTATAGTTTCAACACGTAGTACAAAACGATTTTTAGTGCTCCGGCACAACGATCTTTCTGCTTCATTCCACAAAAACTAAATATTGTTTTTTCATAATTTTGACCATATTTCGCAATGTGTTTAACTAATTTAAACATACATGGATGTAACAGTTTATCTTAATTTTTATTTGATCAAATTTAACCAAATATTTAATTTTCCTAAGAAAACATTATTTTTTTAGTGTTCCAACACGTGGTGCACTATGATTTTTAGTGATCCGGCAGTCGGAACACTAAAATTTTTAGTCCTCCGCAGTCGGAGCACTAAAATTTTTAGTGCTCCGCAGTCGGAGCACTACGATTTTTAGTGCTCCGGCAGTCGGAACACTAAAATTTTTAGTGCTCCGCAGTCGGAACACTACGATTTTTAGTGCTCCGCAGTCGGAGCACTACGATTTTTAGTGCTCCGGCATGCGGTACACTACGATTATCGTTGTGTTCCGGTACAGTATCACTAAAATATTTTTTAGTGTTTGTGCTCCGGAGCGGTACACTATCGTAGTGTACCTATCCACCTTGGTACGGTACAGAACGGTACGGTACGATATTATAGTGTTTATTTTCGAACACTGGAAATTACTGGTGGGCACAATATCTACCAAAAGTAATGACTCCCATAATAAGATCCACTACCAAAATGGACTATGTCGTCCATTCCTTCAAGTACATCCTCGGCAACACTTTTGAACTTCAAATCGAATATATTTTTTGTCGGCAAATTCCAAAAGGGGGCACAAAATCCGTTATCCGAATATTCGATATTGTCAATAGATGGACGTTTCAATTCAAACAGGCTGAGGGTATATCTCTTTCGGCAAAGCCGACTGATACTTTTTTACTTGTTTAAATATAACTTACGTGAGTGAAACGTGGATACCAGTCCAAATATTAAAAAAATTACCAATTTTCAACCAAAAGTGTTGGTCCATTAAACTCGCTAATTATTATCTGATCACCATGTTAAATTGCTACTTTCTTCTATGTCTTAAACTTAAATCATTCAATATCGCTCCGATCGGAATATTACTGCGATCTACAGCACAGCTACAAAGTCGCCTAAAAATTGTGGGTTTGGTCCATTTCACACCTTTCGATCACTTCTGGTCGAAACCCGACCGCTCCACAAAATTTCGTGACGATGGCTCCAAAATTGAGGTCTGGAGTTTTATTACAATTGTTAATGGATGGACGGACACACATAGCTAGATCGCTTTATCTCGTCAAGATATGAAAAATGGCAAGGGGAGAGGGTCTACGATGAATACTTCGCGATGTTACACGAATATTGGACAAAACAAACGTATAATACCCTTTCCACATTGTTTTGTAAAGTATAAATATTTTATTTTAAAAACGTCCGTAAATTGTAGGAAAAGGTCGTAAGTCCCTACAAAAATACAAAACTGTACAAGGAAAAGGTCGTAAGTCCAAAGACATCCAATTATTTCCCAAAGGCGACGGAATTTTATCAAACAAAGTAAAGGTATTGAAGCGGAATAAATAAACGAAGAATACTGCCTTTACCACCATAATAAAATCTTTAACACAGAAAGCTCTGGAAAGTTTTTTCTTCCCCCTGAAAAATTTATTGAGAGGGACTTACGACCTTTTCCGACGGAGCAGACGATTTGTTATTTATTCTTTATTAAAAGTATGTTTTGACAGCTAATGAAGCTATCAGTTGGTATTATTGTATGTTGTTGTTGTAGCAACGCAAATGTGTTCGTTCGTGTATTATTTCAGTTATCAGGTTCCTCTGTATCCAGATTCAAGAATTCTGCAACCTGGACTGGTCCATAAGGAATCAGGAGACAGGTGAGTGGGGTTAGCTGGGCAGCTAAACAAATGCAGTGTATCGTGTGGTCCCAATCCACATGCTGGGCAGGTGTTGGGTATCATGGCGTCAGTTCGGGCCCAATACGAATTAAGGCGGCTGCATCGCCCGGATCTTAACTGGGCTAAAACCACTCGTGTTTGCCTTGGCAGCTGGCGTTCTTCTGCTGCGATGGAGGGGGGTGGTCTCCAAGTACGGTCTAGAGACCTCTCTCTCTAGATCATGAAGATCTCTCCTGACGTACCTGGGTGGAGGAAGCCTGTCCATTAATTCGTGGCAGGGATGCTCACTGCGATAACACCCAAGCAGGTACTACATCGACAACATTTTATTGTGTTGACGCACCGGTAAAATCTTCTGCACTGCGTAGTGCTAACCTTTGCTAGCGCCGCATAGCTTACCACAGACGGGCCTATTGCATTGTAGGTGGTCAACAAGGTTTCTTTATCAGCTCCCCAATTGCTGCCGGCCAGCGACTTGAGCATCTTGTTCCTACTTATGATCTTATCGCAAATAGCTGTGGCATGCCCGGACGACTTAAATATGCTATCGAACGTTACACCCAGTATTTTGGGGTAGTTAGTGGTCGGAATCAGTGCACCATCGACCAATATGTTCAGTGGGAGCTTCATTTCAGCCGTCCATGTAGTGAATAGTGTGGTAGTGGGCTTAGCGGCGGATATTTTCATATTCCTCGGATGGAAGAACTGCACTAGGTCAGCTATGTAGACATTTAACCTATCACATACGTTATCGATGATAGGACCAGACGCCAAGATCGTATAATCATCCGCATACATCACGATCTCTATACCGTCTGGAGGGTGTAGAATTTCAGAAAGGTAGAGGTTAAACAGTTCCGGAGATATTACCCCTCCTGGGGGAACCCCGTGTTTCACTCTACGGGGTTTGGACTTCTTGTTTCTGAATTCCACAAACGACTGGCGTCCGCACATATAGTTGATTACCCAACGTTTCAAACATTGCTGGAGATTAGTCTTCTCTATATCCACGAACAGCTTGGCATGGTTAACGGTATCGAAAGCCTTCGATAGGCCAAGAGCCACCATGACTGTTCGGTCGCACGGCCTTTTCTGGTTCAGTTCTCTACTAATATGTGTGGATATGGCATCTTATGCTGTTGTAGTACTATGCATTTTCCGAAATCCATGTTGGTGTTGGGCAACTGGAAAACACCTTCTCATCGTGAGGAGGAGTAGTGCCTCTAGGATCTTTGCTACTGGCGACAGGAGCGAAATCGACCTGTACGATTCACCTCTGCTGGCATCCTAAGCTTCAGTAACGGGACCACCCTGCCAACTTTCCAGGCTTCTTGTATGATATGGGTGGCTAACGATAGGTTGAGGACATCGATATTCGGTGTGGGCCCAACGCTTTGGATGATTTCACGTTTCGGATGGCATCTACAACATCGCTCATCGTAAATTGTGGTGGTACCTCCGCGGCTGGAAGGGCTCTTCTTATACAGCGTAGCACACTTCTCTTCACCCTATCACTCTCGGGGTGCTCTATGAACTGCCGGTTGAATTAACACGCGCACCTCTTTTGATCAGTTACTGTCACGCCGTTGAAAGTAACTGCTGTTCTGTCATCCTTTTTTAGGATTCGAGAGTGATTTAACCGTTGCCCACAATGCACCAATGTTGTATTGCTACAGGTGGTCTAGCCACTTTTTCCGCTTATGTTCGCCTACTAACATGTTGGCTTCAAGCTCACGCTCATTTGCTAGTCCCGTCGCCTCTGCTGGGAAATTTGGTCTTATTTCGGGTATTCGACCAGCAGGTATGTATCGAGCGGCTGCTGCAGTGATGGTGTCCCGGAAAGTTTTCTCAGCTACCCGAGGATCTGAGGGAATGGGCAATTATCTGAAGCGGTGATTGGTAAATTCTCTGAACCCTTGCCAATCAGCTTTCCCATGGTTCAGGAAAGTACGACGTTCAGAGGGTATGAAATCGGGTGGTCTGTTTACGGAGATGATGATAGGGAGGTGGTATGAGCTAAGGGAAATGATTGCCAGGATACGTGATTTATCAGACCTTGTGATCCAATGGTGATATCTGGCGAACTGTGTCAGTCTCTAATCCTCGTAGGAGCGTCTTCATTCACCGTGCAAAACGTGGAGCTATCAATTTGCTCAGCCAGCACTGTACCCCTCTGGTCATTACCTAGGACGGAATGCCAAAGCTCGTGATGAGCATTGAAGTCCCCTAGCACCATACGGTTATATAGGCCGCATTTTTCTCGTATTCACACCGTGGGTTCCTTGAGTTGAGCCCTCCGGTACCCATGTGTGGATTTTGCGGCTGTTTGCATGGAGGCAACACTTTGCCACTGTGCTGATATGATATCGGAATGAGGAGTGCTTTCATTAAGCAATTTGGCCAGTTGAGTGGAATATACTGTGGCTATCTGATGTGATTGCGGCTTGCTGATGTCCCACGTCCACGTTGTTCTGTTGGTACTTCATTTCATACGTTAAGTACGGTACGTACCTACAACAAGGTGGTCATCCGAGTTGATGTTTGCTCTTCGGAATGATCTATATCCAGTTTGATCAATGAATCTATTCCATCTACCAAAACTAACCAACCTACTAGTCTCATCCCGTTGTCAGCTGTGTGTATCATTGTGAAGACTGAATTTCCTGACTTTTGACCGAAGATATTATTCTTTTCAATTTTGGCATTAAAATTGCATAGAATGATTTTAATATATGGACAAGAGACCGGTCATATGTTTTTTCTAAGTACTCGTAAAATGGGCGTAAATAAGACTGCTATTGAACAATTTTAAAAAATTTAAAAACATTTGTTTTGTAGTTGTTACAAAGACAAAAGAAATGTTAACAAATTTTATCGATAAAAGTTACAGAATAGACCTACATATGTTTTAACCTCCGCCTTACTATAAATCCGCAACCAAATGCATGTTTTATATCATGTCAGCTATAATACAGTGCGTCACCCTTAGGTGTTGAAGTGACGCCTTTCTCCGACCCATTTTATTTTCTGCATCGCAGTAATATCAGACTTGTACTTTTCAAGTATATCTGTCAAATCGTAAACTGTACCTTCTCTATAAAAAGACAAAGTATTGCTCGGGAGGCTATTCTGTAACTTTTTAATAACTTTACTCATTGCTTATTTTACAACAATTTCATTTGCTTGTTTTGTAGTTGTTACAAAAACCAAAGAAAATTATAAAAAACTTTTCAATCGATAAAAGTTGCAGAATAGGCATTTCAAAGAAGATACTACACAGTAGGTCTCCTATACATATGTACATATATATATGTATGTACCCAGCAAGCCAATCGTAACGAAATCGGAACAAAATTCGGACGCTACGTCCGATTTCGGATCCGAAATCTTTGACATAATTTCGGAACGAGCGGTCCGATTTAGGAACGAAATCTGAAGAAAATCCTTAGGAATTTTGGAAGGGAAATTTATTTCCGGCATTCGCTTCGATATCGGAACGAAATCGGTATAAAATCTGAAAAATTGCCCCTTCCAAAAATCGTTTAGAAATCGGAACGAAACCTGAACTATTTTGCTTCCGAAATTGTTCAAACGTGTCTGAAATCCGACATTTGGTTTGTTGGGTACATTGTGGTGACGCAATTCTAGTTTCATTGCACTTCCTGTAAGACGGTAATATGAGGTTTTCACATTCTATCGAAAATATTATTTATATTATTATATAGTAAATTAATAGCCTTGACCTCAATGTCCTAACACACAACAGAAGACCACTTCTGATTCGCTTGAATGCCATTAACTAAGATTTCTCATTTATAAATAATAATTAAAATTAAATTATGAAATTCTAGACGTTAATTTGTCTTGCCATTTAATTCTCAGGACATTTGCCGACTCTATGTGCCTGTGTGAAATGAATGAATTGTCAAGATTGACCAAAAGATTTCAGTGTGTACTCTCAGATTCACACAACACCAAAAAAACTTGACACAATAACAACAAACTATACTTTGTGGGAATATATTCCCACACATACACAACAATGAACTTGTTGCCAGTCATGCAAAGTAAACATTAACTTTTATATCAAGAAATGTCTGCAAGGAATTAAAGTGGAAACCCAAGACATTTGGGACACATTCATCATGGTTGTCAGCAGGATGAGGAGAAGGAATGGGAAAAGTGTAACTGACCACAGTTCTATGTTCAATATCCTTTCATTATGTTAATGTTGGCCATATGTTGAGTACAAATTTTCATTTCTATGCAACACGATAGTCAGTCAAGTTGTAACATAATTATTATTTAGATTTATTGTCGTGATTAACTTCCGTCTTCGTGTTCATATTAATGAGTTTCTGTGTAAAATGTCATTCATGTTTGACGTCTTTATTATAGTATTGCTGGTGGGAAGTTAAGAGTCATATTTATTTTTGAAAGTGGGAGTATAATTATATGAGATTCTAAAGATAGGACATGTAATGAGTATGCTAACGGGATATTGACATTTTTGCCAGCAATATTAAAATTCAAGGAAGTTAACTCAAAAATGTGGGCATACGTATTTGTAATATGCTGATATAAGATATTTATTGGCAACTTGGCGAAGATACAATGAAATAATAAGAAATTGTTGGTTGGGATTTTGTAAACAGTTACAACATACGGTTTCTCATGAACTTATATTACTGACGAAATAAGAAATCGATGTTTCTGGCCAAAACCATAATTTTGTTGTTGATATCGAGTGTTTTGTTTTCTATGGGATCCGATAGTAGTCGCATTGAAACTAAGGAATCCAAAAAAATAGGTCAAAATAGTGGAAGATGTGTCTGTGACGTGCTCCTTTGAGCTATAATTTTTTTTCCTCAGGTACTAAATTTTTGTGAAATTCCATTTTAGTGGACTAGGATTTTTAGGGATGTTATAGGGAATGGAAGTTACTAAGCAACGGCCCTGACAGGGCAAAGCCCTGGACTTATCTTGGTCCCTCTTTCATCTCAATTGGACACTGGGGTGCTGCTTTTAACAACCGTTAAAGATAGTGAGCTAACATGTGCCGCGCGTTCGCCCATAACAACGTTAAAAACTTTACATTAATATTACAGGAAAAACAAAAATAGCAAATTTCAGCCATTTCCGCTTGATAATGAAGCTAAAACGTTCAAAATACCGTTCTATGGGTACTATATCAAAACGTGGACTGAAATAGCCCATTTGCAATATAAAACATACGTGGAATAATAGAAACTTCTATACCAAATTACAAAGCTCTATCTTCAAAATTGCGAGCTGAATCTTGATTTCAAAAGACAGACAGACAGGCATGGTTATATCAACTTAAAATTTTATCGCGATCAAGAATATATATGTTTTATAGGGTCTCCGATGAATATTTCGGGGTGACGTAGGGGATGGATGATACCAAGGAACGGTCCTGACCGGCTTTAACATGGCAAAGCCCCGGATTTATCTTGGTCCCTCTTTCATCTCAAGTGGACACCGACCTCCCCGTGGTGTCACCTGGGGAACTGCCTTTAACACCCGTTAAAGGTAGGGAGCTAACATGTGCCGCGCTTTCACTCATAAGAACGTTAAAAACTTGGGTTTGGGCGTTGGGTTAGTAACCCTCCCCTAGAAAAGCAGCCTACTATGAAAAACCGAAAGAAAGAAAAACAACCCCCTCTAAAGTTGACGAACCCCGCAAACGTTTTAAGGACCATGATCTGCACCTGGAATGTTCACACTCTTTATAGAGTAGGTGCAGTTTACGCAGATGTACTTGAAAAGTACAAGGCCGACATTACTGCCATACAGGAAATACGATGGAACGGGAATGGCGTCACAACAACACCTAAAGGTGACACACTGTATTATAGCTGCCATGACACAAAGCATGAGTTTGGTTGCGGATTTGTAGTTGGTCGGAGGTTAAAACATCTGGTCTCCAGCTTCACGCCAGTGAATGAAAGACTAGCTGCAATTCTATTAAAAGCAAAATTCTTCAACATCAGCTTTATTTGCGTTCATGTTCTCACTGAAGACAAGGACGAACAGACCAAAGATATATTTTACGAGCGCTTAGAAGAAACTTATGACCGTTGCCCTACCCATGACATTAAAATTATACTAATCGATTTTAACGCCAAAATTGGAAAGGAGAGTATTTATGGCCCAACAGTCGGGAAATTCAGTCTCCACAGTGAAACATCCGACAATGGTAGAGGCTGATAGGCTCTGAGCTGCAAGAAACATGGTACTTAGCAGTACCAAATTTAAGCAACTCGATACTCATAAGGGCACCTGGCTGTCGCCAGATCAAAGATCAAGAAATCAAATTAATCACGTTGTGATAGATAGAAGACATGTATCAAGCGTGTTGGCTGTACGATCGTTCCGAGGTACAAACATAGACTCCGACCACTACCTTGTTGCAGCAAAGGTACGTACGAACAGACACAACACGGAAGTTGGACATCGGTAAGCTACAATCACAACAGATAGCCACAGCATATTTCACTCAACTGGCCCAAGTGTTTAATCATAACACTTCTCGTCCTGATAACGTATCAGGACAATGGCAAAACATTGAACACTCCATGCAAACAGCCGCAAAATCAGTACTTGGATACCAGAAACCTTCGCAAAGGAACCCATGGTATGGCCGGAGTGTCGTGCTGCTACCGAAGAGAAAAATGCAGCATATAGGGCTACTTTACAATCAGTAACAACGCGTAACGCACGAGAGAGGTATCGGGAGAAAAGGAGAGAGGAGAAACGTCTTTTCAGCAGGAAAAAGAGAGAGATGGAAAATCGGGAGTGTGAACAAATCGGCCTACCAGCCGAACTGCTTAAAAGCGGAGGCGACACGCTGATAAGTTGTATGCATCAGCTAGTTAGCTACATCTGGCAAGAAGAACGCGTACCCGACGATTGGAACCTGAGCATCCTGTGTCCCGTCCACAATAAAGGAGATAAGACTTTATGCTCCAACTATAGGGGCATAAGTCTTCTCCCTATCGCCAACAAGATAGTGTCAGGGATATTGTGCGAACGACTATAGCCCATGGTCAACGAAATAATTGGACCATACCAATGCGGCTTTAGACCTGCCAAATCCACCACTGACCAGATATTTACCCTACGGCAAATCCTGGAAAAGACCCAAGTGATGCAGATCGACACCTTCCACCTTTTTGTCGATTATAAAGCAGCCTTCGACAGCCCGCTGCGTTCAAAGATATTCCAAGCCATGTCTGAATTTGATATTCCCGCAAAGCTCATTCGGCTTTGTAAAATGACTCTAACTGATACTCGGTCCTCAGTTAAAATAGGAAAGAATCTCTCTGAAGAGTTTTGTACCAAAAGAGGTTCAAGGAGACAGCCTTTCGTGTGATCTTTTCAACATCCTGCTAGAAAAGGTTATACAAGGGGCAAACGTCAAAAGAAGTGGCACAATCTATACCAATAGCCACTTGTTACTTGCTTATGCTGATGATATAGACATCATGGGACGATCAGTAAAAGAAGTAACCTATACCTTTATGAAGGTCGAAGGAGAATCTGCTAAAGTGGGTCTGGCGGTAAACGACGAGAAGACCAAGCTGATGGTGTCGACGCGCAATGCGTCCATTGAGATCGGACCAAATGTTGTAGTTGGTTCCTATAATTTTGAGGTAGTAAAAGACTTCGTATACCTCGGCACTGCCGTAAACACAACAAACGACATCAGTTGTGAAATAAAAAGAAAAATTGTATTGGCCAACAGATACTCCTTTGGATTAAGTAACTACTTCAAAAACAAAACCACAACCCGTCAAACAAAAATAACGCTTTACAAAACAATGATACTACCCGTGCTGATGTATGGCTCCGTAGCCTGGGTACTTGCGCAAGCAGACATGGCAGTGCTTGGTGTGTTTGAGAGAAAAATTCTTCGAAAGATCTACGGACCAATCTGCGTTGACGGTGAATATCGACGTCGCATGAATCACGAGCTGTATCTGCTATACAACGACATCAATATTGTTAAACGTATCGAGATGCAGCGATTGCGTTGGCTAGACCAAATCATAAGAATGAGCGATGATGAACCTGCGTATAAATTCGGGCAACATGGCGTTGCACACAGAATTGGCAGGCCACACAGAATTGGATGGCACAAACAACTGGATGAAGAGATGACAAGGCGCGGTATTCCACAAAGCGAAACACTAAACAGAGAGAATTGGAGATCTTTTCTTAGTTCGGTCTATGGAACAAATGTTCTGTAATTGGGCCAGCCAAGTAAGTAAGTAAGGTGAATATTTCAATGTGTTACGAACGGAATGACAAATTTAATTATGCCTTCCATATTATGGTGAAGGGTTATAAAATCTGCCTCATCAAAATAATGATTTTAGACCCCAAGTATGATTTTACGAAATCCGTTTCAGACAATTTGGAGTCGATTTTGCAATGTCCGCCTGTCTCTCTGGCTGGCTGGGCGCACGATAACTCTCGAACGGATGAACTAATTTGGTCCAAATTTTGCACTTCGCAATATTTTGTTTAAACTTAGTTTAAGTTCGAAGATGAGCCATATCAGTCCACTCCTTCGGCTACCTCTCCCACAAGAATTCGATAATGTTCGGAAAAATTGTGCGAACGATGACTCTTAAAGGTAGTAACCAATTTGGTCCATCATCAAACATAGATCAGGTTCCAATATGGACTCTATGGGTCAATTCCTCCCACACAAATTTTCGCAAACGTTAAGCTTAAAACCTCCTCTTGAATCGCTTTGATTTTTTTGCAGTTACATGTAATCGCTGTCCCTTTTACGATGATACAAGCCTTTTCAGGGGCAAGTCCATACTTACTGAGAAAACAGCCCGAAATCTGTAAGCAATCCCTATGGCTCCATGTGTAGTGGATGGAGCGCATATATGTTTATTGAGAGCTAAGGTACACTTTTGTAGTATGTTGTTTGCTTCAAATTTGATCAAAAAATGTAAAAAGAAATTACATCTTGACGATTATGAACTAGAAGATGAAGTTTGATGGAGTTTATGTGCCCACAATTTTGGTTCTTTTTGAGAAGTGCTACAACTTTGCCTCTGAAAGTAAATCAATTTTCTTAACTGCTTGGATGATATGATCCTGACATAATGATCCCTTTTGACATGAAAGCCTCAAACCTTTGTAGGCCTATAATAGCGAAAGTTGATGAAATAAGGAAAAACGGCGGGACACGTGTCTTCTCTTTTTTGGTCTTCTATCACGCTGCGATGTCAGAATATTGTCAATAAAACATGACTCAAAAAATAACACACAGTGATAGTAAGGCTACTTTCTAGTATAGCCTAACATACGCCTATGAAATGCCTTTTAGTGTGTCCGATGAGTTTTAAAAATAACTTTTAAATGCCATAATATTTAAACTATAGAATTGATTTAAATGAAAGTTCAAATTAAATATTTACAATTATTTAAAATGCTTCAAACTGAACCTAACAATTTTCTACCAACAATCCAAAATCAAGGCTTTCCATAATATATGAATGCTATTATAGTTTGTAAAAGACTCACGAACTTAATTAAAAACACATTTTGCCCATGAAATATTCAACCCTTTGAAAAAAAAAAAAAAAACAAACAGATATAGCTTGGAGTTTTGTTTGTTTAGGACATTTATAATGTATGTCCTTGGACATATGGATGTTCTCCATAACATTATCAAAGCAGTGTGCCACTTTTTGGGGGGTTACCATGGAATGGGATTAAAATAAATCAAATGAAATGTACACCCACACATACTGCTCAATTATGGGAGATTTTCACACATGTAGATGACATTTAACGACCAACTGCCTGCCTGCCTGTCATTTAGACAAAACATCAATGTCAAATACGATATGTATGTGATTTTGATAATAAATCATTTAAACATTTATAGCAGTGTGCAATGAAATGTTCAAACACTGATAACAGAAGAAATAAAACACATTTTAGTAGAAAATCAAAGTCTAGCGAGGACGACTTAACATCACTTTTGGTATTTGGAAAATGTGCGCCATTGTGTAGCTTGAATGTAAAATCGGATAAAGAATACATTACATGTGTATGGTACGTATATCTACATATATAGGATGATATGGACTTTAAATTGCATTTTATAAACATAATTTGTAATAATTGGCGATAATTGAAGTGACTAATGTGCTGTCCCATTAGACACTTCAAGACGACACTCTTCTGCTACTTAATTGACATGAAAAAGTTACTTTCAAGAGGCCTGATTTGTTTATTTCAGAATTTTTATACCCTCAGCATTTATGCTAACGATGGTGTATACGAGGGGTACTAAAAAACCTTCTGACCTAGGCAACTCCCAGTGTCGCCAGGTGTCATTTGACATATTTTTGGAAAGTTTGACAGTTTTTAGCCTAGGCGTATTCAGGTCAGTTTGAAATAGACAATGTGTTGTTTTGTTTTCAGTGACTTGAAAAAAATTTCTTTGTGAAAAAATTAAATTTACTTGTGAAAATTTTCGTCCGATAATTTTTCACAAATTTCGACGTGGATAATCACGGCAAGTGTGCATCGATCAAACTAAATCTTTGTATGTCGATGAAGGACCATCCTATAGGACTATGAAAAACTGGTTCAATGAATTCAATCGCGGCGGACATTCGCTAAAAAAACGATGGTCGTAAGGGTCGTCCAAAAACGGCCGTTGTATCAGAAAAAATAAGCCGTGCGTGAACGGATAATCCAAGATCGCCACGTTAAATACCGTGAGATAGAGACATCTTTGGGCATTTATTCCACCAACTAACATTCGATATTGCATGAACACGTGGTCGCAAAAATGGATTTTTCTCGCTAGATCCAGCAAAATTCGTCAATTGCTCAAAAAAAGGCTCTCGTGGATTAGTGCAAAGAAATTGTGAATAAAAACAATCGCGGTGCTTCAAACGGCATTTATAGGATCGTCACAGATGACGAATCTTGGATCTATGCTTAGAAGCCTGAAACAGAACAGGAATCAACCGTTTGAGTCTTCGAAAGCGAGTCAAATCCAACGAAAGTTGTTCATGGAAGAAGACCTTCGAAGCAAATGTTCCCTGTTTCTTCGTCAAAACTGACCGTGTGGCGACTCTATGGCTTCAGAAATGTAGAATGGTTAATTCTGAGCATTACACTACAATTTGTTTATCTGAAGTCTCCTGAGAATTTCGAAAAACGAACAAGAGAAGACGAATCTTTCTGCTTCATGGTAATGCGAGCTCTCACACATCGATTCAAACCAGCGAATGTTTGACCGGACAAAACGTGGAATTGATTGGTCATACGCCGTACAGCCCCGACTGGGGATCCAGTGACTTAATTTGATTCCAGCAAATCAAGAAAAAAAGGCATGGTCAACCATTTTCTTCGCCAGAAGATGTTGTAAAAGCGTCCAAAAATCACCACACCTGGCGACACTGCGAGTTGCCTAGTCCAGAAGGTCTTTTAGTACCCCTCGTACACTTTCATACGGTCAAAATGTGTCTCATAGAAATAATGGGTTTAGACCCCAAGTATGATTGAACGAAATATGTTTCAGACAGTTTGGAGTCGATTTAGCCATGTCCGTCCGTTCGTCTGTCTGCCTGGCAGGTGCGCACGATAACTCTCAAACGTATCAACCGATCCGTCCAAAATTTGGCATTCGTAATGTTTTGTTCAAACTTAGTTTAAGTTAGAAGATGAGCCGTATCGGTCCACACCTTCGGGTACCTCCTCTACAAAAGTTCAAGTACAATAACTCTCGAAGGGAGTAACCGAATTGGTCATAACTTTGGACATCGTAATATTTCTAAGAGGCATAGATCAAGATCGACTAAGGAATATATCGGTCTACTCCTTCGAGTATCTCCCACACAAAATTTCGGAAAAGTGCAGTTAAAGACCTACTCTCGAATCCTTTTGATTTTTGCTGTAACAAGTAAACAAGTATCAGTCGGCTTTGCCGACAGAGATATGCCCTCAGCCTATGTAAGTTGAAACTTTCATCTACGTACAGATCGAATGTATTTTGGGTCTTTTCAGAATTTGTTGGCCCCTTTTAGACATTGGAGCTTGCCGACAAAAATGTGGATTAGGATTAATGTTCAAAAGTGTTGTGGAGGAGGTACTTGACGGAATGGACCGAATGGAAGTAAATCTTATTTTGGGAGTCTTATCTTTTCAAAAGATATTGGGGGGAAGTACCGGAAGTTGTAGACTGGTATTGCCTATCTTCGAACTGAAACTAAGTTTGGACAATATATGACGAAGGCCAATGTTTGTACCAAATCGGTTGATCAGTTCGAGAATTGTCGTGCTCACCAGCCACTACATAAGGTGCCATAGGGATTTTTGACACCTTACGGACTGCTTTCTCAAGAAGTATGGACTTGCCCCTGAAAAATAATTTTGCCGTCGAAATAGAGGCGCAATACCAAAGGTCGAATATCGATCCAATAACAACAATCATAAAAAGAAGAAAATGGAAATGGATAGGGCACACGTTGAGAAAAAATAACGATGAACTATGCCGCCAAGCCCTAGATTGGAATCCTCAAGGTAGCAGGAAAAAAGGAAGACCTAACAACTCCTGGAAAAGGAGTTAGAATCTGCCGGAAAATCATGGAGTGAAGTAAAAAAAGCAATAGCGAATGACAGATCATCCTGGAAGATGTTTGTAGAGGCCCAATGCTCCTCAAGGAGTTAAGCGGAAAAGAAGAAGAATAGAGGCGGCGAAGGCAAGATGCTTCAACAAAAATAAAAGTGGCTCGAGAACAGGTCTTAAAGTGAACTTATCCGAAATTTTGTATGATAGGTACCCGAAGGAGTGGACAAATATAGTCCATATTCGAACCTGATCTATATCTGGTAGATATATTAGGATGTGTAAAGTATGGAACAAAACGGTCGCTCCCTTCAAGAGTTATCGTGCGCACAATTTTTCCGAACATATTTGAACGCATGTGGGGAAGAAACCCGAAGGAGTGGACCGAAATTCTTATCTTCGAACTTAAACTAAGTTTGGTCAAAATATTACGAAGGACAAATTTTGGAGTGAATCGGATGATCCGTTCGAGAGTTATCTTGCGCTCCAACCACACTACACACGGTGTCATAGGGCTTTTTTGCTACTTTCTAACTATTTTCTCAGGAATTATGGACTTGCCCCTGATGAAACTTCTACCGTCTTATGGGGAAGGTAAATACGAGTTGTTACAACAAAAGTCGAAGAGATTTGAGAGCAGGTCCTAAACTGAACTTTCCCGGAATTTTGTGTGGGAGGTACCCGAAGGTGTGGACCGATTGAGTCCATATTATAACCTCATCTAAGTCTAATGGATATTTCACGATGTGAAAAGTATGGATCAAATCGATTTTCCGAACATTTTCAAACTTTTATGGGGGAGGCACCGGAAACAGTGGACCGATATAACCCATCTTCGAACTTAAACTAAGTTTGGACAAAATATTACGAAAGCCAAATTTTGGACAGAATCGGTTGATTCGTTCAAGAGTTGTGGTGCGCACCTGCCAGTCAGAGAGAAGGACAGACAGACAGACGGACGGACGACGGAAATGGCTAAAACAACTCCAAATTGTCTGAAACGGATTTTGTCCAAACAAACTTTGGGTCTAAAACCATTATTTCGATGAGGCACATTTTGCCCGTATGAAAGTGTGTATACTCTCGAATCGTTTTAATTTTTCTTGAAACACGTTGCACTCTAGGTCCCTATTACGATGATGCAAGTTTTTTCAGTGTCAACCCTACGCCGTAGGGCCTACGGCAAGCATATGTAGTAGCTGGTGCGCACGCGAACTCCCGAAGCGATTACTGCGTTGGTCTCTACTTTGCATATCGTAATATTTCTTCGAATAGTAGATGAAATTCGATGATGGTGCTTATAGGTCCACTGCTTCCGGTACTCCCCCACAAAAGTTCGAAAATATTCGCTAAAATGTTAAGCGCAATATCTCATAAACGGAACAACCGATTTAGTCATAACTTTGGATCTCGAAATATTTTGTCCAAACTTACTGTATGTTCAAAAGTGGGCCCTATTCCTTTATTTATATTCCTTAGGGTACGACCCACACTAATGATCAACATTTTTGTTTAAGTGCGGTTAAGGGTCTGTGCGAGAATTCTTTATAAATTTTTACCGAAGGTCCTTCTTACAGTACTGTTTACAGCGATATGATGTTTTTCGTGCGCAAGTGCATGTTTCCCAATATAATGGTCTTATGAGAGGAAAGACTCTCAAAATAAAATACACTTCCAAAATGGACTATGTCGGTCCATTCCCTTAGGTACCTCCCCAACAAAACTTTTGAGAGTTTATCCTAATCCATATCTTTGTCGGCAAGTTCATACGACCAAAATTCTGAAGACCCCCTAAATACATACGTTTTTCGGGGAAAAAGGTGTTTCAATTCACACAGCCTAAGGGTACACCTCTGTCCGCAAAGCCGACTGATACTTTTTTTACTTGTTTAACCTAAAATCTGGTACTGCAAACTACCATGTTTTCAGCCTCATTCCATTGTCAGATGTTTCACTGTGGAGACTGAATTTCCCGTCTGTTGGGTCAAAAATATTCTCCTTTCCAATTTTGGCATTAAAATCGCCAAGAATAATTTGAACGTGATGGGCAGGACAACGGTCATATTTTTTCATCTAAGTGCTAGTAAACTATATCTTTGGTCTGCTCGTCCTTGTCTTCAGTGGGAGCATGAACCCAAATATAGTTGATGTTGAAGAATTTTCCTTTTATCGGTATTGTAGCAAGTCTTCCATTCACTAGGGTGAATCTGGAGACCCGGGGTTTTAACCTCCGACTAACTACAAATCCACAACCAAGCTCATGTTTCATGTCATTGCAGTTCGTCACATTTAGGTATTGTTGTGACGCCTTTTCCAAATCCAACGTATTTTCTGTATGGCCGTAGCCAAGTGACTGCACGGGAAGGTCAGTGTCCACTTGAGATAAAAGAGGGACCAAGATAAGCCTTGGGCTTTGCCATTTTAAAGCCGGCCACGGAAGTTGCGTGGTATCGTTTATCCCCTACGTCACCAGTTACAAAAGCAATATTCTATCTAAAATACTCTCCAAATCTCTGTAGTGCCAGTATAAACATAAAATCTGTCACTTTGTCAAAAGGTTAATGTTTGACATAAAAATGATAAATATTTAACATTCGTTGCAATATTGTGCGACGCAGCAGTAAACAACTACAAACTGACATATGTAGCTACCCGTAAATGCTATGGCATTGATGGACAGACAAATGGTCAATGATGATAGGTTATGAATGATATGAATTGCAAACAAACACACACATTACAAACAAATAAACATACATAAAATGCGAAAAAAAGAACAAAATATAGTTGTAACAAATGTTTTATGTCCTAAAGGGATTCTTAAAATAAGACAAAATATAAATGTCAGGCATCCCGAAAAAAACGAAAATAAATGTTTGGAAACTGAGGGTCATCCAGATATCGATTTACAGTTTATTCTGTCGTCACCTAACAAAAAAATTTAATTTTTGCTCATTCACATTTATTGCGACAAATTAAGTGGAATGAAATCGTATCATATATCGTATGACATGATGCGTATATATGGATGGTATGACGATATCATCAACGAAACACACCATGCCTGTCATACCATTACGAGTATGTCAAGCAAGGCGTCAACAAACACAATTCGGCATGTAGGAAGTCCATATAAAATGTAATGGACCATGAAGTTAGGGTTCCCATTTAAATCAAATGCGAATAATTTGTCATAGTTTTATGGGAGTAGAAAAATATAAATTCGTTGGGAGGTTGCGAAGAAGTGCCATGTGCATAAAGCTTGTAATCTTTTCGAATAATTTCAAAGGAAACAAAGGGTAAGTTTTCCTACAACAACCGCAGCGGAAAATATAGGCATTTAACCTTTGGTTTTAATACCATAAACACTTTTCTCACCTATGTTAGGATCACATCCGTTTCAGACATTTGGAATCGATCTTGGCATGTCCATCCGTCCTTTTGGCTGGATGTAACGTGGTTTTCTCTTCGGCTGCGGTAAGTCGAATTGGTATAAAAATTCGATCAATAAACATCAGATTTAGCTCCGAAAAGAGCAAGCGCTAGTCGTCGGTTTATTGGATCCATATGGATACCTTGGGCGATCCATATGGATCCAATAAACCGACGACTAGCGCTTGCTCTTTTCGGAGCTAAATCTGATGTTTATTGATCGAATTTTTATACCCTACACAAGTATGTGGGGAGGGTATTTTAAGTTGGATTTGGCCAAAAAGTTTGTAACGCATCGTAATAATGGTCGTACATTTATATACCAAAAAAATTGATGTCTCGACGAGCTGAGTCGATCTGGCTATGTGTGTTCGTCCCTCCGTCTGTCCATCTAAACCTTGTAATCACGCTACAGGTCGCAATTTTAATCCGATCGTCACCAAATTGTGGGTGTTGATGAAAGTCCCGGAGGAAGATGCCTTTTGATTTTGGTTATGGTAGGATAATATTCAGGGGTCGGAATGGGCAAAAAACTTATTTGTAGAAAAAGTCAACATTTATGGGGTATACCAAAAGCAATGAAAGTAGAAAGTATCACCTTTGAAACGATGTACACGGTGCTCTTGAAGCAAATTTAAATGGAAGGTGCTTGTATCTGGGAAGTTTTTGCAGATTCTGAAACTACAATGTTCATAGATGAGAAAAATCAAAAAACAAAAAAAATCGCCTGAGCGCTTTTTAAATAAATCGCGATTCAAGTTGACATTTTTAGGGGTTGTTATGGTAGCTATGAAAATTTTCTACAAGATTAATCTTTATGGTATCGGTTTTACCGTTTTTGAGATATAGAAGTTCAAAGTGGGACAATTCAAATTCAATTCAATTCTGTATCGCCCCCCTTATAAAACAATGTCATGACTGCAAATTCCCAACTTAAACTTATATATCTAAAAAATGGTACAACCTAGGAAATTTTGCATAAGCCAGTCTTGTAGAAAATTTCCACAGCTTTAAGATTTTCTCAGGTCCCGTATCGATAAAAACTAAAAAATTAACCTGACCTTCTTTATCTGAAAAATAGTATAACCTGGTAACAAATCATAAAGGTCATTCCTCTAGAGATTTTTCACAGCTGCAACATTTTCTTTAGCACCCTTTCGATAGTACTTGCGGTTTCCAAGAAAAATTGTGAAAACACCCCTAAAAATGTTAACTCGAGTCGCGATTTATTAAAAAAGCGGCGATTTTTTGTTTTTTGATTTTTCTCATCTATGAACATTGTAGTTTCAAAATCTGCAAAAACTTACCAGGTGCAAGCACCTTCCATTTAAATTTGCTTCAAGAGCACCGTGTACATCGTTGCAAAGGTGATACTTTCAAAAGCACCGTGTGTAACGTAGGATGTCGTAGGTGGTCAAACAACGAAGATATCGCAATAGCCGCTAGTAGAACACAACTTTTCACTTTTGCGATTTTAATAATAATGACCTTCCAAAAGCAAAGTCTGACTATGAAAGTAGAAAATCCCATCTTTACAATGATGTAAAGCAGGTTGGCGTAGGTGGCCAAATAACGGAGATATCGCAATAGGCGTTAATACATCCCATATTTTAATTTTTTTTGTAATCACGCTACACGTCGCAATTTTGATTGGATCGTCACGAAATGGGGGTCCCACTGAGGAAAAAACCTATTGATTTTGTTCGGATATTATTCAGTGTTCGGAATGTGAAAAAAAAATTTTGGAGAAAATGCCAACGTTTTATTTCAAAGCGAATATCTCTCTTCTGTAAGAGGTATATCGAAAACAAAACCTGGCAAGGGAAGTAGAAAATATCACCTTTACAACGATGTGAAGTAGGTTGTCATATGTGGTCAAACAACAGAGATATCACAATAGTCGGTAATGCATCTCTTTTCCTTTTTTGTGTAATCACACTACAGGCCGGAGTTTTCTTCGGATCCTCACGAAATTTTGGGGGTTGATGGGGGTCTCACAGAGAATATTTTGAATTTTACCAGTCAAAAGCTTATGCACAGGGGTAGTGGTGTAGGGTATCACATAGTCGGCCCCGACCCAACTATAGCCTTGGCTCACTTGTTTAGGGTTATTTTGCTTGGAAACCGCAAGCCATATAGAAATGGGACTAAAGAAAATTTTGTAACAGTGAAAATTCTCTCTCAATATTTTCGTTAGTGCCATTTCGATAAGACTTGATCTCGAACGGATCAACCGATGCGGTTCAAAATTTGGCTTTCGTAATATTTTTTCCAAACTTAGTTTAAGTTCGAAGATGGGTTATATCGGTCCACTCCTCCCGGTACCTCCCCCACAAAAGTTCGGAAAATTTGTGCGCACGATAACTCTTGAATGGAGTAACCGTGTTGGTCTAATCGAGTTAACGCCTCGAAATTTTAAACATAGTTTTTTAACAAGCCCAAAATGGAGAAAAACAAATTTAAAGGTACCCCCCGATTTTTTATATTTTGACGATTTTAGCCAAATTTTCCAGTCGATTTGTCTGTAATTTTGCATTTTGTGTTCTGAGGGAACAGAATACCACCTTGCTAGAAATGTTAAATATATGTCCACGTTTCGGTATAGCTCCCATATAAACGTACCTCTCATATTCGGTATTTTGACGATTTTAGCCAAATTTTCCAACCGATTTCGCTGTAATTTTGCATTTTAAGTTCTGAGGGAGCACCATACCTCCTTGCAAAAAATGTTCAATATAAGTCCACGTTTCGGTATAGCTCCCATATATATATGGAAACGAACCGCAGAAAACGCGATAAAATACGCGATATTTCCAAAAACAATTTTAGATGATTTTTCTACTTTGGAATTTCTTGTAACTTTCATTTTAGTAGATCGATTTCCACGGGGAATGATTTATTGGATCAGGAACGTAAAAAACTAAAATGTGCAATCACGTACGAAGAAATCGAATAACAATTGTTAAAATTAGGTCCGAAAAATATGATTTTTAGAAAAATGCTCGCACAAAATTTTCGCATTTGGATGCAGATTTCTATGAAGCTGTGCAGACTACATTCACAATATTCTTATCAAATAACTCAGAATGGCAAGTACTACAATCCTATATATGGTTTTTATAAAAACCTGTTTGCGGAATGAAATTAGAAGAAAATTTCAAAAAACACTGTAAATGTGGCTTCAAACTGTCAGCATCATTTAATGGTAGAAGCAGACGAAATTTTGAAAAGTAATACATTAGTGAGATGATCCTTATTTAGTTTGCTTCTGCTTTTACTTTGACAAGAAACTCGAGAGAAGTGTGATTTACTCACAAATAGAGAGATAACAAAAAAAAGACATGGTGGCTTCCACCCATTTTCACCAATTTTTATACCCTCAGCCTTTAGGCTAAGGAGGGTATATACACTTTGATACGATGAAAATGTGCCTCATCGAAATAATGGTTTTAGACCCCAAGTATGTTTGGACGAAATGTGTTTCAGACAATTTGGAGTCGATTGAGCAATGTCCGTCCGTCTGTCTGTCTGTCTGTCCTGCTGGCTGGAGCGCACGATAACTCTCGAACGGATGAACCGATTCGGTTCAAATTTTGGCATTCGTAATATTTTGTTCAAACTTAGTTTAAGTTCGAAGATGGGTTTTATCGGTCCACTCCTTCCGGTACCTCCCCCACATAAGTTCGAAAATGTTCGGAAAAATTGTGCTAACGATAACTCTTAAAGAAAGTAACCGATTTGCTCCATACTTTACACATCGTGAACTTTCTACCAGACATAGATGAGGTTCCAATATGGTCTCAATAGGTCGACTCCTTCGGGTACCTCCCACACAAAATTTTGGAAAAGTTCAGTTTAGGGCCATCTCTTGAATCGCTTTGATTTTTGTTTCAACAACTTGTATTCACTGCCCTCCATACGACGGTACAAGTTTCATCAGGGGCAAGTCCATACTTCCTGAGAAAATAGCATGAAAGTTGCAAAAAACCCCTATGACACCGTGTGAGGTGGTTGGAGCGCAAGATAACTCTCGAACGAATCTGCCGATTCGGTCCAACATATGGCCTCAGTAATATTTTGTCCAAACATAGTTTAAGTTTGAAGATAAGCCATATCGGTCCACTCCTTCAGGTACCTCCTCCACAAAAGTTCAAAAATGTTCGGAAAAATTGTTCGTACGGTAACTCTTGAAGGGAGTGGCCGAATTGGTCTATACTTTACACATCCTAATATATCTACCAGATATAATTCAGGTTCAAGTATGGACTATATTTGTCCACCCCTTCCGGTACCTCCCACACAAAATTGCGGATAAGTTCAATTTAAGTCCTGATATCGAATCACTTTGATTTTTGTTGAAGCAACTTGCATTCGCTGCCTCAATTACGATGGTAAAAGTTTTTTAGGGGCAAGTCCATACTTCTTGTGCAAACAGCCCGAAGAGTGTAAAAACCCCCTGTGGCACCATATGTTGTGGCTGGAGATTCACCTCCATAACGGTCAATGTCGATCCATTCCTTGTAGTATCTCCTCCGCAAAACTTTTGATCTTTAATCCTAATCAACATTTTTGTCGGTTCAAATGCCCAACATTTTTAAAACCCCCTAAATACATACGTATTTTGGGAAAAAAATTGTTTCAATATACACAGGCTGAGGGTATATCTCTGTCGGCAAAGCCGACTGATACTCTTTTACTTGTTTAACATAAATATAGCCACAGCTTCCTCGCAAATTATCTTTTAAGGCCAATATTTTTTGCCACGCCCAAAAACATTTCATTTTATCCAAAAGTATTTAATTTGTATAATATACAATCACGAGTCGCGTGTTCTAAAAGGGTAAACCTTGGCTTCAGCTATGTTAAATTTTCAAAAATATATATACACTTTCATACGGGCAAAATGTGCCTCATCGAAATAATGGTTTTAGACCGCAAGAATGTTTGGACGAAATGTGTTTCAGACAATTTGGAGTTGATTTAGCAATGTCCGTCTGTCTGTCTGGCTGGCTGGCGCGCACGATAACTCTCGAACGGATGAACCGATTCAATTCAAATTTTGGCATTCGTAATATTTTGTCCAAACTTAGTTTAAATTGCAAAAGCCCCTATGACACCTTGTGTAGTGGTTAGAGCGCAAGATAACTCTCGAACGGATCTGCCGATTCGGTCCTAAATTTGGCCTTCGTAATATTTTATCAAAACATAGTTTAAATTCGAAGATGGGCTATATCGGTCCACTCCTTCAGGTACCTCCCCCACAAAACTTCAAAAATGTTCAGAAAAATTTTGCGCACGATAACTCTTGAAGGGAGTGACCGATGTAATCTATACTTTACACATCCTAATATATCTACCAGATATACATAGACCATGTTCGAATATGGACTATATTTGTCTACTGCTTCTGGTAACTCTCACACAAAATTTCGGATAAGTTCACTTTAAGACCTGCTCTCGAATCACTTTGATTTTTGTTGAAGCGATTTGCATTCGCTACCTCCATTACGACGGTAGAAGTTGTTTCAGGGGCAAGACCATATTTCTTGGGAAAACAGCCCAAAAGGTGTAAAAAACCCATATGTCACCATATGTGACGGTCTGACAGCACGATAACTCTCGAACTGTTCAACCGATTTGGTCCAACATTTGGTCTTCGTCACATTATATCCAATCTTAGTTTCATGGGCAATACCGGTTCACAACTATCGGTACTTCTCCCCAATGTTTAAAAAATATCACTAAAATACTAGGACGATATCACTTGAGTGGGGCAACCAATTTGGTCCAAACTTTGGATCTCCTAATATTTTATCAAAATTTAGTTTAACTTCTAAAATGGCCAATATCGGTCCTCCCTAAAGGTGCCTGCCCTACAAAAGTTCAACATTTGTGTATTAGTGCACTTAATTCCTAATCCACGTTTTTGTCCGCAAGTTCAAACGTCTGAAAATGGCCACAAAATAAGAGAGAAAATGAAGAGACCTTAAATACATTCGATCTGTCGGGAGGTGAAAGTTTCGATTCACATTGGCTGAGGGTATATATCTGTCGGCAAAGCCGACTGACACTTTTTTACTTTTTTTATATAATATCACTCATAAGCTACGAATGTTTTGCGGATTCTTTTTTCGTTTTTAGGTACCACATACAAATCTTAACTTTTTCGACTTAATTTCGCATATTGCTGCTGTAAACTGGCAAAAATAATACTGGCTAATATTTAATGTGTTAACAGAATATTTATTTCAATCGCAATCAAATTTGTCGACATAAATTTTTCGATTTTTGTCCACGGGCGGAACCACAGTGCGAATCAGGGGCAAGTCCATGCTTCCTGGAAGTTGCGAAAACCCCCTAGGACACCGCGTCTAGTGGTTGGAGCGCAAGATAACTCTCTAACGGATTTCTCCAAACTTAGTTTAAGTTCGAAAATAAGACATATTGGTCCACTCCTTCAGGTACCTCGCCCACAAAAGTTCAAAAATGTTCGAAAAAATTGTGCTCACGATAAACCTTGAAGGGATTAACCGATTTGGTCCATAATTTACACATCCTAATATATCCACCAGATATAGATAAGGCTCGAATATTCACTATATTTGTTCAGTCCTTCTGGTACCTCTCACACAAAATTTCGAATAACACCACTTTAAGACCTGCTCTCGAATCACTTTGATTTTTGTTGAAGCAACTTTCATTTCCTGCATGACTCTAAAAGTTTTATCAGGGGCAAGTATATACCTCTTGAGAAAACATCCCGAAAGGTGTAAAAAATCTCCTATGGCGCCATATGTAGTGGCTGGTGAGCACGATAACTCTCGTACTGATCAACCGATTTGGTCCAAAATTTGGCCTTCTTCATATTTTGTCCACACTTAGTTTTAGTTCGAAGATGGAGAATGCCGGTCTACAATTTACGGTGCTTCCACACAATTTTTTAAAAAATGTCACTAAGATGGTATTTACGATATCTCTTAAAGTGGGCAACTAATTTTGTCCAAACTTTGGATCTCTAATTTTTTGTCAAAATTTAGTTTAACAGCTAAAATGGTCCATATCGGACGTTACCTTAGTGAACCTCACCCACAAAAAGTTCAACATTTGTGTCTAAATGCAGTTTAGGGTCAGTTCAAACATCCTTTAGAAATGTATACCGATGCTGTTCATTGTGGTCCTGTTTATAGTGATATTATGTTTTCCGTGGACAAGTCCATGCTTCCTTTCAAACTGCTCCAAAAGTTATACGATGACCCCTGAAATGACTAGTGGGAGCGATATCTATCCAAAATATAGGACTCCTAAAATAAGACCCACTTCCATAATAGTCCATTCGTCCATTCCAAGTTCGTCCAAGTTCCTCATCCGCAACACTTTTGAACTTCAATTCTAATACACATTTTTTTGCTCTTTCAAATGCCAGAAAGGGCCACAAAATTCTGAAAAGACCCTGTACTTTCGATCTATCCGTCGATGAAAGTTTCAATTCACATAAGCTGAGGGTATATCTCTGATACTTTTTTACTTGTTTCAAATCACTCTAAACAGCCCAAACCATACTGAGTACGTTTAGGCAAAAAACTTTCAAACTTTCCAAAGGAGATGTATAATGGCAAGGTTTCAGTCAGTAAAATTAAATTCTGGATTAATGTGGGCTTTTGGCGATGCAAAATATTAAAGAAATCACAATTTTAATTATAAACAAAAGGGGACAACTGCGGTCCAGTTTTCTATTTATTTTTTATTTGTGATAATAATATTTTAAAAATTTTACCACAAAGGGCGGTGAATATTTTCACGAAACAGCCCTTAATGTACTTCCATATTCTATATTAAGCTTGCAATTCTTTATAGTATGTCATATTAAACAGAATACCCAATTTGTTTTGCTAAGGAAAAATAATCCGAGATGTAATAACCATAATTATTTACCCAGCAAAATAAAATTGAACAAGTTCTACTTTTTGAAGCAGTCCACGCAGAGCTAAGATAGATTTACTTTGTTCTTTATTTGTTAACAACCTCCTATTTACATCTATATAATGAATTTAGTGTATGTATAATTATGTTTGTATATAGATTTTAAGTAAATAGATTTTTATAGCTTGAAAAACAATGAAAACATTTCAACAAAATCGTCCACACTGGCTTCAATAGAATCATGCAAAAGACTTCACACCTTCTCAGGCCATCTCCCATCAATGGGTGCACCTCGACACATTTTAGCTCAACGATAAGGGGGTCTACTATTTGTAGACGAGTCGTAGCTGAGTGTCTTAAGATACCACTTGCAATAAGTTGTACATAGCTAATATATTTAGAAAATGTGGCCTACATTACGCTGAGGAGTATTTTTGGAACCGTTGAAAATTTGATGTTGTCTGGCCGTGTGCCTACCACTGCAAAACCGTGGTATGAATTTAGCACGGAAACACTCATGTTTCAACTTCAATTTCATATCAATTGTTTTGCTGGGTAGTTTACAAACATCACGAAATCATCAAAGCAGCTACCATTGACATAGAAACAAGAACACAAATCTGGAAGATTATGATACATAACGACTTAAAGCCCAAAAATAATGCCGCACAGCCTTTGTCTTGGTTACTTGGAATTTAGGTAGCTTTGTCTACTATGCGGCCTAAGTACCTAATTTGTTTCTAAATCTTTTTTCCTGGGGATATCATAGATAATAGGCATAGTTTTCTCATAATTTGATGTTGCTCTTGTTACATAATTCGTCATTTCTTGAAAAATTTAAATTTTTTAGTAATGCCGTCAAAGAATGGACATTATCCTAAAAGAGAGGTTGCCTCTCAAAGAGAAAGGAAAAACTGAATAAAAACTGCACGCACGCACACACATTTATGCTTTTATAGCCCATTTATGTAAGGCACGTGAAATAATTTTAAACTTTTACCGAACTGTCGTTTGGAAACCTTTTTGTCTGCCATTAAAAAACGGGAGTGATGAAAAGAAATGTCTTTTACACACTAACGCGTGTTAACATGTCAGTGACAATCATCGCTCACTCCACGATGTTGGTACATGACCATTTAAGATTCAAAACTTTTTAGCCACCCAGTCTGGCTGCTACTTTAGTTGTTTTGTTTTTTTTTCGGTTTTCAGGAATTCGCACCCATGTAACTGCTTTTGGCTTAACTGACT
Source organism: Musca autumnalis (assembly GCF_047663935.1). Lineage (NCBI taxonomy): Eukaryota > Metazoa > Arthropoda > Insecta > Diptera > Muscidae > Musca > Musca autumnalis. The sequence goes on from NW_027411977.1 coordinate 19,257,743, forward strand.
TACATATTAACCGTATTATTGACTTTATTTCCATAATGGGCGGAACTTGTTTCATATAGACCCTGTATAAGGTGTTGATTATTTGCACTGCATACCGCATTTGGCTTAAAAATGACGGTGCTGGGTGATGGCAGGTTATGTATTGTGTGACAATACTTAAATTCCTATTTACCACTCTGTTAAGGTAACAACAATGAGGAACTGTTATTCGTGTTGCTGGTTTTTTTTTATTGATAATCATCGATTGTTTGAAGAAACAAATGGAGCAAAGCAGAATGAAGGAATAAGAAAAAAGTTTGTGGCAGATTATATTACCCAACAATAACATTTTTCCTGGCAAATTGATATTTACCCCCAGTTTTTGTAACTTATTTTTGTTCGTTCGTCTATATTCGTAATAATTTAAGCATTCATAGCTCAGCCCCCAGATGACATACACATCTAATTTTTCGTATACCCGTTCCATATATCGTTAAGGATTCCTCATTTAAAAATCAGCGCTCTACATTCACGCTAAAGCGAGTAAATCGATCTACAAAATTTGACAATTCGTGTGAGAAGAATAAAAGTTTTTACAAAAACTGGGTGTTAGATCAGGTTATAATGTATTCTGACAAAAAACAGTAGATAAATTTCAGTAAATTGTTAAAGGAAAGTTAGAAGTAGACAAGTAAAAAAAAGTATCAGTCGGCTATGCCGACAGAGATATACCCTCAGCATATGTGAATTGAAGCTTTCATTTCGGTCAGATCGAATGTATTTAGGGTCTTTTCTGTATTTTGTGGCCTTTTTGGATATTTAAACTTACCGACGAAAATGCGGTTTAGTATTAAAAATCAAAAGTGTTGCAGAAGAGGTACTTAAAGGATTGCACCGACATAATCCATTATGGAAGTGGATCTTATTTTGGGAGCCACATCTTTTCGATAGATATCGCGCCCACTAGTCATTTCAGTGGGTCATCGTATAACTTTCCCAGAAAGCATGGACTTGTCCATGGAAAACATAATATCGCTGTAAACAGGACCACAACGAACAGCATCGGTATAAATTTCCAAAGGATCTTCGACAGACCTTAAACTGCACTTAGACACAAATGTTGAACTTTTGTGGAAGAGGTACCCTAAGGTACCTCCATTTTAGAAGTTAAACTGAATTTGGAAAAATATTAGGAGATCTAAAGTTTGGATCAAATTTGTTCAAGGGATATCGAGCATACCATTTAAGTGATATTTTTTAAATATAGGGGGGAAGTACCGGAAGTTGTGGACCGGTATTGCCTATCTTCGAACTGAAACTATGACAAAATATGACGAAGGCCAAATCTTGGACCAAATCAGTTGATCATTTCTAGAGTTACCGTGCTCTCCAGCCACGGCATATGGTCACCAATGGGGGATTTTACGTATTTCGGGCTGTTTTCTCAGGAAGTATGGACTTGCCCCTAAAAAACTTTTACCGTCGTAATTGCAAGTTGCTTCAACAAAAATCAAAGTGATTCGAGAACAGGTCTTAATTTTGTGTGATAGTTACCCGAAGTAGTGGACAAATATAGTCTATATTCGAACCTGATCTATATCTGGTAGATATATTAGGATGTGTAAAATATGGACCAAATCGGTCACTCCCTTCAAGAGTTATCATGGGAACAATTTTTCCAAACAATTTGGAACTTTTGTGGGGGAGGTACCTGAAGGAGTCGACCGATATGACTTATCATCGAACATAAACTATGTTAAAACAAAATATTACGAATGCCATATTTTGGACCAAATCGGTTGATCCGTTCGAGAGTTATCTTGCACTCCAACCACTACCCTTTTGTGTGGGAGGTACTCGAAGGAGTGGACCGATTGAGTCCATATTGGAACTTGTTCTAAGCCTGGTAGAAATTTCACGATGTGCAAAGTACGGACCAACTCGGTTACTCCATTCAAGAGTTAGTGTGCGCACAAATGTTCCGAACATTTTTGAACTTTTGTGGCGGAGGTACCGGAAAGAGGACCGATATAACCCATCTTCGACCTTAAACTAAGTTTGGACCAAATATTACGAAAGACAAATTTTGAACCGAATAGGTTGATCCGTTCGAGAGTTATCGTGCGCTCCAGCCAAACCGACAGACCGACGGACATTGCTTAATCGACTCCAAATTGTCTGAAACGGATTTCGTCCAAACCAAGGTCTAAAACCATTATTTCGATGAGGCACATTTTACCCGTATGAAAGTACAAAATGGATAAAAATGGGTTGAAGCCAACTTGTCTTTTTTCTTTCGATTTGTGATTAAACTACACTTTCGACGAATTTCCTTACAAAGTAAAAGTAGAAGCAAACTAAATAAGGACCATCTCACCAATGTATGCTTACTTACTTAGTTGGCTCATTACAGAACATTTGTTCCATAGACCGAACTAAGAAAAGATCTCCATTCCTCTCTGTTTTTCGCTTGACTTTTTGGAATACCGCGCCTTTTCATTTCTTCATCCACTTGTATGCTCCATCGAAGCTTAGGCCTGCCGATGCTGCATGCACCGCCATGTGGCATGTGTTCATACGCTTTTTTAGCGGGTTCATCATCGCTCATTCTCATGATATGGCCTAGCCAACGCAATCGTTGCATCTCGATACGTTTAACTATATTCATGTCTTTGTAAAGCTGATATAGCTCGTGGTTCATACGACGTCGATATTCACCGTCAACGCAAATCGGCCCGTAGATCTTTCGAAGAATTTTCCTCTCAAACATACCAAGCACTGCCTTATCTGCTTGCGCAAGTACCCATGCTTCGGAGCCATACATTAGCACGGGTAGTATCAGCGTTTTGTATAGTGTTATTTTTGTTTGACGAGATGTGGCTTTGTTTTTAAATTGCTTACTTAAACCATAGTAGCATCTGTTGGCCAATACAATTCTTCTTCTTATTTCACAACTGATGTTGTTTGTTGTGTTTATGGCAGTGCCGAGGTAGACGAAGTCTCAAGTCTCAAAATTGTAGGTACCAACTTCCACAGTTGGTCCGAGCTCTGTGGACGCATTGCGCGTCGACACCATCAATTTGGTCTTTTCGCCGTTTACCGCCAGACCCACATTCGCAGATTCTTCTTCGACCTTCATAAAGGTATCAGTTACTTCCTTTACTGATCGTCCCATGAAGTCTATGTCATCAGCATAAGCAAGTAACATGTGGCTATTGGTGTAAATTGTGCCATTTCTTTTGACATTTGATTCTCGTATTACCTTTTCCAGCAAAATGTTGAATAGGTCACACGAAAGGCTGTCTCCTTGTCTGAAACCTCTTTTGGTACAAAATTCTTCGGAGAGGTTCTTTCCAATTTTAACTGAGGACCTAGTATCAGTTAAAGTCATCTTACAAAGCCGGATGAGCTTTGCGGGGATACCAAATTCAGACATTGCATGGAATACTTCTGATCGGAGGGGACTGTCGAATGCTGCTTTATAATCGACAAAAAGGTGATATGTGTCGATCTGCTTCTCTAGGATTTGCCGCAGGATAAATATCTGGTCAATGGTGGACTTGCCAGGTCTAAAGCCACATTGGTATGGTCCAATTATTTCGTTGACCATTGGCTTTAGTCGTTCGCACAATATCCCTGACACTATCTTATAGGCAATAGGGAGAAGACTTATGCCCCTATAGTTGGAGCATACAGTCTTATCTCCTTTCTTGTGAACGGGACATAGGATGCTCAGGTTCCAATCGTCGGGTACGCGTTCTTCCTGCCAGATGGTGCTAACTAGCTGATGCATACACCTTATCAGCGCGTCGCCATCGGTTTTAAACAGCTCGGCTGGTTAGCCATCGGTTCCTATTGCTTTATTATTTTTCAGCCGGTTGATAGCTGTTTTTACCTCATCTTGGCAGAGCGGTATACATTCTATCCCATCTTCTGGGATTGGATCTGTGGTATCATCGTCTTCGCTACTATTGGATACCAGCAGATTGGAGAAATGTTCCTTCCATATCCTGGGCACGCTATCTGTATCTGTTAACAGATTACCTTGCTGGTCTCTACAGGAGGATGTGCCTGTACCAAAGCCATCTGTTTGATGTTCCACTCTTTGGTAGAATTTTCGGACTTCATTCTGGCTCCTGTAAATCTCAATTTTTTCACACTCCCGTTTTTCCATTTCTCTCTTTTTCTTGCGGAAAAGACGTTTCTCTTCTCTCCTTTTCTCCCGATAACTCTCTCGTGCGCTACGCGTTCCTACTGATTGTAAAGTAGCTCTATATGCCGCATTTTTCTCTTCGGTAGCAGCACGACACTCCTGGTCATACCATGAATTTCTTTGTGGAGGTCTCTGGAATCCAAGTATGGATTTTGCGGCTGTTTGCATGGAGTGGGCAATATTTTGCCATTGTGTTGTTATATTATCGGGACAAGGAGTGCTAGCGTTAAGCAATTGGGCTAGTTGAGAGGAATATGCTGTGGCTATCTGTTGTGTTGGCAGCCTATCGATGTCCAACTTCCACGTTGTGTCTGTTCGTGCTTTATTTGCAACGTTTAGACGGGTATGTACCTTTGCTGCAACAAGGTAGTGGTCCGAATCAATGTTTGCGCCTCGGAACGATCGTACATCCAACACGCTGGATGAATGTCTTCCATCTATCACAACATGATCAATTTGAATACTTGTTCTTTGATCTGGAGACAGCCAGGTGCCCTTATGAATATCGAGATGATTAAATCTGGTGCCATGTTTTTTGCAGCTGCAAAGTCTATCAGCCTCATACCATTGTCAGATGTTTCACTGTGGAGACTGAATTTCCCGACTGTTGGGCCAAAGATGTTCTCCTTTCCAATTTTGACATTAAAATCGCCTAGAATGATTTTAATATCATGGACAGGGCAACGGTCATATGTTTCTTCTAAGCGCTCGTAAAATATATCTTTGGTCTGTTCGTCCTTGTCTTCGGTTGGGGCATGAGCGCAGATAAAGCTGATGTTGAAGAATTTTGCTTTAAATCGAATTGTAGCAAGTCTTTCATTCACTGGGGTGAAGCTGGAGACCAGATGTTTTAACCTCCGACCAACTACAAAACCGCAACCAAACTCATGCTTTGTGTCATGGCAGCTATAATACAGTGCGTCACCTTCAGGTGTTGCTGTGACGTCATTCCCAATCCATCGTATTTCGTGTATGGCAGTAATGTCGGCCTTGTACTTTTCAAGCACATCTGCCAATGCGAAGACTGCACCTTCTCTATAAAGAGTGCGAACATTCCAGGTGCAGATTCGCAGATCATGGTCCTTAAAACGTTTGCGGGGTTCGTCAACTTTAGAGGGGTTTGTTTTTCTTTTCTTTCGTTTTTTCATAGTAGGCTGTTTTTTTCTAGGGGAGGGTTACTAACCCGACGCCCAAACCCAAGTTTTTAACGTTCTTATGGGTGAACGCGCGGCACATGGTAGCTCACTACCTTTAACGGGTGTTAAAGGCAGTTCCCCAGGTGACACCACGGGGAGGTCAGTGTCCACTTGAGATGAAAGAGGGACCAAGATAAATCCTGGGCTTTGCCATGTTAAAACCGGTCAGGACCGTTCCTTGGTATCTTCCATCCCCTACGTCACCCTCACTAATGCATTACTTTTCAAAATTGCATCTGCTTCTACCATTAAATGATGCTGACATTTTGAAGCCAGATTTACAGTGTATTTTTTTAATTTTCTCCGCAAACAGGTTTTACAAAAAAGCACTTATAAGATTGTAGTACTTGAGGTTCTGAATTATTTGATACGTATATCGTAAATGTAGTCTGCACAGTTTCATAGAAATCTGCATCCAAAGGCAGAAATTTTATGCGCACATTTTTCTAAGAACGACTATAGGATTAAGCCTGACTATTTTGAAAAGCAACATTTTTCTAAAAATCCTATTTTTCGGGCCCAATTTTTTACAATTGTCATTCGATTTCCTCGTACTTCATTTCATATTTTAGTTTTTTACGTTCCGGATCCAATAAATCATTCCCCCTGAAAATTCATCTACTAAAACGCGAGTTGCGAGAAATTCCAAAGTAGAAAAATCACCTAAAATTGTTTTTGAAAATATAGCGTATTTTATCGCGTTTTCTGCGGTTCGTTTCCACTGCAATGAAACAACTAGTTCAACATCTTCGGTTTAGCGGAAACAGAAATTTGAAAACTTCACTGCTAAGGATGCTACATTTTGTCCCAAAAAATAGTGTGTAATGCTACACCCACGGTTCTTGATTGGTCGCCTTAAAATATATATGTATATCGATGTAGATTTTCATGGTGGACATTGAAATCGGATGCGGACAAAAATTGTATGCACTTTGCGCAACTTAGCGATATTTTATAGGTTTTTTAATGCTAAGATGCAGCCGATGCTACATCTTAGCCTCCAATTTAAATTTCGAAAAATATATACAACTTAAAAGATATTTTCTTGTCGTACATGAAAATCACATGCGGACAAAATTATTTTGATAATTACGCGTTTTACATGTATTTTAAAATGCATATAAATTAAAATGGGTTATTTGACTTCTATTTCCATTTCAGAAGCCTTGAGATATATCCTCCGCAACCAATTATCTTCCTCAATGGGAAAGCTTTAATATGAATAAAGCAGAATCCGTCTATTTTATTGGGAGATTTAAGCAAAATGAAGGAAGTATTTCTATAGATTTTTCCAATATTTTCTACTACATAATGCACGTGAAAAATTATTTTTTTCAAACAAAATTTGTGCTTATTTTTGCTGTAACATCAAACTACAATCTCAATCTGTATAATTTTAGTCTCATTTGATTAGCCGTGAAGTTTTGATACACAACAAATTTTATGTAAATTTATGACCGTTAAATTGACTTAATTTTTAAAAAAGTGGACTTATATTCAGTAATTTATCCATTTTATATACATTCCGCGAATTCTTAGTAATATTTTACATGTATTATGCAATCTACTCGCTGAAGTCACTTCGAGAGAAGTTTTTAGTAACAATTGTGTTAATTTAAATAATTATCATTATTTTTTATAATATTTTTTTCTTAAAAGCCAAAATAAAACCACCATAACTTTTGTCCGCAACAACCAAAAATTGACTCGCGAGCAGATTCGCACTAGGGAATTTTTTCATAACCTATGTACCGAAAATCGTTGATGTAGCGCGAGAAAATTTAACGCTTTTTTTGAAATGGAATATGAAATAATTGACAATATTTGTGATATACCCACGTTGGCATTAATGCTGAGGGTATAAAAAGTTCCAAATAGGCCAAAAAACTTAGTAGCGAAAATCTGATACCAATGTCACCATATGACCCGGTATGAACTATTGACTCACCACCTCCAATGTCAACACATGTTCCCTCAGCAACTACTGACTTACTACTGACATACTAGTTCCAATGTCACTACTTACTTTCGAATGACACTTTCATACAAAATGTCTATAGGAAATTACATGAGTTGTCTACAGTTTGTCAGTACTACTGTTGACAATGTCAATAGTAAGTCAGTATAGATTCACTATTGACATTTCCTGCAGGGTATATATATTCATGATCAGCAAAAAATTCTAAGTCGAAATAGCCATGCCCATGTCCCTCTGTCCGTCCGTCTGTTGAAATCAAGAGACAGCTCGCAATTTTTAAGATAGAGCTTTATAATATGGTACTCCTAGGATGTTTGGTATTGAAAATGGGCTATATCGGTCTACGTTTCGATGTAGCCCCCATGGAACGGTACCTCCCGATTTTCGGTACTTTGAGTGTTGTGACCTCAATATCCCACCGAACTGGCTGAAATTTGGTGTTTAGTCTTTGTTGGGGGTATAAAACTTTCCACATGAAATTTTTCGGTATAGGTACACGTCTTCATATAGCTCCCATAGAAAAATTTTTGGTATTTTGAAGGTCTTGGCCTCAATATACCACTGAAATGGTTGAAATTTAGTGCTTAGTCTTCGATGGGTGTACAAAAAATTACAACAGGTACAAAACATTCCTTGCAAAAATCAGACAGCATACGTCCACGTTTTGCGAAAAGTCCCATGTAAGGGTAGCGCCCAATTTAACCCACTTAACGGCGAGACATTTTTTTGCGTGAAAACTAAAAATTTTATAAGAAATTATATTTTTGAGGCTTTTTAAACATTTTTTATTAAATAGTTTTTTTTTTTTTTTTTCTTTAAAACGTATAGTTTTTCTTCTTAAAAAATGCCGAAAAATTGGAAGGGTATCTGTGTATTTTTACATGACAATCTCTTGTTTTTTGATGAAGAAAATACTCTTACTGTATTCCTTACAAATTCCTGACATTATATAAATGTAACTTACTTACTAAGCTGTCCCTTTACAGAACATTTGTTCCATAGACCGAACTAAGAAAAGATCTACAATTTTATCTGTTTTGTGCTTCGCTTTCTGGAATATCACGCCTTGTCATCTCTTCATCCACTTGTTTGCACCAACTATTCTTTGGCCTGCCAATTCTGCGTGCACAGCCATGTGGCTCGAATTTATACGCCTTTTTAGCGGGTTCATCATCGCTCATTCTTATTATATAACCTAGCCAACGCAGTCGCTGCATCTCGATACGTTTAACTATATTGATGTCGTTGTATAGCAGATACAGCTCGTGGTTCATACGACGTCGATATTCACCGTCAACGCAGATTGGTCCGTAGATCTTTCGAAGAATTTTTCTCTCAAACACGCCAAGCACTGCCTTATCTGCTTGCGCAAGTACCCAGGCTTCGGAACCATACATCAGCACGGGTAGTATCAGTGTTTTAAAGCGTTATTTTTGTTTGACGATTTGTGCATTTGTTTTTGAAGTGCATACTTAAGCCAAAGTAGCATCTGTTGGCCAATACAATTCTTCTTTTTATTTCACAACTGATGTCGTTTGTTATGTTTACGGCAGTGCCGAGGTATACGAAGTATTTTACTACCGCAAAATTATAGGAACCTACTTCAACAGTTGGTCCGATCTCAATGGACGTATTTCGCGTCGACACCATCAACTTGGTCTTCTCGCCGTTTACCGCCAGACCCACTTTAGCAGATTCTCCTTCTACCTTCATAAAGATATCGGTTACTTCTTTTACTGATCGTCCCATGATGTCTATATCATCAGCATAAGCAAGTAACATGTGGCTATTGGCGTAGATTGTGCCATTTCTTTTGACGTTTGGCTGTCTCCTTGTCTGAAACCTCTTTTGCTACAAAACTCTTCGGAGAGGTTCTTTCCTATTTTAACTGAAGATCTTGTGTCAGTTAGAGTAATTTTACAAAGCCGAATGAGCTTTGCGGGGATTCCAAGTTCAGACATGGCTTGGAATACCTTTGAACGTAGGGGGCGGTCGAAGGCTGCTTACACTATGCAACACTGAAAATGCAAACAACTTCTAGTATGGATTTTTTGAAAGTACATATTTAGACTACAAAAACCCTAGTTGGGTTTTGTCCTGTCAGATCCAGTTCGGATTTTATGGCCTCATCTAAACCGGGCTAAATATACACTTTTTTGCATTTATCAGGCCTTTATCTCAGAAACGAATAGGAATTTGGCCTTGCTGTCTTTAGCAATATTGTAGCCCTAAACTAGTAGAACTTATCTTTTGAAGAAACCACATAAGAAAAACTCCATTTAGCGCATCGAAATCTATAAAATATAGAAAATTTTACATACTTTCTGAAATTCTGGTCAGTATCGGCTAAACTATTGGGAGTTGAACCGAGTAACCTTTTGCAAAAATCTTCCAAATAAAGTTCTCAACAATTCTTTAGAACATTCTGAAACTCTAAAATGCTTACTTCATGTTGTTTCAGCGGTATTTTGCATCATATCTTTTACAACACGTATTTCAAACACAGTTCACACCAACAGTTTATTCTCGCATTCCGGATTTCACTACATTATTGACATTTTTATTAAATCGTCGTTGAAAAATGTACTGAAAACAATGGGATAGAGGCATTTTACAACAATCACATGTTCTAAAGAGTTGTGTATTACATTCCAGGGAATATTTTTCCGGAAGAAAATATTCCGAAAAAATTAACGGTTTTGGAGATACGGTGCGAAATGTATATAAATTGTGTATTTTTTGCATATATTTTGAAATTTGAGGCAATAAATGTAGTTTTTCGAGTTTATTATTTCTCCAAATATTATATTCTTGTCCTTATCTACAAATTTGCTTCAGAGGTCAAAAGAAGATTCGCATTGGTTTCAGAGATATAGCCCCGAATTTCTTTAAAAACTCAATATTTAACCTTGTTTAGATGGGGACATAAAATCCGAGCTGGATCTGACACAACAAACCCAACTAGGGTTTCTTGTCGTTTGGGTCTGTACTTTCAAAAAATCCGCACTTCGAATTGTTTGCACAATATCACCTTAAAAATGTTGCACAGTGTTATAATCGACAAAAAGGTAGTAGGCGTCAATCTGCATCTTTTGGGTCTTCTCCAGGATTTGCCGCAGGGTAAATATCTGGTCAATGGTGGACTTGCCAGGTCTAAAGCCAATTATTTCGTTGACCATGGGCTTTAGTCGTTCGCTCAATATCTCCACACTATCTTGTAGGCGATAGGGAGAAGACTTATGCCCCTATAGTTGGAGCAAAAAGTCTTATCTCCTTTCTTATGGACGGGACACAGGATGCTCAGGTGCCAATCGTCGGGTACGCGTTCATCCTGCCAGATGGAGCTAACTAGCTGATGCATACACCTTATCAGGATGTCGCCTCCGGCTTTAAACAGCTCGGCTGGTAGGCCATCAGCTCCTGCTGCCTTATTATTCTTCAACCGGTTTATTGCTGTCTTTACCTCATATTGGCCGGGTGGTATACTTTCAATACCATCTTCCGGGATTGGATCTGTTGTATATTTGTCGACTTTGCTACTATTGGATACCAACAGTTCGGAAAAATGATCTTTCCATATCCTTAGCACACTATCTGTATTAGTTACCAGATTACCTTGCTCGTCTCTACAGGAGACCAGTTCCAAAGTCATCAGTTTGATGTTTCTCTCTTTAGTAGAATTTTCGGACTTCATTCTGTCTCCTGTACATCTCGATTTGTTCACACTCCCGCTTTTCCATCTCTGTCTTTTTCCTGCGGATAAGACGTTTCTCCTCTCTCCTTTTCTCCCTACAGCTCTCTCGTGCGCTACGCGTTGCTACGTATTGTAAAGTAGCCTATATGCCGCATTTTTCTCTTCGGTAGCAGCATGACAATCCTGGTCATACCATGGATTCCAAGTCTCTGGTATCCAAGTACTGATTTTGCGGCTGTTTGCATGGAGTGGGCAATATTTCGCCATTGTGCTGATATGAGTGCTTTCATTAAGTAATTGGGCTAGTTGAGTGGAATATGCAGTGGCTATCTGTTTTCAGCTTACCGATGTCGAACTTCCGTGTTATATCTGTTCGTGCTGTATTTGCAACGTTTAGACGGGTACGTACCTTTGCTGCAACAAGGTAATGGTCCGAGTCTATGTTTGCACCTCGGAACGATCGTACATCCAACACGCTTCATGCATGTCTTCCATCTATCACAATGTGATCAATTTGATTTCTTTTTCTTTGATCTGGCGACAGCCAGGTGCCCTTATGAATATCGAGATGCTTAAATCTGGTTTTGCTAACTACCATGTTTCTTGCAGCTGCAAAGTCTATTAGCCTCATACCATTGTCAGATGTTTCACTGTGGAGACTAAATTTTCCGACTGTTGGGCCAAAGATGTTCTCCTTTCCAATTTTGGCATTCAAATCGCCTAGAATAATTTTAATGTCATGGGCAGGGCAACGGTCATAAGTTTCTTCTAAGCGCTCGTAAAATATATCTTTGGTCTGTTCGTCCTTGAGCTCAAAAAAAGCTGATGTTGAAGAATTTTGCTTTTAATCGAATTGCAGCGAGTCTTTCATTCACTGGGGTGAAGCTGGAGACCAGATGTTTTAACCTCCGACCAACTACAAATCCGCAACCAAACTCATGCTTTGTGTCATGGCAGCTATAATACAGTGCGTCAACTTTAGGCTTTTTCCGTTCCATCCTATTTCCTGTATGGCAGTAATGTCGGCATTGTACTTTTCAAGTTCATCTGCGAATGCCTAAACTTGTCCAAAGTTTAAGTTCAAAGATGGGCCATATCGGTACCTTCCACACAAAAATTCAAAATTTTCCTGTAAAATGGTGTGAACGAAAACTCTCGAAGGGAGCAATTGACTTGTTAAAACTTCGCACATGGTATTATTCCTTCCAGATATAGATCGGGTTCCAATATGGACAATATCGGTCCACTTCTTCGGGTGTCTCCTACACAAAATTCGGATAAAGCGAAGTTTAAGAGTTCATCTCGGATCGTTCTGAAATTTTTCTCAGTAGTTTGTCCTTGCGCCTACCTTTACGACGGAACAATTTTTTTTCTTGCGCAAGTTCTTACATCCTGAGACATTGGCCTGACAGTTCCAAGAAACCCCGACGGCATCAACCATAATGGCAAATCAGCAAGATAATTCTCGCAGGGAGTTTCTGATTGGTGCAGACTTTGCACATCATATTATTTCATCCAGTCATGTATCAGGTTGGAATATGGACTATTTCGGTCCACTCCTTCGGGTACCTCCCTAGGAAAAAGTGAAGTATAAGATCTCCTCTCGCATAGTTTTGGTTCTTCTTTCAGTAGGTTATTTTAGTGGCCTCATTTACAACGGTAAAATTTTCTTCTTGAGTAAGTCAATACTTTCTGAGATAATGGCCCAAAAACTGCAAAACCCTGCTGGCACATACTAAAATGGCTATTGTGCAAGATTACTCTAAAACTAATTTATTATTTCGGGTTTTTTATGAAGCAGTTTGGTTACTAAAAACGTTTGGTATATCGTCGGTGTCATGCTTAAGTGTTCCATACGCCATTTGCCCGTTTTGAGATAATCGCATTTTAATGTTTTGCGTCACAACTGTGTGAAGCTGACTAAAGCAAATATTTATAATTTTGACTTGAAATATTAATAATAGTATGTAGAACATATTTGCATATAAAAGTTATAGAGATTTTTTTAAAAAAAGAATTTTGTCGATTTGTTCCATATCCGCACTTATGACACAATTGTGAAATATTGTAAATCACATGGAACAAAGTGACAAAAAATTTTTCAATTTTTGCCTAAGTAAACTAAATACTTCTAAATCGAAAATTAAAATTCTAATTTTTGAAATGTGTTTCTAAACTTGTAAGTTTTTAAAATATTAATTTCATAACTGAAAAAAGTTTATGCTTTCCCGTCGAGGCGTGGATATCTCGGAAACTAGAGCAGATAGGAGAAAACCGACTAGAAATTCAGAAAGAGCATACCGGAAAACACTAGAAGCCACCTGTATCTCAAAAAGTCAAAAATGGCGTATGGAACACTTAAGCATGACACCAACGATATGTCAATGATTTGGTATAGCCCCACATTACGGTACCTACAGATTTTAAAGCAAACTCTTGATTCAAAATCTATATATTTTATATACAGCATAATATTGTGTTTGGTTTTGTTTTTTTTTTTCTTTGGGTCAGCGGCTGAGGGTATATCTCCGTCAGCACAGTTGACTGATACTTTCTTTAATTGTTATAATATATTTTCATCTAGCCCAAAGGTGATTAAAGTTGCAAAAACAGCATATTTTTTTTAAATCTCAAAAAATATAAAAATATGACTTTGAATTTATTTAATATAATATTGCACATAATGAATGAAAATTAGTATTAAAATTAAATAGAAAATTAATAACAATTATTCTATTAGACTAAACAACAAAACGGTGTTATGTTGTAGTTGTTATGGCAACAACAAATAAACACTAGAAAAAGTCTTCAAATAAAAAATTGTTTAATCAGTTCGATTCAGATTCAACTCAATTCCAATTGCTTAGCAATTGATTGGAAGGCACCAACTTCAAGGGGGCTGGGGGACGGGCCAAAAATGGTGGTGGAGGTAGAGCTGTAAAGCTTTGTGAAGATCCGGCATATCTCAATTTGGATTTTAGGAATCTATAAGGACACACAATTATATTAAACTAAATTATAGCTCTCTTCCAGACCCGCACGAATCTATTAATTTTACTATTTATTCGATATCAAAAAAATTATGGACTGTTTCACTAAGACTGTTCGAATTCATTCGAACTACTACCACACACCTGTTTTTTGAAAACATATTTCATTCATTATTGTTTTCAATCAACAGATATTTGCTCTGTTCCAGAACCTGCTAGAAGCTACTATTTTTTAGCATTTTTTCCTTTATGTTATCGGAAAAAATAGTAAAAATTAGTAGATTCTTGCAGTTCTGAAACAGACCAATTTATTACAATAATAAGAGTTTAGTCATAATTCGAACGAATTTGAATTCGAATCGTCTCAGAGAAACTGTGTATATTAGATTCTTGCAGGTTCTGGAACAGATCATATATTACATATAAATTATTTAATATACAATTACCTTGGTTTGGCTGCTTTGCGGGATCCCTTACTGTAAAACAAAAATATTTAAATATTGTTTACAAATTTATGCTTGTTTACATTGCATTGTTTGCCTTACCGAGCTTTGGATTTCCTGGACTTGGATCTGGATTTTGATTTCGCTTTCAATTTGCGGGACTTGGTACGTGTACGTGTAATTTTACGTACCTTGCTTAGCGTACGTGGTTTACCAAAACTTCTGAATGGCAATTGTCGTGATCCCGGATAACTGCGATATCCAGGAGCCCAACCGTGATAACTCGGATGAATAGGATGAATGGGTGCTGGTGGTTCAGGTTCTGGTTCTTCTTCGACGACTTCTTCTTCCTCCTCTTCTTCAGCTTCTTCCTCTGGTTCCTCTTCGGCTGCCTCTTCCTCACCGCCGGCATCACCACCCTCAGCTGGTGCTGCAGGTGGTGCCGGTGCTGTGTACATGGCAGATAATTGAATTGGCACAAAGGCGGGTAGGCTGACAGTCAGTGGTACACCGGGTGGTGGTGGCTTGGCACCATCATCTGGTGCAGGTGCTTCTTCTGGCTCTGGTTCTGGTTCGGGCTCAGGTTCTGGTTCAGGCTCTGGTTCGGGTTCCGGTTCTGGGGCGGCAGCCTCTGCTTCTTCTTTGGCAACTTCTTTGGCGGCCTGTAAAAGTGTTACCAAATCATCTTTACTAATGTGTCCCAAACCCAATGGTGGCGGATGTATGGGTGAATGCCAACCACCACCGTACAGTGAACGTTGTTGCCGCTGTAACTGGGGTGGTGAAGATTGCAGGGATCTTAGATTTGGTGGCAGTTGGACATGCATTGGCATTCCAGTTATCGCCGCATATACCATTTCAGCATCCAAACAGCTTATCAACGAACCGAGGACAAGAAAACCAATCTGTGGAGAAAATGGGTTAAGGAATTATTATGAAGAATAACATGGGCGAAATTTCAATCAGTTAAGGCTTTCCAAAAATATCCCAAAAAAAGTGAAGTAAGCGAACTTAAAAATAATAAGTCGTCAGGAGTCCAGGATTACCAGTTATGTTCATGTGGCAAAACAAGAGAGGCATGCAAGAGCGTTCCACTTCCATAGGAAACAAATCCATTTTATGGGATACAAATCATAAGCAGCATACTGCAGGAAAGGAACGTTCTTTGAGGAAACTGGACATGTCGTCAGTCTAAGAATACGGGAATGACTAATAGATATTTTAATGAAATAAAGTGCTTAGTTCCAGAAAGGGTCTGAAGGAGAGTCTCTGAGTACGAGGCGAGCCTTTAGAGTGAATAAAATATGCAATATCACATTCACCCATGAAAACCAAAAAATTGTGGTTGGGGTGTCGAATTTATAAACCAACTTTGATGAAAATGCTGCTATGAAAGATACGAACCACCAAAAGCAAAATTCTTCAACATCAGCTTTATTTGCCCAACTCTTTAGCCCAACAGTCCACAATAGGTCAAACAGCCCATTTTACTGGCCAAAAGTCAGATTTCGCACTTTGTATTTTCACTTATTTTGTGTTACTTTCCTGTAAGAAACACTTCAAATATAATAAAAATAAATTTTGTTTTTGTATGAGAAATTATACCGTTACACGACAGGCTGCCAAATATGTATTATCCAAATATCTTTAAAAACTTTTTAACGAAATATGTTTACTTGTATACGTTCAGGGTGAAACAAAATCACAATATTAACATAAGTAACGATTTGATTAGAAAGTATTCGATATCTATTTATCAAAAATGCACTCCTATCACCATTTATCTGTATAAATAGGTACTAAATGGGTGTTAACTTTGAATTTTCGAAGAAAGTAGAACATTTTGAGGTTATGTACGCTTTTAAAGTCTCGGCAACGTTCGGCAATGAAAGTGAAAACTGAAATTGGTTCATTAACTCGTGCCGAATGCAGAAAATTTTATGTGAGTTTGCGTAAATTTGCTCGACAAGAATTATACAACTTTTTTTAGGTTACCATATTTTCCATAATATTGATTTTTTTGAAGTCAGGGTTAAACCTCTTACCAAATAATGTTAGCCAAATTGGAGTCTAAAGCATTCTGCTGTGTTCTAAAGTCAAATTATTTACAAATCTTTTATAAATATATACAGTTATAGTCAAAATATGTCACATCATATTGTGGGATTTTCAAGGTAATAATTTAAGTCATATTCACATTAAAACTAAAACGAACACAACAAAAAATCTTCTGAACTTATCGGACGTCGATGCCTTCAATTCTGTAGACAAATAACCCAAAGGGTTAAGGTACCAGTTGTGTATTTGGTCCATAAAGGGTTAATTTTTTGGCCAACGTTGTTCCATTTTTCTCCCTGAATCTAAAAACGCTATATTAACATAAACCAAACACTTGTTTTAACTTTAAGACTTTTGGCCAATAAAATGGCCCGTTTGACCTATAGTGCAGTCGGGAAACTCAGTCTCAACAGTGAAACATCTAACAATGGTATGAGGCTGTTAGACTTCGCAGCGGCAAAAACATGGTAGTTAGCAGTACCAGATTTAATCATCTCGATATTCATAAGGGCACCTGGCTGTCTCCAGATGAGAAAACAAGAAACCAAATTGATCATGTTGTGATAGATGGAAGACATTCATCGAGCGTGTTGGATGTACGATCGTTCCGAGGCGCAAACATTGATTCGGATCACTACCTTGTTGCAGCAAAGGTACGCACCCGCTTAAACGTAGCAAACAAAGTACGAACAGACACAACACGAAAGTTAGACATCGGTAAGCTGCAATCACAACAGATAGCCACAGCATATTCCACTCAACTAGCCCAATTGCTTAATCAAATCACTCCTCATCCCGATAACATATCAGCGCAATGGCAAAGCATTGCCCACTCCATGCAAACAGCCGCAAAATCCATACTTGGATACCAGAGACCTCCACCAAGGAATCCATGGTATGATGAGGAGTGTCGTGCTGCCACCGAAGAGAAAAATGCGGCATATAAGGCTACTTTACAATCCGTAGCAACGCGTAGCGCACGAGAGAGATACAGGGAGAAAAGGAGAGAGGAGAAACGTCTTTTCCGCAGGAAAAAGAGAGAGAGGGAAAAGCGGGAGTGTGAAACAATCGAGATGTACAGGAGCCAGAATGAAGTCCGAAAATTCTACCAAAGAGTCAAGCATCAAACTGATGGCTTTGGTACAGGCACATCCTCCTGTAGACACCAGAAAGGTAATTTGGTAACTGATACAGATAGTGTACTCAGGATATGGAAAGAACATTTTTCAAATCTGTTGGTATCCAATAGCAGCGAAGACGACGAAGATACCACAGTCCCAATCCCAGAAGATGGTATTGAATGTATATCACCCGGCCACGATGAGGTAAAGACAGCAATAAACCGGCTGAAAAATAATAAGGCAGCAGGAGCCGATGGCCTACCAGCCGAGCTGTTTAAAACCGGATTCGACACGCTTATAAGGTGTATGCATCAGCTAGTTAGCTCCATCTGGCAGGAAGAACGCGTAACCGACGCGGAACCTTAGCATCCAGTGTCCCGTCCATAAGAAAGGAGATAAGACTTTATGCTCCAACTGTAGGGGCATAAGCCTTCTCCCTATCGCCTACAAGATAGTGTCAGGGATATTGTGAGAACAACTAAAGGTCATGGTCAACGCAATAATTGGACCATACCAATGCGGCTTTAGACCTGACAAGTCCACCATTGACCAGATATTTACCCTGCGGCAAATCCTGGAGAAGACCCAAGAGATGCAGATCGACACCTACCACCTTTTTGTCGATTATAAAGCAGCCTTCTACAGATCGCTACGTTCAAAGGTATTCCAAGCCATATCTGAATTTGGTATCCCCGCAAAGCTCATTCGGCTTTGTAAAATGACTCTAACTGACACAAGATCTTCAGTTAAAATTGGAAAGAACCTCTCCAAAAAAGGTTTCCGGCAAGGATACAGCCTTTCGTGTGATCTTTTCAGTATCCAATCTACACCAAAAGCCAGATGTTACTTGCTTATGCTGATGATATAGACATCATGGGACGATCAGTAAAAGAAGTATCCGATACCTTTATGAAGGTCGAAGGAGAATCTGCTAAAGTGAATCTGGCGGTAAACGGCGAGAAGACCAAGCTGATGGTGTCGACGCGTAATGCGTCAATTGAGATCGGACCAACTGTTGAAGTTGGTTCCTATAATTTTGAGGTAGTAAAATGCTTCATATACCTCGGCACCGCCGTAAACACAACAAACGACATCAGTTGTGAAATAAAAAGAAGAATTGTATTGGCCAATAGATGCTACTTTGGCTTAAGTAAGCACTTCAAAAACAAATCCACAACTCCTCAAACAAAAAACACAAACAACATTGTTCCACAACATCCCATACGGGACAAGGGAGACTTCTCTCATATCAATGAGTGCACCCCGATTCATATTTAGCTCAATGATATGGGACCTACTGTTTATCGCCGAGTCCGAACGGCGTGTCTTAAGACACCACTTGTGGAGAAGTTTTTCAAGGCTGAAATACTCAGGAAATGTCGCCAACATTACTGGGGGGTATTTTGCCACCGTTGAAAAATGTTTGATGTTGCTTGGCCGGGGAATCGAACCCCCGACCTTCTGCGTGCAAGGCGGGCGTGCATACCATTGCACCACCGTGGCACCCAAATAACAAAAATAACGCTTTAAACAAGTGAGCAAGGCTATAGCCGGGATGGGGCCAACCATGTGGTACACTACACCACTACCCGTGTGCATAAGCTTTTCACTGACTAAAATTTCTTTTAGGGAATCCGACTACCACCAAACATAATATGCCTCTTTCTCTCTGGGACCCCCATAAGCAACCAAAATTTCGTGACCATCCGGAAAATCGGAAAATGGGATGCATTACCGACTATTCGGATATCTCTGTTGTTTGACCACCTACGACAACCTACTTTAAATCGTTGTAAAAATGATATTTTTTACTTTCCTTGCCAGGTTTTGCTTTTGATATAACTCTTAAAGAAACAGAGATTGGATTTGAAATAAAACGTTGACTTTTCTCCAAATAAGTTTTTGCCCATTCCGACCCCTGAATATTATCCGACCATCATCAAAATCAATCTTTGGGACCCCCGTTAACCCCCAAAATTTCGTAACGATCCGATCAAAATTGCTACCTGTAGCGCGATTTGGAAAAAAATGAAAATGGGATGTATTACCGACTATTGCTATATCTCTGTTATTTGACCACCTACTCAACCAACTTTGCATCATTTTAAAGGTGGGATATTGTACTTTCATAGTCAGGCTTTGCTTTTGGAAGTTCCCCAACCAAAGCTGTGATATTCGTTACTATAATTAAAATCGCAAAAATGAAAAGTTGGGTTGTATTAGCGACTATTGCGATATCTTCGTTGTTTGACCAACTACGGCAACCTGCTATACATCGTTTTAAAAGTGATATTTTCTTCTTTCATCAGCAGGTTTTGCTTTTGATATACCCCTTATAGATGTGATATTTGCTTTGAAATAAAACGTTGACTTTCCCTACAAATACGTTTTTGGCCCATTCCGACCCCTGAATATTATCCGACGATCACCGAAATCAATAGGCTTCTTCCCCTCCGGGGTCCTCATCAACACCCAAAATTTGGTGACGATCCGATCAAAATTGCGACCTGTAGCGTGATTACAAGGTTTAGATGGACAGACGGACGGACGGACTGAAACACATAGTCAAATCGACTCAGCTCGTCGAAACATTCATTTTGGTATATAAGTATGGGTCTACGACCATTATTTCGATCCCCACATAGTGGTGTAGGGTATAAACACTGATACTACCCGTGCTGATGTATGGTTCCGAAGCCTGGGTACTTGCGCAAGCAGATAAGGCAGGGCTTGGCGTGTTTGAAAGAAAAATTCTTCGAAAGATCTACGGACCAATCTGCGTTGACGGTGAATATCGACGTCGCATGAACCACGAGCTGTATCTGCTATACAACGACATCAATATTGTTAAACGTATCGAGATGCAGCGATTGCGTTGGCGAGGCCATATCATAAGAATGAGCGATGATGAACCCGCTAAAAAGGCGTATAAATACGGACCGCTTGGCGGTGCACGCAGAATTGGCAGGCCAAGGAATAGATGGCGCAAACAAGTGGATGGAGAGATGACAAGGCGCGGTATTCCAGAAAGCGAAGCACTAAACAGAGAGAATTGGAGATCTTTTCTTAGTTCAGTCTATGGAACAAATGTTCTGTAATGGGCCAGATAAGTAAGTAAGTCTTCGTTGTGGGTATAAAACTTCCCCCTAGAAGTTTGTCGGTACAGGTCCACGCCCTAATATAGCCACCATAGAACGGTACCTCTAGATTTTCCGTCTCTTCAAGGCCTTGGCCTTAATATTCCACAGAAATGGCTGAAATTTGGTAGTTAGTTGTCGGTGTGGATATAAAAGTTCCCGCTAAAAGTTTGTCGGTACAGGTATACGCCTAAGTATATCCCCCATATAACGGTACCTCCCTATTTTCGTAATTCTGAAGGTTGTGACATCAATATCTCACTGAAATGGCTGAATTTTTTTATTTAATCTTCCACAAGAGAATTATCAGTATAGGTCCCCGTGTTTCTATATCTCCCATAAAAGCGTACCTCTTGATTTTTGGTATTTTAAAGGTTTTAGGCACATTATCTTACCGAAATATCGGAAATTTGATATTTAGTCTTTTTTCCGCCAGAAATTTGTCGGTGTGGATCGACGTTGTTATATAGCCCCCATAGAACGGTACCTCCCGAATTTCGGTATTTTGAAGATTAGCCAACCAATTTGGTCCAAACTTTGGATCTCCTAATATTTTGTCCAAATTTAGTTTAACTTCTAAAATGGTACATATCGGTCCGCTAATTAGGATACCTCCCCCTTAAAAGTTCAAGATTTTTGTCTAAGTTCAGTTTAGAGTTTGTTCGAAGATCCTTTGGAAATGTATGCCGTGCTGTTCGTTGTGGTCCTGCTTACATAGAAATTATATTTTCCGTGGACAAGGCCATGCTTAATCGCATACTAGTCCAAATGTTATACGATGACCCACTGAATTGACTAGTAGACGCGATATCAGTCGAAAAGGTATGACTCCCAAAATAAGATCCACTTCCTCCGCAAAGCTTTTGAACTTTAATCCTAATCCACATTTTTTGTGGGCAAGTTCAAATGTCCAAAAAGGGCCACAGAATTCTGAAAAGACCCTAAATACATTCGGTCTGTCCATAGATGAAAGTTTCAATTCACATAGGCCGAGGCAAAGCCGACTGATACTTTTTTACTTGTTTTCTTAAAAGTCACTTCAATTTTTGGATATTTCCTTTAAATATCATTTTAAAAATCTTCTTCTAGAAGCTCTTTTTTCATACACATACATGTGTACATATGTATGTATATGTATGTATGTACATAAGTTCATATACATATGTGTATTTATATATATACATTTTAATTTATTTATCTTTTTTTAACTCACAATATATTTTTGTTTTTCCATGATTATTTTTTAATGATGTTATAATATTTTTTTCACCGCACACACACAGACACACAGCACTATCAGGAGAACAGTGCAACAGCAACAACAAAAATCCTTTTATTTCAGCTTGATCCTTTTTACAACAGTCTTTCGTTATTTTCAATTAACTTTGAGTTGTTTACTAGGATTTGTTTTCTTTGCTTTATCCTGGTTTCCTTACACTCTCTCCTTCTATGTGTGGAAGGGGAATATTTGCTAGTTTGTAATGCCAGTGGGCAACTACTGCTGTTGTGTTGAAATGCTTTAGTTTTTATACAACCATCAAAAGCCTGAAATGAAAAACCATAACACCATCACTACGATGTGATCCAATATTCATCCCCTTTTTGGGAGCAAGAAAAAAAGTTACACAAAAACTAAAACGTACAGGGGGAGCCCTGGCTGACACAAGTTACATTACAAGTCAAAACATCATTTCATGTGCAGCAGCAACAAATGCTTGAAATGAAATGCTTCAGGGTTTTCTTTTTCTGGTTGTTGGTGTTGCTTAGGATGTCTTGGTCGATTTGCCTTTAAAAAATCTAAAATTTCCTTGGTGTTTGTTTGTTGTTGGCCTGGATTGCCTACTGGCACTGCAGCTGCAGCAGCTACATTAACGTCATCATCATCATCGGGGATAACAAAGTTGTTTTCTACTCACTGAACACACAAGTCAATCAGATTTGTTCAATCCATCATCATCGTCATTGTCGACAACGTAACTGTCATCATCATCAGCATTGGTATCGTCATAACCATCATCATAAATGCCACCACATTGGACGTAGTATGCATTGCCATGATCAGCAATGAAGAAACCACACACAAAGGGAGCGATTTATATGAATCATTTCAGAAATAATAAGCAACGCCTATTAAATATTTAGCAGGGTATTGTGGCTAAAAATGATTTCTACAAAAAGTTATGATGATCGTTAAACGATAACCCGCAAATCAGTCGACGAGAAGAACGTTGCAATAAGTCCTCCGAAATTTATCAACAAATATGATATATTTAAAAAATTAGGCATGGTGGGTATTTTGGCTCAAATATACAACTAGGGTCGTAGAAATAACCCCATTGTTTCCCACTAATTTTGGTACCGATATGGTTGTTGTTGTAACAGTGTTTTATTATTATGTTTGTATGTTCGTTCTCCTTTTCAATCTGGCTCTGGGTCTATCTACAGATCCATGCCCATGCCGCATACTTGGCAGATGTCTTGCACGGTGCGATCGATTTCCGCCCAATAGGAATTAAGGCGACTGCAATATCCCGATGACTGCATTCACACAATAATTGCTTATGACCTTAGCAACTGTGTTCGTGTGAATGCTGTTCAAACCTGCCTGATATGCCTGTTGATCTAGAGGTTCACTCCTATATTGTTGGACCTCCGTCTCTAGAGCATGAACATCCTTCTTGATATGCCTGGGTGTATCGGTGGCCAGCAGATGGTGATTGGGATGACTCTCACGGTAACACCCAAGCAAGTACTGCAACGATAGCATCTCACTATGTTGTCGTACTGGAAGAATCTTTGCCTCGTCATGTAGATGGTCCAATGTAGATTTGAGGAGGCACCCTGTTGTTGTTCTCAGGTCGGCGTTCTGACAAATTTGAATCTTAAGCCACTGCGTGTCACATAAATTCGGGGACAAAACTGGCCCGGCATAGCTTACCACAGACCGTGGACAACAAGGTTTCTTTATCTGCACCCCAAGTGTTGCCACCTAGGGACTTGAGGACCTTGTTCCTACATTTCAGTTTATCGCAGATAGATGTGGCATGCGCGGACGACGTGAAAGTGGTGTCGAATGTAAAACGTAGAATTTTGGGGCAGTTTGTGGTCGGAATTCTGCTACCATCGATCCTGATATTCAACTCTCTTCTATACTGCACCGTCTATACTGTGATGAACAGAGTGGCCGTCGATTTAGTGGCGGATATCTGCATATTCCTCGCGTGGAAAAAAGGTGGTAAAATCGGTTAAATAGGAGTTCAGTCTCTCACAGATGTCATCAGGGTAGGTACCTGACGCCAGGATCGTACAATCATCCGCATACGTTACGATCTCAATGCCGGCTTGAGGGGGCGGAGGAAAGTTAGAGGTTAAACATTTCCGGAGATATCACACCTCCTTGGGGAACTCCCTGTTTCACTCTACGGGGCTTGGATTTCTTGTTCCTAAATTCCACATACGACTGGCGTCCACACATATAATTGACTTGGCCGGAGGGTTGTCTGCTCAATATCCTCAAACAGCGTGGAGTGCTTGACAGAAGCAAATGCTTTTTATAATTCAAGCGCCACCATCACTGTTCTATCACACGCCCGATCCTGGTTGAGTCCTCGACAAATATATGTGCAGATGGTGTGCAGCGCTGTTGTCGTGCTGTGCTGCTTACGGAATCCATGCTGATGATGGGCAACTTGATAGATATTTCTAATGCTGGGGAGGACCAATGCCTCAAGGGTCTTCGCTACAGGTGACAAAAGAGAAATCGGCCTGTACGATTCACCTTTGCTGGCATCCTTGCCTGGCTTCAGTAGCGGGACCACCCTTCCCATTTTCAGACTTCGGGAACAATAAGGGTGGCTAGCGACAGGTTGAGAACTTTAGTGAGATACTCCACTCCCGGCTCCTCCAGCTGTTTCAACATTACCATGGAAATTCCGCCAGGGCCCAACGCTTTGGATGATTTAGCGTTCCTGACGGCATTCGCAACATCATCCATTGTAAACTGTGGTAGTTCATCCTCGGCAGGAAGAGATCTAATGCGACGTAACACTCTTCTCTTCGCCTTGTCACTCTAGGGGTGCGCGACAAACTGTCGATTGAAGTAACTTGCACACCTCTTCGGGTCAGTCAACGTAACGTCGCCAAACGTGACTGAGGTCCTGTCATCCCTCCTTCCGGGGTTCGAGAGTGACTTAACCGTTGCCCACAATTTACTTATACTGGCTCCAATGTTGCAACTCTTCAGATGGTTTAACCACTTATTCCGATTATGTTCGCCGACCAGCCTGTTAACTTCCAGTGTCAGCTCCCTGACTCTAGGGTCGTCGGGGTTGGATCCACGAAGCTCATCACGCTCATTTGTGTAATCCCGTCGACTCTGCTGAGAAATTTGGTCTTACTTTGGGTATTCGATCAGCAGGTATATGGCGAGCGGGTGCAGCATTGATGGTGTCTCGGAACGTCCTTACCGCTACCCGAACATCAGAAGGATTGGGCAATTCTCAGAAGCGGAGATTCGTGAACTCTCTGAAACTCGGCCAATCAGCTTTCCCATGATTGACAAATGTGCGGCGTTCAGAGGTGATGAAATCGGGTGGTCTGCTGATGGAGACAATTATGGGGAGATGGTCTGATACAAGGGAAATGACGGGTTGCTAGGTAACGCCTTTTGCCAGGCCACGGTGGCCAGGTGACACGATGATTATGTCTGGCGAACTGTGACACGCTCCTCTAATTCTTGTAGGGGCGTCCTAATTGACCGAGCAAAACGTAGAGCTATCAATCTGCTCAGCCAGCGCTATACCCCTCTGGTCCTTTCCGATGGCCGAATGCCACATCTCATGATGCGCATTAAAGTCCCCCAGGACCAGAAGATTATGACCTTCCAAAAGCAGGTTAATTTCAGGCTTATAATTTGAGATACAGCAATTTCCCGGCGGGATGTATACGTTCAGCAACTGTATCTCGGCAGTTGCACACCTGACTGAAATTCCATGTACGGGTCGTTAGAGGCAGGCTCAAGCGAGATAGGTCAGACTGGTGCAAAAGGAAAGCTAATCCCCCACCTCCACATCTGGTGCGATCTTTCCTTATTACGTTGTAACCATCGCAACGTGCTGAGCTGTACCGATATGGTCATAAGTTTTGCCTTTGTCGATTTATAACAAGTAAGAAAGTATCATTCAGCTGTTCCGACAGAAATATACCCTCAGCATCGGATGTAAAGAAAAGAAGCCAACACAATACTTCTGACGTCTATAGGCCAATTTTACAGGTAGTATGGATTTGCCACCGAAAAAAGTGAGCCGTTTTAGTTGCCAAAAAACTTAAAAACGATCCCAGACGATTCCTTAAGCTAAACTCTTTGAAATTTTGTGTGGGAGGTACCGGAAAGAGAAGTCCTATGTAGTTAATATTCGGACATTATTCGAGGCTGTTAGAATTCACATTTTCCGAATATTGTGTGGGAGGTACCCGAAGCAGTGAATCTATATAGTCTATATTCGAACCCGATCTATGCCTGGAAGTAATATTACCATATGCAAAGTTATGACCAATTCAGTTACTCCCTTCGAGATATATGGTTAGCACAATTTTAGCGAACAATTTTGAACTTTTGTGGGAGATGTACCCTTAGGAGTGGACCGACATGGCCCATCTTGGACAAGATATTACGAAGGCCAAATTTTGGACCGAATCGGTAGACCCGTTTGATAGTTATCTTGCACTATAACAACTATACACGGTGTCATAAGTGTTTTTATACCCTAGCACTTATGCTAACGAGGGTATATATACACTTTCATACGGGCAAAATGTGCCTCATCGAAATAATAGTTTTAGACCCCAAGTATGTTTGGACGAAATGTGTTTCAGACAATTTGGAGTCGATTAAGCAATGTCCGCCCGTCTGTCTGTCTGGATGACTGGTGCGCACGATAACTCTCGAACGGATGAACCGATTTGGTCCAAAATTTGGCTTTCGCAATATTTTGTTCAAACTTAGTTTAAGTTCGAAGATGGGTTATATCGGCCCGCTCCTTCCGGTACCTTCCCCACAAAAGTTCGGAAATGTTCGGAAAATTTCTGCGCATGATAACTCTTGAAGGAAATAACCGATTTGGTCCATACTTGGCACATCGTGAAATTCCTACCAGACTTAGATGAGGTCCCACACAAAATTTCGGAAAAGTTCAGTTTAGGACCTGTTCACGAATCGCTTTGATTTTTGTTGTAGAGACTTACATTCACTGTCCGCCATATAACGGTATAAGCTTCATCAGTGGCAAGTCCATACTTCCTGGGGAAATAGCCTGAAAGGTACAAAAAAGCCCTATGACACCGTGTGTTGTGGTTGGAGAGCAAGATAACTCTCGAACGGATCTGCCGATTCGGTCCACAAGTTGGTCTTTGTAATATTTTGTGCAAACTAAGTTTAAGTTCGAAGATAAGCCATATCGGTCCACTTCTTCAGGTACCTCCCCCACAAAGGTTAAAAAATTTTCGGAAAAATTGTGCACACGATAACTCTTGATGGGAGTGACCGATTTGGTCCATACTTACTAATCCTAAAATATCTACCAGATATAGTTCAGGATCGAATATGGATTATATTTGTGCACTCCTTCGAGTTCCTCCCACACAAAATTGTGGATAAATTCACCTTACGACCTGCTCTCGAAACACTTTGATTTTTGTTAAAGCAATTTGCATTCGCTGACTCAATTACGGCATTAAAAGTTTTTTCAGGGGCAAGTCCATACTTCTTGAGAAAACAGCCCGAATGTTGTAAAAAACCCCTATGGCACAATATGTAGTGGCTGGAGGACTCGAACCGAATGTATTACCGAATATAGCTATATTATGATTTCACAGGCTAGTGTGATAAAAAAGCCCTATCTATCGACATCCCCCCAAATTTTTGAGCTTTAATCCTATCCATACTTTCGTCGGTGCATACGGCCATTTTTTTTTTTTTTTTTGGGAAAAAAGTGTTTCTATCCACACAGACTGAGGGTATATCTCTGTCGGCAAAGCCGACTGATACTTTTTTACTTGTTTTTTTTTCATATATCAGGCTATTTTCTCAAGAAGTATGGACTTGCCGCTGATGGAGAATTTTGGACAGAATCGGCAGACCCGTTTGATAGTTATCTTGCGCTCCAACCACTACATACGGTGTCATAGGTGTTTTTTTTTTCACCTTTCAGGCTATTTTCTCAGGAAGTATGGACTTGCCCCTGATGGTCAAATTTTGGACCGAATCAGCAGACCCTTTCAATGGTTATCTTGCGCTCCAACCACTACACACGGTGTCATAGGTACATATTTTTTTGCATCTTTAAGGCTACTTTCTCAGGAAGTATGGACTTGCCCCTGATGAAAATTGCACTGTCGTATAGCGGGCAGTGAATAAAAGATGTTACAACAAGAATCAAAGCGATTCCAGAGCAGGTCCTAAACTGAACTTTTCCAAAATTTTGTGTGGGAGGTACCTGAAGGAGTGGACCGATTAAGTCTATATTGGAAATTCGTATATGTCTGGGAGAAATTTTACGATGTGCAATGTATGGAGCAAATCGGTTACTCCCTTAAAGAGTTCGAATATTTTCGAACTTTAGTGGGGGAGGTACCGGAAGTAGTGGACCGATATAACCCATCTTCGAATTGAAGCTAAGTTTGGACAAAATATTACGAATGCCAAATTTTGGACCCAATCGGTTGCTTTGTTCGAGAGTTATCGTGCGCACCAGCCAGCCAGACAGACAGACGGGCATGACTAAATCGACTGAAAATTGCCTGAAACACATTTCGTCCCCACATAATTGGGGTGTAAAACCATTATTTAGATGACGCACATTTTTGGTCTTATCAAAGTAGCCTAAAAGTTGATAATATAAATATTACTATGTGCAAAATTTGGACCAAATTGATTAATTAAATGAAAATTTCATCGTCAACTAAACTATTCCGCATCTACCAAAGGTGCACAGGGATATACATTTGCACAGTTTCTTTGATAATTTTCCTGACATCATTACCGTTTGTTACAAATTTCTTCTGTCCAATTAAGCTGATCTTCCAATTTTCAGTTCAATTTTAAAATGCACCTAATACCTTTCTATTAGGGATATCAATAAATAAAATTTATAAACTCTCTCTCTCTCTGATAAACTATCTTTCTGAAATATCTCATACTATTTGAATTGTTGACTTCAACTTCCCTATACCATGAATAGATATGTATGGAACAATTTGTAAGGCAGCAGTAACAAAACAACATTAACCGAATGTTGATTTAACTCTGTTTTCATTTGACTTAACTTGGTTATCCTTTTGGGTAACAACATGGGTGAGATTTTTTTCCGCTTCAGTTACAGCGGTTTTCTTTTTGTTTTTTTCATTTGCTCAATCGTTGAACTATTGTCGGGACTAAGAAATCGTTTTAATATTTGTTTCTTTAAAATCCAATAAACGTTTTTGGTTTCTAAAACAAAACACTGATAGAAAAAAAACTGGTATCGAACGACATTACTAAATTGGTACTCTAAATGGTCATTAACAATTTGACAAACACCAGCATCAAACATGTACGCGCATGTATTTCATTTGTATTATTTTTGTATCAATTTATTTTTTTATTGTTCGACATGCCGCTACATTCCTCATTGTGGGTGATGAAATGGTTTATCATCGCCTTTGTCGTCGTCATTGATTGTTGAATTCGATTTATCTGTGCATAGATAGACAAATCATTATTATTTTATGAGAGCACCTCTAACTCGGACTTCCAAATATGCAAGAGTAACACCCATTTTATTTATAACCATTTTGGGAGTTTATGCGGAAAAAAATTAAAAATTGAAAAAATAATGCAAATGTCTGTTGCGTAATTTGCCATGAAATCTTAATTGATGATTGATATGATGACTGATATGTAGCTAGTGGCCCGCCACTATTCCTATACTACCAAACTTGGTTTAGGTTTAAATTGTTATGGCTATAATGCAGTTCCAGGAAATTAAATGTATTATGAATTGTTTGCAAAAGCTGATATTTCACTGGTATGTATATTGTGAAAAATGTGGTTATAAATTTACATATTATTCACTCGTATGTGTGTAGATTTGATTACATTTGTATACCCTCAGCCTTTAGGCTAACGAGGGTATGTAGTAAATTTCAAATTTCCTTTACAATTCCATTGAAAAAAAAAAATAAAAAATAATTTTGCGAGTACATCCGCGATTTTTGGTGGTCGTTTACAAAATTTGATGCTGCGCCAAAAAGTTATGGGGGTTTTATTCTCTTATAAAGAAAAAATAATTAAAAATTCCCTTTGTGTTGTAATAAGAAAATGTATATATAAATCAATAACAGCATTTAATATATATCCGTAGATGCGTATCTCCGCGGAAAATTAAAAATAACAAGTAAAAAAGTATCAGTATCTGATACTGTATACCCTCAGCCTGTGTGAATTGAAACACCTTTTTACGAAAAAACGTATGTATTTAGGGGGTCTTCAGAATTGTGTGCGTATGAACTTGCCGACAATGATTTGGATAAAATCTCAAAAGTTTTGCGGGTGAGGCACCTAAAACAAATGGACATTAATAGTCCATTTTGAAAGTGTGTCTTAGTTTGGGAGTCATTCCTCTCGATAGGTCCATTATATCAGGAAACATGGATTTGACCACGAAGAACATCATATCGCTGTAAACAAGGTAATAATAAAAAAAGGAATCTCGCACAGACCATTAACCGCACTTAAACAAAAATGTTGAACATTTTTGTGGGTGGTACCCTAAGGAATGAACCTATAGGACCCAATTTTGTACAAAAACTAAGGTTGGACAAAATATTTCGAGATGCAAAGTTTGGTCCAAATCGGTTGCTCCGTTTATCAGATATTGTACTTACCATTTTAGCGAATTCTTTCGAACTGTTGTTGGGTACCGAAAAGAGTGGACCTATAAACAACATCTTCGAATCTCATCTAATATTCGAAGAAATATTACGATATGCAAAAGTGTGGACCAACGCAGTATTCGGTTCGGGAGTTGTCGTGCGCACCATTATATCGAAGTTGATTTAAATTTGGGCAAAATATTACGATTGCCAAATTTTGGATCCAATCGGTTTATTCGTTCGAGAGTTACCGCGCAATCCCTCCACAACACATGGTGCCATAGCGTATAGCAGGAAGTATGGACTTGCCCTGAAAATGGGGGCAGCGAATACAAGTTGCTACAACAAAAATCAAAAAGATTCGAGAATTGGTTTAAACTGCACTTTTCCGAAATTTTGTGTGGGGGGTACCGGAAGGAGTGGACTGATTTCGTCCATACTCGAACTTTAACTATGTGTGGTAAAGATATTACGATGTGCAAAGTATGGACCAAATTGGTTAGTCCCTTCGAGAATTATCGTGCGCATAAATTTTGCGAAAAAGATTGAACTTTTGTGGGAAAGGTACCCGAGGGAGTGGGCCGATATGGCCCGACTTCGAACTTAAACAAAGTTTGGACAAAGTATTGCGAAAGCCAAATTTTATACCAAATTGGTAAATCCGTTCGAGAGTTATCGCGCGCTCCATCCAGCCATACAGATGGACATGGCTAAATCAACTCCAAATTGTCTGAAACGGACTTTGTCCAAACAAAACTGTTTATTCGATGAGGCACATTTTGCCCGTATGAAAGTTTATATATCCTCGTTAGCATATATAAAGTGGAAGAAGTATGTATATTACAGACCTATCACACTTGGGCTTAGCTCCAGTGACATGGAATGTATGGGGGTATTCGTAAGGTATGAAGTTGTTTGCTTAATATCCATATACCGCCGCTGAATAGTTGTTCTCTGCTTTAATTCATTTTTGGAAGGCAATAACAGTCTTGTGCTAGGGGACTTCAACGGTCAACATGAGCTTTTGCATTCAGTCCTTGGTATTGGTCAGATGGGTACAGAGATGCCCGAGCAAATTAATAGTTCCACATTTTGCACGGTGAACGAAGACACTCCTACGAGGATAAGTGGAGATTGCCACAGCTCGCTAGACATTAACATTGTGTCAACCATTCTGATAAATGACATGCCCTGGCTACCCTTGGATCAGACCACTTTCCTATGATCGTCTCTTTCAATAGACCACCCAACTTCTTATCCTCTAACCACCGTACTTTTTCGACCATAGAAAAACCAATTGGTAAAGGGTAAACATAATTTATCCAGCAGAAGTGACGGTACTAACAATTTAGCGGGATGTTGTTACAGGATTAAGTAAATTGAAGGCAACGGTTAAATCACTTTCGAATCAGGGTGTGAAGGATGATCGAAAGGCTGTTATTTTCAACGGCGTCACAGATCCGAAGAGTTGCGTGTGTTATTTTAAACGGCAATTTAAAGAGCACCTCTAAAGTGATGAAGCAAAGAGGAGTAGTGTGTTGCTCCGTATAAGAGCCATCTCAGCCTAGGAAGTAAAACTATAATTTACCATGAATATCTGCATCTGCAACATGATGTCATTCGAAACGCGAAATTATCCAAAGCATTGGGCCCACATGGAATTTCAGTCGTAATGCTTAAGCAACTAGATGAACCCGGAGTTGAGTATATGGCAGGTGTCCTCAATCCATCGTTAACCACCCATATCGTACCAAAAGCTTGGAATGTTGGTGGAGTAGACCCGGCACTGAAGCCACCGCTCACCGTCGGCACGCGAGTGTTTTTTAATTAAAAAATTACAGTTCGTGGTGCACATGTACACTGCACATTTAAGTTCTTAAGCAACTCTTAATATACGTGTGCGTGGCACAGTGTGTAGTTTCTTCGGCCAGAAATCAGAGGGTTCATGGGTTCAGTTCGGGCAGACAGCGAAATAAAATAAAGTAAAATAAAAGTAAGAAGTGCTATGAAATTAAAAACAAATTCTCTACATAAACTGTTCTAAAAGTAGAATTTTTTCACCTTACTTTTCAACTTCTAGTGGCCAAAGAATAACTAGTTATTCTAGTGGTCATAAAATAACTGTAAACTGAGTACGACATGTCCTTGTAAAAATAATGGGGAATAAAGGGGGTTTGTGAGTAGTTACGGCTGCTAAAAATCCCTTACAAAACCCATGGATTTGGGATGACTTTTTTGCTGGGAAGACTTCACACCGACCGTGTTTGAAAGGTTGAATAATTAACTATATGTGTGGACGCCAGTCATTTGTGGAATTCAGAAATAAGAAGTCGAAGTCCAGTAGAGTGAAAGAGAGAGTAAACTGTTTAACCTCTACCTCTATGGAATTCCACATCCTCCAGATGGCATAGAGAACGTAAAGTGTGCGAATGATTGTACAATCTTGGCGTTGGGTCCTATTGTTGGGGTCCCTATGTTTGGAGTCATATGTGATAATTTTAATGTTTACATAGCTGAATTAGTGTTCTTCTTCTATCTGAAGAATATGAAAATATCCACCACTGAATCCACTGTCACATTTCCCCTTGAACATTTCCCCGATAGTGTCCTGATTCCGACCACAAACTACTCCAAAAAGTGTATGTAACGTTCCACGTTTAAGTCATCTTGGCAAGCCACAGCTCTTTGTGACCAGATCAAAAGTGAAAAAGTGGCCTTCTTGTCGCTGGCAGGCATCACTTTGGGTACAGAAAAAGAAATTTCGTTGATCTCTTACAATGTATAAAATAGAGCGGTCTGTGGCAAGCTATGGTATGCAAATGTCAGCACAACTCAGTGGCAGAATAATGTCTTGCCAATAGGAGTACCTTCGGTAAACATTTCAAAACTATCCACAAACAGCCTTTAAGCGAAAATGTTGAATATTTATGCTAGAGGTACCTAAAGGTGTTGTCCGATATGGGTCTTGATATACATAAGTCCTTGGATCTTGATATACGTTTGGAAGGAATTTTAGGATGATTTTTTGATTATTCTCATCTATGGACATTGTAGTTTCAGAATCCGCAAAAACCTCCCAGGTGTAATCTCCTTTCATTTAAAGTTAGTTCAGGCGCACCGTTGGTTGGAGTTGGATTTGTACCCGCAAAAAATTTTACATTTTAAAAGGGACCGCGAAAACTACCTTATACAATAAAAAACGATACAAAGCTGATTTAAAGTGCACTTGTGCGAAAGTTTGTGAAATTTTGGGTAGAAGATAACCGAAAGAATGGACTGATACGGTCTATATCCGAACTTGCTCTCTTGGCCATTATTATCCTTTTCTTTTCATCTTTTTTTTTTCTTAATAACTGTTCGTATGTAGACAACATCGGCTACTATCTTAGTTGTTTTTTTTTCCAACTTCCAATCTTTGCTCTGGTGTATGATAACATGAGGCGGGTTCGCCAGCGCTGATTTTCTCAAAAACTACAACTGCTAGAAAAAATCCGTTAAAGGCAAAATTGTGAGTTTAACAAAGACCTATCATCTCTCAAAAGTTGGCAGTTGTGTCATAAGCATGATAGCGGACGCGTGTGTTTTTGTGTTTTCAGAAAAGTACAGTTTATGACCTCCTTTCTAATGGTTTTGATTTTTCTTGCAACAGGTTGCACTACAGGCTCCTATTACGATGGTACAAGTTTTTGTGTGGCACTTCCTTGTGTACCACCCACACAAATGTTCAGCATTTTTGTTTAAGTGCGGTTAAAGTTCTGTTTGAGAAGCCTTTGGAAATTTTTACCGTAGTTACTCTTAGTGGCCCTGTTTACAGCTATAATATGTTTTTCGTTGGCAAGACCATGCTCGCTGACATAATGGTCCTGGTGGGCGCGATATCTATCGAGAGGAATGACTCCCAAATGGGCTATGTCCTACCTCTTTAGGTACCTCCCCAAAAATTTTTTGAGCTTAAATCCAATTCCAAATTGAAATGCTCAAGTTGTCGGCAAGTTGATACGCCCAAAATTCTGAAAACCTCCTAAATACATGCGTTTTTTTTGGGAAAAAGGGTTTCAATTCACACAGTCTGAGGGTATATCTCTGTGGGCAAAGACACCTGATACTTTTTTACCTGTTTTTTTTAGGGTGATTTTTAAAAAAGTAGTGAACAGTCAAAATCAAAATTTCAAATGTAACACAAAACAAGTAAGAAGGCGTTAAGTTCAGCCGGGCCGAACTTGTTATACCCTCCACCACGAGTTGTATTGAAGTAAAATGGAACAACTAGTTTCCTTTCTTTTATGAAGACGACTGAATACAAAATTTCAGCAATTTCGGTAAAATAATATGGCTAACCTTCAAAATACCAAAATTCGGGAGGTACCTTTTGCTATATCGAAATGTCGAGCTACACTGACAAATTTCTGGCGGAAAATTTTTAGGCACAAACAAGACAAAATACCAGACTTCGGATATTTCGGTAAGATAATGTGGCTAAAAAAATCTAGAGGTGCGCTTCTATGGGCGATATAGCCACGCCTTCCTATATCCCCCATAGAAGCGTACCTCTTAACCCCATGAAAGACTAAATAACGAATTTCAGTCATTTCAGTGGGATATAAGTACCAAATTTCAGCTATTTCTGTGTGATAATGAAGCTAAAACCTTTAATATACAGAAAATCGGGTGGTACCGTTCTATGGGGGCTATACCAAAACGTGGACCGATATAGCCCATTTGCAATACCAAACATCCCAGGAGTAATAGAAAAATTGCTAACTGTATCTTGATTTCAACAGACGGACGGACATGGTTATATCGACTTAGAGTTTTACCCTGATCAAGAATCCGCAGAAAATATTTCGATGTACGAGTATTACAAACAGAGTGACAAATTTGATTATACCCTCCACATAACGGTGGAGGGTATAAAAATTATAATTTTCGCCAAAAAACCGTCAAATTTTTTAAAGTCTCTCGCATAAGGACATGATTTTTATATGTATAAATAATTCCACGAAAACATATGAAGATCCGCTTCGAGCTACAGTGGACACCGCTTTCAGAAATGCCATTTAGAGAAAATCGCGTTTAAAACTTCAGATTATCATCATTATTATCATATGTCAATTTTTGCCCGATCGACTCGAAATTTTTTGGAACATATACTATTCTACAATCAGCCAATTTCGATTTTGTAAAATTTGAAAGCGGTCATAACCCCTTAATTCCCAGGCTCCAACACAATGTTAAATTAAATTAACAAATCAATATTGTTATTTAAAACACTAGAAAACGTTTATAAGTTGCTTGCAAATACCGCTAAAAATGCTGTTTGTGGAAATTGTTATACAAACACCATTAAACGATTTTCCGCAACATTGTTATTAAGGCACTACCTGCGTTGTCTAGTTTCCCTAACAATATCAAATATTTAACAAGTTTGTTTGTTTTCTCAGGACAGAAAGAAAACCAAACAAAACCAAGAAAAGCAGATTAGCGGAATTCACACAAATCGACTAATTTCAGCTAAAAGATATTTCTACAACTAATGTAGAGCTGGATGCATTGGTCTCCATTAGTGTACTTGACCATTTTTTTTTTTTTTGAAATACATTGTTTTCATTTGTCACAAATTCAAACTATGCCAGGAACTTTTAACATCAAAAATAATGATGTGACATTACTAAGACAATGAGCCATGTTGATGCTGTTGCGGATGGCAATGTGTGAACAAAAGTCATTGTGTGTATGTACGCACATATCATGGATTACATCAGGTTGACAAGGCTCAAAAGCAAGTGAATTAACAATGAAACTACAAAACACAGAAACAAGTTGCAAGTTGTAAAAACATTACATCGAGCCAATGCAGTCGGTTTCCACTTGTGTTGACTGACAAGCAGTTCATTGCATTTTCCCTTATTTGACAAAGTAGCCCAATATCGAGTAGGTAAAATGCTATAGTTTCTCTTTGCGAAAAGAAATGTGGCACAGTGGAAGATATATAGAATTAAAATGTGTTAATATCCGGAGGATTTTGAGAAAATATTAATTACTATTTATTATGGGTTTTTGGTAGACAAAACGATTGGGTCACTTATTGTCGCATCCACGTACACAACAAGAACCATGCAATGACATCCAGAGAGGTGACTTTGTTTTTAAATATGCGTACTGAAACCAATGTAACAATGTGCGACCCCCGCAAACGTTTAATGGCCAAATCTACACCTGTGGATTTGGTTTGCGCACTGGTGGTTGTACTGTATAAGAACGCAGCTGATATTATCGCCGTACAGGAAGAGCGAAACGAAACATTAGTAGGTCTTCGATTTATGGTAAATCGGAGGCCTAAAAATCACGCATCCATATTCACTCCGGTCGATAAGAGAATTGACACAATCCATATAAAAGCTAACATCAGTATTATCTGCGCCCATGCCCCGTCCGAAGAGAAGAGGAACAAAACAAGGATATGTTGTACGAGCGCCTGGAGCGTGCATATGACGGCTGACCTGGTCATGATATTAAGATCGTCCTGAAAGATCTTAATGCTAAAATTGGGAGAGAAAATATCATTGGCCCACGGTCGGCAAGTTTAGCATTCATGAGGTAATATCCGACAACGGAATGAGGCTGATCGATTT
The DNA here is from genome assembly GCF_047663935.1 of Musca autumnalis. Classification (NCBI taxonomy): domain Eukaryota; kingdom Metazoa; phylum Arthropoda; class Insecta; order Diptera; family Muscidae; genus Musca; species Musca autumnalis. Next base: position 19,295,093 of record NW_027411977.1, read on the forward strand.
TGCAGGGGTTCCAAATTCCAACACATTGGCATACACAACGCCATGTGGTTATCCCTATATGGAAAAACATTAAACCAGATTGATCATGTTGTGATGTCCTATAGAATCGAGGTGCGAACATCGTCTTTATGTTGCGACAAATGTACGATTTAACTCAGAACGGATGCTGGATGTCGAGAAGCTGCATATACAACAGATAGCACAAGCCTACTCAGCTCAACTTAACCACATGCTGGAAAGCATTCAAAATACCGAAAATTGGGAGGTATCGCTCTGTGTGGGCTAAATGCAGGCGTGGAACTATACCGTCAAATTTAATGTGGACAGTTTTATACCCCAAATGAAGACTAAATACAAATATTTAGCCATTTCCTAGGATTATTGTCGCCGAAACCTCCAAAATACCGAAAATCGGAAGGTACCGTTCTATGGGGCCTATATAAAGGCGTGGACCTATACCGACAAATTTCATATGGAATGTTTTATACCCCAAACGAAAACTAAATACCAGATTTCAGAAATTTCGGTGGATTATTGCGGACACAACCTTCAAAAAACCCAAAAAACAGGAGGTACCGTTCTACGGGGGCTACATGAAGGCATGAACCTATACCGATAATCTATATATGGAAAGCTTTATACCCAAAATGAAAACTGAATACCAAATTTCAGTAATTTCGGTGGATTATTGTGGTCACAACCTTCAAAAAACCCAATAAACCGGAGTTTCCGTTCTACAGAGGACTATATGAAGGCATGGACCTATACCGACAAATTATATGTAAAGTTTTATACCCCAAATGAAGACTAAATACCAAATTTCCGTAACTTCGGTGGATTATTGTGGCCACAAGCTTCAAAATACCGAACATCGGGAGGTACCGTCCTATAGGGGCTACATGAAGGCGTGGATCTATAGCGACAAACTTCAGGGGGAAAATTGTATGCTCCAAACGAAGACTAAGTACCAAATTCCAGCCATTTCGGTGTGATAATGAGGCTAAAACCTTCAAAATACCAAAAATCGGGTGGTACCGTTCTATAGGGGCTATATCAAAACGTGGACCGATATAGCCCTTGTGCAATATCAAACATTCTAGGAGTAATAGAAACTTCTATGCTAAATTACAAAGCTCTATCTTAAAAATTCCTAGCTGTATCTTGATTTCAACAGACGGACGGACAGACGGACATGGTTAGATCAACTTAGAATTTTACCCTCATCAAGAATATATATACTTTATAGGGTCTCCGATGAATATTTCGATGTGTTACAAACGGAATGACAAATTTAATAATACCCTCCATATTATGGTGGAGGGTATAAAAAGGGTTGTGAAGCAGTTAGAATCCACCGGAAAATCATGGAGCGAAATATATTCAATAGCAAATGACAGATCATCAGAGAATGGTGCAGGCACATTCTACTACAGAGATGATGAAAGACATCTGGTAACTGATACTAGGCGTGTTCTGACAGTGGTTACATTTGCTCGGATGGCTCGTCGTAATCAGTGGTTGTTGAAGGGTTTGCTAGATATCGGGAACCGGGCGGTTTCGCTTGTGGTTTGAAGACGGTTCGCAGATAATCAGGAACTAGGTGGATTCGGCTTCCGGGTGATAAGGTTCGGGAACATGATGGATTCGGCGATATATCCGATAGATCCGGTATTTGGCTTTTGATGTTCGGGAACACTATGAATTCGGCGTTTGACTTTTGATGTTCGGGAACACTATGAATTCGGTGTCCGGGTGTTGATGTTCGGGGATGCAATGGATACGGCATTCGGATGTGGACACGATGGGTTCGTCACTCGGTTGTTAGTCTAAGGCTACGGTCTAGTTTCTACCATGTACTACTAAACAACTGACACGAGGTCCTGTAGAACTACAAACCCTAAGGTCCAATGCCGAGTTCAACAACTGACACGAAGGCCCCGTAGAACTGTTAACCCGAAGGTCCAGTGCCGAATTGAACAGCTGAACCGAAGATCCTGTATAACTGTATACCGAAAGGTCCAATGCGGAGATGAACAGCTGACACAAATGCCCCCTAGAACTATAAACCCGAAGGTCCAGTGCCGAATGTATTAGCCACCACAACTTATTGTGGTGGCCGAGGTGTACGTTGGCGGATTTAGAACAGCCTTTAGTCCCAAACACGTGTAGCTAACTCCCTGCAGTAGCCAACTCCCCCTCAGCATATATTTCTGTAATACTTGAGGGATCTGAAGAATGGGGCGAATGTGATGCACTGACGACGATGGTTGCTAAAATACACTGGAGTGAAGTACACCATTATGTGGCCTGTTATATCACTACTGTCAGGTAATATGTTCTCGTATGACTGTAAGGAGTTTCTTGGTTGTTGTTATAACAGTGTTATGTTTGTATGTTCGTTCTTCCGTTCAATTTGGCTCTGGGTCTATCTCCAGTTCCAGGAAAATGGCTGCTTCGATGGGATGTAGCCGCAGATCCACTGGAGTTAGAGTAGGTTTGGCGGGGCAGTTGAAAAGGTGTTTTGTGTCGTGCGGGCCGCATAATGGGCAGATGTCTTGAACAGCGCGATCGATTTCCGCCCAATAAGAATTTAGGTGACTGCAGCCAAAACTACTCTGGTTTGTCGTGGCAGCTGTCGGTACTCAGCTGCGATCGATGGGAGTGTACTCCGAGGACTTTATTCACGCTATATTTGCTTATGACCTTAGCAACTGCATCCGCTTGAATGCTATTTAAACCTGCTTGATATGCTTTTTGATCTAGGGGTTCTCTTCTGTATCGTTGGACATCTCCCTCCAGAGCGAGGACATCCTTCCTGATGTGCCTGAATGTGTCGGGCCTACCCACCAGATGGTGATTGGGATGGCTTACACGGTTTTTGTACTGGAAGAATCTTTGCCTCCTTATGTAGATGGTCCACTGAAAACTTGAGGAGGCACCCTGTTGTTGTTCTCAGGGCGGCATTCTGAGAGGTTTGAATATTTTTGCAATTCGTATCACATAATCTCGGGGACCAAACTGGAGCCACATAGCTTGCCACAGAGCGACCTATCGCGTTATATGTGGTTAACAAGGTTTCTTGATCTGCACCCCAAGTGCTGCGTTCCTTCCACAATTCACATATACCGGCTCCAATGTTGCAACTCTTCAAATGATTTAACCACTTGTTCCGCTTATGCTCGCCGATCAGCCTGTTAACTTTTAGTGTCAGCTCCCTGACTCCTGTCATTGGGGTTGGCTCGACGAAGCTCATCACGCTCATTTGCTAATCCCGTCGCCTTGGCTGGAATGTTTTGTCTTACTTCCAGTATTCGACCAGCAATGATATGACGAGCGGTTGCGGCTGGAGACAATTATTTGGAGATGTATGATCTAAGGGAAATGACGGGTTGCCAGGTAACGTCATTTGTCAGACCAGGTGACACGAAGGTTATGTCTGGGGAACTGTGACACTTCCCTCTAATTCTGGTAGGGCCGTCCTCATTGACCGTACATAACGTAGAGCTTTCAATCTGAGGGCCGAATGCCGCATCTCATGATGCACATTAAAGTCCTCCAGGACCAGACGATTATGACCTTCCAAAAGCGGGCTAATGTCAGCATCGTAATCTGAGATACAGCTATTTCTCGGCGGGATGTATACGTTCAGTAACTCTATCTCGGCAGGTCCACACTTGACTGTTACCCCCATACATTCCATGTACGGGTCGTTAGAGTCAGGTTCCAGCGAGATAGGTCTGTATTGAACAGACTGGTGCAAAAGGAAAGCCAATTCCCCACCTCCACTTTTGGTGCGATCCTTCCTTATTACGTTGTAGTCATCACAACGATCTAAGCTGTGGTTGTCTTTCAGCTTGGTTTTTGCACCGCCACGACCTTGATCTTCTTTCGGAGTCCTTTGCAATTAAATTGCAAAGAGGAGGCATTTTCTGGTATTGGAACAACAACGGCTGGTGTTAAACGCTGCTGCGCGCTTTTGTTGTCGAGAGAACTGTGGGGGAGTTTCATAATCTGACGACGACTCACTGGGGACTGTATTCACTCATCATGCAGCAACATGGTCCCTGTTGTAGTCCCTCACATGGACGAGTCCAGAGCAACCCCTAAGATGCACCCACTCCTGACATCTATTGCATCTCACCGAAGGTTGTATATGGGTGAAAATGCGGAAGTGGCAAACCGAGCAAAAATATATTGGTCCTGGGTTTTCCTCCGTCCCGGCAAGTACCAAAAGAATTTGGAGCAATCATTCCGGGATATGGCCGCTGGCCTGAACGCTGATGTTGTATGGTTACGGCTCAATGCGGTACGATACAACCCGCTGCCGGGGATTGAGTTTCTTGGTAGTAGTTTTCGCTCGTTGTCACGTTGCACCTGAAAACTACCATGCGTACGTCCCTAAACCTCTTAAAATGATGCGAGACCCCCATCCCCTTACACTAAATCTAGCGAAAATAAGACAACTTTTGCAAGGGAGATGGTACCCGAAGGAGTGGACCGATGTTGTTTAGCTGTAGAGGTATTTGTCTACTCCCCTCCCCATCGCATACAAAGTGAAGGTGTATGGCGTAAACGACTAAAGTGAATGGTAGGAGTGTAGGAAAGTGTTGGTGGCGCTCAACTTACCAAATGCCTTTGATATTGTCAAGCTCACCACAGTACTCGAAATTTGAATCTGCCAAATAATTCCCACTGTTCGAGCAAACCACACAGAAAGCGTTACACATGTGACAACACACAAGGTAACTTTTGCCAACAATGTCAATGAGAGAAAAATACACCATGATTTTGATATTTTTTGACGTTGATTTATGGTCAAAGGAAGTGATGGCTTCTAATGCACAATTTCTTCCGATATTGCGTTGTTACCCACAGCGAGAGTTTTCTGTGCCATTTCGAAAATACCACTTTACAAAAGAAAACTGTCAGTAATGGATTTTTAACGCATTTTGTATTTCCTTTCAAATATCAAAGTGGATGTAAGAGAGTAGGGAATTACAACAATAGCAACAAAAACAAATCATAATTTCAAAAATTCACATTTTTAATTTTGAATTAATAAATGGAACATAACAACAGCAGCACTCATTTGTTCACAGCAACCGTGCGGTATGCATACGAAATGGTTTCGCTCCTTTATCATCATCATTTGGAGTTGATGGCAGAGATGGAATGTTGGCGGTTGGTTTTTCTTATTTGTGGATTGGTTATTCGTTGCCACAGTGCCATAGATTTTGATCCTCATGATTTTGTATTAAAACCAGTTCATAAGTGACAATTGTTCCAGCTACCTAAAGTGAAGAAAGAAAGATAAGAGAAGAGACACATATGTAAGTCTGGACTGAAACGTAAATCGTTGTTGTTTTGTTTAATTCCATATTTGGTTACATTTATTATTCAATTTTATGGCTGTTCGTTCAGGTTATTAATTAAATAATTTCTAATGATTATGTCATCACAAACGTGTGACAGAGACAGCGAGAAATTTCACCCATATATGTATGTCACTCAACTTACCGTCAAAACCAATTTCCTGGTAATATCAAAGTATCGCAATCCAGTCATCGTCACCGACATTGCATTTATTTCGATAACAAAGCGTTCTATTACACTGTAGTACGCCTCAGTGGGTACACTTTTGATAATTTCCAGTGGATCTCGTGAACGATCGTTGACTTCGGCCAAATACAACATTACGGCCAATGTACGGACCAGCAGAAACATAAAGGAGAAATAAAAGTAGATGGCATGGGCAATTGATGGCATTGTGCTGTATAAAATAATAATACGGATTAGATTAAGGGTTAGTAATTCAACGTAAAAAGAGGTAAAAATTAAACCGAAACCAAATTTCAGCAATTTTGGTTGGATTATGTGACTAAAATCAATCAAATCAAAATATCGAAAATCTGGTGGTACCGATCTATGAGGGCTGTGCATATGAAAACGTGGTCCGATTATTAACTTCTGTACCAAATTATAAATTTCTATTTTATTACGGGTGATCCAAAACGAGGCACTTCTTACAGCATTTTTTGACAGATCACGTGTGACGTGTTCATGTTATTTTTGTTTAGTACTGTGTACCATTTTATCATGGAAAAGCTTAAACGTTTACAAATCGTTCAACTTTTTTACGAAAATTTGCGTTAGGTGGGGAGTGTGTTTCGTGTCTAATTTTGTTCAGTGATAAGGCACATTTCTGACTTTAAAAGTATTTAAAGCAGAAAAATTGCCACATTTGGGAAGAAGAGCAACCTAAAGAGATTCAAGAGCTGCCACTGCATCCATTAACAACAATGGTTTGTGGGTCAGTGGAATCGTCGGACCCTATTTCTTTAAGATGATGCCGGTTAGGACTTCATCGTCAATGGCGCCGTGATAACCGACTATTTGATGTCTGAAATTAAAGCTTGTATTCTCGGCGACATTTGGTTTTAACAAAACGGCGCCACTTCCACACATTGCATCAGTTAATGAATTTATTGAAAGAACACTTCGGTGAGGACGTTTTGGACCAGTCGTTTCGCCACCAAGATCGTCTCATATCACTCCGTTGGACTTTTTCCTGTGAGAATATGTAAAGTCAAAATTGTACGACAAAGATACCAAGGAACGGTCCTGTCCGGCTTTAACATGGCCAAGTCCAGGATTTATCTTGGTCCCTCTCTCATCTCAAGTGGACACTGACCTCCCCGTGGTGTCACCTGGGGTAGCTGCCTTTAACACCCGTTAAAGGTAGTGAGCTAAAATGTGCCGCGCGTTCTCCCATAAGAAGGTTAAAAACTTGGATTGGGCGTCGGGTTAGTAGCCCTCCACTAGAAAAAAGCAGCCTACTATGAAAAACGAGAGAAAAGAAAAACAACTCCCTCTAAAGTTGACGAACCCCGCAAACGTTTCAAGGACCATGATCTGCGAATCTGCGCCTGGAATGTTCGCACTCTTTATAGAGAAGGTGCAGTCTTCGCATTGGCAGATGTATTTGAAAAATACAAGACCGACATTACTGCCATACAGGAAATGCGATGGATTGAGAAATGCGTCACAACAACACCTAAAGGTGACGCACTGTATTATAGCTGCCATGACACAGACCATGAGTTTGGTGGCGGATTTGTAGTTGGTCGGAGGTTAAAACATCTGGTCTCCAGCTTCCCACAGTGAATGAAAGACTCACTGCAATTCGATTAAAAGCAAAATTCTTTAACATCAACTTTATTTGCGCTCATGCTCCCACTGAAGGACGAACAGACCAAAGATATATTTTACGAGCGCTTAGAAAAAACTTATGACCGTTGCCCTGCCCATGACATTGGAATTATACTAGGCGATTTTAATGCCAAAATTGGAAAGGAGAATATCTTAGGCCCTACAGTCGCGAAATTCAGTCTCCACACTAAAACATCTGACAATGCTATGAGGCTGATAGACTATGCAGCTGCAAGAAACATGGTAGTTAGCAGTACCAGATTTAAGCATCACGATATTCATAAGGGCACCTGGCTATAGCCAGATCAAAGAACAAGAAATCAAATTGATCACGTTGTGATAGATGGAAGACATGCATCAAGCGTGTTGGATGTACGATCGTTCCGAGGTGCAAACATATACTCGGACCACTACCTTGCTGCAGCAAAGGTACGTAGCAAACAAAGTGCGAACAGACACAACACGGAAGTTGGACATCGGTAAGCTGCAATCAAAACAGATAGCCACAGCATATTCCACTCAACTGGCCCAATCGCTTAATTAAAGCACTCTTCGTCCCGAAAACATATAAGAACAATGGCAAAACATTGCCCACTCCATGCAAACAGCAGCAAAATCAGTACTTGGATACCAGAGACCACCACGAAGGAATCCATAGTATGACCAGGAGTGTCGTGCTGCTACCGAAGAGAAAAATGCGACATAAAGGGCTACTTACAATCAGTAGCAATGCGTAGCGCACGCAGGAAAAAGAGGAGATGGAAAAGCGGGAGTGTGAACAAATCGAGATGTACAGGAAACAGAATGAGGTCCGAAAATTCTACCAAAGAGTGAAACATCAAACTGATGACTTTGGAACTGGCACATTATCCTGTAGAGATAAGCAAGGTAATCTGGAATGATTTGACCATACCTATGCGGCTTTAAATATGGCAAGTCCACCATTGACCAGATATTTACCCTGCGGCAAATCCTGGAGAATACCCAAGAGATGCAGATCGACATCTACCACCTTTTTGTCGATTATAAAGCAGCCTTCGACAGCCCGCTACGTTCAAAGGTATTCCAAGCCATGTCTGAATTCTGTATCCCCGCAAAGCTCATTCGGCTTTGTAAAATCACTCCAACTGACACAAGATCTTCAGTTAAAATAGGAAAGACCATATCCGAAGAGTTTTGTACCAAAAGAGGTTTCAAGCGAGGAGACAGAATTTCGTGTGATATTTTCAACATCCTGCTAAAAAGGTTATACGAGAGGCAAACGTCAAAAGAAGTGGCACAATCTACACCAATAGCCACATGTTACTTGCTTATGCTGATGTTACAGACATCATGGGACGACCAGTAAAAGAAGTAACTGATACCTTTATGAAGGTCGAAGGAGAATCTGCTAAAGTGGGTATGGCGGTAAACGGCGAGAAGACCAAGCTGATGGAGTCGACGCACAATGCGTCCATTGAAATCGCATCAACTGTTGAAGTTGGTTGCTATATGCAAATATGGCACTGCTTGGCGTGTTTGAGAGAAAAATTCTTCGAAAGATCTACGGTCCGCTCTGTGTTGACGATGAATATCGACGTCGTATGAACCACAAGCTGTATCTGCTATATAACGACATCAATATAGTTAAACGTATCGAGATGCAGCGATTGCGTTGACTAGGCCATATCATAAGAATAAGCGATAATGAACCCGCTAAAAAAGGCGTATAAATTCGGACCGCATGGCGGTGCACGTAGAATTGGCAGGCCAAAGAATAGATGGCGCGAACAAGTGGATGATGAGATGAAAAGGCGCGGTATTCCAGAAAGCGAACCACTAAACAGAGAGATTTGGAAATATTTTCTTAGTTCGGTCTATGGAACAAATGATCTATAATGGGCCAGCTAAGTAAATATATTTTTTCTATAAAGAAAGTAGAAACCTCTAAATGAATCACCCTTTATATTGCTAGCTGCATCTTGATTTCAGCAGACAGAAAAACGGACATCGTTTTATCGACAAAGATACTGATCAAGAATATATGGGGATTTCTGAGTGAAAGCATTTTCAAAATGAGGTTTTTGATTTCATTTTTTTACTGTGGTGATGCTGCTCATCAGAAAAACATTTAAGAATAATTTCCAATTTTTTTACTAAGAGCTGCAGAGATAACACGCCTTGAAAAAGCCGAAATCTGTAAAAACTATATGCAAAGAAATACTCATAACTTCTTTAATATTGATCCAAATAGAAAAAAATCTTTATTCTTTATTTTTTATTTTCTTATCAACCATCCAATACTAAATAGAAAAAAATGTGCACAGTAGGTTTGGAAGCAATTTTCGCGATTTAATATTTAAAATCAGTTTTTATCAATGCTTGTACTTTTTGATTTTCTTGATTTTTTTATAATTAAACTACGATTAATTTCAAAATTTAAAGTCCTATTTGGTTATTGGATTCGAATGATTACTGTTTTTACTTAATTTTTTAAAATTTTTCAATAAAAAAAATCTAAATTATTTAGGAATTTACTATGAACATCTTAAAAACTTCTTCATTTTGGGATTTTAAGAATGGTTTAGCAATTATCATACCAGCATTAGTGGGTATTACTGAATTAAGTTTTTTTGTTTCCGCGATAACTTTGGCCATTTCATATCTTAAATTCAATTCCTCTTTCGTATTTAAATAATCAATTTCTAGTGAAAGTATCACTTTAATATTTGGTAGATTATTCATCTCGGATACTCATTTATATACAGTCGAACCTCGATTATCCGGGAATCTCCATTAACCAGTATAGAAAAGAATTGTTAGTGTTTTTTCCACTGCCTTTATTATTCGTAATAAACTCGATTATGCGGGAATAAAAACACACCTTCGAATTAATCTGATTAAAAACAGCATAAAAAGAATTGGTTCCATTAGCCGTGACCAACACAGACAAGATGTAGTTTTTTGATCGTCAAAATTGAAAAGTTACTAACTTTTTAAGATGTTTAAGATAAATTCCTAAATAAAAGTACAAAACAATTTTTTTGGTAAAATAACAAATCGTTCACACTGCTATAAAGAAAAAATTGTGTTGACAAATTTAAAAAAATAAGAAAAAATGTTAATCATTCGAATCCCACTACCAAATTGGGCCTGAATCGTAGTTAAATACAAATAAAATCAAGAAAATCGAAGAGTACTATCATTGATAAAAATTTTATATCGCGAAAATTGCATCCAAGCCCACTGTGCAAATTAGTTTCTATTTTTTATTAGATAACTGATAAAAAACAAAAAATAAAATAAAAATATTTTTCTATTTGGACCAATACTAAAGATGCTTCTTTGTAAATAGTTTTTACAGAATTTGACTTTTTCAATGCGCGATATCTCTAGAACCGTTAGTAAACAAGTAAGAAAAGCGTTAAGTTCGGTCGGGCCGAACTTTTTATACCCTCCACCACAAATTTCAGCCATTTCGGTGGATTAATGTGACCACAACCTTCAAAATACCGAAATTCGGAAGGTACCGTTCTATGGGGGCTATATGATGGCGTGGACCTATACCTACAAATTTCTGGAGGAAAGTTTTATACGCCTAAAGAAGACTAAGTACCAAATTTCAGCCATATCGGCGTAATAATGAGGGTAAAACGTTCAAAATATCGAAAATCGGGAGATATTGTATTATGGGGGCTATATCAACACGTGGACCTATATAAACATTTTATGGTAGAAATGTTTCTTAGCCTCTGGAAACACAAAATACAAAGTTACAACCGATTCATTGGTCAAATGGGTCTAATACATTCAAAATCTATTAAAATGACGCGTACTTTATAAGGGGTCTTATGTGGGTACTATACCAAAACGTGGACTTATATAACCCAACTTTGGTAGGAATGTTTTCTGGCCTCTGAAGACACAAAATACCAAATTACAACCAATTCTGTTGTCAAATGGGTCTAATACATTCAAAATATATTAAAATGACGCGTACTTTATATGGGGCCTTATATGGGGGCTATACCAAAACGTGGACCTATATAACCCAACTTTGGTAGGAATATTTTTTGGCCTCTGGAGATACAAAGTACCAAATTACAACCAATTCGGTGGTAAAATGGGCCAAATATCTAAAAAATTCCTTAAAACGACGACGCGTCACGCGTCATTTTGTATGGGGGCTATACGAAAGCGTGGACCTACATAGCCCGCTTTCAATACCAAAAGTCCTACGTAAATATAACATATTTTCCCAAAATTTCATCAACCTACGTCAATCCGTTCGGACGCTAGAGTGATTTCCACAGACGGACAGACGGACAGACGGACAGACGGACGGACATGGCTATATCGATGTAGAATTGCACGCTGATCAAGAATATATATACTTTGTGGAGTCTACAATGATTATTTCGAGTAGTTACAAACGTAGTGACAAACTTAATATACCCCCATCCTATGGTGGAGGGTATAAAAATCTGAAAATATACTAAAATGTTTTGCTGATGAGCAGCATCACCACAGCAAAAAAGAAAGGAAATCAAAAACCTCATCTTGTGTCCGATTTCACTCAGAAACCCCATATCCACTTTTAGGGTCTTTGATGAATGGTTCCATGTGTTACACACAGAATGACAAAATTATACCGTTCACTATAACGTTTCTCCACAACTTGTGTTGATACAAGACAAGTTTTTCCTAAACACTACACAGCCCAATATTTTGTTCATATTATCTAAAAGGCTAAACAAATATCTTGTAAAATCGTGTTTCCAACACCTTAATGGCTTGAACTTTATGATAATATTAAACAAAAAATAATAATAAATATAAAATAAACACATCGATAGGATTCCCTCATTGGTCTTAAGCTAAGAAAAAAAAAAACAATAAATTCTCCATAAAACTTACTTAATGCTCTTTAAGCACTGAATGCAGACAAAATACAAATTATTGGCAAACGAAAGCATTATAATACCCGAAACAGCATCATCCACCTCTTCGATAAGATCACATATGAGCATGTACTGATGTCTAACTTCACACCAAAATGATTCGGGCATAACCTTAAAAAAAATGAAACAAGAATTAGTTAATCGAAAAGAAAAATGTGTGGTGCATGGTAAATTAGCGTATGTCAATTTGGTTAGAAATAACTATTTTTTAAAGTTGCATTTTTTCTTTTTACCTGTCTCTTATTTTACTATTTCTTTTTTTTAATTAATGTTATACATATATTATTAATTTTTGCATATTGTTAAAACGACTTAGGTTATTTTGTAAAAAAACACTTATAGTTGTGTGTGAAAATAAATCGCCATTGTCATGAAAGTATTTCTCTTGTTAATTATTTTCAGCAAATAAATTAATACCCACCTGGTCTTTATGCCGTTCCATTTGTATTTTGATCCTTTTGAACATGGACGACAGACCAATGCCAATATTTAATACAAAAACATCCATATAAGTCCAACCAAATGTCAAGAGGACATTTAAAATTTTCCCCAACCATGCCAACCATGGCGAATAGTTGAAAACAATAAATATTTGATCCGAAACACTGACAAAAAACGATTCTATCGGATCATCGGCGGCTGGACAGTAATTGGCGAAGTGTATGGCCGATATGGTGCTCAGTAAATGTTCAGCTTAAGTGAAGAACAAAATTAAAATATATATGTGTAAAAGATAAAATATATATAATGAAAAAGATAAAATGTAAAAATATAAAACATATAATATCTATCTATTTATCTATCTATCTATCTATCTATCTATCTATCTATCTATCTATCTATCTATCTATCTATCTATCTATCTATCTATCTATCTATCTATCTATCTATCTATCTATCTATCTATCTATCTATCTATCTATCTATCGATCTATCTATCTACCTATGTATCTATCTATCTATCTATCTATCTATCTATCTATCTATCTATCTATCTATCTATCTATCTATCTATCTATCTATCTATCTATCTATCTATCTATCTATCTATCTATCTATCTATCTATCTATCTATCTATCTATCTATCTATCTATCTATCTATCTATCTATCTATCTATCTATCTATCTATCGATCTATCTATCTACCTATGTATCTATCTATCTATCTATCTATCTATCTATCTATCTATCTATCTATCTATCTATCTATCTATCTATCTATCTATCTATCTATCTATCTATCTATCTATCTATCTATCTATCTATCTATCTATCTATCTATCTATCTATCTATCTATCTATCTATCTATCTATCTATCTATCTATCTATCTATCTATCTATCTATCTATCTATCTATCTATCTATCTTTCTATCTATCTTTCTATCTATCTATCTATCTATCTATCTATCTATCTATCTATCTATCTATCTATCTATCTATCTATCTATCTATCTATCTATCTATCTATCTATCTATCTATCTATATTTTGAAATTTGGAACGAGAGTCACTAATAGAGTGTAGGATAGATGTACCACAGGGTTTTTAGAAATTCGAAATAGAAGTGTACGACCAGTACTAAAATGTACTAAACTTGGTACTATTTTGTGTTATGTGAACGGATAGAGCTGGAATCTTCAAATTTGAAATGAGAATCAAGAAAGGGAAGTAGGGCTGATATAAGAGGTGGTTTTGAAAATGTGTACGAAAAGTACTAAATGGTACTAAATTTGGTACAAATTCGATTTGGATGAACGGATAGACTTTGGAATTAAGATTACTGTTGGAGTGTAGGTTTGAGATATGGCGGTAGTTTTGGAAAGTCATACATATGGATACGGAAAGTACTAAATGGTACTAAATTTGGTACAATTTGGAATCCTGAAATTTGGAAAAAAGATTACTGTTGGAGTATAGGATTGGGATGTATAAATAGGTTGGAAATTCGTACTTAAGTGTACGAAAACTACAAAATGGTACTAAATTTAGTACAATTTGGATTTGGGTGAACGGATAAAGATGGAATCCTGAAATTTCGAATTAAAGTTATTGTTGGAGTGTAGGATCGAGGTTGTTTTGGAAATTCATACTTATGTGTATGAAAAGTACTAATTGGTACTAAATTTGGTACAATTTGGATTTGGTTGAACGGATAAAGATAGGATCCTGGAATTTCGAATTAAGATTATTGTTGGAGTCTAGGAATGAGGTAGTTTTGGGAATTCATTCTTATGTATACGAAAAGTTGTATTATTGCGATCTTTCTAAGCCGGGAGTTCAGTCTAGCCACTAGAAAAGTACTAAAATGTACTAAATATGGTACCCTTTGTATTAGGCAAACGGAAAGAGTTAAAATTGTGAAATTTGGAATGAGGATCACTGATGAAGAGTTAGAAAGATTTACGAAAGGGGTTTTGAAAATTCGACCTATGAGTGTACTAAAAGTTACTAAATTTAGTACAAATTGTATATATTGAACGGATATAGCTAGAATCTTGAAATTTGGTATGGGAATCAAGGTTGGAGAGTGGCAATGATATAAGGAAATGTCTTCGGAAATTTTTACTTATGTACTAAATGGTACTAAATTTGGTACAGCTTACATTTGAATGAACGAATAGAGCTGGAAACTTGAAATTTGGAATTAAGATTGCTGTTGTAGTGTAGGATATATGTATGGAAGTAGTTTTTGAACCTCGTTGTTATGTGTACGAAAAATACTAAGGGGTACTAAATTTGATACAAATTTGATTTGGTTGAACGGATAGAGCGGGAAACCTTAAATTTGGAACTAAGATTGTTGATGGAGTGTAAGATAGATGTATGGATGTAGTTTTGGAAATTCGTTCGTATGTATACGAAAAGTATTAATTGGTACTAAATTTGGTACAAATTGGATTTGCGTCAACGGATAAAGCTGGAATCCTAAAATTTTGCATTATGAATACTCTACAGAATTTACATATGGAGGTAGGTTTCGAAATTAGTATTTATGTGTACTAAATTGTACTAAATTTGGTACAATAGCGCTGTTGGAGTACAGGCTAGATGTATGGAGTTAGTTTTGGAAATTCATACTTATGTATACTGTAAGTACTAAATGGTACTAAATTTGGTACAAATTGGATTTGATTGAACAGATATAGGTGAAATCCTTAAAACTTGAACTAAGATTACTGTTGGAAAAGAGAATGGATTTAAGATTACTGTTGGAGTGTAGAATCAAAAAAGTCTGGCAACGCTATGTGGAGCAAAACGTGCTTAAACACCTTTTCGGTTGAAAGTCATTAAAATCAATAAAAAACTGTTTAATATCAAACCGTGCAGTGCTCAAAATACTATTAATTTTGTGCTTATCATCAGATATATGAAGTTTTTCATTTATCTACGAGTTATAAGTTAAAATTATTAAAAGACTTTTTCTCGTTTATTGTCATTGTTGTTGCTGTTAAATACAAGAAGGGAATATTCAGCAAGAAAGGAAAAACAACAACAACACAGTTGCAGCAACAGTTGATCCATGACGCCGACATATTGTCTACCATCTTTTAAACGCCGTCATTTGCAATTTAACCTTGGCTTTGACGTTATTGATCACATATCCCGCAAATTGTTTTTTTTTCTCTAAATTTAATAAAAATGTCTACAACATCTCATCCTTGTGGAGTTTGTAAGCAAGCAACAAGTGGAACCAAATGCTTATTGTGTAAATCGTGCAATTTTTGGATTCATGTTGATTGCGATAATGTATCAAAAACTCTTTTTACAACATTAGACAAAAATCGTAATCTTGCATACACTTGTGTACGTTGCGTGGCTAATCCGCCAGACAATTCAGATTTAGCCTTCAAACTTGAAATGAGAAACGAATTTTCTTCTCTTAAGGTCTCTTAAAGTCTTAAAGTCTACGTAGTCATGCTGATGATACCAGAAAAGAACATGTCGAAATGAAGACAATGTTTGAAAGTTTTGCAAACGAAATACGATTAGAGCTTTCTAAAGGCGTAGAAGAAATGAAAAGTGGCGTTAACAAATGTGAGAGTCTAATAGCATCTAATGACAAGTCGTACAAAAGTAAATTTTTGGATCTCGAACTACAGAATCATGCCTTGCAGCATCGATTAAATAGATGTGACATCATCGTAACTGGGATTGCTGACAAGTTGCAGAGTCTGAATGATATTGTAGTGTTTTTATTTGCCCATTTGAAGGTGGACTTTGTACCTGAAGATATTACCAATGTTATGTACTTCAGGAATCGTCATGCAATCCTGATGAAGTTCCGAGATATCAACAAACGAGACAAACTTATGTCAGCCCATTTCAAGTCCAAACCTCCTACTGTTTTTGATGTTCTTGGTGGTGATGATATGAGCCGTATCTACTTAAATGACAATTATTCTACTCTTGCCAATAAGCTACTTAAAGCATGCAAAAAACTGACGAAAGAAAATAAAATAAAGGTATTTAGCATTATAAATAGAGAATTACTTAAAGCAAAGATTGTAATGTTAAATAATGAAAAGGAGACTTTTAGTGTTATCGAGTTTGTTGATTCCTTTAATGCAAATCTTTAACTTTATATATTTATTTTTTTTAATTGTTCTATTAAACAGTATTTTTGATCTCACCCTATGTATTATTTTCAAATGGTCTATTAAACAGTATTTTTGATATCACCCTATGTATTTATCCAATTTAACTTTCAATTGAGAGGATTTTTTAAGGTTTAATGAGGATGAATAGATACTTAAAAATGTCTTTATTGATTTACATAAACTTAATTGTAATTATTTCTCGGCTCCCCCATACGTTTGAACATTGCTTACAGTATCATGTCTATTGACAGCAACCTTGGTCCTGTAGCTAGTGGTAGTCAATTACTAAAAGATTATATGTCTCCTTTCTCGAAAAATTTACATGTTGGTCACATAAATGCACAGAGCCTTTGCCCCTCTAATTCAAATGCAAAGCTTGAAGAGTTTAAAAAAACATTTGATGACTGTGGCCTTGATGTAATTGGAGTATCAGAAACGTGGTTTAAGCCGGGCATTTATTCTAGTTCCTTAAATTTACATAATTACAATTTAGTGAGAAATGATCGGCCTAATAACCAAAATAATTCTGCAAACGGTAATCCTAAAAGAGGAGGAGGTGTATGTCTTTATATTTCAAAAAACCTAAAATATAAAGTTATGTTCAAAGGGACTAAATATGGAATCTGTGAACCGCTATTTGTTGAAAGTTTTGGTAATGAATCTTCTGTGGTTGTGGGTGTTGTATATTTACCAACCGGTTCTGTTGACTCATTTGAGGATATGCATTGTGATATATTTGACCGATTTTCAAACATTGTAATTATTGGAGATTTCAATTTTAATCTTTTTGATCCCTTGAAGTCAATATATTTCAGATCACTTGTTTCCAGGTGTGGCCTTCAGTGTGCTCATAATTGTTTACCAACTCATATTCATTTACCAAATAACAGTACTTCTTTAATTGATTATTTTTTGTTGAACGAACCATATCGTCTTGCAGTAAAGGGACAGTTAAATTTTCCCTTTTTTCATCTCACCATTGCTTTATTTTTATTTCGTTGGAGTTTGATTTTGTTGTACAACAGGACTGGGTAACCTTCAAAGATTATGGAAGAGTGTGTTTTGATGATCTATATGAATGTTTCAGTAACATCAATATTTCCCCGTTGTTGGGGTCAAGTGATGTTAACTTTCAATTAAATTTGCTCAACGGAGTTGTTGATGAATTGCATTCTTTAGTTCCAATGTCAAGAGCCAGAAGATTTGATGCTGATTATAATAAATGGATGAACTCGACTCTGACAATTCAAGCAAGGAGAAATAGAGATAAAGCATATGCAAATTATCTACGAAGTCGTACGAATGACAACTGGAAAATTTATTGCAAGCTTAAGGGTATGTACTCCGAGGCATGTGAGATGCCATTTAGCTCATTCCCTATTAATGTCCCTTATGAATTATGGAATTGAAATTTATTCTGGAACATGGTCATATTGTATTGA
The DNA here is from genome assembly GCF_047663935.1 of Musca autumnalis. Classification (NCBI taxonomy): domain Eukaryota; kingdom Metazoa; phylum Arthropoda; class Insecta; order Diptera; family Muscidae; genus Musca; species Musca autumnalis. The sequence goes on from NW_027411977.1 coordinate 19,313,284, forward strand.
TAGAATAGAAAGAATTTTCAGATAAGTTATACGCTATGTGTTTGGTGTTAAATTGCATGAGCATACCCGTGTATTGCAATGTGCATATACTTTTCTGGGGTGTTCATTTCGTGATTATATTAACCTCCGCTTGGTTCTACAATTCTATAAAATTTTGAAAACGTCTTCTCCCGCAGTTCTTGTTAATGAATTTTCATTCATCAACTCGACTCGCAATATTCAAATCGATATCCCTTTGGTTCATTCGGTTATCTATGAAAAATCATTCTTTGTTCGAGTTTATCGTTTTTGGAATTATTTGCCTACCCCTCTTAAATTATTTTCGTACTCATATAACTCGTTCAGAGACAAACTCTTAGGTTACAGTAATGGTCGTTTGATCCCAATAAATTGATAAGAAGTTTTTTCACATTTTGAGCTAGCTAGCTGCCATAGGACCATCATATTGTCTTTTATTTTTAGCAATGTTCATCTGGCAGCGGAGCCTAATATATAAAATGAGTTTATATAAATTCTTATGAAATATATGGATTATTTAGTTATTTAATTACAGCTTTATCGTAGAATTTTCTGTACAATGCATTATTAATTGGCCTTATAAGGCTTCCTATGTATTGATATTTATAATAAAATGAAAAATGAAATGAAATGAATTGAAAATGAATTGGGATATGGAGGGAGTTTTGGAAATTCGTACTAAAGGGTACTAAATTTCGAACAATTTGAATTTGGGTGAATGGATAGAGCTGGTCATTTGGAAATTCGTACTTATGTGTAGGAAAGGTACTAAATGGTACTATATTTTGTATTGGTTGCAGAGAAAGTTTTTGAAATATGTAATATATTATTACGAAAGGTACTAAATGGTACACCCAATACAACGTTAGTGTGTGGGGTTGAGATATGGAGGTGGTTATAAAAATTTGTACCATAAAGGGACCCAATTAATACATTGTACAAAATTTGGTATTGGGTCTTTCTGGAATTCTGAAATTGTGTAAATCCATACTATAATGTACAAAAAATGCTTAGTGGTACAACATTTGGAATAATTTTGGTATTAGATGAAGGGATAGAACTGGGTCACAGGTGATAAGTGAGGCTAATATGAGGAGAAAATGGGAACTATAAGCGTGGAATGGGATATATCGGGAATTCCGAAATTTGGTAATATGGTAGCTATTTGTGAGTGATGTTGAGATAATGAGATCGTTTAAGAAGTATAAGTATTATAACACTGTGCAACATTTTTAAGGTGATCTTGTGCAAACAATTCGAACTGAGGTTTTTTTGAAAGTACAGACCCAAACGGCAGGAAACCATAGTTGGGTTTTGTTGTGTCAGATCCAGCTCGGATTTTATGGCCCCATCTAAACATGGTTAAGTATTGAGTTTTTAAAGAAATTCGGGGCTATATCTCTGAAACCAATGCGAATCTTCTTCTGACCTCTTAAGCAAATTTGTAGGTAAGGACAAGAATAAAATATTTGGATAAATAATGAACTCGAAAAACTACATTTATTGCATCAAATTTCAAAATATATGCAAAAATGCCACAATTTTTATACATTTCGCACCGTGTCTCCAAAACCGTTAATTTTTTCTGAATATCTTCTTTTGGAAAAATATTCCCTGGAATGTAATACACAACTCTTCAGAACATGTCATTGTTGTAAAATGCCTCTATACCGTTGTTTTCAGTACATTATTCAACGACGATTTAATAAAAATGTCAATAATGTAGTGAAATCCGAAATGGGAGAATAAACTGTTGGTGTGAACTGTGTTTGAAATACGTGTAGTAAAATATATGATGCAAAATACCGCTGAAATAACATGAAGTAAGCATTTTAGAGTTTCGGAATGTTCTGAAGAATTGCTGAGAACTTTATTTGGAAGATTTTTGCAAGAGGTTACTTGGTTCAACTCCCAATAATTTAGCCGATACTGACCAGAATTTCAGCAATTATGTAAAATTTTCTATATTTTATAGATTTTGATGCCCTAGATGGAGTTTTTCTTATGTGGTTCTTTCAAAAGATAAGTTCTACTAATTTAGGGCTACAATATTGCTAAAGACACCAAGGTAAAATTCCTATTCGTTTCTGAGATAGAGGCCTGATAAATGCAAAAAAGTGTAGATTTAGCCCGGTATAGATGAGGCCATAAAATCCGAACTGGATCTGACAGGACAAAACCCTACTAGGGTTTTTATAGTCTAAATATGTACTTTCAAAAAATGCATATCAGAAGTTGTTTGCATTTTCAGTGTTGCATAGTGTAATCGTACGGAATGTTATAAATGGTACTAAATTTGGTACAACTTGGATGAAAGGATAAAGCTAGGGTGAAAGGATGCAATTGGGATTCTGAAATTTTGTGTGAGTGTCACTGTTGATATGTTTGGTATTAATACGAACGAATTTGAATTCGAATCGTCCTACAGAAACCCATAATTGTACGAAAAGTATTATTATGTACCACTAGTTTTAGGTATGTTAGGAATCGAATTTTATAATTTGAACAAATTTTTCATATTTTCCTTAATAAATTTTCCAAATATGAACGGGGTAAATAAAAAGTATGTTTGCATCCCATTTTCTATTAATGTGATCTTTTCGCTAACGAAGAAGTGGGCACATGCTAGTATAATATAAAACATGAAATATAAAATATAATATATAAAATGTAAAATAAAAAAACGTAAAATATAACATATAAAATATAAAACAAAAAAAAAAATAAAATATAAAAATTAAATATAAAGTATGATATATAAAACATATAATACAAAAAATACAAAATAAAATATAAAACATAAAAATTAAATATAAAATATAATATACAAAATATAAAATGCAAATTATAAAGTAACCAATACAAAACTTAAATTACAAAAATTCAAATATAAAAACATATTGTCATAAGTTTGTTTTGAACATGTATTGCACATTTAAACTAAGCCCCTCACAACTCTTACTCAACGACATTGTGATCAGAACAAATGTCACTGCTTTAATTCGCTTGGACAATTCTTCACGTTCTTGCCAACTGTGATATGCTGGTAATTGTCTTTCCACTTGTTGCCAACGTCTCATCAGTTTTGGCCACTTCGAGGCTAATCGTAAAAAGCCAATGGAAGCCAACAGAATGGTGGTGTGAAAAACCAATGGTTCTGCAAAAAAAGAAGACAAAATAACATACAAAAACAGAAGGACATAAAAAGTACACAAAAAACAAAAACCTCCAATCAATTGCGCCTTGCTTCTTCTTGTTTCTTATTTTGCGATGTCTGTTGGCGACAATTTATTCTACTCACCAATGTTTCGCACATCCAGTTCAGCGTGTCTGACCAAATTCAATGTTAGCAATGTATCGGCAACGGTTAGGACCATGTAGACGAGACAGTAGCTGGTGCGAAAGCTGAGCCAACGAAATGACAGACCTTTAACTGTTTTACTGCGTACACCACGAACGGGCATAAGGCAAAAACATTGGGCCATAACAAGAACTGGTTGGAATACATAAGAAGAAGAAAAAAAAACATCACATAAGTTGAGGAAGAGATGTGGAAAGATACAACGATCAACTGTTGTTTGTATAACAGACAAAAATTCACGGAATTTTCCGGAAAATTGTTTGTTCTAATTGAATTGTTTATGGATGTATGCAGGGTCGTACGCAGGGGGGGGGGCACTGGGGGCCCGGGCCCCCCCCGAAATGGTTTGGTCGACTACAATTTTTTGAGCTACTTTAACAAATTATTACGTGTTTTCTCTAAAATAATTTTTATTTTTGGAACTTTGAAAAAAAATTTGTTCTGAAGGTTATGTACTAAAAATGTACTGTATGAACAAGTCGTCTAAGAAATATTTAATTTTTTTTTGTTTGTATACTCTTTTTGAGAAAAACTTCCAGTAAAATCTGAATTACTTCTTTATCTCATGTAATTTCATTATCAAAAAATAAAGGGTCAAGGAATTCTATAATGAATATACGAGGTCGGCTCGGAAACTTCTTAGCCTATCAATGAAAGAGAATAGTTAGTTTTTCAAAAATATTTTTATTTTTCAATATAATCTCCTGAAACTTCAATACACTTAGTCCAACGCTTTTCTAGCAATTCTATCCCTTGATTCAAATAGTTTTCCTCAAGGTCTTCAAAATAGGGGTTTACAACTGTACGAGTAAAGGTCTTGAGGCTTTAAACTCATTCTGTATTCAAAAAATGACGAGTTTATTATTGTGCGGATTGGAAGTGCATGAAATGACATGTTTACTGGACAAAGTGTACGATATATCAAGTGTTTTCCGTGGAGTATATCTCTAAAACCAATTAGAAATTTGTTTTACTACCTTAATTTTTTATTTTTTATTTAATGGAGAAAAATTTATTGTTGTGCGTCATAAAGTGCTAATATCTGCTATAAGTAGCATACCCACCAGAATTTTTTTACTACCATTAACAAAGTACGAAATTAATGCTCAAATATTGGTTAAATGGTATTAAAATCTGCTGTAATTTCGGCCTATAAGCTAACGGACTTTAAGTCATATTGGTCCATTCCTTTTTCCCACAAGACTACAAAATACTCGTATTTCGCTAAAATGGTGCGCACAATAACTCTCGAAGGTCTAAATCGATTTCTTCGAGACATACATTAGGCTCGAGTATGGATTATATCGGTTCACTCCTTCAGGTACCTCGCACACAAAATTTCAATATCCGATTTCACCGAGTACCAAGAGGGTTTATATTCGATAACATCTTCGGATACCTCCCTCACAAAATTTCAACATATGTAAGTGCAATTTATGGGCTGTTCGAGAATCCATTGGACATTTTGACCAATGCTACTGCTTGCGGTCTTGGTTACATCGATGTTCTATTTTTCGTGGTAAGTCCATGCTTCCTGACATAACTGTTCAACAGCTCTAAATCTTACCATGACCAACTAAAATAACGGCTTGACAATATAACTATCAAAAGGAATGACTTCCAAAATTAGGTCCACTTCCAAACTTTTCATATATAATTTTGCGTTGAAATTTTACCGATTTTTGTCGGTAACTCAAAAAATATGTTAGACAATCGCACTACTGATGGAGTTTTTCGACTTAACCTATTTTGTCAGGACTAAAATTTTGCCGAGACAGAATGGTGATTTCGTAGTCTCAAACAGTACTGCGAGTAGAATTCGGAGTCTATGAGTCGTAGTTGATTTCGCTCGACTCCTGATAAAAATGTTTTCTCTTTTTTCTAAATGCCTGTTCCAGAACCTGTAAGAAAGAATCTACACATTTTTACTACTAAAAATGAGTAGATTCTTGCAGTACTGGAACAGACCATAAATGTAATTTTCTGAATTTTTTAGTTGGCTTGCATGGACTCTATCACTTCTGGTAAAATAGTAAAGTTTTGGTGTTTTTATGACATAAAAGAATATTATTTTCTAACAATAGTTCGGTACAAGCCCAATCTGCACTCGCGGATTCGATTTATTCTTTTTTTTTTTTTTTTGAGATATTTATTTCAATTAATTAATGGTATACAAATAACATTAATAGGTTTTTAGATAGATCTTCTTATCAGAATCAGTCCTCGTGGTAAAAATGTGTTAAATTGATAACTTAATAAGGCAAAAATAAGACAAATCTTTTTTAATGGGACTGAAGTTAATGTGGGATATATGGATATGTACTTTAAAGAGAAAGAAATACTGAAAATCTTTGAAATATAAAGACTACTCGTAATTTATTATACTCTGTTCCAAATTTCAAAGTTATATCTACAATATTGTAAACTCTCTCTATTGAAATTATATACTTTGTATCAATATTTCATATAAAATTTACTAAAAGTCCTTTAAAATAGCTTTATGTAACGCTACACAACATTTTTTAATTTCATAATTTTTGGTCAAGTTGTGCCCCCCCCCGAAATGAAATCCTGCGTACGTCCCTGGATGTATGTATGTGTTACAAATATTGTGTGACTTTAACTGGTACAATAACTTAAACTTGAGTAGCAAATCATATTTAAAACGAATTCCTAATTTAAATTATTCCAAACAAGGCAGTAATGAAATCCTTATATGAAGCCTATTATTGTCTTATTTTAAATATGTATATTGCTCATTTACTCAAAGAGTCGCATAACTCAAAAAATGCATTTTTATACCCTCCACCATAATATGGAGGGTATAATTAAATTTTTCATTCCGTCTGTAACACATCGAAATTTTCATCGGAGACCCTATAAAGTATACATATTCTTGATCAAGGTTAAATTCTATATAAAGTCGATATAACCATGTCCGTCTGTTGAAATCAAGATAAAGCTCGCAATCTTTAAGATAGAGCTTTGTAATTTGGTATAGAAGTTTCTATTACTTGTAGGATGTTTGGTATTGCAAATGGGCTATATCGGTCCACGTTTTGATATAGCCTCCATAAAACGGTCCCAACCGATTTTAGGTATTTTAAAGCTTTTAGCCTCATTATCCCACCGAAATGGCTGAAATTTGATACTTAGTCTTCGTTATGTGCGTGAAGATAAAATCGATTTTGACTAGCGGAGACAAAAACCACATTGGTGGTGGTATAACAGTATAACAGTTGTATAGCAGATTCGTACGAAGGTAAAAACGATTTTGAAAAACGATTTTCAAGAATATATGTATGTTTTAGAATATTGCTCGGTATATAAAAAAAAGATTAATGCATGCATAGCACTAAGTATTTCATTGTGGAAATTTTGAGAAAATCGGAAATTTTTGAAAAAAAAAATATTATTACACAAGAAAGTTAAACAAATCGACCGATGATGAAAAGCCTCCATATATGGGATGGACCTATTGAGGGGCCTCCTAGCCGAAATCTGTGGGGGGTAGAACATTTTGGCGTATGCAGCTAACTAGAGCATTGGCTTGGCTATCAGAATATGCTGATATCCAATGGATTCATTGTAGAAAGTTAAACAAAATCGACCGATTATGAAAGTCCTTCATATATGGGATGGACCCATTGAGGGGCCTCCTAGGCGAAATCTGTGGGGGGTAGGAATATTTGGCGTATGCAGCTATTTAGAGCATTAGGTTGGCTACCAGAAAGTGCTGATAACTAATCATTTGATTGTAGAAAGTTAAACAAAATCGACCGATTACGAAATGCCTTCATATATGGGATGGACCCATTGAGGGGCCTCCTAGGCGAAATCTGTGGGGGGTAGGAATATTTGGCGTATGCAGCTATTTAGAGGATTGGGTCGGCTACTAGAAAGTGCTGATAGCTAATCATTTGATTGTAGAAAGTTAAACAAAATCGACCGGTAGGAGGCCCCTCAATGGGTCCATCCCATATATGAAGGCATTTCATAATCGGTCGATTTTGTTTAACTTTCTACAATCAAATGATTAGCTATCAGCACTTTCTAGTAGCCGACCCAATCCTCTAAATAGCTGCATACGCCAAATATTCCTACCCCCCACAGATTTCGCCTAGGAGGCCCCTCAATGGGTCCATCCCATATATGAAGGACTTTCATAATCGGTCGATTTTGTTTAACTTTCTACAATCAAATGATTAGCTATCAGCACTTTCTAGTAGCCGACCCAATCCTCTAAATAGCTGCATACGCCAAATATTCCTACCCCCCACAGATTTCGCCTAGGAGGCCCCTCAATGGGTCCATCCCATATATGAAGGCATTTCGTAATCGGTCGATTTTGTTTAACTTTCTACAATCAAATGATTAGCTATCAGCACTTTCTAGTAGCCGACCCAATCCTCTAAATAGCTGCATACGCCAAATATTCCTACCCCCCACAGATTTCGCCTAGGAGGCCCCTCAATGGGTACATCCCATATATGAAGGCATTTCGTAATCGGTCGATTTTGTTTAACTTTCTACAATCAAATGATTAGTTAACAGCACTTTCTGGTAGCCAACCTAATGCTCTAAATAGCTGCATACGCCAAATATTCCTACCCCCCACAGATTTCGCCTAGGAGGCCCCTCAATGGATCCATCCCATATATGAAGGCATTTCATAATCGGTCGATTTTGTTTAACTTTCTACAATCAAATGATTAGCTATCAGCACTTTCTAGTAGCCGACCCAATCCTCTAAATAGCTGCATACGCCAAATATTCCTACCCCCCACAGATTTCGCCTAGGAGGCCCCTCAATGGGTACATCCCATATATGAAGGCATTTCGTAATCGGTCGATTTTGTTTAACTTTCTACAATCAAATGATTAGCTATCAGCACTTTCTAGTAGCCGACCCAATCCTCTAAATAGCTGCATACGCCAAATATTCCTACCCCCCACAGATTTCGCCTAGGAGGCCCCTCAATGGATCCATCCCATATATGAAGGCATTTCATAATCGGTCGATTTTGTTTAACTTTCTACAATCAAATGATTAGCTATCAGCACTTTCTAGTAGCCGACCCAATCCTCTAAATAGCTGCATACGCCAAATATTCCTACCCCCCACAGATTTCGCCTAGGAGGCCCCTCAATGGGTACATCCCATATATGAAGGCATTTCGTAATCGGTCGATTTTGTTTAACTTTCTACAATCAAATGATTAGCTATCAGCACTTTCTAGTAGCCGACCCAATCCTCTAAATAGCTGCATACGCCAAATATTCCTACCCCCCACAGATTTCGCCTAGGAGGCCCCTCAATGGGTCCATCCCATATATGAAGGCATTTCATAATCGGTCGATTTTGTTTAACTTTCTACAATCAACTGATTAGCTATCAGCACTTTCTAGTAGCCGACCCAATCCTCTAAATAGCTGCATACGCCAAATATTCCTACCCCCCACAGATTTCGCCTAGGAGGCCCCTCAATGGGTCCATCCCATATATGAAGGCATTTCGTAATCGGTCGATTTTGTTTAACTTTCTACAATCAAATGATTAGCTATCAGCACTTTCTAGTAGCCGACCCAATCCTCTAAATAGCTGCATACGCCAAATATTCCTACCCCCCACAGATTTCGCCTAGGAGGCCCCTCAATGGGTACATCCCATATATGAAGGCATTTCGTAATCGGTCGATTTTGTTTAACTTTCTACAATCAAATGATTAGTTAACAGCACTTTCTGGTAGCCAACCTAATGCTCTAAATAGCTGCATACGCCAAATATTCCTACCCCCACAGATTTCGCCTAGGAGGCCCCTCAATGGGTCCATCCCATATATGAAGGACTTTCATAATCGGTCGATTTTGTTTAACTTTCTACAATCAAATGATTAGCTATCAGCACTTTCTAGTAGCCGACCCAATCCTCTAAATAGCTGCATACGCCAAATATTCCTACCCCCCACAGATTTCGCCTAGGAGGCCCCTCAATGGGTCCATCCCATATATGAAGGCATTTCGTAATCGGTCGATTTTGTTTAACTTTCTACAATCAAATGATTAGCTATCAGCACTTTCTAGTAGCCGACCCAATCCTCTAAATAGCTGCATACGCCAAATATTCCTACCCCCCACAGATTTCGCCTAGGAGGCCCCTCAATGGGTCCATCCCATATATGAAGGCATTTCATAATCGGTCGATTTTGTTTAACTTTCTACAATCAAATGATTAGCTATCAGCACTTTCTAGTATCCGACCCAATCCTCTAAATAGCTGCATACGCCAAATATTCCTACCCCCCACACATTTCGCCTAGGAGCCCCCTCAATGGGTCCATCCCATATATGAAGGCATTTCGTAATCGGTCGATTTTGTTTAACTTTCTACAATCAAATGATTAGCTATCAGCACTTTCTAGTAGCCGACCCAATCCTCTAAATAGCTGCATACGCCAAATATTCCTACCCCCACAGATTTCGCCTAGGAGGCCCCTCAATGGGTCCATCCCATATATAAAGGCATTTCGTAATCGGTCGATTTTGTTTAACTTTCTATAATCAAATGATTAGTTAACAGCACTTTCTGGTAGCCAACCTAATGCTCTAAATAGCTGCATACGCCAAATATTCCTACCCCCCACAGATTTCGCCTAGGAGGCCCCTCAATGGGTCCATCCCATATATGAAGGACTTTCATAATCGGTCGATTTTGTTTAACTTTCTACAATCAAATGATTAGCTATCAGCACTTTCTAGTAGCCGACCCAATCCTCTAAATAGCTGCATACGCCAAATATTCCTACCCCCCACAGATTTCGCCTAGGAGGCCCCTCAATGGGTCCATCCCATATATGAAGGCATTTCATAATCGGTCGATTTTGTTTAACTTTCTACAATCAAATGATTAGCTATCAGCACTTTCTAGTAGCCGACCCAATCCTCTAAATAGCTGCATACGCCAAATATTCCTACCCCCCACAGATTTCGCCTAGGAGGCCCCTCAATGGGTCCATCCCATATATGAAGGCATTTCGTAATCGGTCGATTTTGTTTAACTTTCTACAATCAAATGATTAGTTATCAGCACTTTCTGGTAGCCAACCTAATGCTCTAAATAGCTGCATACGCCAAATATTCCTACCCCCCACAGATTTCGCCTAGGAGGCCCCTCAATGGGTCCATCCCATATATGAAGGCCTTTCATAATTGGTCGATTTTGTTTAACTTTCTACAATGAATCCATTGGATATCAGCATATTCTGATAGCCAAGCCAATGCTCTAGTTAGCTGCATACGCCAAAATGTTCTACCCCCCACAGATTTCGCCTAGGAGGCCCCTCAATAGGTCCATCCCATATATGGAGGCTTTTCATCATCGGTCGATTTGTTTAACTTTCTTGTGTAATAATATTTTTTTTTCAAAAATTTCCGATTTTCTCAAAATTTCCACAATGAAATACTTAGTGCTATGCATGCATTCATCTTTTTTTTATATACCGAGCAATATTCTAAAACATACATATATTCTTGAAAATCGTTTTTCAAAATCGTTTTTACCTTCGTACGAATCTGCTATACAACTGTTATACTGTTATACCACCACCAATGTGGTTTTTGTCTCCGCTAGTCAAAATCGATTTTATCTTCACGCACATGTCTTCGTTGGGGGTAAAAAACTTTCCCCCAGAAATTTGTCGGTATAGGTCCAAGCCTTCACATAGCCCCCATAGAACGGTACCTCCCGATTTTCGGTATTTTGAAATGGCTGAAATTTGGTATTTGGTCTTTTGGTCATTTGGTTCCATATGCAATTTGTCGGTATAGTGTCGATATAGTGGCCTCAATATTCCTCATTAAATGGCTGAAATTTGTCATTAAGTCTTCGTTAGGGGTATACAACTTCCCACCAAAAACTTGTCGGTACAGGTCCACGTCTTAGTATAGCCCACATAGAACGGTACCTTCCTATTTCCGGTATTTTGAGGGTGTGGCCTCATTATCACACCGAAAAGGGTAAAATTTGGTGTTTGGTCTTTATTTGGTATTTTGTCTTTATTTCCGGTATTTTGAAGGTTATGGCCTCAATAATCTTCAGAATTTGCTGAAATTTGGTATTTGGTCTTCATTTGGGGTATTAAACGTTCCATATGAAATTCATAAAGCACCCATAAAACGGTACCACCCGATATTTCGCATTTTGAAGGTTGTAGCCTCATTATCACACCGAAATGACTGAAATTTGGTACTTAATCATCGTTTTGGGTATAAAACTTTTTCCCTGCAATTTGTCGGTATAGTTTCACGCCTTCTTATAGCCCCCATAGAACGGTTCCTCCCGATTTTCTGTATTTTAAAGGATGTGGCCACAGCAACCCACAGAAATGGCTTAAATTTGATATTTAGTCTTTGTTGGAGGTAAAAGCCTTTCTCAATGAAATTCATCGATATATGTAGGTCCACGTTTCGATATAACACCAATAGAACGGTACCTCGTGATTTTCGTAATTCTGAAGGTTGTGAGGTCAATATCCCTCCGAAAGACTGAAATTTGTATTTAGCCTTCCATGGGGTTATAAAATATTCCAGAAGAGAATTATTAGTATAGGTCCGCGGGTTCCTATACCCCTCCGTAGAAGCGTAACTCCTTATTTTCGGTATTCTGAAGGGTTTACCGAAATATCGGAAATTTGGTATTTAGTCTTCTTTGAGTCTAAAAACTTTCCGCCAGAAATTTGTAGGTATAGATCGACGTTTTGATATGACCCCCATGGAATGGTACCTCCCGAATTTCGGTATTTTGAAGGTTAGCCACATTGTTTTACCGAACTTTCTGAAATTCGGTATTTAGTCTTCTTCATAAACGAAAGGAAACTAATTGTTCCATTTTACTTCAATACAACTCGTGGTGGAGGGTATAACAAGTTCGGCCAGGCCGAACTTATTTTTTTCTATATTGTCTACGAGTTCTGTTTTATCTTTATCTAAAGTTCAAAGAGTTTCAGCTTATTTCTTAGGAGTTTGACATAAAACAACAACAAAATTTCATGAGTATAATAAGCACTAAAACACTTAAAATCATACTAGATCTTGCACAGACATTTAGCACTATATCTGGCTAGCTCTTTGCAAATGGTCCAAGTAGTAAATTTATCATCATATCATTACATATATCGTACACACTTTTTATTTCATATATCATATCAAAGGTGGTTTGTGTGGGACGTTTTTCAGTATTTAAGTGAAATAAAAGTTATCGCACTCAACAGGGACGTACGCAGGATTTCATTTCGGGGGGGCCACCTTGACCAAAAATTATGAAATTAAAAACAGTTGTAGCGTTACATAAAGATATTTTAAAGGGTTTTTAGTTGATTTTATATGGAATATTGACACAAAGTATATAATTTCAGTAGAGGCATTTTGAAAAAACAGAAAAAAAATTTTATCAGGAGTCGGGCGATACCAACTATGACTCATAGACTCCGAATTCTACTCGCTGTACTGTTTGAGACTACGAAATCCACATTGGGTCTCAGCAAAATTTTAGCTAAGTCCTGACAAAATGGGTTAAGTCGAAAAACTCCATCAACTGATATCCCAATGGTTGTTGTTCCGCCTTATTTCAATCTTAATTGTACGATTAGATGCTTATGAACTCGATGACATTTAAAACTTTCCAAGGACTATGACTTCTGTCGGCATAGCGGAGGCAAACTTATGAAAATTCATATCTTTCGTTTTCTCGAAAACAAGTTAAAAAGTATCAGTCGGGTTTGCCGACTTAGATATACCCTCAGCCTGTGTGAGGTGAGACTTTAATCTATAGACAGATCGAATACGGGCTTCATAACCAACATCTTTGTCCTAAAAATTTTGTAGTCAGGGTGTTTCAGAATTGCATGACCTTTTTTGGACGTAAAACTTTCCGACAAAAATATCGAAACATTTGGGTATAAAACTTCACGATTGAGCTCATAAATTTGACTTCAATAAGAGCGCAAAAGTTTTGCACTTTTGTGGAGAAGATACCTAAAAGAATGGTCCATTTTGAAAGTGGACCTAATTTTGGAAGTCATTCCTTTTGATAATTATGGTGTCAAGCCCAGGGTTTTGGAGTCGAGGTATTTTTGGGTCGACTCCGACTCCAGACCAATTTTTTTCACGACTCCGGCTCCGACTCCGGGTCGACTCCGACTGTAAATTTCTATACCGCTAAACATTAATATTAATGTTAATATTTGGGTCCATATAGGCTAATCTATTGGTTTTTCCGAACATATTCTTTAGAATAGACATCCGTTCGAATATAATACTTAGCTACAGAACATATATATAAAGTATAATTCACATTTATATTGTTTCTACTGAATCTTACATTGGAAAATAGCAACAAAGTACAAGCACGAGAATATTCTGGGACGAACTTTTCTTTGTGAGAAAATAACTCTTGCGCCAGACATTGAAAATATAACATGAACATATTTTAACTTTTAGGAGAGAGAGAGAGAGAGGAGGTGAAGGAGAAGCTTTCTCCCTTCATGACCATAAGCTCAAAACATTTTCATGAAAATGTTCATAGTCTGGCACAAGCCTATGTGTAAATATCGGGACAATACAAATCATAAGGACTAAATGCAGTAAACATTATGAGCAATTCATGATTCACAGTTAAAAAGTCCAATAAAATATCACCTCAATGTCCTTCATAGGAGTCCAATAGGTCCTTTAATAAAAGACAAGGATGACATCTAACAAAAGACAAGATCAGAAGATCAAGAGTAGACTTTTGTGGGAAGACCAGTAGATCTTCTGACAGAAGACTTATATAAAAGACATTAAATGTCCAATTATAATTCTATTGTCATAGAACATAAATTTTGCTTGCAACAAAAATAAAGGATCAACTGGACCCAAAATTTTCTGGACATGCAATTTGTAATCAAAATATATATGAAAAAAGTAGACTTCAAATGAAAGTAAATATCCTGTGAATCGTTCTCTGAATTTGTATGGTATACCGTTTGCTTATATGTTTTTAAGCTCTCCTTTAAAACAAATAATGATTTTTGAAAAACTCGTGGACTCCGACTCCGAAACCCTGGTCAAGCCGTCATTTTAGTTGGTCATGGTAAGATTTAGAGCTTTTGAACCGTTATGTCAGGAAGCATGGACTTACCCACGAAAAATAGAATATCGTTGTAAACAAGACCGCTAGCAGTACGCCCTTATATGAAATTTTGTTAGGGTGGTATCCGAAGATGTTGTCGCATATAGACCTTCTTGGTACTTGATATACATATGTCTTTTCATGCACTTCCAATCCGCACAATACTAAACTCGTCATTTTTTGAATACAGAATGAGTTTAAAGCCTCAAGACCTTTATATTCATTACAGAATTCCTCGAGCGTTTATTATTTGATTATGAAATAACATGAGATATAGAAGTAATTCAGATTTTACTGGAAGTTTTTCTCAAAAATAGTATTCAATCTAAGTTTTCTTTTCAAAATTCCAAAAATAAAAATTATTTTAGAGAAGGAACGTATTAATTTGTTAAAGTAGCTCAGCAATTTTAGTCGACCAAACCATTTCGTACGTCCCTGGTACTCAATAATAGGCAAAGGGTCAGGAAAAATTTTTTTCAAACTGGTTTGCGCGTGACCTTTTTCGAAATTTAAATAAAATAAACATTATTTTAGTCATTAATAGGCAAAAGTTCATTCATTCCCGTTACAGAAAATCATTTTTGAAAAAAAATCAAAAAGTCGAAACCTTAATGTACATATGTACATACATTTGCAGGAAACTCAATGCCTTGCTTTGTGAACATCTGTGTAACAACGCCCACACGCACACGAATGTTGTGGTTAAATGTGTCATAATTATTCAAGATTATGTAAATCAAAATTATTACAACATCCTTAAATGTCATAAAATCACATTTTGTAACTCTTAATTAACGAAATGCTGCTTCCACATGTACCTAATTAGTTAAGGAGGATATGAATTCAGATTCATAGGAAAATAATTACAATAAAGAATTTGCCATAACTAACGAAATTAAATAAACTTAGGAAAACAATTTAGAAATTAATTTGTGATAATGTTTTAAATATTTTGAATGCTTAGTGCTATTTTAAATATAAATATACCTCATCATAAGTCTTTAAAATTGTTCTTATGTACTGATATTTTACTTACTTTCAAAATTGAATGTAATAAATTTTATTGAAACCTTACCCGGACCAATAGCTTCGTGAAAACTTCCATTGTGTAGTAAATCCGATTTAGTTGCATAACGAATGCCATCTGTAAAGTAATATAAATTTATTAGTTTATAATAAGATGATGTATATACAATTTTAATATTTTCTTTTATAATAATAATTGTTCCACAAACATCCCATAAGGGACAAGGGAGACTTCTCTCATATCAATGAGTGCACCCCGATTCATTTTAGCTCAATGATATGGGACCTACAGTTTATTGCCGAGTCCGAACGGCGTGTCTAAGACACCACTTTTGTAGAGAAGTTTTACATGGCTGAAATACTCAGGAAATGTCGCCAACATTACTGAGGGGTATTTTGCCACCGTTGAAAAGTGTTTTGATGTTGCCTGGACGGGGAATCGAACCCACGACCTTATGTGTGCAAGTTCATAATTATTACTGACGCCTATTTATCTAAATTACATACGTTATTGAACACGTTTAACATGGACATTGTTATGACAACCCAGCAAAAAGTCTGCTTCCAAAGATGCAGTTAAGTCAACTGTACAAGTGATTTAGAAGTGCATCAAATTGTGAATTTTCACTCATGATTTTTACAAGAGCGTGACTACTGAAAGATGCACTCAATTATCACTGCATTTAACTAATCATTTGACACTGCATTGTATCTAACTTTTCGGCACTGCATTTTAACTATCACTTTTGAATTGCATTTTAACTAATCCTTTAGGGTAGAATAGGATGCAGCCCAATTTGCATCCAAAGCACGTGTTTTGATGCAGTGCTTTGGATGGAGTTTAAAGACACTCTTCGAAATGTGTTTGTATTCAGTTCAAAGATGCAATAAAAATGCAAGCCATTGCAAAATATCCCCGAAATTAATAAAAAGAATTTATTATTTGAGTAAAACAAAAATATTACGAACTTTATTACATTAACACAAATTATGACATTTCTTCATTAAATTCAGTCGCAACTGTTGTTGTTGTAATAGTGTTTTGTATTATATGTTTGTTGTTGTTGTAACAGTGTTTACTATTATGTTTGTATGTTCGTTCTTCTGTTCAATCTGGCTCTGGGTCTATATCCAATTCCAGGAAAATTGCTGCTTGGTTGGGATGTAGCCACAGATCCACTGGAGTTATATGAGTAGGTTTGGCGGGGCAGTTGAAAAGGTGCTTTGTGTCGTATGGGCCCATGCCGCATACTGGGCAGATGTCTTGCACGGCGCGATCGATTTCCGCACAATGAGAATTTAGGCGACTGCAATATCCTGAGCGTAGTTGAGCCAAAACTATTCTTGTTTGTCGTGGCAGCTGACGCTCCTCAGTTACCATAGATGGGGGATTTACTCCGAGAAATTTATTCACACTATATTTGCTTATGGCCTTAGCAACTGCATCCGTGTGAATACTATTTAAACCAGCTTGATTACCTGTTGATCTAGAGGTTCTCTCCTATATTGTTGGACCTCCCTCTCTAGAGCATGAATATCCTTCCTAATATGCCTGAATGTGTCGGGCCTAGCCAGTAGATGGTGATTGGGATGGCTCTCACGGTAACACCCAAGCAAGTACTGCAACGAAAGCATCTCATTAAGATGATTTACTCGAAGAATCTTTGCCTCCTCAATTCGTATCCCATAATCTCGGGGACCAAACTGGAGCCGCATAACTTACCACAGACCGACCTATCGCGTTATATGTGTGTGCATACATATACCTATGGCTCTGAGTCATCCCCAGATCCACTAGAGTAAGTTGAGTAGGTTTGGTGGTGTTTTGCACAGTGCCGTCGATCCTTGCCCAATATAAGTTTATACGGCTGCACCATCCCGAGCGTAGTTGATCCAAAACTATTCTGGTTTGTTTGGTTTGGCAGCAGAGGCTCTTCAGATGTGATTGATGGGGATGGGCTCCGAGGACCCCATTCAAACTTTAGCTGTTTATGCTTGTTGATCTAGAGGTTCTCTTTTGTAATCCTGGACCTCTTCTTCTAGATCATGAAGATTCTCCTTCATATCCCAGCAAAATTTGAAGGAAAGGGTTCCATGCGATGACGTGACTTCATGGTATCTTTTGCATTGGTTCAAACGAAGCTGTGAAAGATCTGATCTTTTCATCAGCATTTGAACCCATGCAAAGGTAGTCGTGCAAGATCCGATTTTTTTATCAGCATTTGAACCCATTCCTTCGATCCAATAGAGATAAATTTTGTATTTTTATTTATACACATTTTTCTAAATATATAAGATTAATTATTTACAATAGGCTTGATGTTGTCGGAGACTCGAAATCACAACCAACGTTGTTAAAACTCTCGTCGTAATGATAATGTCATTCCAAAGGGTTGGTGAAAATTACATGCCAAAGCATTGCTGGAAATTACATGCCAAAGCATTAGTAGAAATGATGGTGTAAATGTCATGCTTTGGATCCTAAAATGAGTAGCATCTTTTGGTGTCCACGCTCATATAAAATTCATCGATGAAGATGCTAAAAAGATGACATCCCAGATCACTTGCACCATGATTGAATGGCATCTTTGGCAGCGAACATTTTGCTGGGATGTTAAAGGCGTTTTTATATTTTTCTATATTGTCTTCCCATCGCCAGTTAAGATTACGACATGTTCTCCAACAGCACTCCCGTGCGCTTGTAGGAATGTACAAAAATTAAAATGTGAGAAATGTATGTCAATCTTTGGATTTCATTCGAATACGGTTAAAATGTAAGACGTTGGGTTGCCTTTTACACGACTCCGTTTGAACTGCATCCGGATGCATTTAAAATGTGAGAAATGGATGTCATTTGTTGGATCGCATCCGAATGCGCATAAAATTTGGGGAATGGAGTGCATTTTTTCACCACTCCGTTAGAACAGCATCTAAACATGCTGTGAAAAAACTAGTTTACATTGCACTACTTCCAATTAATTTTGCTGGGAATTCATGGTTTTTAACCCTCCACCATAGTATGGATTTTATATTAAATATGTTTAAATTAAAACAAGTAAACAAGAATTGCCGACAGAGATATATAAAATCTTAGCCCATGTCATTGAAACAATAAAAAACAGTAAGGACAGGATCAAAGTCGGGCGGGTCGACTATAAGATACCCTACACCACTGTGAATATGTAGAAAATATAAGGGAGATATACATAAATAAATCTGAACTGATTTCGATATAATATGGTACACTTATTACTGGACCAAATTCCATCACACCTTCCAAATTCCATCAAAATTGGACAGATATAGCGTGTTTAGTGTAGCAAATAGTGAAATCGGCTGATAATATATATGAGAGCTACATCCAAATCTCAACCGAATTAGATATAATTTGGCACATTTACTTTTATACCGAATTCCATATTTCATCGAAATCAAACATATATGTATAGCGTTTTTGGTGCAGCAAATATGTACGTGAAATCGGCCGAAAATATATATGGGACATATATCCAAATTTGAACCGATTTCAATATAATTTGACACATTTATTTCTAGGCCAAATTCAGTCACATATATATAGCGTATTTGGTGCAGGAATAAGTGAAATCGGCCGATAATAAATGGGAGCTATATGTAAATCTGAACCGAATTCGATATAATTTGGCACATTTATTTCTAGACCAAATTTTATAAAAATCGGATATATATATAGCGTGTTTGGTGCAGCAAATATGTGATGTCGGTCAAAAATATATATGGGACCTATATCCAAATCTGAACAGATTTCAATATGATTTGGTACATTTATTTCTAGATCGAATTCAGTCACACATTCTTAATTTCATCAGAAATGTTTGGTGCAGCAAATACGTCAAATCGGCAGAAAATATATATTGGAGCTACATCAAAATCTGAACCGGTTTCGATATAATTTGACACATTTATTTTTAGACCGAATTCAGTCACACATTCTATATTTCATCTAAATCAAACATATATAGCGTGTTAGGTGCTGCAAATATAAGAAATCGGCCAAAAATATATATGGGACCTATATCCAAATCTGAACCGATCTCAATATGAATTGGCACATTAATTTCTAGACCAAATTCAGTCACACATTCCTAATTTCATCAAAATCGGACATATATAGCCTGTTTGCTACAGCAAATACGTCAAATCGACCTTAAATATATATGAGAGCTTTATCCAAATCTGAACCGATTTCGATATAATTTGGTACGATTATTTTTAGACCGAACTCAGTCACACATTCCATATTTCATCGAAATCAAACATATATAGCGGGTTTGGTGCAGCAAATATGAGAAATATATATGGAGCTATATCAAAATCTAAATCGACTCAGAAGGTGAATTTATGTACATATGTATGTGCCTAGAAGGAACTATGGGTCCATCTCGTTTTTTTTGCATGTTACATACAAATGCACAAAGACATAATACACCTTACCACAGTGTGGTGTAGGGTATAAGAACCTACTGCCATTGTCCGGAGACGAAGTCGATTTTTAACGACTATCCAAGCAAAAAAAAAATCCTTACTAAATAATGGGGTTTTATAGTACTTTCTGGTAGTCTAAATATATACAAATCCCCCTAATAACCCTTACTTTAACAAGGGCATGTTGCATTGATTTACGAGTTATTCTATGACCACTAGAATAAATAGTTATTCTGTGGCTACTAAAAGTTGAAAAAATGAGCTAAAAAATAATATTTTTAGAACAGTTGAGGTGGACTTTGTTTTCAATTTCAACACAATTCGTCTTTTCATGTTATTTCATTTCGCTCTCTGCTGGATTTGATCATGCGAACTTCTGATTTGTAGCCGAATGCACTACACACTCGGTCACACGTACAAGCATTAAAATGCACCACTATTTGTTCTTTACCTGCCTGAGGTTACCACTTTTAACTTGCAAAGCGTTCTTTAACCCCAAAAAGTCGTAAAACTGGAAGGAATTTTTAAGACAGAGAGAGAATGGCGTTATCTTGTACCACAGGCTATTATACAAATTTCTTCGGGTAAAAAATGGTAGAACTAATTTTGCTACATGACAAAACAAAATTAAAAACATTGAAATGCAAAATAAAATTAAATTTTTCTGTTTTATTTTGACTTTGTTACCTGATCTACCATTTTCCGTCCCTTTACTTTCCTGGTAAAACAGGTCATGAGAGAGCAATTTTGGCAGTTTTCTCTTTTACCACTTTTACCATTAAAAAGTAAAAGAACAAAGCTCATGTTGCCAACAAAAAGCTCGCGTACCGACTGTGAACGTTGAACACACAACCCTAGGATTTGTAGCAGAAATTTCCGCTTCTAGTGGGTTATTACAAAATCAAAGCCTGTCAATGGAAGGAAAAGACGGTGCTCTTGAAACAACTTTAAATGGCAGGTGCTTGCACCTGGGGAGTTTTTGCGGATTCTGAAACTACGATGTTCATAGATGAGAAAAATCAAAATACAAAAAAATCGTCGGTGCGCTTTTTAAATAAATCGCGATTCAAGTTGACATTTTTAGGGTTTTCGATTTTGATTGGAAACCGCAAGTCCTGTCGAAATGGGACTTAAGAAAATGTTGTTGCTACGTTGTTGCTCTACAAGATTGTCATTTATGATAATTTCGTGGGTTTTACCGTTATCGAGATATACAAGTTCAAATTGTGGCAATGCATTGACTTTATCGCTACCTTATAAAGCAATGTCATAAATGGTGTGCATTAACTAACTTTAAGTGAAAACCGCTCACACCTGGGAAGTTTTTGCGGATTTTGAAACAGCAATGTTCATAGGTGATAAAAATACCAAAAACAAGAAAAAATCGCTGGAGGAATTTTTAAATAAATCGCCGTCAAAGTTCACATATTTAGGTTTTTTTTAGGTTTTCGCGATTTTGCTTGGAAACCAGTCCTATCGAAATGGGACTAAATAAAATGTTGTAGCAGTGAAAATTCTGTACAAGATTGACGTGCATAATATTTTTGTAGATTTTACCGTTTTTAAGATATAGAAGTTCAGATCAATCATTCAGATTTTTTTCTCAAGTCTTCAGGATTTTGCTTGAAAACCGCAAGTCCTATGCGCAGGGGACTAAAAAAATGTTGTAGCTGCGAAAATTCTCCACAAGATTGGCTTTCGTATCTTTTTCCTAGGTTGTATCATTTTTGAGATATATAAGTTTAAGTTGGGAAATTGTAGTCATGACACTATTTTATAAGGAGACGATACAGTCAGTGCATTGTCCCAATTTGAACTTCTATATTTTAAAAAACATTGAAACCAACGAAAATACCTTGAAGGTCAGTCTTGGAGAGAATTTTCATAGCTACAACATTGTATTTAGTCTTCTTCGGATAGGACTTGCGGTTTCAAAGCAAAATCGTAATAACTTAAAAAAAAACCATAACTTGAATCGCGATTTATTTTAAAAGCGCTCCGGCGATTTTTTTGTTTTTTTTTTTTTTGGTTTTTCTCATCTAGGAACATTGTAGTTTCAGAATCCGCAAAACTTCCCAGGTGTAAGCACCTTCCATTTAAAGTAGCTTCAAGAGTAGAGCTTTGGATCGTCAGAAATTTTAAAGGCTGATGATGGTTCCAGAGAGGAAAAAACCTATTGATTTTGGTGATGGTTAAATAATATTCAGGCGTCGGAATGTTCAAATATAAAAATATCTCCGATCTTCCAGTAGGGGTATTCCAAAAGCGAAGCCTGTGAATGAATTGTGCTACCAAGGTGGTCAAATACTTGAAATATGGACAAAGACGTTCAGATATTCCTATTTCTAATTTTGGAAATTTTATTTCCAATGCGGCCCCGTTCCGACTATAGCATTTGCTCACTTGTTTTTGTTGAATTGTATTAATTTATAACTTGATAGTTAAGATTTTTTAACACTTACGGTGTATTTGTTTGAATTCAGTACAGTCTTCCAAACATTTTCGTATGTCCTTGTTATATTCGGGTTCCGGTCTAATAATAAAGAAACGAAATAAACAGAATAAAATAAAGTTATTATAAATTGCAGTTGGTATAACAAATATGAGTTATTGACAAACAAATGATATATCAAATAATATATACAATGAAAAATCTTCTTCCTATGATTTTGGAGCTCTTAAATTTTTATACAAACGGTCATTGAAGCGAATGGTCGATGTATGCATTTGAGATACTTGTTGTACTTCAATGTTTTTACTAGTTCATACGTTACAAGTTGTTCGAACACCAAGAAACTATAATTTGTAATCGTTTGAGCTTTGTGGTTACACCTTTTGTTTGTTTTCAATTATATCGTTATATTTTGAAGGCAATTTTAACAAACATAAATATTTATTTACTAGAAAAGTGCCCGCTAGTTCGTATGCGGTGAGGATGTAAAAAACATATAAACATATTTTAATATAGAAATGCCGAACACTGAAAATGTTGTTGTATTAATTAAAACAATACAAAATAGTTTTAAGCTTACGTTTTATTATAATTCTATAATTTGTTACTTGTTAAAAAAAAGACTCAATAAATATGAATTTGAATTTGAAATTGTTGTATTAATATCAATTTTAATCAATATTTAATTTTATTTAAGTACTATTCGTACAACTTTAGTTCGATTTTCAAAAAAAAAAAAAAATAAAAAAAATCAGACATGTCTCACCATTACACATCAACAGCGAGCCCCATTTTTGGAGGCATTTAAATTAAGGGCTTTCTGTTCTTGTAAGTAAATAAACCGAAGTGCAATTTATGTACCTTTTACTACTTTTTGTAGCTATATAGTAGGTATTTCCAATACCGATTCAGCCATTAGTGACCCCCGTACAAAATGTCAGAATTTGTACGTTTTTTGTATTTGTTAAAAAAATAGTACTTTTCGTATATTTGGGTATAACACAATGTAACACGAAAATTATTAACCATATTCTGACACCGCAGCGTGATAGAAGACCAAAAAAATACCAACTTTTGAGGCTTTTTGATGCCAAAAGGGGTCATTTTGTCAGGATTATATATTCCACACTATTAGGAAATTTGAACTAATCTCAGAGGCAAAGTTGTATCACTTCTCAAAAAGAAAAAAGTTGTGAACACGTAAACTTCATCTTCTAGGCCAGAATCGTCAAGATGTAATTTCTTTTTACATCTTTTTTCTCGATCAAATTTGAAGCAAATAACCAACCAAAATGTACCTTTGATCTAAATAAACATCTTTTTAATACATACGAACTCTGTACAAACGGTTCTTAAAGCTCATAATAGCAAAAAAATTTGGATTTTTATTCAGTTTCCTCTGGTTCTGGTCCACCGTTCAATATTCAAGAAAACAATCATCTACAATAATGTAGCAAGGATATCAGTAAACAACTTTCAGGAACATACCAAATTGAGTACCATTTAGTAATTTTCGTATACTTACTTACTTAGCTGGCCCATTATAGAAATATGTTCTATAGGCCGAACTAAGAAAAGATCTCCATTTCTCTCTGTTTATTGCTTCTCTTTCTGGAATACCGCGCCTTGTCATCTCTTCATCCACTTCTTTGCGCCATCTATTCTTTGGCCTGCCAATTCTGCGTGCACCGCCATGTGGTCAGAATTTATACGCCTTTTTAGCGGGTTCATCATCGCTCATTCTTATTATTTGGCCTAGGCAACGCAATCGCTGCATCTCGATACGTTCAACAATATTGATGTCGTTGTATAACAGATACAGCTCGTGGTTCATACGAAGTCGATATTCACCGTCAACGCAGATAGGTCTGTAGATCTTTCGAAGAATTTTTCTCTCAAACACTCCAAGCACCGCCTTATCTACACTGGTAGTATCAGTGTTTTGTAAAGCGTTATTTTTGTTTGATGAGATGTGGCTTTGTTTTTAGACTGCTTACTTAAGCCAAAGTAGCATATGTTAGCCAATACAATTCTTCTTTTTATTTCACAACTGATGTCGTTTGTTGCGTTTACGGCGGTGCCGAGGTAGACGAAGTATTTTACTACCTCAAAATTATAGGAACCAACGTCAACAGTTGGCCCGATCTCTATGGACGCATTACGCGTCGACACCATCAACTTAGTCTTCCCACCGTTTACCGACAGACCCACTTTAGCAGATTCTCCTTAAACCTTCATAAAGGTATATGTTACTTCTTTTACTGATCGTCCCATGATATCTATATCATCAGCATAAGCAAGTAACATGTGGCTATTGGTGTAGATTGTGCCACTTCTTTTGACGTTTGCCTCTCGAATAACCTTCTCCAGCAGGATGTTGAAGAGATCACACGAGAGGCTGTCTCCTTGCCTGAAACCTCTTTTGATACAAAATTCTTCGGAGAGGTTCTTTCCTATTTTAACTGAGGATCTCATGTCAGTTAAATTCATTCTACAAAGCCGAATGAGCTTTGCGGGAATTTGAACAGCTCGGCTGCTAAGCCATCGGCTCCTGCTGCCTTATTATTCTTGAGCAGTTTTATTGCTGTTTCAACCTCATCTTGGCTGGGCGGTATACATTCAATACCATCTTATGGGATTGGATCTGTGGTATCTTCGTCGTCTTCGCTGGATACCAACAGTTTTGAAAAATGCTCTTTCCATATCCTTAGCACACTATCTGTATCAGTTACCATATTACCTTGCTCTACAGGAGGATGTGCCAGTGTTTCACTCTTTGGTAGAATTTTCGGACTTCATTCTGTCTCCTGTACATCTCGATTTGTTCACACTCCCGCTTTTCCATCTCTCTCTTTTTCCTGCGGAAAAGACGTTTCTCCTCTCTCCTTTTCTCCCGATACCTCTCTCGTGCGCTACGCGTTGCTACAGATTGTAAAGTAGCCCTATATGCTGCATTTTTCTCTTCGGTAGCATCACGACACTCCAGGTCATACCATGATTCCTTGGTGGAGGTCTCTGGTATCCAAGTACTGATTTTGCGGCTGTTTGCATGGTGTGGGCAATGTTTTACCATTGTCCTGATATGTTATCGGGACGAGAAGTGCTTTGATTAAGCAGGTGGGTCAGTTGAGTGGAATATGCTGTGTGTATCTGTTGTGATTGCAGTTTGCCGATGTCCAACTTCCGTGTTGTGTCTTTTCGCACGTTGTTTGCAACGTTTAATCTGGTACGTACCTTTGCTGCAACAAGGTAGTGGTCCGAGTCTATGTTTGCACCTCGGAACGATCGTACATCCAACACGCTTGATGCATGTCTTCCATCTATCACAACGTGATCAATTTGATATCTTGTTCATTGATCTGTAGACAGCTAGGTGCCCTTATGAATATCGAGATGCTTAAATCTGGTACTGCTAACTACCATGTTTCTTGCAGCTGCAAAGTCTATCAGCCCCATACCATTGTCAGATGTTTCACTGTGGAGACTGAAATTCTTGACTGTTGGGCCAAAGATATTGTCCTTTCCAATTTTGGCATTAAAATCGCCTAGTATAATTTTAATGTCACGGGCAGGGCAACTTTCATAAGTTTCTTCTAAGCGCTCGTAAAATATATCTCTTCGTCCTTGTCTTCAGTGAGAGCATGAGCGCAAATAAAACTGATGTTGAAGAATTTTGCTCTTAATCGAATTGCAGCGAGTCTTTTTCCCTGGGATGAAGCTGAATACCAGATGTTTTAACCTCCGACCAACTACAAATCCGCAACCAAACTCATGCTTTGTGTCATGGCAGCTATAATACAGTGCGTCACCTTTAGGTGTTGTTGTGACGCCTTTCCCGTTCCATTGTATTTCCCGTCGACATTGTATTTTTCAAGTACATCTGCCAATGAGTAAACTGCACCTTCTCTATAAAGAGTTCGAACATTCCAGGTGCAGATTCGCAGATCATGGACTTAAAACGTTGGCGGTGTTCGTCAACTTTAGAGGGTTTTGTTTCTTTCTTTTCTTTCGTTTTTTCATAGTAGGCTGTATTTTCTGGAGGAGGGTTGCGAACCCGACGCCCAAACGCCCGTTCAACGGGGAGGTTAGTGTCCACTTGAAATGAAAGAGGACCAAGATAAATCCTGGGCTTTGCCATGTTCAAGCCGGTCAGGACTGTTCCTGGGTATCTTCTATCCCCTACGTCACCCATGTTTTGGTATAGCTCCCATATACAATTTTTAACCGAACTAGCTGTATCTTGACACTTGAGGTTCTCTGTGGTCATGAAAATTCTCCACCAAAAATCGAACTAGCTTCCACATAACAGTATCTCCGGATTTTCGGTATTTTGAGGGTCTTAGCTATAATTTTAAACCGAACTAGCTGCAACGTGACATTTGTGGTTCTCAGTGGTTACGAAACTTCTTCACTACAAATCGTCAACATAGGACCATGGTTTGGTATAGCTCCCATATAACGGTACATCCCGATTTTCGGTATCTTGAGGGGTTTAGCTACAATTTTTAACCGAACAACCTGTAAATTGTCATATGTGGTTCATTATGGCCACGAAACATATTCACCAAAAATCGTCAATATAGGTCCATATTTTGGTATAGCTCCCATATAACGGTACCTCCCGATTTTCGGTGTTTTGAGGGTTTTAGTTACAATTTTTAACAGAAATACTTATAATTTGACATTTGAGGTTATTAGTGGCCACGAAACTTCTCCATCAAAAATCGTCAATATAGGTCCATGTTTTGGTATAGCTCTCATATAACGGTACCTTCAGATTTTCTGTATTTTTGAAGATTTTAGCTACAATTTCACTATGCGACACGAAAATTATTAACCATATTTTGACACCGCAGCGTGATAGAAGACCAAAAATAAGAAGACACGTGTCCCGGCGTTTTTCCCTATCATTTCAACTTTCGCGGTTATTGCCCCCAAATACCTAAAGCTTTGATGTCAAAAGCGATCATATTGCCAGGCACATATCTTCTAAACCGCTTGGAATTTTGGATTACTCTTGGAGGCAAGGTTGTGGCTTTTGTCCTAAAGAATAATAATTGTGAACACATAAAATCCATTTACCTTCATCATCAAGGTCAAGGTCAAATTTCCATTATATTTTTTGTCGTATTTTGGTCTGCAGATATCAAACCGATCAAAATTGAAGCAAACAACCTACTAAAAAATGTTCCTTAGATCTCAATAAACAACTTTCTAATATGAACTCTGTAGAAACGGTTCTTAATTGCCAAAATAGCTAAACAAATGCTATTTTTATCATCTTTTCTCGGTATCCGCTCCATAGATACTAAACCGTCCAAAATTTAAAAAAAACAATTAACAACAATAATGTAGCACACATATCAGCAAACAACTTTCTGGAATATTCGAAATGTCTATGAACGGTTCTTAAATGCGAAAATTGCCAAAAAAAATTTTGAAAATATTAGATTTTTATCCTTCTTATACCCTCCACCATAGTATGGAGGGTATATTAAGTTTGTCATTCCGTTTGTAACACATCGAACTAATCATTTGCGACCCTATAAAGTATATATATTCTTGATCAGGATAAAATTCTAAGACGATCTAGCCATGTCCGTCTGTCCGTCTGTTGTAATCACTCTAGCGTCCGCAATAATTGAGATAGAGTGCTGAAATTTTGCACCCGTGGGTCTTTTTTCCATAGGCAGGTCAAGTTCGAAGATGGGCTATATTGGTCCACTCTTTGGTATAGCCCCCATATAACGGTACCTCCGGATTTGAGGTATTTTGACGTTCTTCGCCACATTTGCAGACCGAATTAGCTATAATTTGGCACTTAGGGTTCCTAATGATCAATAAACTTATATCCCGAAGGATATGGGTATAGGTCCATGTTTTGGTATAGTCCTCATATAACGGTACCTCCCGATTTTCGGTATTTTGAGAATTTTAGCCACAATTTGTAACCGAACTATCTGCAATTTGACATTTGAGGTTCTCAGTGGTCATTAAACATCTCCACCAAACATCGTCAACATAGGTTCATGTTTTGGTATAGCCCCCATATATCGGTACCTCCCGATTTTCGGTATTTTGAGAATTTTAGCTACAATTTTTAACCGAACTAGCTGCAATTTGCCACTTGAGGTTCTCAGTGGTCATGAAATATCTCCACCAAACATCGTCAACATAGGTCAATGTTTTGGTATAGCCCCCATATAACGGTACCTCCCGATTTTCTGTATTTTGAGAATTTTAGCCACAATTTGTAACCGAACTATCTGCAATTTGACATTTGAGGTTCTCAGTGGTCACTAAACATCTCCACCAAACATCGTCAACATAGGTCCATGTTATGGTATAGCCCCCATATAACGGTTCCTCCCGATTTTCGGTATTTTGAGAATTTTAGCCACAATTTGTAACCGAACTATCTGCAATTTGAGATTTGAGGTTCTCAGTGGTCATGAAAAATCTCCACCAAACATCGTCAACATAGGGCCATGTTTTGGTATGGCCCCCTTATAACCGTACCTCCCGATTTTCGGTATTTTGAGCATTTTATTTAAAATTTTTAACCGAACTAGCTGCAATTTGATATTTGAGGTTCTCAGTGGTCATAAAACATCTCCACGAAAAATCGTCAACATAGGTAAATGTTTTGGTATAGCCCCCATATAACGGTACCTCCCGATTTTCGGTATTTTGAGAATTTTAGCCACAATTTGTAACCGAACTATCTGCAATTTGACATTTGAGGTTCTCAGTGGTCATTAAACATCTCCACCAAACATCGTCAACATAGGTCCATGTGTTGGTATAGCCCCCATATATCGGTACCTCCCGATTTTCGGTATTTTGAGAATTTTAGCTGCAATTTTTAACCGTACTAGCTGTAATGATCGGTATTTTGAAAATTTTAGCTACAATTTTGTCTATTCAAAAATAATCGTCAATATAGGTCCATGTTTTAGTATATCCCCCCATATAACTGTACCTTCCGATTTTCGGGAATTTTCAGTGGTCACGAAATTTCTTCACTAAAATTCGTCAACATGGGCCCATTTTTGACTCTTGAAGTTCCCTGCAGCTATAAAACTTTTCCGCCAATAAATTTAAAGATAGGTTGACTCTTTGATATAGCCCCGTAGGTGGTACCTTTCACCTAGCTGAACACATTTTTTTAGATTAGATTAGATAACACTGTGCAACAAAATGGAGGTGAAAGTCAGGGGCAGGGAAAATTCATCTTCGGGAAGAAAGGCCTTGGTGAGTATATTATGAACCCCGAAGGACAGATCCGCCGTGAGTCGAACTTCCGCGTTAAGGCGTGATGAAATTTTTGTTAGAGACCCTGTGGGCCATCAGGAATTAGCGTTATATCATTGTTAACTGTTGCTTAAGAGCTCTACAAAAACGACAAACAAAGATATAATGCTAATTCATGATGGCTTACAGGGTCTCTTGCAAAAACTTCATCACGCCATAACACGGAAGTTCGACTCACGGCGCATCTTTCCTTCGGGGTTTTTAATATACACACACCAATGGCTTTCATCTCCAAAAGGAAATATCTCTGCCCCAACATTTGTTTTCACAGTGTAATTTAAGCAATAGTGGGAGGCAGTAGGCGTCTATCCATTGTCGAAAAGTTTTTCAACCTAAAATTGTGAAAGGACCCTAATTATTCCATTTTAATTAAGACTATTTTATGGTGGAGGGTATAAAAAGTTCGGCCCGGCCGAACTTAACGACTTTTTACTTGTTTCTTTTGTTCTGGTCCACAGATACCGAACCGCCCAAAAATAAAGGATACAGTCAACTACAAAAATGTACCTCAGATTTCAATAAACCACTTTCTAGAACATATAAAGATTCTATTTTTTTTTTTAATTTGGGAGCTGTTCCTTATACATTTATGTCCACCACTCTTGTCCTTTCTTTTACAGCTATGCCATACTAAGCGGACGGCAAAGCTGTCCGAATCGTTTGTACTTTTTTAGACTAATTTCCCATTTACTTTTCCCCACACCTGCCAACATTCCACGATTTAAAATTATAACCCTTTTTTGATGTCCTTGGAATTAAAACAGATGTTACCATCTGTCCATTAGCGTTTGTTTATACAAAATTACAATTATCGATAATTTGTTTTAATTAAAAAGTTCGTCAACATAACCACGAAAGCATTAAAACAAACAAGGAAATGTGCCACGAAAACAAGCGAACATTTTGTCAATCTCAGGAGCCACTAAACAGACCCTTCCCCCGTTTACTTACCTGTTAACATGAATAGCGACTTTCACATTACGTTTTTCAACGAAGCGTGAAAGTTTACTAAAACCTTTTAACTTTTTAATGAAACCAAAATTATGACGTGACTTGGCTGATGACATTGTCGTCGTCGTCCCCATCCTTGCTCTCTTCTCCGATGTCGTGTTTGTGTTGATTTAACGATTATGGGTTTTAATTATTAAAGGACACACTTTTCATAACAGTTTTCCAAAAATATTTACAAAATTAACGGTGATGTAATGATGGTGCTGGTTGTGACGTTTATTTAGATTGCAGACTATGTTGACTATGTCTTAACCCAAACGGAAGTGTTTTATGACTGTTCACCAGGTAGTAGATTTAAGCAAACTAAAGCAAAGTATAAAGTGTTATAAATTTGTTTTTGTTGCTGTTCAAAAATGCTATTAGGAAAAAACAAACAAATGGAAATTTAAAAAGCAACCCTGAACACACTCACTCACACTAACGCTCACTCATTTACAAGTCCTGTTAATCTTTTTTGTTTTCAATGAAACAACGGCTGCAACCTAAAACTTTAATGGTTCTTAATGTGGTTTTTTTGCCAACTTCTTTTTGCAGATCTTAGCCATTTATAAGCCAGGTCAGTTTTTCTTTTTGCGTGTCTGCTCAACGGCGTTTAATAAGGACACCAAATTAAAGTGACACCAAAGAGGCAAACAAAAAATTTCTTCATCATCAGTTTAATGCTCACGTGCACGAATCACTTAATGTATTTTTTTGTGTGTTAATACCCTATACTCGGGCAATGTGGGTAGTCTATTTTAAAAATGTAAACGTTTCGAACTTTTGTCACAATCACCACGCAGATGTAGTGTTAATATTGTGCTATGGAAACCTTTCACTAAAACTTAGTTACATTTTAAAATCAGTACATATGTCGTATTTGTATTGATATTTTGTGTTGGGAGCAACATATTCTGGAAATGCCTGCTTCGGAATCTTTTGGTCCGTGCTATGATAGAAGAAAATGCAGGACCGAGGAAATAGTGGATTTTATGATAGTGGTAGTGCAGGAAAAACATTTTTACAACAACGAAATCTGGAAGGATCGGACCAGAAGTGGATGTGGGGGATTAGCCTTCTTATGCACCAGTCTTGCTTTCAGTAGTGGGATTCTGTAACTCATTTTTGCTATTACCGACAAAAATCGGTAAAATTAAATCGCGAAATTATGACTAAAAACATAAAGACAAGTTGGCATCACTGTTTGTGTCGGTAGAGGCTAGCGACTACTTTTTATTCATCGTTAACCGAAAATTTTCGTTAATTATCGAAATTATAAGCATTTAAATTTTACCGACAATAATCGATATCAGCAAAAATGATTTACAGAATCCCACTACAGAAAAGGTCTAAAGAAGTACCCCTTCTTTCAAAAAGTTCAATAGAAGCGTCCTTCGTCCAGGAAGGGTCTACAGAAGCACTCTTTTTATCAGGAAAGGTCTATAGAAGCACCATTTTTTCAGGAAGGGTCTATAGAAGCACCCTCTTTCTTTCAGAAGGGTCTTTGAGAAAGGGTCTATAGAAGCACCCTCTTTCTTTCAGAAGGGTATTTGAGGAAGGGTCTATAGAAGCACCCTTCCTTTAAGCAAATGTCAATAGAAGCACCATTTCATTCAGAAAAGGTCTGCATAAGCACCATTTCATTCAGAAAAGGTCTGCATAAGCACCCTTTCTTTTGGAAAGGGTCTATAGAAGCACCCTTTCTTTCGGAAAGGGTCTATAGAAGCACCCTTTCTTTCGGAAAAGGTCTAAAAAAGCACCCTTTCTTCTGAAAGGGTCTATAGAAGCACCCTTTCATTCAGAAAGGATCTATAGAAGCACCCTTTCATTCAGAAAGGATCTATAGAAGCACCCTTTCATTCAGAAAGGATCTATAGAAGCACCGTTTCTTTAAGAAAGGGTCTATAGAAGCACCCTTTCTTTCGGAAAGGGTCTATAGAATCACCCTTTCATTCAGAAAGGATCTATAGAAGCACCGTTTCTTTAAGAAAGGGTCTATAGAAGCACCCTTTTATTCAGAAAGGGTCTATAGAATCACCATTTCTTTAAGAAGGGGTCTATCGAAGCACCTTTTCTTTAATAAAAGTTCTATAGAATCACCCTTTCTTTCAGAGAGGATCTGTAGAAGCCCCATTTCTTTCAGAAAGAATCTATAGAATCACCCTTTCTTTAAGAAAAATTCTAAAGAAACAACCCTTTCTTTCAGAAAGGATCTACAGATGTGCCCTTTCTTTAAGATAGGATCTATAGAAGCGCCCTTTCTTTAAGATAAGATCTATAGAAGCGCACTTTCTTTAAGATAGGATCTTTATAAGCTCCCTTTCTTTAAGATAGGATCTTTATAAGCGCCCTTTCTTTAAGATAGGATCTTTAGAAGCACCCTTTCTTTTTACGATAGGATCTTTAGAAGCACCCTTTCTTTTTACGATAGGATCTTTAGAAGCACCCTTTCTATAAGAAAATTTCTATAGAAGCACCCTTTCTATAAGAAAATTTCTATAGAAGCACCCTTTCATTCAGAAAAGGTCTGCAGAAACACCCTTTCTTTCGGAAAGGGTCTATAAAAGCACCCTTTCTTTCGGTAAGGGTCTATAAAAGCACCCTTTCTTTCGGTAAGGGTCTATAGAAGCACCCTTTCTTTGAGAGAGGATCTATAGAAGCACCCTTTCTTTCAGATAGAATCTATAGAAACACAGTTTCTTTAAGAAAAGTTTTATAGAAGCATCCTTTCTTTCAGAAGCACCCTCTCTTTCAGAGAGGATCTATAGAAGCGCCATTTCTTTCGGAAAGGGTCTATAGAAGCACCCTTTCTTTCGGAAAGGGTCTATAGAAGCACCCTTTCTTTCGGAAAGGGTCTATAGAAGCACCCTTTCTTTCGGAAAGGGTCTATAGAAGCACCCTTTCTTTCGGAAAGGGTCTATAGAAGCACCCTTTCTTTCGGAATGGGTCTATAGAAGCACCCTTTCTTTCGGAATGGGTCTATAGAAGCACCCTTTCTTTCGGAAAGGGTCTATAGAAGCACCCTTTCTTTCGGAATGGGTCTATAGAAGCATCCTTTCATTCAGAAAGGGTCTATAAAAGCACCCTTTCTTTAAGAAAGGGTCTATAGAAGCACCCTTTCTTTGAGAAAAGTTCTATAGAAGCACCCTTTCTTTCAGAGAGGATCTGTAGAAGCCTTTTTTTTTAAATAGAATTTATAGAAGCACCCTTACTTTAAGAAAAGTTCTATAGAAGCATCCTTTCTTTAAGAAAAATTCTATAGAAGCATCCTTTCTTTCCGAAAGGGTCTATAAAAGCATTCTTTCTTTCAGAAAGGGTCTATAGAAGTACCCTTTCTTTAAGAAAAGAAGTACCCTTTCCTTAAGAAAAGAAGCACCCTTTCTTTGAGAGAGGATCTATAGAAGCACCATTTCTTTGAGAGAGGATCTATAGAAGCACGCTTTCCTTAAGAAAAGTTCTATAGAAGCACCCTTTCTTTCAGATAGAATCTATAGAAACACAGTTTCTTTAAGAAAAGTTTTATAGAAGCATCCTTTCTTTCAGAAGCACCCTTTCTTTAAGAAAAGTTCTATAGAAGCACCCTGTCTTTCAGAGAGGAAGGGTCTATTTGAGGAAGGGTCTATTGAAGCACCCTTTATTTCAAGAAGGGTCTATAGAAGCACCCTTTATTTCAGAAAGGGTCTATAGAAGCACCCTTTATTTCAGAAAGGGTCTATAGAAGCACCCTTTATTTTAGGAAGGGTCCATAGAAGCACCCTTTATTTCAGGAAGGGTCTATAGAAGCACCCTTTATTTCAGGAAGGGTCTATAGAAGCACCCTATATTTCAGGATGGGTCTATAGAATCACCCTTTATTTGAGGAAGGGTATATAGAAGCACCCTTTATTTCAGGAAGGGTCTATAGAAGCACCCTTTATTTGAGGAAGGGTCTATAGAAGCACCCCTTATTTCAGGAAGGGTCAATAGAAGCGCCCTTTCTATCAGAAAGGGTCTATAGAAGATCCAATTCTTTCAGAGAGGGTCTATAGAAACGCCCTTTCTTTAAGGACGGGTCTATAGAAGCACCCTTTCTTTCAAAAGGATCTTTCGGAAAGGGTCAATAGAAGCACCATTTATTTCTGGAACGGTCTTTCAGCAAGGGTCAATAGAAGCGCCCTTTATTTCTGTAAGGGTCTATAGAAGCGCCCTTTATTTCTAGACGGGTCTATAGAAGTACCATTTATTTCTGGAAGGGTCTATAGAAGCACCCTTTATTTCAGGAAGAGTCTATTGAAGCACTCTTTTTTCAGAAAAGGTTTATGTAAAACACCCTTTCCTTCAGAAATCGTCTATAGAAGAACCTTATATTTCAGAAAGTTTCTACTTATTACTTATACATACCTATTACACTGAGCCTGGTTCTAATATGGGGTTAGCCGTCAGGATTGGGATTGCCGAGGTAGACTTGCTAAACGTATACATGCCGCCGAGAAATGTCTGTACTCCAAGTTTTATGCTTAAAATTAGTTCGCTTTTTGAAGGACCCAAGTGTCTCAATCAACAGACCGCCCGATTTTATCGCTTAAAATGGGGAGGCTAATTGGACTTATTTCAGAGAGTTCACTAATCACCGCTTCGGAGATCAACCCAACCCTTTTGATTTTCGGGTAGCAGAAATGACTTCCCGAGACATCATCACTGCTACAACCGCTCCCCATATACCTGTTGGTCGACAATCCGAAGTGAGACCAAATTAGCAAATGAGCGTGAATAGCTTCCCCGTCAATCCCTAGAGTCAGTGAGCTGACACTCGAAGATAACAGGTTGGCCGGTGGGCCTGTGCGAAACTAGTGACTAAATCATCTTCAAAGTTGCAACTTTGGAGCAGGAATATATAAATCATCCAAAGCGTTGGGGCCTGATAGTATAGCCATAGTAATGCTGAAACGGAGAGAATTTAGTATCCCACCAAAGTTCTCAAACTGTCGCTAGTCACCCACATCGAGCCGGAAGTCTGGAAAATGGGCAGGTTGGTTTCGCTACTGAAGCCAGCCAAGGATGTCGGCGTTTTTCGCACTTGGCTTCAGTGTCATACAGTTGCCGATAATCAGCATGGGTTCAAAAATAAGGACAGCACGACAATAGCGCTGCATCCACACATATTAATCGAGGGCTCAACCAGAACAAGACTGGCGATAGGACAGACTTGGTGGCCCTCTAATTATCAAAAACTTTTGAGGTTCAACGTTACAACGTTACAAGAGATAACCTCAAGGTCAACAAGCCTATCAAGCAGATTTAAACAGCATCCACACAGATGCAGTCGCAGATGCCATAAACAACTATCGTGCAAATGAGATCGTCGGAGAACATCCCCCATCTATCGCAGCTGAGGAGCGTCAGCGTAGTAGTAGTTTTGGAAGCCGCCTAAATTCCTATAGAGCATGAATCTATGACACCGTGCAAAACATTCGCTTAACATGGGCCACGGGCCCGGACGACACTCTGAATATTTTCAACTAAGATGTCAAAATGTCAAATACAAATCAATTAAAATCGTTGAAATAAGTAAAATTGGTGATCCCCTTACGAATGTGGGGG
This sequence comes from Musca autumnalis, assembly GCF_047663935.1. NCBI lineage: Eukaryota > Metazoa > Arthropoda > Insecta > Diptera > Muscidae > Musca > Musca autumnalis. The sequence continues at coordinate 19,349,659 of NW_027411977.1, forward strand.
CTATATCAAAAGGTAGAACTAAACACGACGACAATTCCATTGTTGCATTACTTGAAGTAGCAATTTCAGTTGTAACGGTGTAGTGTGTATGAGCGATGCTGCCTACCACCTACAATATTTGTTATCTGTTTTTGTGACTTTGTCTTATTGCTTTAACCAGATTTAAGTTGGTTCGTTAGTCTCCTTGTTGGTGTTATTTTTTATTATTGTAGCCTTGAACTTGAAAATCAGAAGTGTTGACGTTTTTGCAGCGCTTTTCACAAAAAAAAATCTTACTTTATTTATTTTCGTGACGAAAATGTTTTCTCATTTTCTCTTAATGGCTGGTTATTATGAACCGTGTTTATTCACACAACCCAGCAAACAAATAAATCTTTAAAATTTTACAAGACAAAACAATTTACATTACTCATTATTAATTAGTGGGTAACGACGGCACAATGGTGTGTGTCCAACTACATTTTTAAACATTTTTTGTACATTTTACTTGAAAAAGTTCAAATTTTGTACGTTGAGATTCCTCACCAAATGGTGCCATCTCCACAAATATTAATCGAGGACTCAACCACGGCAAACAGTGCGATAGAACAGTGATGCTGCCGCCTGACTTACCAAAAGTCTTGGATAGTATCAAACACTCGACGCTGTTTGAAGACATTGAGCAGACTATCATTCGGACAGGTTTAAAACGTTAGATAATCAATTACGAGTATATGTTATTATATTCATGAACAAGAAGTCCAAGACCCTAGAGTAAAAGAAGTAATTCATTATGTTGGGGTGATATTTCTGGAACTATTTACCTTTCCTGTATTCCACCTTACGATCTTGGTGTCAGGTTCACTTCCTGATGTGATTTGTGAACTGCTGAACTCCTATTTGACCGATCTTACAACGTTTTAAAAACAAGTAAAAAATCGTTGTACCCACCATAAAATAGCCTTAATTAAAATGGAATAATTAGTTTCCTTTCACAATTTTAGCTTGACAAATTTTTCGACCACGGATACCCCAAATGTCTAAATTAACCAATTTCATCTAAAAATGTGTTCTGCCAGATGAAAGGTACTACGGGGCTATATCAAAGTGTGGACCTACCTTTAGAATTTTTGGTGGAAAATTTTTATAATGCTGGGGACCTCAAAACTAAAATTACGGTTAGTTCCGTTAAACAGTGTAGCTAAGACCCTTAAAATACCGAAAACAGGGAGGTAATGCTATATGGAAGCAATACCAAAACATGGACCTATGTTGACGATTTTTAGTGAAGAAGTTTCGTGACCACTGAAAACTTGAAATGTCACATTACAGCTAGTTCGATTTTTGGTGGGGACGTTTCGTGACCACTGAAAACCTCAAATGTCAAATTAGAGCTAGTTCGGTTAAAAATTGCAGCTAAAATCCTCAATGTACCGAAAATCGGGAGGTAACGTTATTGAGGGCTATACCAAAACATGGATATTTGCCCATAATTTTTGGAGTATAAGTTTGTTGATCGCTAAGAACTCTTAAATGTCGAATTATAGCTAATTCTTTTTGAAAATGTTACTGAAAACGGCCGGTACCGTTATATTGGGGCTATACCAAAACGTGGACCGATATAGCCCATCATCAACATGCACACAAAATTCGCATCTTTCCAAAATTTCAGCGTCCTATCTCCATTTTTGTGGATGCTAGAGTGCTTACAACAGACGGACGGACATACATAGATCGAGTCAGAATTTTACCCTGATCAAGAATATACATATATACTTTATAAATGATTATTTCAATGCGGTACAAACGGAAAAACAAAATTAATATATCCTATATGAAGTGTGTTGAAATTGATAACAAATTCCAACTCAACTGTTCTAAAAATATATTTTTTGCTTATTTTTAACTTCTAGTGGCCACAGCATAACAAGTAATTCAGTCAACATGCCCTTGTTAAAATAATGGGTTTGTATAATAACAAGTAATAAAGTGCCAGCCGGCTTTGCCGACAGAGGTATAACCTCAACCTGTGTGAGTTTAAACTTTCATCTATGGACAATATAGAATTTACGCAACCAAAATCCTTTACCGCCATAATTTAGGCGTTTTCACATTTTGTGACACTGTTCGGACGTGAACTTGGCGACAAAAATGTATGTATTATGGATATGAGTGTTCTTTTTAATTTCAAATACAAAACTAAATTTTATTTTATGAAAATATTTTTGTTTACATTTTTCACATAGTTATAGTAGTTCTTCCAGATCTTAGTACTCGAGTTTGAATGTCAGGTGGAACTAGAGATGGACAGTGGGTAAATACCCAATGGGTAAATACCCGGTAAATTGGGTAAATACCGGGTAAATACCCATTTGTGGGTATTTATTTGGGTATTTACTATATTGAATCGCCAACATCTTAGACCCTATTTCTGGGTTTAGGTTATGAAATCGTTTCAAAATGGATAGTTTTACAATACTTTAAACCAGTGGGTAAATACTTGGGTAAATACCCGAGTATTTACCCAAGTGTTGGGTAAAAACTCTTTAACTGTCGAACCACTTGACGTAGGTTGACGAAATTTGGCTCCAAACTTTCTTATATCAATAGTATTACAGGTATTGAAAATGGAGTCCCTGGGTCCATGTTTTGATATAGCCCCCATATAGTCGTACCTCCCGATTTGAGGTATTTTTCACCTATTAGCCACATTTTACAACTAAATTGGCTGTAATTTGGCAGAATGAGTCCTCAATGAGTATTAAATATCCTCGCAAACATTTCTCAACGTAGGTCCACGTTTTCTTATAGCCTCCATATAAGGGTACCCCGATTTCGAGTATTTACCCAAATATTGGGTAAAAACTCTTTATTTGCCGAGCCACTTGACGTAAGCTAACAAAATTTGGCTCAAAACTTCTTCTTCTTCTTCTTTATTTACTCATCCGTTATTCGGATATTGGTGATCGTACAATAATATTTCAATGATACATATATGATATTAAGTATATATTTATAATTATTTGTTGTTACACAATGATGTTCAGCTCCCTGTTCTTAGCGGCTTGTAAAAGTGTGTATTCATCATTATAGCCGGTCCATGTCTGGATATTTTTGAGCCAGGTTGTTTCTTTTCTACCTCTTCCGCGCTTTCTGTCGATTTTTGCCTTAAGGATTGTCTGTAGAATCTTGTATTTGTTATTTCTAAGTATGTGTCCAAGGTATGAGACTTTACGCTTTTTTATTGTTGAGATTAGCTGTCGGTTCACATTCATCCGTCTAAGTACTTCGTCATTTGATATTTTTGAAGTCCAGGGTATTTTCAGTACTCGTCGGAATGTCCACATTTCAAAAGCTGCCAATTTTCTTTGATCGGACATTTTAAGTGTCCAGACTTCGGAAGCATATAAGAGGACTGACCAAACATAGCACTTGATAAATCTTATTTTTGTTGTCACATTTATGTCGTGACAACATCTCTCGCTATTTCTATCCGGCTGTTAATTTCTTTTGAGTAGTCCCAACGGTCATTTATTAGTACTCCCAGATATTTAAATGTGTGTACCCTCTCGATTTCCGTTTCCTTTATGGTAAGCTTCACGTTGCGATGGTCGTTTTTTCTGCTTACTATCATGTATTTAGTTTTTTTTCATATTAATTTTTAACCCATACTTTTCACTTGTGAGTGCCAATTTTTCTATAAGTTTCTGTAGACCTGATATGCTCTCAGCCAGTAGTGTGTTGTCGTCTGCATATCTTATATTATTCACAATATATCCATTTATTTTTATTCCAATATTTCCTCCATCTAGCGTTTCTTGAAATATTTTTTCCGAGTACACGTTGAATAGTAATGGGACAGTATGCATCCCTGTCTAACTCCTTTTGAGATAATAATTTCATCACTTTGTTCACCATTGACGTCGATTCGTGCTTTTTGGTTCCAATACAAATTTTTAATACATCGTAATTCTTTTCCTTGTACTCCGATAGATGTCAAAATGTTCATTAATTTATCATGGTTAACCGTATCGAAGGCTTTCTCATAATCGATGAAGCAGATGAAAAAATCTTTTTGGGCTTCTCTGCATTTCTGGACTAAGACTTGTAAACAGAATAGAGCTTCTCGGGTACCCATCCCTTCCTTAAACCCAAACTGCGTTTTTCCCATAGCATGTTCGCACTTGCTATATATTCGTTGATGTATTATTTTTAGGAATACTTTCAGTACGTGACTCATTAAACTTATTAATCTGAATTCACAACATCGTTTTGCATTGTTTTTCTTGGGAATGGCTATGAAAGTAGATTTGAGCCAATCTTCTGGATATTGTCCAGTGTCGTATACATGGTTAAAAAGGGTGATGAGGAGTTCTTTATTGCTGGAATCTATTAGCTTTAAGACTTCAGAGGGTATTTCATCTGGTCCTGTGGCTTTTTTATCTTTTAGAGTTTGTACGGCGCGTTCTACTTCTAATCTTGTTATTGATGATCCAACTAGATAATTGCTTATATTATTCTCAAGAGGTGCTCGCTGCTCATCCATGAAAAGTTTTTCTATATAATCTTTCCATATAGTCTTTCTTCCCTCCATATCAAACACTGCTTCATTATTATCATTAAATATAATTGCACTTGTCTTTCTTCCATACGTCCCCGCAGATTCCTTTATCTTTTTATGTAGGTTAAAGTCGTCATGTATGGACTGTAAAAATTCAATTTCTTGATATTTTCTATTTAGTTGGTCATTTTTTACTGCGCGGATTGCCGATCTTATTTCTTTGTTTATTTCCCAGTACCTTTCTTAATATTTTTATTTTTATGTCTAGTTCTTTCTTCCCGAAGTTCTCGAATTTCGTCTGTTATCCAGTCTTCAGTTCTTGCCATTGATCGGTTTCCCAGGATGCTTTTAGTTACTGTGTTTATAGTAGTTTTTAGGTTGTTCCACAGTAGATCCGGATTGTCTTCCTTGATGTTTTCTAATTCTCCATTGATTTAATGTTGCAGTTCGTTTTTTATGGTAGGATCGCTAAGTTTTCCGATATCGATTTTTGGCTGGGTTTTCTTTTTCCGTATAAGCGCGAGTTTGAGGCGCAGTTTTGAGACCAATAGATTGTGGTCTGTTGGAACATCTGCACCTGGATATGTTGTACACTTGGAAACACAGGAGTTATATCTTTTGTTTATCAATATATAGTCTATTTGATTTCTTACTATATGTCCATGGTTGTCTTGCGGTGATTTCCATGTGTATAATCTCCTGGGGTGTAGACGATAAAATGTGTTCATGATCTTCATATTGTTTTCTTGGCAGAATTGGATAAGTCGGTCACCTCCTTCGTTTCGGCCTCCAAGACCATATTTCCCAGTGATGTCTTTAACTTTATCGTTACCAACCTTCGCATTAAAATCACCTAGTATAATATTTATTTCATGACTTTTTGTCATTCTTAATAGTTGTGAAATGTTGTTATAGAATTCCTCGATGTCATTGGCATTTGCATCGCATGTGGGAGCATAAATTTGGATTATGTTGATGTTTATTGGTTTTGTCATTATTTTGAGTAGGATGAATCTATCTGATAGTGGAACATACCCAGTTACGCATGAGGCTATGTGGTTTTTTAAAATGATACACACTCCATTTCTATGAAGGCCGCGCTGATTTCCTGAGTGGTAAACAGTGACATTTTCTGATCTAAAATCACAACTGTCCTTCCACCATGTTTCGCTAACACCTAATATGTCTATTTTAAGACGATTCATTTCACTGATGGTGTTGTTCAGTTTTCCAGTTTCATAACGACTTCGGACATTCCATGTCCCAATTGTTAATTTTTGTTTGGTTTTACCTCCGGGGATTCTTAGCACCCTCTCTTGGCCGGAGACTGAGGGCCGTGTATTTTGCGTTGTATTGTTCATGTTGTACGATTTTCAAGGGATGTTACTTCAGTGGTTTCCCGTTGCCTTCTGAAGGGTTTATAGTTTTCCGTCTACATATTCCGCCGCTCCAATGGAGTACAGACGCTGTTTGCTGCCGCCGAATCTCGATCAAAACTTGCTTATATCAATAGTATTAAAGGTGTTGAAAATGGAGTCCCTGGGTCCATGTTTTGGTATAGCCCCCATATAGCCGTACCTCCCGATTTAAGGTATTTTTTACCTATTAGCCTCATTTTACAATCATACTGACTGTAATTTGGTACAGTGAGTTTCCCTTATGTATAAAATATCCTTGCAAAAAATTGTGAACGTAGGACTACGTTTTCTTGTAACCCGAATATGGGTTTCTGAAATCGGGAGTTACGGCTATATGGGGGCTATATCAAAACGTGGGCCCAGAGAACCCATTACTATTGATATAAGAAAGTTTTGAGCCAAATTTCGTCAACCTACGTCAAGTGGTTCGACAGTTAAAGAGTTTTTACCCAACACTTGGGTAAATACTCGGGTATTTACCCAAGTATTTACCCACTGGTTTAAAGTATTGTAAAACTATCCATTTTGAAACGATTTCATAACCTAAACCCAGAAATAGCGTCTAAGATGTTGTATTGGTGATTCAATATAGTAAATACCCAAATAAATACACACAAATGGGTATTTATCCGGTATTTACCCACCGTGTGGGTATTTACCGGGTAAATACCATCTCTAGGTGGAACAGCAAGTAGTGGTGATTTGTCCGCTGGAATGTCGTCATTTAAAATTGATGAACCGATATCATTTTTTGCTTCCCATTTACGTCGACCAGAAAAGTTTTCTCCCCTTTGGATATAACAGGGAATGGTCCGGTGCAATGCAGTTCCCACAGCATCATTTCTGATGAAAACAAATTTTGCTTGTTTTAATGCTTCCGGTTCATAAACTTTAGAATTGCCATGACGGTGCACCTTCGTTGCTTTTATATTATTCATATCAGCCTTGAATTGCGTAACCCAATCTGAAGTTATTTTCGTGGTTTTTGATTCCGCAAAAAGTTCACCAGGCAACGTTAACTCCATGCCATAAACTGAAGCTGCAGGCGAAACGTTCAAATCGTGGTTAATAGATGTACGCAATCTCAACATTACTATCGGTAAGACCTCTGACCAACGCTTTTTTACGTGACACATTATAGACGATTTAAGTGTTCGATGCCAACGTTCAATTTGACCATTGGGTTGCGGGTGGTAAGACGTAGTATGAGTGACACGAACTCCAATAAATTTTGAAAATTCTCGGAACAATGCAGATTCGAACTGTCGTCCTTGATCTGTCACTACTTCAGAAGACACTCCAAACCTAGATATCTATCCACTAAAAAATTATGTCTTGTAACGGAAGAGCCTCGGCCCATCTCGTAAATCTATCAATACATGTTAGACAGTATCTATACCCTTCCGACGGTGGAAGAGGTCCAATTATATCAATGCTTACTACCTTAAATCGCTGGTCAAGAACCTTGACTTGCTGGCACTTTAAACTTGACCTGGCCCAATTTGAAGTTTCTTTCCGCATATTTGGCCATACAAACCTATCCGATATCATCTTAATTGAAGATTTTGAGCCGGGATGTGATATGTTGTGTATCATGTCGAATACTTGTTTTCGGAAACGAGGTGTGATTTACGGTCTTGCTTTGGATGTTGATACATCACAAACGATTTCTTTCTTCGATGTAGGAATTTCAAATGATTTCAGGTCTAGATTTGATGGTAATGCTCGTGTAAGCAAACATTTGAGTTCTTCGTCTTTCGCTTGATCTTCAACTAGATCTGAATAATTCAAGGAAGTTGGAAACTGCCGTGACTTTATCTTTTTCAGGTACATGGCGAATATCCACAGTATGCTGTCCAATAAAATCTAAGTGACGTAGCTGACGAGGAGATGCTTTATTTTGACGCTGATTAAAAGCAAATGTAGGCGGTTTATGATCAGTTTATATGCAAAATTGATGTCCTTCAAGAAAATGTTGGAAATACTTAACTCCTGAGTATGCCACCAAAAGTTCGCGATCATAAGCCCTATAACGTGTTTGCGTCTCAGATAATTTCTTGGAGTATAATCCGAGAGGTTTCCATTCACCATCTATTAGTTGTTGGAGAACAGCCCCCATAACAGTATCAGACGCGTCAACCCATAAAGATGTTTGTGGTTCTTGCACTCTTCAAATGATTTGCGTAATTCCGGTGTACAAATCATTAGCGTTTTATCGTTTTTCTTTTGGCCACTTTCTGCGGCACTTAACGTTGCTTGAGCTTGAGAGGCTTTCGGAATAAAACGTCGATAAAAATTGATCACTCCCAAGAATCGAATTAATTCATTAATTTATACTGAAGAATTGCAGATTCACGTTCTGGACTTGTAATAAGGCCATCTGGAGTAGCACAGTATCCCAAAAATTCAAGAAAATCCTTGCCAAACTCGCTTTTTTCATTGTTGATAGTTACGCCATTTTCTTGTAACCGGGAGAATATTTGCCGTAGATGATTTTTGTGTTCTTCTTCATTTTCAGACGCCACAAGTATATCATCAATATAAGCGAAACAGAAGTGAAGTCCTCGTAAAACCTCATTAATAAAGCGTTGGAATGTTTGCGCAGCGTTCGTGACACCAAATGGCATACGCGTAAATTCTAAAAATTCAAAGGGCGTAATTATCGCAGTCTTTGGGACGTCGTCCTCAGCTACTGGAATCTGAATGTACGCTTTGACCAAATCAATTTTGGAAAATACTTTCTTACCAGCCAGCATATATCCGAAGTCCTGGATAATCGCTACCGGGTAACGATCGGGAACAGTTATTTTATAAAAGAGAACACATGGGCGGCATATGCCGTCTTCTTTGGGAACCATATGTAATGGAATTGCCCAAGGACTTGCTGATGGTCTGCATATTCCCAACTGCATCATGTAATCGAATTCATCTTTAGAGATCTTTAGCTTTTAAGGAGATAATATCCATGCTTTAACGGAAACTACTTGTCCTTTCGTATCAATATGATGTGTTATATGATGTTTAAGCGGGCGTAACTTGATACTCGGGGTAGTGACATCAACAAATTCAGAAACAATAGAATTATACTTTCCTGGGACATCCGAAAATACCACTTTAAGGTTCGTCGTTGAATCAATGAGCTGATTATTTTTAACATCCACAAGAAGTCCAAAATGTTTCAAAAAGGCTGACCCAATTGTTGGCTGTGCGACATCAACAACAATAAAAGACCAGAGAAATTTTCGTCGAAGACCAATGTTGCAATTTACAACTTTTGTTCCATACGTTCGTATTATCGTATTTTTTGCTGCATACAACACAAATGATTTCTGTGGACACTTTTTATCTTCACTCGTCGGTGGTATAACTGAAATGTCGGCTCCGGTATCTATAAGGTACCTGTACTTCGATTTTGTATCTTGAATGAACAGATGACCAGGAGACTTATCTGTAGGCCACTCTCATCCGTCACCGTAGATGAGGTGCTTAATTGTTTTCCGATGGTTCGAAGGAGCTGGGCGACAGACATTTTGTAGCCTTCTTGCCGAACTTGAAATGGTACCAGCATATGGAAGATCTTGTCCGGGAATTGCTTCTTGAGCGGCCATAATTCGTTTCTATTCTATCTTCCCTCACCGACAATATAGCCTTTGTTGTTTGAGGTAGGCGTTGAATCCACAATGTATTCAAAAGCTCTTCAGACACTTTTCCGCTTGCCAATTCTCTCATTACTCTCAACAATCCGGAGGGCTTTTTGTCACCAATACATATTTTTCCAATAATTGCCGTAGCCTCTTTTCTTTCGATTCCATAAATTCGTTCAGCAACGTCTTCTTGAGCGTCTCATATTTGTCCTTCGCTGGGGGACTTACGATGTTGCTTTCCATGGACCCAACTTTCATTCCTTCTGTTACAAATCGGGATTCCAATTGGATAAACCATAGCTTTGGATTTTGTCGCCAAAATCCATTGAATTATTTTCGGTTGACATGTTTTAAAATTTTTGTTACCAATGTAGTATGGATATGAGTGTTATTTTTAATTTAAAATACAAAACTAAATTTTATTTTAGGAAAATATTTTTGCTTACATTTTTTACATAGGAATAATTCTTAGCCTACTTAATATTTTTTTTTTATTTTTGATAGCACAGTTACTGCTTGTAGTAAGTTCCACCACATGTATATTTGGATAAAAGCTCAAAAGTGTTGCGGAGGATGAACCAGAAGGAGTGCATCAGATTCGGCAGCAGTTCTTAAACTTCACATTTTCGAAATTTTGTGTGCCAGGTACACGAATAAGTTGACATATATAGTACATATTCGAACTTGATCTACAACTGTAGTAATAATACGATGTGCATAGTATGGACCACATCGGTTACTGCCTTCAAGAGTTATCGTGCGCACCATATTAGCGAAATATTATGAACTTTTGTGGGGCAGGTATCTGAAACTAAGTTTTGACAAAATATTACGATGTTCAAAATTTGAACCAAATCGTTCGGAAGTTATCGTGCGCATCAGCCACCAAGACGGTTATGTCTGAATCGACTCCAATTGTCTGAAACGGATTTGGTGCAAACATACTTGGGGTGTAAAGCCGTTATTTCGATGAGGCATAATTTTGGTCGTATCTTTGGCCTAATGGGTAAAAAAACCCATTATTTAGTAAGATTTTTGTTGCTGGTGTATGCTAATGATTGTACAATATTGACGTCGAAATGAGGCTTCCGTTGAAGATATTGGTCGATTATGTCCTAAAGTCCGACCACTAATTACCCCATAGAACCATACCTCCTGATATTAGGTATTTTGAAGGTTTTAGCCACATTAACTTACCGAAATGTCTAAAATTTGGAATTTAATCTTCTTAGAGGCTACAGAAGTTTGTCAGTATAAGTCCACATTTTTATGGACCTATGCATAGACCGGTTCCTCCCTATTTTCGGTGTTTTGGACGTAGTTAGTTTAGTGGTAGCTAGTCTTCTTTGGATTAAAAAACATTCCCCTAGAAATTTGTAAACATAAGTCCAGGTTTTGATGTATTCGCCATAGAACGGTACGTTCCGATTTCCGGCATTTTGAAGGTTTTAGTTACATTATCTTATCGAAATGGCTGAAATTTGATATTTGGTCTTCTTTTGGGCTACAAAACTAAACAAGCAAACAAATTGTGGTGTACCTTTCAGAATCGGCCGTCCTACGTTGCTCAAACGGAATATCGTTACATGATCAGTATTGCCGAAGAAACATTCGACCATTTGCTTCGAAATGCGCTTTCCACGAACATTTTTTTTTTGGATTTTACACGTCTTCGAAGACCCGTCTTACATACTCCTTCTGTAATAATCCACCTCGAAAATAGGTGGCATGCCGCTGATGGTAACTTTTCTCAGCATGAAGACATAAGCTTAGGTATTGTTGTGGGAATAACAACTGTTGCAATGTTAACTGGGTAATGCAATATTTCAAAAAAAAAGGTATTTTGTGTAATGAAGTGACACATACATCTTAGAATTCATATAAACTTTTTATTTTTTTGGTCAGTCAGAGGCGACAGAGTGCTTAATCCTGCTTTGTATTTAATGACATACATATAAAGAAAGAGAACAAAAAACCAAAATCGGCCAAGTAGATTAGAGAACAAAGCATGTTGCATTGTTTAAGGATTTTATTTATTTTTTATTTTAACTGGAGATATGCTGCTAGAATTGGTATTATTTTAAGAAAAAAAACTATGCCAAAAATTATTACAACTATTTACTTATTAAAAATTAAATATTTTTTCTCCATTTTTCCACCAACGAATTTATTTGCTACCAGCCAACTGTTTTTGATGTTCCAAATTTTGTAGTAGACTTTCGCAGTTCCACAGATTGGTTGGCTCGTAAAATTGTATTAGGACCAGTTCGTAGGTGACAATTGTTCCCGCCACCTAAAAAAATAAGACAAAAGAGAAAATAAGAAAATATTGCTAGTCATTATTTCCATTATTAAAAACAGTCTTTAAATAAATTTATTATTAAAATGTATTTTAATTATTGGAAATAAAAAGGTCAAAAAATCAGAAATAATACATTATTAAAAAATTTAAATAAAATGCAACAAAAGTTAATAAGAAGCTTATTTTGTATTGTTGTCTTATTAGGACTAAGGTTGTATTTGATCTATTATGACCTAGGAGGATTTGTATTAAAAAATTATACCTAGCGAAGTTACACATTTCCAACCAATATGCCACGATTGTTTCGCTGGTGATAATTGAACTTATCAGGCGCTATCATTATACGACATTATCGTACAATTCATGAAGGAAAAACCTATGGTATGGTGAATTAATACAACAAATTTTTCAGTGGTCACCAATTTCATATTAAATATTATTTATTTGTGATTTTGTTATGTTTTTCGACCTTTTAATCCAATTATTAAAAATAAAAATTATCTTCGAGCTTCCAGCATTGTTTAATATCCTTCCGCATACGAAGTAGCGGGCAATTTGCTAGTAACAGACAAAATTAAATAATGGATTGCTGGACTTTAGTGCATTTGGTGCGGAAACTTTTTTCGCGATAGAGGAATAATAACATCGTATTTCATGACATCGTTTCATCTCTAAACGGCTATGCGGTGGTATTTTTTCTTTTTGCAAAAATTGCAAAAAAGTTATAACCCTAATGTATAGGGATGGATTCATGGTTCCTTGACTTTCGAAGGGGCGGGGTACTTCCCTTTTCCATAATTAAAAAGCGTCATATCTTTATGAATAAAAATAAAATGCCGTCATAGCCCAACTTAGGTTTTTATGGAAAGAAAATGTTACCACGCCCTGAAATTGTCGGGATGGCCCTAGAAAACAGGCCACATATTTTATTGAATTCCAGAGGGGGCGGGATGCGATATTTTTTAAAACGCCAAAACTGCGAATGTATTGGTTTAAAAATGTATGATTTAATCTACAATTCTTTGGGGCCTAAAGACCCGACCTTACTTACTTAGCTGGCCCATTACAGAACATTTGTTCCATAGGAACTACGAAAAGACCTGCATTCCTCTCTAATTGTTGCTTCGCACTCTGGAATACCGCGTCTTTTCATCTCTTCATCCACTTGTTTGCGCCATCTATTCCTTGGTCTGCCAATTCTGCGTGCACCGCCAAGCGCTCCGTATTTATACGCCTTTTTAGCGGGTTCATCTTCGCTCATTCTTATGATCTGGCCTAGCCAACGCAATCGCTGCATCTCGATACGTTTAACAATATTGATGTCGTTGTATAGCAGATACAGCTCGCGGTTCATACGACGTCGATATTCACCGTCAACGCAGATTGGTCCGTAGATCTTTCGAAGAATTTTTTTTCTCAAACACGTCTAGCACTGCCGTAGCTGGTTGCGCAAGTAATCAGGCTTCGGAGCCATACATCAAAACGGGTAGTATCAGTGTTTTGTACAGCGTTATCTTTGTTTGACGAGTTATGGCTTTGGTTTTAAAGTGCTTACTTAAGCCAAAGTAGCATCTGTTGGTCAATACAATTCTTCTTTTTATTTCACAACTGATGTCATTTGTTGTGTTTACGGAGGTGCCGAGGTAGACGACCTACGACCTTCGACCATCATAAATGTATCAGTTACTTCTTTTACTGATCGCCCCATGATGTCTATATCATCAGCATAAGCATAACCCAGCAAAAATTTGGTAAGCACATGTCATTACTTCTTGCATTACCGGGTAATGAGTGCTCATTACACTCCGCATTATCAGACAGTATATATATCAGAGTGAGGCAGAGAACATTTTTGGGTCTCTCTTGTGCTCTCAATGAGCGTAAATTTGTTGTTGTTCACAACGTGTTAGCATCTACACAGGCTGTGAGCGATAACAAATTTACGCTCACATAGAGCACATGGGCTCTCTTGTGAGTCACAATGCCTCCTCCTGATATATATGACAGTTTACACATAACTAGTTACTTCCTTACTTACTACTAACTTACTAAGAAATGAGTATGGTGGCACAGAGCTAGTGTGTCCGACTACAAAATCTAGAGTTGTGTGTTCAACGCTCAGCGTCGGCATGGGTGTTTGTTGTTTACAAAATTACAAAAACATGTTGATGTACATGGATGAGTTATACCAGCCCTTGTTGTTCGTGCGAGTGGCCTAGTGTGTAGTGTGTTTGGCTACAAATCAGAAGTTTGTGTGTTCAAAACTAGCATGTATCGAATGAAAAAGAAAAAAACAAAAAAAGTGTAGTGTTGAATTTGAATATAATTTCACCTAATTTTTTTCTAAAAATAGAACTATGCTTTTTAGCTTCTTTTCGAATGCCGGTATGTGGTTAAGTATGTACTTAAAAAACATATTTAAGGAAGTACTTCCTTCCTATGACATCCCCATGTAAAAATAATGACTTTTACGGTATATTTGTAAGTAGTTACTACTGCCAAATTTTACTGAATAAAGTCATTACTTAGTAATGACTTTCTTTGCTGGGAAGCAAGTAACATGTGGCTATTGGTGTAGATTGTGCCACTTCTTTTGACGTTTGCCTCTCGTATAACCTTTTCCAGCAGGATGTTGAAGAGATCACACGAAAGGCTGTCTCCTTGTCTGAAACCTCTTTTGGTACAAAACTCTTCGGAGAGGTTCTTTCCTATTTTAACTGAGGATCTCGTGTCAGTTAAAGTCATTTTACAAAGCCAAATGAGCTTTGCGGTGATACCAAATTCATACATTTCTTGGAATACCTTTGAACGCAGTGGGCTGTCGAAGGCTGTTTTATAATCGACAAAAAGGTGGTAGGTGTCGATCTGCATCTCTTGGGTCTTTTCCAGGATTTGCCGCAGGGTAAATATCTTGTCAATGATGGACTTGCCAGGTCTAAAGCCGCATTGGTATGGCCCAATTATCTCGTTGACCCTAGGCTTTAGTCGTTCGCAGAATGTCCCTGACACGATCTTGTAGGCAATAGGGAGTAGACTTATGCACCTGTAGTTGGAGTCTTATTTACTTTCTTGTAGACGGAATATCCTGAGGTTCCAATCGTCGGGTACTCGTTCTTCCTGCCAGATGGTGCTAACTAACTGATGAATACACCTTATCAGCGTGTCGCCTCCGGTTTTGAACAGCTCTGCTCGTAAGCTATCGGCTTCTGCTGCCTTATTATTCTTCAGCCGATTTATTTGCCTTCTTTACCTCTTCTTGGCTTGGCGGTATACATTCAATACCATCTTCTGGGATTGGGTCTGTGGTATTTCGCCGTCTTCGCTGCTATTGGATACCAACATTTTTGAAAAATGTTCTTTCCATATCCTGAGCACACCATCTATATCAGTTACCAAATTACCTTGCTGGTCTCTACAGGAAAATGCGCCTGTACCAAAGCCATCAGTTTAATGGTTGACTCTTTGGTAGAATTTTCGGACTTCATTCTGATTCCTGTACATCTCGATTTTTTCACACTCCCGCTTTTCCATATCTCTATTTTTCCTTCGGAAAAGACGTTTCTCCTCTCTCCTTTTCTACCGATATCTCTCTCGTGCGCTACGCGTTGCTACGGATTGTAAAGTAGCCCTATATGCCGCATTTTTATCTTCGGTGGCAGCACGACACTTCTGATCATACCATGGATTCCTTGGTGGAGGTCTCTGGTATCCAAGTATGGATTTTGCGGCTGTTTGCATGGAGTGGGCAATGCTTTGCCATTGCGCTGATATGTTATCGGGATGAGGAGTGCATTGATTAAGCAGTTGGGCTAGTTGAGTGGAATATGCTGTGGTTATCTGTTGTGATTGCAGCTTACCGATGTCTTACTTTCGTGCTGTGTCTCTTCGTACTTTGTTTGCTACGTTTAACACGCTCGATGAATGTCTTCCATCTATCACAACGTGATCAATTTGATTTCTTATTTTCTGATCTGGAGACAGCCAAGTGCCCTTATGGATGACTAGATGTTGAAATCTGGTGCTGCTAACTACCATGTTTTTTGCCGCTGCGAAGTCTATCAGCCTCATACCATTGTCAGATGTTTCACTGTGGATACTGAATTTTTCGACTGTTGGGCCAAAGATATTTTCCTTTCCAATTTTGGCATTAAAATCGCCTAGAAAAATGTTAATGTCATGGGCAGGACAACGGTCATATGTTTCTTCTAAGCTCTCATAAAATATGTCTTTGGTCAGTTCGACCTTGTCTTCAGTGGGTGTATGAGCGCAAATAAAGCTGATGTTGAAGAATTTTGCTTTTATTCGAACTGTAGCAAGTCTTTCATTCACTGGTGTGAAGCTGGAGGCCCGGTGTTTTAACCTCCGACCAACTACAATTCCGCAACTAAACTCATGCACCTATAATACAGTGCGTCACCTTTAGGTGTTGTTGTGACGCCTTTCCCATTCCATTGTGTTTCCTGTATGGCAGTAATGTCGGCCTTGCACTTCCAGTGCATCTGCTAATGCGTAAACTGCACCTTCTCTATAAAAGTGCGAACATTCCATGTGCAGATTCGCAGATCATGGTCCTTAAAACGTTTGCCGGGTTCGTCAACTTTAGAGGGATTTGTTATACCCTCAGCCTTTAGGCTAAAGAGGGTATATACACTTTGATACGATGAAAATGTGCCTCATCGAAATAATAGTTTTAGACCCCAAGTATGTTTGGACGAAATGTGTTTCAGACAATTTGGAGTCGATCTAGCCATGTCCGTCCG
The DNA here is from genome assembly GCF_047663935.1 of Musca autumnalis. Classification (NCBI taxonomy): domain Eukaryota; kingdom Metazoa; phylum Arthropoda; class Insecta; order Diptera; family Muscidae; genus Musca; species Musca autumnalis. Next base: position 19,366,323 of record NW_027411977.1, read on the forward strand.
TCTGTCTGTCTGTCTGTCCTGCTGGCTGGAGCGCACGATAATTCTCGAACGGATGAACCGATTAGGTTCAAATTTTGGCTTTCGTAATATTTTGCCCAAACTTAGTTTAAGTTCGAAGATGGGCTATATCGGTCCACTCCTTCCGGTACCTCCCCCCCAAAAGTTCAAAAATGTTCGGAAAATTTGTACGCACGATAACTCTTGAAGGGGGTAACCGATTTGGTTCATACATTGCCCATCGTGAAATATGTACCAGACTTAGATGAGGTCCCAATATGGACCCAATAGGTCTACTCCTTCGGGTACCTCCCACACAAAATATCGGATAAGTTCAGTTTAGGACCTGCTCTCGAATCGCCTTGATTTTTGTTTTAGCAACTTGTATTCACTGCCCTCCATACGACGGTACAAGTTTCATCAGGGGCAAGTCCAAACTTCCTGAGAAAATAGCCGGAAAGTTTCACAAAACCCCTATGACACAGTGTGAGGTAGTTGGAGCGTAAGATAACTCTCCAACGGATCTGCTGATTGGGTCCTTAGTAATATTTTGTCCAAACATAGTTTAAGCTAGAAGATAAGCCATATCGGTCCACTCTCTTAGGTACCTCCCCCGCAAAAGTTCAAAAAAGTTCGGAAAAATTGTTTGTACGGTAACTCTTGAAGGGAGTGGCCGAATTGGTCTACACTTTACACATCCTAATATATCTACCAGATATAGATCAGGTTCAAATATGGGCTATATATGTCCACTCCATCCGGTACCTCCCACACAAAATTTCGGATAAGTTCACTTTAAAACCTGATATCGAATAACTTTGATTTTTGCTCAAGCAACTTGCATTCGCTGCCTCAATTACGATGGTAAAAGTTTTTATAGGGGCATACTTCTTGAACAGACAGCCCGAAGAGTGTAAAAACCCCCTATGGCACCATATGTTGTGGCTGGAGATCCACTTCAATAACGGTCAATGTCGATCCATTCCTTTTAGTATCTCCTCCGCAAAACTTTTGATCTTTAATCCTAATCAACATTTTGGGAAAAAATTGTTTCAATATATACAGGCTGAGGGTATATCTCTGTCGGCATAGCCGACTGATACTTTTTTACTTGTTTTTCTTTTCTTTTGTTTTCTTATAGTAGGCTGCTTTTTCTAGGGGAGGATTACTAACCCTGCGCCCAAACCCAACTTCTTAATGTTCTTATGGGTGAACGCGCGGCGCATTTTAGCTCACTACCTTCAACGGGTGTTCAAGGCAGCTACCACAGGTGACACCACGGGGAGGTCAGTGTCCAGTTAATTTTCGAGACAACGGTCGTTGCACCCCCGATCTAGAATAACGATATACATATTTACATATATCGCAGGGGACATGGACGATCATAAATCCTAAACAGCATCAATGAACAAAAAATAAAAACCTGAAAAAGTCCGTAAGAGAAAAGAAAGGTTACATTTAAATTAAAAATTTGATAAACCTGAATAATGGGCGCAGGGAATGCAAGTTCTTACAATAAAAATCAAAGCGATTCGAGAATTGGACTTAAACTGATTTTTTCTGAAATTTTGTTTGGGAAATACTCAAAGGAGTTGACATACATAGTCCATACTTGAACCTGATCTACGTCTCGTAGAAGTATTACGATGTGCAGTATGGACCAAATCGGTTACTTCCTTCAAGAGTTATCGGGGGTAAATTTTTTCGAACATTTTTGTTCTTTTGTGGGGAGGTACCTGAATGAGTGAACCTAAGTATATGGTCGATCTTCGAACTTAAACTATGTTTGGACAAAATATTAGGAAGGCCAAATCGGATTAGAACGAATCAATTGATACGTTTGAGACTTATCGGCTACACCAGCCAGCCAGACACATAGACGGACATGGCTAAATCGACTTCAAATTGTCTGAAAAGGATTTCGTCCAAACATACTTGGGGTTAACTCTATTTCGATGAGGCATAATTTACCCGTTTGAAAGTGTTAGCATAAATGTTAATGATATAAAAATATAAATTAAAAATACGAAATTTGCAGCTAATCGAGGTCCAATTTCACAAGCAAATTCTCTTGTATAGCAACTTTAATATATATGTGTGGCATATCAAATTTAAACATCCACTTCACGTGCTTCAACATCTTCCTTTTTAATAAAAAATAAAAGCATTTGCTCCTTACAAATCTGACAAATAAGCATTCATCTCAGCAAAAAAAAAAGAATTTCTAACAGGTTTCAATTGTCATTTTGTTGTTATTCTTCATTCCTTTATCTTATCTCCTTGACTACCTAAGATTCAATGAAACCATTCAAGGCTACACATGCACAATAATTTACTTTATTATAATGTCAATAAATGACAATGGGAGGACCATTCAAGGACGCACTGCCTTTAAGTGGAGCAACAAAAAAAATTCTATTACAAATTTCTTGCAATGGCTTAGTGATGTGCTAACCCCTTAACCTACATTTGGGCTTAACATAATCACACCTTCAAATACCGCATACTTAGTTAAGAATTAATTTACTTCTCCTAGTCGCTTCTATTGTCAAGCATCCCAGTGGACCAAAAACTTGTCTATTCAACATCTCCCCTTCTACTTCGAATGGAAGATATTCCAAAGTGTCAACAACAACAGCAATGGCAACAATGAATGAAATACCAACTGGTTGTTCTGTAATCTGAAATACTCCTCCACTGCACTTTATTGAAATATTCCAATTGGAATTTCATTTAGGAAAAAAAGAAAGAAATTAATTGAATTTCTGAAATCCAGCATTACAATGGTCATCAAGTCGGAGTCAGTTAGTCTGTATTAAGGCCAATTGAGTCTGTATTAAAGCCAAAGAAATGTTGTGCAAATATTTCAGGGAATCCACATTATGAGCAACTTATATAAATGATGAAGAGGACGGACAATGATGATGATGGCGCGACGGAATGTCCATTGGCGACCACAATCAACTTACACTCAAAACCAGTTTTCTTGTTAGATGAAAGAATTTCATGCCACTCAATGCAACCAAATCACTGCTAATGTCCGAGGCAAAACGTTTGGCTTCCAAACACCAGGATTCCTTTGGTACCGAACGTAGTACGCGTAAGGGTTTACGTGACTCGTCATAAACGTCTGCTGAATACAGTGACACCGCCAAGGAACGTAGAAATAGGAAAATCAATGAGAAATAAAAGTAGACCATGGAAACGGCTGAAGGCATATTACTGCAAGGAAAAATAGGCAAAAAAAAATCATGGTATATAATAAAGGATCCATTGAGTATTCGAAGAAAATGTACAAATATATTTATGCCATTCCCCCTACCCCTGATTTACTTACTTTCTGCTCTTCAGTAACTGTACACAAATAAAATATAAATTATTTGAAAAGGACATCATGGTAATCATTGAAATGGCATTGTCCACCTTTTCGCACAGGATGCAAACATTGCGATACTGTACACGTCGTTCGGCCCAAAAGACTGCAGGCATTTGCTGTAGAAAATGATACAACCCAGCAAAAATACTCATTACAAAACTCTCCACTAACCAACTATTTTAACAAGGGCATGTCGCTCGAAATAAGTAGTTATTTTTTAACCACTTAAATAAGTAGTTGAAGAAGTAGTTACTAAAATTCGTAACTATTTATTTAAGTGATCAAAAATAACTACTTATTTCGAGTGGCCAAAAATAAATATTTATTTCGGGCGACATGCCCCTGTTAAAATAATGCATTAGTACGGGGTTTTGTAAAGAATTTTTTTGCTAGGAACACATAAAGATAATAACAAACGTAAAATATAGTAAAAAGTACGCTCACATAGGGCAAATATTTCCCAAAATATGTCAAATATATTTTTCACATAAATTGACCACCAAGTGTCACTTCAAGGCACTATAAGAAAAGATTTGATTTTAGGAAAACATAGTCGGATCAAATATTTGCCTATTGTGACCTGTGATTTACACTTACCTTATTTTTAAACTTTTCCAAATTATCATTGATCTGCTTAAACAAACATGTCAGGCCAATGCTCATTAACATCACAAATACATCCATATAATTCCAAATAAATGTCGACATAATATTCAACAATTTACCATACCAACCTAACAAATAGGAATATGGAAATATGTAGAACAGATGATCGCTGGCAATTAGGAGGAAATTTTTCACCGGGTCGCTGGTGACGCCGCAACGAGCAGCATAGTAAATCGCCTGAGTGACACTTAACAAATGTTCAGCTGTGTGGTTGGGTGGTAATGATGTCAAATTTAGAATGAAAAGAAATATTTTGAAAATTAAATGCAGTCCAAGGCAATTATTTCAGATTTGGTAGCTACATGTATTCTTTCGGCCACTTCGCCAGCTTAATTTTTCTCTACAAAATAATTTCAAACAAGTAAGAAATCACGGTGCGCCTGAGCCAACGTGGCAAAAATCAAAAAACAAAATCGCTGGAGCACTTTAAAAAGAGCTTACAGTGGAGAATTCTACAAAATTTTCTTTAGTCCCATTTCGAAACCCTAAAGAGGCGATACAGCCAGTACAGTGCGCCAATTTGAACTTCTATATCTCAAAGTCAGGAATGTAAAATGAAAAATACAAATACTCTGCTTTGCTTAACACCTAGAAGACTCTACTGCTGGAAATCCCCCCAAGACAGAAATGGAAATATAATAAGAAACTAAATTGTCTTTATTATTGTCAATATGGTAAACATGTACAACAAACAAACATATACAGCGGTCATAGGAATAATGTGGAACATATTTGGGACGAATAAAACAACCTGGGAAATTACAAAAGATCAAAAAAACAAAGGCTGGGTGACAAATGAAATACAAGAACTGCTTAGCGAAAGACGACGATACAAAAACTCATCCTCCCAAATATCCTATTTTTGTAGATGCTATTTTTGTAGATGCTAAAGTGACTACTACAGACGGACGGACGGACATGCATAGATCGACTCAGAATTTTACCCTGATCAAGACTATATATACTTTATAGGGTCAAACGTGATTATTTCATGCGTTACAAACCGAAAGACAAATTTAACATACCATCCATAATATGGTGGAGTGTATAAAAAAATATAACGATAGTACAAAGACTTAAGAAGCAAACTTTGTTGATTTTCATAACCACAATGGCCTAATGTTGCCCGCTGACAACATTCAGTAACTACCTAACCGCGAGGAATTGACAAGTTTTTCTTTGCAGGGGACTTACTTTTTGCGAATACTAATTATAATAAATATGAAAAAAAATTTTATCTCTACCGAAAAAATCGGGGTTCAAAGGGTTAAAGCTGCTGACATGAAAAAACTAGAAGCCTTCCAAATGTGGATTTATCGAAGAGTATTAAAAATACCTTACATTGCACACGTAACAATTTTCGAAGTACTAACAAAAATGAACCAACGGAGAGAACTTGTATCTGTCGCACAGTGGTTCAGAATCGTTTTTTCCTGTTCAAAATTCTGTAACTTTTGAACGGATAGAGATATTTTCAAAATTATTTTTTTGTTAGACAGATAACACAATCAGCTTTCAGATGAATTATAAGCGGTCAAATTCGGTCTGTGGAGAAAATCAATTTTTTCAAAAATTAAAAAAAATAATTCTTGGGTTTTCATAAAACTTATATAACTCGTATAAAAACTCATATACCCAAAAATGTTAATTTGTGTCAAAAAGCTGTAATTCATATAGATACAGTATAAAAAAACACAAATTTTTACCCATGTAATTTCAAGAAAATGAAAAAGTGTTAAACGGACGGAATGGGACGGGTACAAAAGTACATATAGGCTGAAAGAGGAGACTCTCGGGCATCTTTCTGTGAAAACAGAACTTTGTTCCATGTTGTTCCACAAAAGTTCTTACTAACTTAGCTGGCCCATTACAGAACATTTGTTCCATAGGCCGAACTTAGAAAAGATCCCCATTCCTCTCTATTTGTTGCTTCGCACTCTGGAATACCGCGCCTTTTCATCTCATCATCCACTTGTTTGCGCTATCTATTCCTTGGCCGGCCAATTCTGCGTGCACCGCCAAGCGGTCCGTATTTATACGCCTTTTTAGCGGGTTCATCATCGCTCATTCTTATGATATGGCCTAGCCAACGCAATCGCTGCATCTCGATACGTTTAACAATATTGATGTCGTTGTATAGCAGATACAGCTCGTTTTTCATGAGACGTCTATATTCACCGTCAACGCAGATTGGTCCGTAGATCTTTCGAAGAATTTTTCTCTCAAACACACCAAGCACTGCCTTATTTGCTTGCGCAAGTACCCAGGCTTCGGGTAGTATCATTGTTTTGTAGAGCGTTATTTTTGTTTGACGAGATGTGGCTTTGTTTTTAAAATGCTTACTTAAACCAAAGTAGCATCTGTTGGCCAATACAATTCTTCTTTTTATTTCACAACTGATGTCGTTTGTTGTGTTTACGGAGTCTTTTACTACCTCAATATTATAGGAACCAACTTCCACAGTCGGTCCGAGCTCAATTTACGCGCGTCGACACCATCAACTTGGTCTTCTCACCGTTTACCGCCAGACCCACTTTAGCAGATTCTCCTTCGACTTTTATAAAGGTATCAGTTACTTCTTTTACTGATCGGCCCATGATGTCTATATCATCAGCATAAGCAAGTAACATGTGACTATTGGTGTAGATTGTGCCACTTCTTTTGTATAACCTATTCCAGCAGTATGTTGAAGAGATCACACGAAAGGCTGTCTCCTTGTCTGAAACCTCTTTTGGTACCAAACTCTTCGGAGAGGTTCTTTCCTATTTTAACTGAGGACCTCGTGTCAGTTAAAGTCATTTTACAAAGCCGGATGAGCTTTGCGGTGATACCAAATTCAGATATGGCTTGGAATACCTAGCGGGCTGTTGAAGGCTGCTTTATAATCGACAAAAAGGTGGTAGGTGTCGATCTGCATCTCTTGGATCTTCGCAGGATTTGCCGCATGGTAAATATCTGGTCAATGGTGGACTTTCCAGGTCTAAAGCCGCATTGGTATGGTCCAATTATGTCGTTTACCATGGACTTTAGTCGTTCGCACAATATCCCTGACACTATCTTGTAGGGGATCACAGCAACATTATGGGAAACGAGGAAGCAGATGAACTTACTCGAGGTGGCTCTAGGTCTATCGACTTATCATTTGATGAAACCGTCCGGTCACCGATGTGCCACTACATCGGCATACTTCGGGAGATCTTCAATGAGAAAGCACATCAAAGATGGCTACTGGAACCTGGTTGTAGGGTATCCAAGGCAATCTGGCCTGTGTTTTCTCGTCGAAGAACGGCTTCCCTCCTCTCACTTGATAAGTTAGGGATAAAAATCGCGGGATCAAAATGGGACGACAGTCGCATTGACTACTGCAAACTATGTGAAGATGCGGAGGAGATAGAGACTATCGAACATCTGCTTTGTAGGTGCCCCATGTTGCAAACAAGGAGATACCGTACACTAGGCAGATATGAGGTAGACACTCTGACCTTCCTGTCTAACATAGATCCCATCGTCCTACTCAACTTTGCCAGACATCTAGCATGGCTTGGCAAAGGTCCTTAACAACCCTTAATAATCAGACTAATTTTCACTCTTCCAGATAATTCCTTGGCGTCGATCTCCTACACTCACCATCATCTCTATCCTATCATCCTCATTTCATTAAGCTGCATCAACACTCTATCATCTCCATCATCTTTAAATCATCATCTCCATCATCTTTAAAATAGCCTACATAGGATGAACACAATGGACCAACGTGCTTCGAGTGAAGCAGTCACCTATTTTAATAGAGGGCTGCGTATCCTTAAACCATCTTGTAGGCGATAGAGAGAAGACGTATGCCCCTATAGTTGAAGTTTAAAGTCTTATCTCCTTTCTTATGGACGGGACACAGGAGCGCGACACGTAGCGGGCTGTCGAAGTCTGCTTTATAATCGACAAAAAGGTGGTAGGTGTCGATCTGCATCTTTTGGGTCTTCTCCAGGATTTGCCGCAGGGCAAATATCTGGTCAATCTCCTTTCTTATGGAGGGGACACAGGATGCTCAGGTTCCAATCGTCGGGTACTCGTTCTTCCTGCCAGATGGGGTTAACTAGCTGGTGCATACACCTTATCAGCGTGTCGCCTCCGTCAGCTCCTGCTGCCTTATTATTCTTCAGCCGCTTTAGTGCTGTCTTTACCTCATCTTGGCCGAGTGGTATACATTCAATACCATCTTCTGGGATTGGATCGTTTCTCCTCTCTCCTTTTCTCCCAATACCTATCTCGTGCGCTACGCGTTGCTACTGATTGAAAAGTAGCTCTATATGCCGCATTTTCTCTTCGGTAGCAGCACGACACTCCTGGTCCTACCATGGTGGAGGCCTCTGGTATACATGTACTGATTTTGCGGCTGTTTGCATGGAGTGGGCAATGTTTTGCCATTGTCCTGATATGTTATGTGGACGAGGAGTGCTTTGATTAAGCAGTTGGGCCAGTTGAGTGGAATATGCTGTGGCTGTTCGCTCTTTGTTTGCTACGTTTAATCTGGTACGTACCTTTGCTGCAACAAGGTAGTGGTTCGAGTCTATGTTTGCTCCTCGGAACGTACGCACATCCAACACGCTCGATGAATGTCTTCCATTTATCACAACGTGATGAATTTGATTTCTTGTTCTTTGATCTGGCGACAGCCAGGTGCCCTTATGAATATCGAGATGCTTAAATCTGGTACTGCTAACTACCATGTTTCTTGCAGCTGCAAGCCTCATAACAGTGATACTAATTATTTCGGTTCAGTTTGCCTTAAGTCATTTGGTATAAAAGCCAAATAGGTGAAAACTTTAGTATCCTAAAAAACTGTTTACAAGTGGAAAGCATATTCATAGGGGTAGGGGTGTAGGGTCTTTGCTGTCTTGTTTAATATGAGTTATATGACACGGTGTGCTTTAACAAATTTAAATGGAAGGTGCTTACACCTCGGAAGTTTTTGCTGATTCTGAAACTACAATGCTCGTAGATGAGAAATATCAAGAAACAAAGAAAAATCGCCGGAGGGATTTTAAAATAAATCGCGGTTTAAATTCTTTCATTTTTTCATTCGTGAAAACCTAAAAAAACCCTAAAATTGTGAATTTTGATCGCGATTTATTTAACTAACTTTGGGGGGTAATTTATGTGTATCCTTAAATGTCAATCCCTTGTTTTTGATTGAGAAAAAGCTCTTACTATATTCCTAACAAATGCCTGACTTTATATAATTCTAACATTTATGATTAAATTTTTATCGCTTATTTAAATTTTTCATCAAATGTCGAAAATTACAAAAAGTCGATTTTTTAATAACCAATTAAGCCAATTGCGTGGAAATGTACAGGTCAAATGAAGCTTTATATGCGTAAAATGACAAATAACAGACAATACTATGTCAAAATGCAAAAAAAAACCTCAGAAATATTCTAAAAACCAGAGTTTTACGTCAATTTTTGCAAACATTTTTTGTGGCGTTTAAACGACCAGTGGCTTTATCTGGGTTAAAAAATCTCACAGATACAATAATGAGACCTTGTAAAATAGCTGTGCTCTCAGACTAGATATACTGGCATTGCAATGCCTCACTTGTCTCACTTTGAAGAGAAAATGGGAAGAAAGTAGAAGATATTTTAAGGATTTCGAACAAAAAAATGCACAATGGTTTGCTTCTGGAATATATTTCAAAAAATATAAAACAGAATGTCAAAAACCAAGGTGCTCAAAAGCGGGGCGCCCCCCTAACATTTTGTATGCCTTTGCATATCTAAAAACCTAATAAATAGTACTATATTGTACCTTATGATTGCAGAAACGCGTTTTAACGGATTTGCAATAAATATTAATATTATTATAATAAATATTAATCTATTTATTAACGAAAAGTATACATTATGTTGTATTAAATAATTTTGGCCAAAAAAAATTGAATTGGGACAACTGTGCATTGGCAGACTAAAGAGTGAATAGCAGCCATTAAACGATTGGTACGATTTTCCAATAAAATATTTTATCTTACTAATTGGGGTCTTACTAATTTGGGGCTACAACCAAAAAATATCATCCCAACGTAATGCATAAAAATACAGTCAAATCTTAATACATGCCCTTCCCTTTTAGCCTGTTTTCATATCTTTGCAAAACATTTTTCCTTATAAACTCAGCAGTCAATCTCTTAACCTTAAAACAAAACATTCTCATCATTTATTTCTCATTTCCGATTATCCGTAAAATAAAAACGGGCAATTTATTGTGTCTATTTTACAAACAAAAACATCAAACTGTTTTTGTTTTTATCTTTAAATAATGGTCTACGGATGTGGTCAAAGATAAAAATAAAGTTCATATTTGTGATGGTGGTTTATTCAAATACAAGTTTATAACTATTAACTAAGGGAGGGACGATAAATAAATATTTGCACTTTTATTTACCATCACAAATTCTATAACAAATGACATTATAAAATGGTAAAACGCACAACCATTACTTTTTCCATTTGAGAAACTTTGAACAAAATCCTAACCAAATTGTATTTGAAAATCTCTGTATTATTTTGTTTGGCTTAATTTATCATTCAAAAGTTGTGTTTATTCTCGAAACTTGGACACCACAATTTTGAGGTAGAGCATCTTTACCTGCCAGACGAAAAAAAGGAAGCACAGACATAAAAACAACACTACTTACCCAACGACAACATCATTCCAACAAAGAAAACCATTCTTAACTTATCTGCCATGCTACGTTTGTCCTTTTGCGACGAATATGGCGGTAACTGGCATTCCAAGTTATACCATTGGAGCATTAGTTCCGGCCATTTGCGAGCCAAATATAAAGCACTGATGCAAACAATTAAAACGGCAATGCGAAAAATCATTGGTTCTGCATTATTATTTTTTGTTTTTGTGTTTGTTTTTTTTTTTTTTTTTGAAGTGAAATGATGCGTAAAGAGAAAAACAAACTGACGATTAGATTTCACTTAAAGGAAATGTACTTTCCTGTTCCTATTTTTTGTTACTTCAATTTAAATTTATTTTCACTTACCAATATTATTAAAAGTTATCGGTCCATTTAGAACTTTATAAACAGCTATAACGGAATCTACAGTACTGCATATAATGAAAACCAAACAGAAAATTGTCCTTACATGAGTCCAAGAGAAAGACAAATACTTGGGATGTGGCATTGTAATGCCGCGTACTGGCATCATTGCAAAGCACTGTGCAGTTAGAAGAACTGTCGAAAAGAATGCGTATCATTATTATATTTATTATATAATGTTTATAAAGCTAAAAGTAATGAATGAAAGTATTATGAATAAAGAAAAAATCTATACTGATAAAAGAGTTGAGTAATGAATACTGATTGATTGATAATCAACGCCCAGGCAAAAGCTAGAATCTTGAGGCTGAAGCTAGAATCTTGAAACTTTGGGTGAGGGTTAAAAACTCGAACTATAGGTGTACGAAAAGTACTAAAATGTACTAAATTCTGTACCAGCTGGTATTATGTGAAAGAATAGACCTAAAAGCTTGAAATTTGGAGTGGGAATCAAGGTTGAGAAGTAAGTTTGGTACTCTTTTGTGCAAAAAGCACTAAATGATACTTAATTTGGTGCTATTCGATTTTGGTGTACGAAAAGTACTAAATGGTACAAAATGTTTAATAATAGGGATTTGGGTGAACTTATAGAGCTAGAATCCCGAAATTTGGAATTTAGATTACTGTTGGAGTGGACTAAGGGTCACTGCTGAAGTGTAAGAAAGAAGGACTTGGAAATTCGAACTATGAGTTCACGAAAAGTACTAAATGGCACTAAATTTAGTTCGTACTTATGGGTACGAAAAGTTCTAAATGGTACTAAATTTGGTATAATGGGTATTTGGAACGGATAGAGCTGGAATCCTTAAATTTGGATTTGAGGTAAATGTTGCAGTGTAAGATTCAGGTATTTTTAGAAATTCGTACGAAAAGAAATCGGTACGAAAAGTACTAAATGGTACAAATTTCGTACAATTTGGATTTGGCTGAACAAATAGCGCTGGAATACGCTTGGAGTGTAGAACTGAAGTAGTTTTGGAATTTCCTACTTATGTGTACGAAAAGAACTAAGTGGTACTAAATTTGGTACAATTTGAAAGTGGGATAATGGATAGAGCTGGAATCCTGGATTTTGGAGCTGAAGTGTGGGACTGAGACATGTAGGTATCTTCACCAAATATTGCGGATATAGGTCCACTTTTAGTATGGCCCCATTTAATTGCCCCGGCTTCAGATATTTTAAAGTTTTTATCAACGGTTTCGGCCCAAATCAGATGTATTTTAGGGTTCGAAGTGATCGAAAAACATACTACACCAAAATGCAGATACTGGTACTAAAGTAACAGAGAGAAAACTAATTGGTTCAGTTTAATTCAGAATATATGATCATGTTTTGTAAAAAGTTTGGCTTTGGCCGAACTTAATACTTTTTGTACCCTCAGCCTTTAGGCTAACTAGGGTATACGAGGGCGGTTCGGAAACTTCTTAGCCTATCAATGAAAGAGAATAGTTAGTTTTTCAAAAATATTTTTATTTTTTAATATAATCTCCTGAAACTTCAATACACTTAGTCCAACGCTTTTCTAGCAATTCTATCCCTTGATTAAAATAGTTTTCCTCAAGGTCTTCAAAATAGTGGTTTATAACTGTAATTGCATCTTCATTTGAGGTAAAACGCTTGCCAGCAAGGATTTTTTTTAGATTTGGGAAGAAGTAAAAGTCACTGGGAGCTAAATCAGGAGAATAAGGTGGGTGGTCAAGCAACTCGTACTTTAATTCGTTGATTTTAGCCATTGTTAAAACATTCTTGTGCACTGGTGCGTTGTCTTGATGAAAAGTTATTTTTGTGTGTTGTAAGCCAGGACGTTTTTCTCGAATTTGTACATTTAATTGATCCAAAAGGTTGCAATAGTACTCTGAATTTATTGTTTTACCCTTTTGCAGATAGACAATCAATAAAATACCTTTGAAGTCCCAAAAAACCGTTGCCATAACCTCACCAGCCGATTGAATTATTTTTGCCTTCTTAGGGGGACCTCCTCCAGCTTCAGTCCATTGTTTAGATTGTTCTTTTGTCTCTTTAGTATAGTGGCGGATCCATGTCTCATCAACAGTTATGAAACGACGCTTAAAATCCATTTTATTTCGCTTAAAACGATCCAAACAAGCTTGAGAAATGTTCATTCTTATGCGTTTTTGATCGACTGTTAACAAATGCGGCACCCATCTTGCAGAAAGCTTTTTCATCTGTAGTTCTTCATTTCTTAAATGGACTCGATCATTTGAGATGCCGATGATATTAGCAATTTCACGCACTTTTATCATATCATGCACTTTGGCTACAATTTCTGTTGTTGCTGCTGTTTTTGGACATCTTCAATGCTTGTACGACCACGTTTAAATTCAGCAACCCAATTTTTTACTGTTGCATATGAAGGAGCACTTTCACCTAACACATTCACCATATCATTATGAATTTCTGGTCCCGATAAACCTTGTTATACCCTCAGCCTTTAGGCTAAAGAGGGTATTTACACTTTGATACGACCAAAAATGTGCCTCATCGAAATAATGGTTTTAGACCCCAAGTATGTTTGTACGATATCCGTTTCAGACAATTTTGAGTAGATCTAGCAATGTCCGTCCGTCTGTCTGGAAAAGTTCAGTTTAGGACCTGCTTTCGAATCGCCTTGGTTTTTGTTGTAGCATCTTGTATTCACTGTCCCCAATACGAAGGTACAAGTTTCCTCACGGGTAAGTCCATACTTCCTGAAAAAATATGACACCATGTTTATGGGTGGAAGCGCAAGATAATTCTCGAACGGATATGCCGATTCCGGCCAAAATTTGGCCTTCGTAATATTGTTTCCAAACTTAGTTTAAGTTTGTAGATAAGCCATATCGGTCCACTCCTTCAGGTACCTACCCCACAAAAGTTCAAAAATATTCGGAAAAATTGTGCTCACGATAACTCTTGATGGGAGTGACCGATTTGGTCCATACTTTTCACATTCTCATAATATCTACCAGATATAGATCAGGTTCGAATATGGACTATATTTGTCCACTCCCATCACACAAAATTTCGGATATGTTCACTTTAAGATCTGCTATTAAATCACTTTGATTTTTGTTGAAGCAACTTGCATTCGCTGCCTCAATTACGATGGTAAAAGTTGTTTCGGGGGCAAGTCCATACTTCTTGAGAAAACAGCCCGAAGGTTGTAAAAACCCCCTATGGCACCCCCATGGCCCTGTCGGTCCATTCATTTAAGTACCTTTTCCGCAAAATTTTTGAACTTTAATCCTAATCAACATTTTTGTCGGTTCATGCGACTAAAATTTTGAAACCCTCTAAATACATAGGTTTTTTGTGAAAAAAGTGTTTCAATTTTCACAGGCTGAGGGTATATCTGATACTTTTTTACTTGCTTTTAAATGCAGTTTAGGATTTGAATTTATCTCAGAGGCAAAGTTGTAGCTTTTGTATTAAAAAACAAAAATTGTGAACACATATAATTCATCAAACTTCATCTGCAAGGTCAAAATCGCCATGGTCAAATTTCTTTTAGAATTGTTTCTCAAGTTTCGTTATACAGCTATCGAGCCGATCAAATTGGAAGCAAACAAGCAACTACAAAAATGTACCTCAGATCTCATAAACATCTTTCTAGAATATACAAACTCTGTATAGACGGGTTTTAAAGGTCAAAAGAGCAAAGCAAATGTGATTTTTATCCTGTTTTCTCTGGTTCTGGTCCACAGATACTAAACCGTTCAATATTCAAGAGAGCCATCAACTACAATAATGTAGCAAAGGCATCAATAAACAATTTACTGGAACATGCGAAATGTCTATGAACGGTTCTTAATGGTAAAAATAGCAAAAATCTAGAATCTTCATATATTCTAACAAGTTGTTTATTGAAATATTAAGGTAATTTTTTTATACCCTACACCACACTGTGGTAAGGGGTATTATGTCTTTGTGCATTTGTATGTAACATACAAAAGGAAACGTAATAGATACATAGTTCCTTTTGGGGATATACATATAATCACTTTCTGAGTCGATTTACGCATGTCCGTCCGTCTGTCCATGTATTTTTGTTCGCAACGTACAGGTCGCATTTTTTGTCCAATTCAGCTGAAAATTGGGGACTACAGCTGAAAATTGGGGACTACTACAATAGCTCCCATATATATTTTCGCCCGATTTCACGTACTTGCTGCACCAAACACGCTATATACGTCCGATTTTGATGAAATTTGGAATGTGTGACTGAACTCGGTCTAGAAACAAATGCGCCAAATTATATCGAAATCGGTTTAGATTTGGATATACAGTGGTGTGAAAAATAATAAGGACACTTCAATCCATAACCAAGATTACATTGAAAACTGACTAAAAAAGTGAAAATTACATTAGTTTATAAAATTTATTGTTTTCTTAAAATGTTAAGAAAAGTATTATAAAAATATTTTGATTGCCTGTAACCATATTTTATTTATCCTTTATGTTTTATGCGATTTGTCGTAGTTTGGTGTGTGAAAAATAATAAGGACACTTGATGACATCTTTTAATAAGGACCAAACTTGAAAGAAATTAATGCAGGTTTTTACTAAATAATGGTAGACAAAGTGCTTCAGTGTCATTAATACTTTGTAGACGATCCTTTGTTTTCTAAAATGGAAGCGCATCGCCTGAGCATCGAGTCGACCAAATTTTGGCACTTCTCTACTGGTATCGCGTCCTACGCAACCTGTATATGTTGCCAAAGGTCGCCATAATTTGATGGAGACTTCCCCTGCTTGATTTTTTAACTTCATTCCACAACATTTTTCAATCGGGTTCAAATCAAGGGATTGTATGGGCCATTCTGACAACTTAACTTATTTATCCTAGAACACCTTTTTCCCATTTTGCCGCCATTTTTGGGACATTAACCTTGCTGAAGACTCATTTGAGAGGCACACCCCCTTCAGCATACGTAAGAATTATATTTTTCAAAATTTCAATGTAATCTGGTGATTTCAAAAACACTATGGATACTGTATAGAGACCCCACAGCATAGTAAGAAATTGAGCCCCACACCATGATGTTACCTCTGCCATATTTAGCCGCCTTTAGAGAATATTTTGGGTTATATTATTGATTTTTAGGTCTTCAAACCTGATAAACTCCTCTATCGGAACAGAAAAATATGTTTGGTTTCATCAGACCAAAGAATGGTACGCAATTTTTCTTAGACCAAGCGATGTGATTTCTAGCAACCTGTATTATTTGCTGAATATTTTTATACCCTACACCATTACGTGGGAAGTGTATAATTTTTCGATTAAAATGATACTTTTCTGACACTGTGAGCTCTAATGTGGCCACCACAGAGTGTTTTAGGAGTTGTTGATGCGTCAAAATTAATATTTAAGTAGTTTTTTATTTGTAGAGATGTAGTAAAAGGATCTTTTTTAATCATCGAAGAACGCATTTATTATTACAGGTGCAATTTTTGGATTTCTGCTACGACTTTTATCTTTGAAGTTCACTTAGCTGCATCCTCTACCATTGTTTTTAAAGATTCTAAGCTTTTTCTGTAATTTTTCTGTATGAATTTCCTTTTTTATGTAAACATTTAATGATTTCTAGAGTAGCGTGATAACAATGCCTATTTTTACCCATATTTGCAAAGAAAAACTAAAAAAATACCGGTAGATTTAACATTTAATGAATAGAAATTAATTCATTTTAAACTTTTACTTTACAGGAAAGAATCACAAAAAAATAGAATCAATTTATTTTTACTAAAACGAAAAACTGTCCTTATTATTTTTCACAGCAGAAATCACGGATTTTACGAAAAATATTTGTTTTGTATAAAAACTAAACAGAAAGAAAACAAAATTGTAACAGGATTTTTTATTGCAATACATGTACATTTTCGAAAACAAATTTCCATCGCAAATTCTTCCATTTTACACATTTTAGGAGCTACCAAAAGTTGTGAATGTCACTGTCCTTATTATTTTTCATACCACTGTAGTCGCCCGATTTCACGTATTTGCTGCACCAAACACGCTATATACGTCCGATTTTGATGAAATTTGGAATGTGTGACTGAACTCGGTCTAGAAACAAATGCGCCAAATTATATCGAAATCGGTTTAGATTTGGATATAGCTCCCATATATATTTTCGCCCGATTTCACGTAATTTCTTTGCCACACACGCTATATATGACGGATTTCGATGAAATTTGGAATGTGTGACTGAATTCGGTCTAGAAACAAATGTGCCAAATTATATCGAAATCGGTTAAGATCTGGATATAGCTCCGATTTATATTTTACAAATTCACAGTGGTGTAGGGTTTTATATAGTCGGCCCTGCCCGACTTTGATGCTTTCCTTACTGGTTGTGGTTGACGATATCATTAATTTTTGGGCGATTCGGTATCTGTGGACCAGAATTGGACAAAAAGTGTAAAAATTGAATATTTTCAAAAGTGTTTTGCTATTTTTACCATTAAGAACCGTTCATTGATTATTTGATGACTTTGCTACATTATTGTAGTTGGTTGTTTTCTTGAATATTGAACGGTTTAGTATCTGTGGACCCGAACAGAGAATCTATCTATCTGTGGACAGAGAAAACAAGATACAAATCCCATTTGCTTTACAGAGTTCGTATATTCTAGAAAGATGTTTATTGAAATCTGAGGTACCTTTTTGTAATTGCTTGTTTGCTTCAAATTTGATCGGTTTGATAGCTGTAGACCAAAACCCGAGAAAACATTTTGACCTTGCAGATGAAGTTTGAAGGATTATATGTGTTCTCAATTTTTGTTCTTTAATACAAGAGCTACAACTTTGCCTCTGAGATAATTCAAATTTCCTAACGGTTTGGAAGATATAGTCCTGACTAAATGACCTTTTTACATCAAAGCTTCAAACCTTTGGAGGCCTATAACCACGAAAGTTGATGAGGTAGGGAAAGACGGCGAGACACGTGTCTTATCTTTTTGTTCTGTCACACTGTGGAGTCAGAATATGGTTAATAAAACATGACTCAAAAAAGTACACACAGTGTTAATAACCGTACTATAACAAAAATTAAGTTCAAACTTCGTCTAATTTATTAATACCCGAACATTAACGTTGTTACCTGCAAGCGACTGACTCTTAGCTCTTCTTAAGCTCAGCTCTTTTACTTATATAAATATACATTTCTAGATGAATTATATTGTGTAATTTCCCAAGCTATTTACCTTAGGTATAGTAAAAGTTTTATCGTGCACATTGTGTGCAAAATTAGGTGCGAATTCAATCCCCTACAGCAAATAAGAACGATAACTTCAAACTAATTTGCATAGTAATACAACTGTCACAATGTCACTGATTGCACCTCACTACCCTACAAACGTAATTACCTTTACCTTACAACATACATATGTATACGAGTATACTTACTTTTGCCCATAGCCTCATGAAAATGACCTTCGTACATAAAATTATCTTTGATGGCTTTTTGGAGAAATTCTTAAACGGCAAGAAGGGACAGATGTTAGCTACATTGAAAGACCACGAAGACAATCATCGACTTACTTGGTGGTTTTTCCAAATAATACTCATTGTTAGCGGGTACATCGTTCCTTGAGCTAAAATACGACAGGTAGTGGTCTGAATCGCTAATTATTTGCATTCGCTTGGCCTGAGGCTGTGTTGGTGGTGATTTCTTGGAATTTACCAAACTGAAATAAAGGAAAAATTGTGGTTTACGTTAGTGTGTGTAAGTGGGTATTAGTGTTTTTGAGGTCTTTCTTAGTATTGGTATTAGTTATTTTATATCTTAAAAAACACACAGGTGAATATTTGATTAGAGATTTTGTTTCCCATGGAATTTTATTTATAGATTTTTAAACAGCAAATCGATTCGCAATTGACACTCTTCTTCTATTATCATTGTGCATTGTGGAAATTTTAAGGTATTCGTGTGAGAAAATTCAAATTCATTTGCATTGACAACCATTATTAAAATTCAATCAGGACGATAGAATAGCAGACAAGTTGACAGCCATAAAAATTCTCAAGAAAAAAAATTACCTGTCTCCATTGTTAGAGATATTGTTGTTGTTTCGATTCTGTTGTTGTTTTGACAATTTTTTGTTATTTTTTCTATAACGCGATATTTTTGTATTTAAATTATTTAATATTTTCATTATCACAAAGATGAAGAAAAATTTGTATTTTTGTTTTAAAAAATATTGAATGCATCAACACTTATTCGGTTGTTGTTTTCAACTGTTTTAGCAAATTTCAGCATTTTACTTTGATTCCCCTTTAGCCTATTGTTGTTTGATGTTATATTGTTGTTTGTTGTTATAATTAATTCATAACTCAAGCTGCCGAAACCGCCCCTTGTCCGTTTATCTTGTTCTGCTAAATGTCACTTGACATGAATTGAAAATTGCAAATGAAAAGTTGCAACTGTTAAATGATATTTCCACTACACTTGAGGGGATGTTTTTGATTTCGAGTTGTAAATTATTAATATTTATTCACTGAAATAAACAATCATAATAACGATTTCAATTTCTTTAATTTCAAAACTGTCCATGTCGGAATGAAAATATTTTCATTTCATTTTCTTACATTGTCCGTTTTATTTTGATTAAGAGAAATAGTAATTGCAACGGATGTTGAAATACCTTCTAGGCAATCAAATTTTGTTCAAAAGAAACTAAGTACGGCAGAAAGCCACGATCGTGAATTTGTACGAAAAAAATTTAGGGCACTTCTAAATAATAACTGGATTTTTTTAAAGAATATTTCTAATCGTGGATTTTTGAAAGAATATTTTCAATGAGACATCTTGGCAATTTTCGTGGATTTTGTGAAGAATATTTCAAATAGCACATCAGAGCCATCATTGGGCCATCATTGGTCTGATACGTGGATTTTTTAAAGAATATTTTTCATTGGGCCATCAGACCAATAAACGTGGATTTTTTAAAGAATATTTTTCATTGGGCCATCAGACAAATAAACGTGGATTTTTTAAAGAATATTTTTCATTGGGCCATCAGACCAATAAACGTGGATTTTTTAAAGAATATTTTTCATTGGGCCATCAGACAAATAAACGTGGATTTTTTAAAGAATATTTTTCATTGGGCCATCAGACCAATAAACTTGGATTTTTTAAAGAATATTTTTCATTGGGCCATCAGACAAATAAACGTGGATTTTTTAAAGAATATTTTTCATTGGGCCATCAGACCAATAAACGTGGATTTTTTAAAGAATATTTTTCATTGAGACATCATTGGGCCACCAATAAACGTGGATTTTTTAAAGAATATTGAGACATCAGACCAATAAACGTGGATTTTTTAAAGAATATTTTTAATTGGGCCATCAGACCAATAAACGTGGATTTTTTTAAGAATATTTTTCATTGGGCCATCAGACCAATAAACGTGGATTTTTAAAGAATATTTTTCATTGAGACATCAGACCAATAAACGTGGATTTTTTAAAGAATATTTTTCATTGAGCCATCAGACCAATAAACGTGGATTTTTTAAAGAATATTTTTCATTGAGCCATCAGACCAATAAACGTGGATTTTTTAAAGAATATTTTTCATTGAGCCATCAGACCAGTAAACGTGGATTTTTTAAAGAATATTGAGACATCAGACCAGTAAACGTGGATTTTTTAAAGAATATTGAGACATCAGACCAGTAAACGTGGATTTTTTAAAGAATATTGAGACATCAGACCAGTAAACGTGGATTTTTTAAAGAATATTTTTCATTGAGCCATCAGACCAATAAACGTGGATTTTTTAAAGAATATTTTTCATAGAGCCATCAGACCAATAAACGTGGATTTTTTAAAGAATATTTTTCATTGAGCCATCAGACCAATAAACGTGGATTTTTTAAAGAATATTGAGACAACAGACCAATAAACGTGGATTTTTTAAAGAATATTGAGACATCAGACCAATAAATGTGGATTTTTTAAAGAATATTGAGACATCAGACCAATAAACGTGGATTTTTTAAAGAATATTGAGACATCAGACCAATAAACGTGGATTTTTTAAAGAATATTGAGACATCAGACCAATAAACGTGGATTTTTTAAAGAATATTGAGACATCAGACCAATAAACGTGGATTTTTTAAAGAATATTGAGACATCAGACCAATAAACGTGGATTTTTTAAAGAATATTGAGACATCAGACCAATAAACGTGGATTTTTTAAAGAATATTGAGACATCAGACCAATAAACGTGGATTTTTTAAAGAATATTGAGACATCAGACCAATAAACGTGGATTTTTTAAAGAATATTGAGACATCAGACCAATAAACGTGGATTTTTTAAAGAATATTGAGACATCAGACCAATAAACGTGGATTTTTTAAAGAATATTGAGACATCAGACCAATAAACGTGGATTTTTTAAAGAATATTGAGACATCAGACCAATAAACGTGGATTTTTTAAAGAATATTGAGACATCAGACCAATAAACGTGGATTTTTTAAAGAATATTGAGACATCAGACCAATAAACGTGGATTTTTTAAAGAATATTGAGACATCAGACCAATAAACGTGGATTTTTTAAAGAATATTGAGACATCAGACCAATAAACGTGGATTTTTTAAAGAATATTGAGACATCAGACCAATAAACGTGGATTTTTTAAAGAATATTGAGACATCAGACCAATAAACGTGGATTTTTTAAAGAATATTTTTCATTGGGCCATCAGACCAATAAACGTGGATTTTTTAAAGAATATTTTTCAATGGGCCATCAGACCAATAAACGCAGATTTTTTAAAAAATATTTTTCATTGGTCCATCAACCTATAAACGTGGATTTTTTAAAGAATATTTTTTCATGGGCCATCAGACCAATAAACGTGGATTTTTTAAAGAATATTTTTTTATTGGGCCATCAGACCAATAAACGTGGATTTTTTAAAGAATATTTTTCATTGGGCCATCAGACCAATAAACGTGGATATTTTAAAGAATATTTTTCATTGGGCCATCAGACCTATAAACGTGGATTTTTTAAACAATATTTTTCATTGGGCCATCAGACCAATAAACGTGGATTTTTTAAACAATATTTTTCATTGGGCCATCAGACCAATAAACGTGGATTTTTTAAACAATATTTTTCATTGGGCCATCAGACCAATAAACGTGGATTTTTTAAAGAATATTTTTCATTGGGCCATCAGACCAATAAACGTGGATTTTTTAAAGAATATTTTTCATTGGGCCATCAGACCAATAAACGTGGATTTTTTAAAGAATATTTTTTCTTTGGGCCATCAAATCAATAAACGTGGATTTTTAAAGAATATTTTTTCATTGGGCCATCAGACCAATAAACGTGGATTTTTTAAAGAATATTTTTCATTGGGCCATCAGACCAATAAACGTGGATTTTTTAAAGAATATTTTTCAATGGGCAATCACACCAATAAACGTGGATTTTTAAAGAATATTTTTTCATTGGGCCATCACACCAATAAACGTGGATTTTTTAAAGAATATTTTTTCATTGGGCCATCACACCAATAAGCGTGGATTTTTTAAAGAATATTTTTTCATTGGGCCATCACACCAATAAACGTGGATTTTTAAAGAATATTTTTTCATTGGGCCATCACACCAATAAACGTGGATTTTTAAAGAATATTTTTTCATTGGGCCATCACACCAATAAACGTGAATTTTTAAAGAATATTTTTTCATTGGGCCATCACACCAATAAACGTGGATTTTTTAAAGAATATTTTTTCATTGGGCCATCACACCAATAAACTTGGATTTATTAAAGAATATTTTTTCATTGGGCCATCACACCAATAAACGTGGATTTTTTAAAGAATATTTTTTCATTGGGCCATCACACCAATAAACGTGGATTTTTTAAAGAATATTTTTTCATTGGGCCATCACACCAATAAACTTGGATTTTTTAAAGAATATTTTTTCATTGGGCCATCACACCAATAAACGTGGATTTTTAAAAGAATATTTTTCATTGGGCCATCACACCAATAAACGTGGATTTTTTAAAGAATATTCTTTCATTGGGCCATCACACCAATAAACGTGGATTTTTTAAAGAATATTTTTCATTGAGACATCAGACCAATAAACGTGGATTTTTTAAAGAATATTTTTTCATTGAGACATCAGACCAATAAACGTGGATTTTTTAAAGAATATTTTTTCATGGGCCATCAGACCAATAATCGTGGATTTTTAAAAAATATTTTTCATTGAGACATCAGACCAATAAACGTGGATTTTTTAAAGAATATTTTTTCATGGGCCATCAGACCAATAAACGTGGATTTTTTAAAGAATATTTTTTCATGGGCCATCAGACCAATAAACGTGGATTTTTTAAAGAATATTTTTTCATGGGCCATCAGACCAATAAACGTAGATTTTTTAAAGAATATTTTTTCATGGGCCAATAAACGTTGATTTTTTAAAGAATATTTTTCATGGGCCAATAAACCAATAAACGTGGATTTTTAAAGAATATTTTTACTTGGCCCAATAAACCAATAAACGTGGATTTTTAAAGAATATTTTTTTATTCGGCCATCAGACCACTAAACGTGGATTTCTTAAAGAAAATTTTTTATTGGGCCATCAGACCAATAAACGTGGATTTCTTAAAGATTTTTTTTTTTTTATTGGGCCATCAGAACAATAAAGTGGATTTTTTAAAGAAAATTTTTCACTGGGCAATCAGACCAATAAACTTGACTTTTTTAAAAATATTTTTCATTGGGCCGTCAGACCAATAAACGTGGATTTTTTAAAGAATATTTTCTCATGAGCCATCACCAATTAATGTGGATTTTTTAAAGAATATTATTTCATGGGCGATCAGAACAACAAAAAGAATTTTTTAAAGAATATTATTTCATGGGCGATCAGAATCACTGGGCCATCAGACCAATAAACGTGGATTTTTGTTAAGAATATTTTTCATTAGGCCATCCGACCCATAAACGTAGATTTTTTAAAGAATATTTTTTCATGTGCCATCAGACCAAAAATCTTTGATTTTTTAAAGAATATTTTTCATGGGCCATCAGATCTTTTATTTTGTAAAGAAAATTTTTCATGGGTCATCAGACATATAAACGTGGATTTTTTAAAGAATACTTTTTCATGGGCCATCAGTCCAATAAGCGTGGATTTTTTAAAGAATATTTTTTTTTCATGGGCCACCAGACCAATAATCTTTGATTTTTTAAAGAATATTTTTTCTTGGGCCATCAGACCAAAAATCTTTGATTTTGTAAAGAATATTTTTATGAGCCATCAGACCAACAATCTTTGATTTTTTAAAGAAAAATGTTCATGGGCCACCACACCAATAATCTTTGATTTTTTAAAAGAATATTTTTATGGGCCATCAGACCAACAATCTTTGATTTTTTAAAGAAAAATTTTCATGGGCCACCACACCAATAATCTTTGATTTTTTAAAAGAATATTTTTATGGGCCATCAGACCAACAATCTTTGATTCTTTAAAGAAAAATTTTCATGGGCCATCAGACCAACAATCTTTGATTTTTTAAAGAATATTTTTTTATGGGCCATCAGTCCAATAATCTTTCAATTTTTAAAGAAAATTTTTCATGGGTCATCAGTCCAATAAACGTGGATTTTTAAAGAGATTTATCTTGCGCTCCAACCACTACACACGGTGTCATAGGAGTTTTTCGCAACTTTCAGGCTATTTGCTCAGGAAGTGTGGAGTTGCCCCTGATAAAACTTGTTCCGTCGTATAGCGGACAGTGAACACATGTTGTTACAACAAAAATCAAAGCGATTCGAGAGCAGGTCCTAAACTGAACTTTTCCGAATTTTTGTGTGGGAGGTACCCGAAGGAGTGGACCGATTGAGTCCATATTGGAACAATATTTAAGTCCGGTAGAAAATTCACGATGTACAAAATACGGGCCAAATTTGTTACCCCCTTCAAGAGTTATCGTGCGCACAAATTTTCCGAACATTTTCGAACTTTTGTGAGGGAGGTACCGGAAAGAGTGGACCGATATAACCCATCTTCGAACTTAAACTAAGTTTGGGCAAAATATTACAAAAGCCATATTTTGGACCGAATCGGTTGATCCATTCGAGAGTTATCGTGCGCACCAGCCAGACAGACAGACAGACGGACGGACGGACATTGCTCAATCGACTGCAAATTGTCTGAAACACATTTCGTCCAAACATACTTGGGGTCTAAAACCATTATTTCGATGAGGCACATTTTGCCCGTATGAAAGTGTATATACGCTCGTTAGCATAAATGCTGAGGGTATAAAAATAGCAAAGCTAGAAAGTTTTTGTCGGTTTTCCTGTTTTTGCACGAATATATTCTGGACGGAATTCTTTCGCGTTAGAAAATCTTTAAGCTTTCAAAATATGTGAAAATAAAGGGACAATACAAATCATAAGGACTACATGCAATAAAAACTATATGCAATTCATGACCAAGTCTCAAACTGGATGTAAGCCAAAATTTTAGTGTGCTTAGCCTTAAAAGGAGACCCCCGGTTGTAAAGCTAAATAAAAACCATTTTTCATGATTTTTTTCCGAGAAAACTACGTAACTTTTTGGCAGATATTTTTCTTCATCTGAAAGAGAAAAATATTACGAAGTTTTGAGGCCGTCTACGAAACCCTGTTCTTATTAAAGCATTTTGCGGTGCCAACTCCATCTCGAAAACTAATAAACCAACTGTCATATAGTTTTGCGGCCGATTTCGAGAAAAACACAGTTTATATGCTACATACAAAATAAAATAAATTGTTCCCATCCAACGCTCATACTGAGGCAATATTGTTCCGACCGACTTAAAAATTTGACCACATATTCTCTTCTATTTATACTTTCTACTTTTTTCTAAAATTTATAAGTAGGAATCATCCCTTAAACTAAAATTCAGCGCTCACATTTCATTTGATCATTTTATTGAAATAGTAGCCGGCCCGGTCCGCGTTGCTGGCACTTGAAGCAATTTTATTTTACCTTAAGTCAGCAATTGTATTTTTATTGCATCGCTAATTAGTCGGGATCTGCAAGTGATTATAAATAAAAAATCTTCAGATTTGTTTGTGTCGATATGTAATTAAAACATACCGCTAAAAAGCTGATGACTTGAGACATGCATTTGTTTCATCTGCTGGAAGAGCATAACTGGAAGTGTTTGTCTGAAATCTAAAGGTGAATTGCTTCTTAAATTATTATGTGCCATTCTAAATTCGTTCCAGGTGATAAATTATATTTAATATTGCATATGTGCCCTTCATTCACATTAATGTTTAGTGGCTTAAGGGCCGACTGTGTCGTCCTATCTGTACATCTTATATACCTGATGAAGCTATAGCTATCGATATGTTGCCGTCTAATTTAAATACTTGCGTTCCAGTAAGACCAAAGCATCGCTATGCATACTTACTTACTTAGTTGCCCCATTACAGAACATTTGTTCCATAGACCGAACTAAGAAAAGATCTCCATTCCTATCTGTTTTTTGTTTGTATTCGTGTGACCTATTCAACATTTTGCTGGAAAAGGTAATACGAGATGCAAATGTCAAAAGAAATGGCACAATTTACACCAATAGCCACATGTTACTTGCTTCTACTGATGACATAGACATCATGGGACAATCAGTAAAGGAAGTAACTGATACCTTTAGGAAGCTCGAAGCAGAATCTGCGAAAGTGGGCCTGGCGGTAAACGGCGAAAAGACCAAATTGATGGTGTCGACGCGCAAAGCGTCCATAGAGCTCGGACCAACTGTGGAAGTTGGTACTTACAAATTTTGAGGTAGTTAAAGACTTCGTCTACCTCGGCACTGCCATAAACACAACAAACAACATCAGTTGTGAAATAAGAAGAAGAATTGTATTGGCCAACAGATGCTACTATCGCTATGCATAACATCTGGTATTTCCATTGATTTGTAACATATTTAAGAAAGTAGGAGTAGTCGGGTCTTATGGTGTGTACATTTTACATATATAGCGCATTTAAAAAATAGGACACATGGTATAACCCGCACCTCCGAAATTTAACAAAATTTATAGAATTTTTCCACCAAGGACCATCCCTGTACATCATCTGAAAATTACATGTAAATCGGTTTAGAAGTTTTGAAGATATAGCACATTTAAAAAAGTGGGCATGGCCGGTTCTTAAAACCACAAATAAGTGCCTCGGGTCGGAGACACAACCATCATTGTCTATCGAATTAATTTTCAAACCACGCTCCGCCGTATTTTCGGCAAAATATATAGTTTATTTTCACCAAGCACAAGGGGACAGCCTATTTTCACCAGGATTATCCCGGTACATTCCCTGAAATTTGTAGGAAAATCGACTCAGAAGTTTGAGAGATAGAAATTGGGCGTGGTTGGGTCTTAAGGTCCCAAAATCATTACCTAGGGTCGGAGAATCGAAGGGTGGAAGTTCGGAGCAGGGTGGTTCGTTGCAGAGAGGTTCGATATGTAGAAGTTCGGAGCGGCGTGGATGGGAGGGTGTGGTTCGGAGGATGGAAATTCCGAGCGGGGTGGATCGGATGGTGGAAGTTCAATGCGGGTTGGTTCGAAGGGTGGAAGTTCGGAACATGGTGAATCGGAGTGTGGAAGTCCGCAGCAGGGTGGAAGGTCGAAGCAGGGTGTATCGGAAGGTGGAAGTTCGGGGCGGGGTGGTTCAAAGGGTGGAAGTTCGAGCCGGGGTGGTTCGTAGAGTGCAAGTCCTCAGCAGGGTGGTTCGGAACGGGGTGGTTCAGAGGTTGGCTGTTCGGAAGAATTCAGTCACTCGTTTCATTTTTGCTAAAATAGCGGTTTTATTAAATCAGACATTGTGGAGGTACCAAACCCTTCCGAAAATCAACACAATGTATAGCCTATTTTAACCACGGGTCTTCCCTGAACATTCTCTGAAATGTTCAGGAAAATCGGTTCAGTAGTTTTGGGTACGTAACGTATTTAAAAAGTGGGCGTGATAAAATAGGGTTATTATAAAAATGGGGCATGGGGTGGTACCCCGCCCTCTCCGAATTTAAAAAATATTTAGCCTATTTTCACCACTGTATTTCCTGTACATTCCCTGAAATTTTGAAGAAAATCGTTTTTGAGTCTATACGGAATAGGGATACGTAAAATCGATTTCGGTTAGACGATTAATCGATTATTAACCTTAAAATTTCCAAAAAGTCGTCGTCGACTATTGACTGTGCGAAAACCGAATAATCGATTATTCTTTGTCGACTTTCGGTAGACGGAGTCAATTATTATTTTTAGTCAACCATTAGTCGTAGTCTATTATTATTCGTAGTCGGCTATTAATCATGGTCGACTATTAGTCGTAGTTGACTATTGGGTGTGCTAAAACCGCATAATTGACGGTACTTTTTTTATACATATAACCATCACGGATCGCATCAACGAAAATGGTCGATTATATTCGATTATAATCGGTTTTCGGCGGTTAACGATTAATCGAAAGTCGAACACTCTCAAATAATCGACTAACCGAAAATCGAGTTTTAAGTTTTTCGCGAAAACCGAATAATCGAAAAACCGATTATTGCAATTCACTGCGTATCCCTAATACGGAACATACACACATTGTCTTTTATACATAGGGTATAGGTACTCCGCCCCTTCGAAATTCAACAAATTTTTTAGCCTATTTTAACCGGGGGCCATACCTCTACATTCCCTGGCAATTTCAGAAAAATCGGGTCAGTAGTTTTTGTAGAAATGACACAAATTGAAAATTGAAAAAGTGGGCGTGGTCAAAATTTCGTTGCATAAAAACCCAAGTCGGGTTATGGCGCACATTTTACAGAAAGAATTATCGAAATCGGCCAGCCGTTCTCAACTGATGCGATTACCAACGAACGACATTTGATTTTTATTTATATAGATTTGAGATATATTGTGTACACCACTCAGCACGTAGGCATATGGATGTTTTCTGGAACTGAATAATTAGCAAACGATGAGATTTCGTGCATGAAAATATTCTACAAAAATGTTGCTAGGAAAATTTTATGTAGAGTCAGTCCACTAGGACAAGAAATCGATATTGTCATTGTTTTCATTTTCCTTTAACACTTTTACCCAATCCTTTCTCATGAAAACTCTATGATTATGTATTTCATTGAGTTTCGTATATGCTATCAATTGTGTAGAAAACTCGAATACACATGAACTATATCTGTTCCAGGCGGACAGATCCGGTTATTTGAATGTCTACATCTAAAGCTTTCATTGAGTATATAATGAATCCTAGAAGAAAGATTCGCCGTTTGTCAGACTTCTGAGTTATGGCGGGATGAAGCTGTCGTTGACCAACAACGAATTTAGAATGCCCTAATTCAGAAGCGTAACCATCCGAATTGTATATATATGTAGTTAATAGATTATGCGAAATTTACCAAAATACATAAACACACGGTTTTTTGAGAAAGTAACGGGTAAAACTTATAAAGGACAATGAAAACGAGCCAATATCGATTTCTTGGATATGGGAAACCAACATATAATTTTTGGTGGAACATTTTTGTAGAAAATTTCTGTTTGTTTTACTTTTTGAGTTCAAGAACAAAAAGGACATGGAAGGAACTGAGCTAGAATGACAGCGGGTTCCTCATTCTCCAAACAGAGATATTAAGTTATTTGCTCAATGATTGATGGGGGTCAATCAAAAAATTCATTATGTCATAACCCAGAAATTTAAACTATGGGATCCTTTAGGGTTCTCAAATGGGGCTTTCATTCCACGGTGCTCTTGAATCAAATTTTAATGGAAGGTGCGTACACCTGGGAAGTTTTTGCAGATTCTGAAACTACAATGTTCATAGATGAGAAAAATCAAAAAACTAAAAAAATCACCGGAGCGCCTTTTAAATAAATCGCGATTCAAGTTGACATTTTTAGGGGTTGTTTAGGTTTTTGTTATTTTGCTTCGAAACCGCAAGTCCTATCAACATGGGAATAAAGAAAATGTTGTAGCTATCAAAATTCTCTACAAGATTAGCCTAAATGATATTTTCGAAGGGTTTACAACATTTAAGATATAGAAGTTGAAATTGGGACAATTCAAATTCAATTCAATTCTGTATCGTCTCCTTATAAAACAATGTCATGAGTCATGACTGCAATTTCCCAACTTAAACTTATATATCTAAAAAAATGGTACAACCTAGGAAAAATGACATAAGCCAGCCTTGTAGGGAATTTTCACAGTTATAAGGTTTTCTCAGGTCCCATGCCGATAACACTTGCCGTATTCAAGCAAAATCGCGAAACTCTAACAAAAAAACCTAAAAATGTAAACTGAGCTTCTTTATCTCAAAAATGATACAGCCTGAGAATAAATCATAAACGTCAATTCTGTAGAGATTTTCACAGCTACAACATTTTCTTTAGCTCCATTGCGATTGGAATTGCTGCTTCCAAGCAAAATCGTGAAAACCTAAAAAACATCAAGAATGTGAATTTTGACCGCGATTTATTTAAAAAATCCCTACAGCGATTTTTTTTGTTTTTGGATTTTTCGCATTTATGAACATTGCTGTTTCAGAATTCACAGAAACTTCCCCTGCGTAAACGATTTTCATTAAAAGTTAGTTAAGGCGCACCCTTCATGACATTGTTTTATAAGGGGCGATACAGTCAGTGCACTGTCCCAATTTGAACTTCAATATCTCAAAAATGGTAAAATCTACGAAAATACCGTAAAGGTCAATCTTGTAGAGAATTTTCATAGCTACAACATTTTCTTTAGTCTCATTTTGATAGGACTGCGCTAACTGCGAAGACTAAATACCAAATTTCAGCCATCTCGGTGTGATAATGAGGCCAAAACCTTCAATATAGCGAAAATCGGGAGATATCGTCCTATGGGGGCTATATCAAAACGTGGACCTATATAAACATTTTATGGTAGAAATGTTTCTTAGCCTCGGGAAATGCAAAATACAAAGTGACAACCGATTCTGTTGTCAAATGGGACTAATACATTCAAAATATATTAAAATGACGCGTACTTTATATGGGGCGTTATATGGGGGTAACGTAGGGTGACGTAGGGGATGGAAGATACCAAGGAACGGTCCTGACCGGTTTTAACATGGCAAAGCCCAGGATTTATCTTGGTCCCTCTTTCATCCCAAGTGGACACTGACCTCCCCGTGGTGTCACCTGGGGAACTGCCTTTAACACCCGTTAAAGGTAGTGAGCTAACATGTGCCGCGCGTTCACCCATAAGAACGTTAAAAACTTGGGTTTGGGCGTCGGGTTAGTAACCCTCCCCTAGAAAAAACAGCCTACTATGAAAAAACGAAAGAAAAGAAAAACAAACCCCTCTAAAGTTGACGAACCCCGCAAACGTTTTAAGGACCATGATCTGCGAATCTGCACCTGGAATGTTCGCACTCTTTATAGAGAAGGTGCAGTCTTCGCATTGGCAGACGTACTTGAAAAGTACAAGACCGATATTACTGCCATACAGGAAATACGATGGATTGGGAAAGGCGTCACAACAACACCTAAAGGTGACGCACTGTATTATAGCTGCCATGACGTAAAGCATGAGTTTGGTTGTGGATTCGTAGTTAGTCGGAGACTAAAACATCTTGTATCCAGCTTCACTCCAGTGAATGAAAGACTTGCTGCAATTCGAATAAAAGCTAAATTCTTCAACATCAGCTTTATTTGCGCTCATGCTCCCACTGAAGAAAAGGACGAACAGACCAAAGATATATTTTACGAGTGCTTAGAAGAAACATATGACCGTTGCCCTGCCCATGACATTAAAATCATTCTAGGCGATTTTAATGCCAAAATTGGAAAGGAGAATATCTTTGGCCCAACAGTCGGGAAATTCAGTCTCCACAGTGAAACATCTGACAATGGTATGAGACTGATAGACTTTGCAGCTGCAAAAAACATGGTAGTTAGCAGTACCAGATTTAATCATCTCGATATTCATAAGGGCACCTGGCTGTCTCCAGATCAGAAAACAAGAAACCAAATTGATCATGTTGTGATAGATGGAAGACATTCATCGAGCGTGTTGGATGTACGATCGTTCCGAGGCGCAAACATTGATTCGGACCACTACCTTGTTGCAGCAAAGGTACGCACCCGCTTAAACGTAGCAAACAAAGTACGAGCAGACACAACACGAAAGTTAGACATCGGTAAGCTGCAATCACAACAGATAGCCACAGCATATTCCACTCAACTAGCCCAATTGCTTAATCAAAGCCCTCCTCATCCCGATAACATATCAGCGCAATGGCAAAGCATTGCCCACTCCATGCAAA
The DNA here is from genome assembly GCF_047663935.1 of Musca autumnalis. Lineage (NCBI taxonomy): Eukaryota > Metazoa > Arthropoda > Insecta > Diptera > Muscidae > Musca > Musca autumnalis. Next base: position 19,398,838 of record NW_027411977.1, read on the forward strand.
CAGCCGCAAAATCCATACTTGGATACCAGAGACCTCCACCAAGGAATCCATGGTATGATGAGGAGTGTCGTGCTGCCACCGAAGAGAAAAATGCGGCATATAAGGCTACTTTACAATCCGTAGCAACGCGTAGCGCACGAGAGAGATACAGGGAGAAAAGGAGAGAGGAGAAACGTCTTTTCCGCAGGAAAAAGAGAGAGATGGAAAAGCGGGAGTGTGAAAAAATCGAGATGTACAGGAGCCAGAATGAAGTCCGAAAATTCTACCAAAGAGTCAAGCATCAAACTGATGGCTTTGGTACAGGCACATCCTCCTGTAGAGACCAGCAAGGTAATTTGGTAACTGATACAGATAGTATACTCAGGATATGGAAAGAACATTTTTCAAATCTGTTGGTATCCAATAGCAGCGAAGAAGACGAAGATACCACAGTCCCAATCCCAGAAGATGGTATTGAATGTATACTGCCCAGCCAAGATGAGGTAAAGACAGCAATAAATCGGCTGAAGAATAATAAGGCAGCAGGGGCCGATGGCTTACCAGCCGAGCTGTTCAAAACCGGAGGCGACACGCTGATAAGGTGTATTCATCAGCTAGTTAGCACCATCTGGCAGGAAGAACGAGTACCCGACGATTGGAACCTGAGTATCCTGTGCCCCGTCCACAAGAAGGGAGATAAGACTGTATGCTCTAACTATAGGGGCATAAGTCTACTCCCTATTGCCTACAAGATCGTGTCAGGGATATTGTGCGAACGACTAAAGCCAATGGTCAACGAGATTATTGGACCATACCAATGCGGCTTTAGACCTGGCAAGTCCACCATTGACCAGATATTTACCCTGCGGCAAATCCTGGAGAAGACCCAAGAGATGCAGATCGACACCTACCACCTTTTTGTCGATTATAAAGCAGCCTTCGACAGTCCGCTGCGCTCAAAGGTATTCCAAGCCATGTCTGAATTTGGTATTCCCGCAAAGCTCATCCGGCTTTGTAAAATGACTTTAACTGACACGAGGTCCTCAGTTAAAATAGGAAAGAACCTCTCCGAAGAGTTTGGTACCAAAAGAGGTTTCAGACAAGGAGACAGCCTTTCGTGTGACCTCTTCAACATCCTGCTAGAAAAGGTTATACGAGAGGCAAACGTCAAAAGAAGTGGCACAATCTACACCAATAGTCACATGTTACTTGCTTATGCTGATGATATAGACATCATGGGTCGATCAGTAAAAGAAGTAACTGATACCTTTATAAAGGTCGAAGGAGAATCTGCTAAAGTGGGTCTGGCGGTAAACGGTGAGAAGACCAAGTTGATGGTGTCGACGCGCAATGCGTCCATTGAGCTCGGACCGACTGTGGAAGTTGGTTCCTATAATATTGAGGTAGTAAAAGACTTCGTCTACCTCGGCACCTCCGTCAACACAACAAACGACATCAGTTGTGAAATAAAAAGAAGAATTGTATTGGCCAACAGATGCTACTTTGGATTAAGTAAGCAGTTTAAAAACAAAGCCACATCTCGTCAAACAAAAATAACGCTCTACAAAACACTGATACTACCCGTGCTGATGTATGGCTCCGAAGCCTGGGTACTTGCGCAAGCAGACATGGCAGTGCTTGGTGTGTTTGAGAGAAAAATTCTTCGAAAGATCTACGGACCAATCTGCGTTGACGGTGAATATCGACGTCGCATGAACCACGAGCTGTATCTGCTATACAACGACATGAATATTGTTAAACGTATCGAGATGCAGCGATTGCGTTGGCTAGGCCATATCATAAGAATGAGCGATGATGAACCCGCTAAAAAGGCGTATGAATACATGCCACATGGCGGTGCACGCAGAATTGGCAGGCCAAGGAATAGATGGCGCAAACAAGTGGATGTTGAGATGAAAAGGCGCGGTATTCCAGAGAGCAAAGCAACAAATAGAGAGGAATGGAGATCTCTTCTTAGTTCGGCCTATAGAACAAATGTTCTGTAATGGGCCAGCTAAGTAAGTAAGTAAGTATATGGGGGTAATACCAAAACGTGGACCTATATAAACCAACTTTGGTAGGAATGTTTTTTGGCCTCTGGAGACACAAAATACCAAATTACAACCAATTCGGTGGTAAAATGGGACAAATATCTTAAAAATTCGTTAAAACGACGACGCGTCACGCGTCATTTTGCATGGGGGCTACACGAAAGCGTGGACCTACATAGCCCGCTTTCAATACCAAAAGTCCTACGTACATATAATAGATTTTCCCAAAATTTCATCCACCTACGTCAATCCGTTCGGACGCTAGAGTGATTTCCATGGCTATATCGATGTAGAATTGCACGCTGATCAAGAATATATATACCCAGCAAAATGTTTGCCTCCAAAGATGCAGTTAAATGATATGTACAAGTGATCTGGATGTGCATCAAATTATGCATTTTCACTGATGATTTTTACAAGAGCGTGACTACTGAAAGATGCACTCCAAAGCACTGCATTTTAACTAACCCTTTGGCACTGCATTTTAACTGACCCTTTGGCATTGCATTTTAACTAACCCTTTTGCACTGCATTTTAACTGACCCTCTGGCACTGCATTTTAACTGACCCTTTGGCATTGCATTTTAACTTACCCTTTGGGGTAGAATAGGAGGCAGTCCAAAGCACGTGTTTGGTACAGGCATTCTGCGGAAATTGTGCAAGCCATTACAAAATATGCCAGAACAAATAAAATGCATTTATTATTTGTGCAAAACAAAAATATTAACAACTTTATTACATTAACACAAATTATGAAAATTCTCCATTGAATTCAATCGGAAACATGCGTGTTTCCTCCGCTTGCATTTGTCCCAAGCTGAACTGTTTTTGCTTCATTTGCTAAATGGGTTGTCTTCCCATCACCAGTTAAGATTTCGACACGTACTCCAACAGCACTCCATTCGGAAATTTTCTTCTGGTGAGTTGCCGGAAAAATGTTCACAAATTAAATATTATTTAAATATTAAATATTATTTAGTTTGTATTAACAAATGTTTGGACATGTTAACACGCTTATCTCTTTTTGGAAAATGAAAGCCGCTGCCTGTAGAGATGTACAATCTGATTTATGTACATATAGGGATCTCTAACAACTGCTAATAAAATGTAGCGAACAGAGTGCCTTTTTCACGACTCCGTTTGGACTGCATCCGGATGCTGTTAAATTGTGAGGAATTGGAGTGCATTTTTCACGACTCCATTGAAGTGCATCCGGATGTTGTTAAAATGTGACAAATGGATGTGATTCTTTGGATTGCATCCAAATGCGGTTAAAATGTGAGGATTGGAGTGCCTTTTTCACGACTCCGTTTGAACGGCATCAAAACATGCCGTGATAGAAGCAGTCTACATTGCACTACTTCCAATTTATTTTGCTGGGTAGTTTGTGGGGTCTACAATGATTATTTTGAGTAGTTACAAACGTAGTGACAAACTTAATATACCCCCATTCTATGGTGGAGGGTATAAAAATGTCAAATTGAATCACGATTTATTTAAAAAGCGCTTCGGCGATTTTTTTAGTTTTTGATTTTTGTCATCTATGAACATTGTAGTTTCAGAATCCGCAGAAACTTCCCAGGTGTAAATTTGATTCAAGAGCACCGTGTTCCGAAAAGGAATTTTTCCTCCCTCAGATATTAACTTCCATTTTGTGTCGCAGGGTATTCGACAAGATTTCCGATAGAGACCACAATATCTTTAATAGAAGACAAGGATGACTTCTCATAAAAAACAAGATGCGAATACCAAAAGACCTTTGTGAGAAGACAAGTAAGACTTCTGACGAAAGAGGTTTAAAATTCCAATCTTAATTCAATTGTCATAAAACTTTACTATTGTTTGCATAAATGTAAAGAAACAATTGGATGAACATAATAGGGATGAATAGACTAGACTTCAGATTATAGTAAATATCCTGTAAATTGTCCTTTAGCTTACAATAAATAATGATTTTTAAAACAAAATTTTCTTGTTCCAAATTTAATGTTATATTTCTATAACGTGGAAAAAATTTCGCCCGGTGTCGGAGTCGAGTTATTTTTCTTGACTCAGACTCCGACTCCAGCAAAATGTCTTGACTCCGACTCGTAGACTCCGACTCCGAAACCCCTGCTCAAAACGAAGCAACAATAACGCCAATGAGAGATATAAAGATATTTTCCCAAGTATTATAGGGAAAAAATCAAAAAATGTATCACGCGATATCTCAGAAACTTGACCTATGGCGAAAATTTCCTTTTGGGTTCTTTATATACTCACCAAGGGTTTTTATCTCCAAAATAAATTTTCAACCCCCCAGATTTTGAGTTCCATTTTGTGTCACAGTGTTATTTTAGATTTAAGTCTTATTTTCATATTAATTTGTTCTAGCGTGTTTACGGAAAGAAGGTGTTGCCCAAGGCGGGTTGATACCTTGAAGATATTTGTCTATGGTGTCCTGATACCCCAAAATATTGGATGTAACCGTCGATAACATGTTTAAGTTGTCCACACATGCCACAGCTATTTGCGATAAGATCAGATGTAGGAACTAGGTTCTCAAGTCGATCATGCATGGGAAGGATATCAACTTCCCATGGTCCAATACAGGTAGAATAGATTTTACTATAGTTTTCACCATAATATGGAGGGTTATACGCTCCACCTTAATATGGAGGGTATAATTAATTTTGTCATTCCGTTTGTAACACATCGAAGTATCCTTGATCTAATTCGATATAACCATGTCCGTCAGTCCTTGCGTTTGTTGAAATAAAGATACAGCTCGCAATATTAAAGAGAGAGCTTTATAATTTGGTGAAGAAGATTCTATTACTCCTTGGATGTTTTGTATAGCCCCATGTTTTGTTATAGCCCCATAGAACTGTACCTCCTGATTTTCGTTATTTTGAAGGTTTTAGCCTCATTTACTTACCGAAATGTCTAAAATATGGCATTTAGACTTCTTGGAGGTTACAAAAATGTTCCCAGAAATTTGTCGGTATAGACCGACATTTGTATGGACCAATACACAGATCGGTTCCTCCCTATTTTAGGTATTTTGGACGTAACAACCACATTATCTTACAGAAATAGCTGAAATCTGGTATTTGGTCTTCCTTGGGATTCAAAACTTTCCCCCAAAAATTTATCAGTATACATAGGTCCATCTTCTGATATGGCTTCCATGATACAATACCGCCCGATTTTCGGTATTTTGAAGCTGCATTATCCTAACGAAATGACTTAAGATTTCTATATGGGTGTAACGTTCGTACAGAGAATTGTTGGTATAAGTGCACGTTTTTATATATCCCCCATAAAGAGGTATTTCGGGTTCTCCCATTGGAAAGCAGTATTAGGATTAGTCTACTATTATGGTATTTCGGATTTTGAATGGATAGAAAACATTGATGTCCACTTGGTATAAAACCTTGCTTAAATAAGTGTGAAATTCTTCATTTAGCGTGGCGGAAAAGTTTAGTTTAATAAACGCCAACACAAGTTGTATTGAAGTAAAATTGAACAATTGAATTTTACTTTAATACAACTTGTGTTGGCGGCTATAGAATGTCGGGAAGGCAGAACTTAAGGCATTAATTTTCGTTTGAATTTCCATTGCATTCGATTTATAATGGTTGATCTAAGGGATGAAAGATGTACGGAGAAAAACATATGTTGGAAATATGTTTACATCCAAACAAATATTTGTTTAAGACTGGTTGCAAACAAATATTTGTTTTTGGGACTGGTTGCAAACAAATATATGTTTGGATCCAAACATAATTTCTTTGTGTCCAAACAAATATATGTTTGCAACGTTTTGTAACATATCTTAATTTTATTTGTTCGGGTACCAACATATATTTTTTAAGTTAGAACATATTTTTTATGGGTGGAGAGAGGATTTTTGTCAAAGAGAGTAACCGCAGGGGTCTCGCTGCTGCGGAATGCTGTTTTATAATAAAGAGCTGTGTGTATGGTGTAATAGGAGACGCAGAAGCTTTGGTGGTGTGTTTCGTGCTTTGTTGTTGTTAACCAATGTAGCAAGCGAAGAGGAAAAGAAAAAAATTATATTAAGTTGTTCTTTTTTATTACAGTGTTTTATGTAACTTGCTTTGGTGTGTGTTTAGTTCAAATCTGGTAACTCATTTTTTACACGGTTGCAGTTGACCAATCGAACTAAAACTTTGCACACTTTTCAGATTTGGATGACAATACACAAATATGAAATCAAAACCAATATTGGTCCATTTTTACACAGTTTTACAGTGTTTTATCTAATTTGCTTTTCAAATCTGGTAACTAATTTTTCACACAGTTGCAGTTGACCAATCGAACTTAAAATTTGCACACATTTGGATGACAATACATGAATATGAAATCAAAACCGATATTGGTCCATTCTTACAGTGTTTTTACGGTGTCTAACTTAACCCCCTTTTCAAATCTGGTAACTGATTTTTAAAACGGTTGCAGTTGACCAATCGAAGTAAAACTTTGCACACTTTTCAGATTTAGACGACAATACGTGAATATGAAACCAAAATCAATATGGGTTCATTTTTTCGTATAGCCCCCATATAACGGTACCACCCGATTTCCGGTATTTTGCTTTTCAAATCTGGTAACTCATTTTTCACACAGTTGCAGTTGACCAATCGAACTAAAACTTTGCAAACTTTTCAAATTTGGATGACAATACATGAATATGAAATCAAAACCAATATTGGTCCATTTTTACAGTGTTGTGCAGTGTTCAATTTTACATGCTTTTAAAATCTGGTAACTCATTTTTAACACAGTTGTAATTGATATGGATGACAATACACGAATATTTGATTTCATATCCGTGTATTGTCATCCAATATTGGTCCAGACATTTCCCCACCAAAAATTGTGAGCATAGGTCCAGGTTTTGGTATAGCCCTGTTATAGCGGTACCACCCGATTTCAAGTATTATGAGGATTTTATCTTCATTTTAGGGCCGAATCGGCTGTAACTTAATATTTGGAAGCCCCAATGGTACTTCTACACGAAAAATTGTTGACATAGGTCCAGGTTTTGATGTAGCCCCCATGTAGTGGTACCACCCGATTTCAAGTGTTTTAAGGATTTTATCTTCATTTTTAGCCAGAATTGGATGTACCTTCGCATTTGGAGTCCCCAATGGTACTGAAACTTCCCCACCAAAAATTATGGACATAAGTTCAGGTTTTGGTATAGTCTTTATATAACGGTATTACACTATTTCAGGCATTTTAAAGTTTTTATCTTAATTTTCGGCCTAAATTGACTATAATTTTTTTCTCAGTGGTCAAAAAATGTATTTACTGAAAAGTTAAAAATAAAATATAATTTAAAAAAATTAAGTTTCAGTGTTTTATTTAGAAATGCACTTAAAACTAGGAAATAATTTGTCGCTTAGCCTCAATAAATATATTCTTTCTCATGATGGAATCTCTCAAATAAAACGGTTGCCGTTTAATTTTGGTACCATTTATAATTTAAATGCAAGCGTTTTATTTGAGAGATTCCATCATGAGAAAGAATATATTTATTGAGGCTAAGCGACAAATTATTTCCTAGTTTTAAGTGCATTTCTAAATAAAACACTGAAACTTAATTTTTTTAAATTATATTTTTTTCAGTTTTCTAAATACAATCGTTGCGTAAAGACGATCAAGTGAGTGAATAAATCAATGTTTTGTGTTTTCTTAATCAACTGGTGCTTTGTAGTAAATTAAATGCCTAATACACTTTAGAATTGGAAATTTTATAATTGAATCAAAAAGGTGAATGGAAATATTTTATTGGACAAGGAAAAAATCGCATTTAATATTGATAATTACATCAATACATTTTTCATATACATACATACATATGTATATTTGAAATATGGATGTACCTATTTATTAAATTATATAATCATTTGATGCCAGATGCCGATTTCCAGCTGCTGAGTTCAACCTTGAATAAAATTTGTTTTATTCCACAACTAAGGAGAAGCTTTCAACGCTGTTTCTATATATTTATTTCCTTTTAAAAGTGTGACTTTTTATAAATTATTTCATTCAGTTTTTTTTAATAAAGTCTGTTATGCATTTCTTTGGAATTTTTTACGTACCTATGTGTCTGTTGTTGCTTTTGTGTATGATATTTCTATGCCTTTCAATAAACCACCACCATTTATAAATGTATGTATATGTTAGAGATAACCAGTGAGCGCTTACTGAGAGCAAGTGAGCACACATTTCAATGTGTTTTACATTGAAATTTACGCTCCCTTGCTCTCAGTAAGTGGCCACTGGTGCATGTGTTTGTTTTTTTGTGGCTGTTGGGTTTGTATTTGTTTGCACCCAAACATATAATTTGTTTGCGACCATATGTTATGTTTGGGACTGATTGCAAACAAATATATGTTTGCTACAAAATATGTTTGGGACATATGTTAGAGAGAGCTTTTTTCCTCCGTGTACCACGCAACGGTCCTGATCGGCTTTAACACGGCAAAGCCCAGGATTTATCTTCGTGCCTCTCTCATCTCAAGTTGACACTGAACTCCCCGTGGTGTCACCTGAGGAGGTGCCTTTAACACCCGTTAAAGGTAGTGAGCTAACATGTGCCACACCTTCACCCATAAGAACGATAAAAGCTTGGGTTGGGGCGTGGGGTTAGTAACAAACCCCTCTTGAGTTGACCACCCCCGCAAACGTTTTAAGGACCATGATCTGCGAATCTGCACCTGGAATGTTCGCACTCTTTATAGAGAAGGTGCAGTTTACGCACTGGCATACAGGAACAACGATGGATTCTTCTTCTTCAACATTAGCCTTATTTGCGCTCATACTCCAACCGAAGACAAGGACGAACAAACCAAAGATATATTTTACGAGCTCTTAGAAGAAACGTATGACCGTTGTCCTGCCCATGACATTAAAACGATTCTAGGCTATTTTAATGACAAAATTGAAAATGAGAATATCTTTGGTCCAACAGTCGGGAAATTCAGTGAAACATCTGACAATGGAATGAGGCTGATAGACTTCGCAGCGGCAAAAACATGGTAGTTAGCAGTGCCAGATTTAAGCATCTCGATATTCATAAGGGCTCCTGTCTGTCTCCAACGTAAATTTCAATGTGAATCACATGGAAATGTATGCTCACTAGCTCTCAGTAAGCAATCACTGGCTATCTCAAATTATACACACATTTATAAATGGTGGTGGTTTATTGAAAGGCATAGAAAAAAGCAAAAGCAACAACAGACACATAGGTACATAAAAAATTCCAAAGAAATACATAACTCACTTTAATAAAAGAAAAACTGAATGAAATAATTTCTAAATAGTCACACTTTTAAAAAGAAAAAATATACATAAACATCCTTGAACGCTTCTCCTTAGTTGTAAAATGAAACACATCTTCCTCAAAGTTGAAATCATCAGCGGGAAATCGGCATCTGGAATCAAATGGTCACATAATATAATAAATAGGTACATCCATACTTCAAATATAAATATGTATGTATGTATATAAAAATTAATTGATGTAACTACCAGTATTAAATTCGATTTCTTCCTTGTCCCATAAAATATTTCCATTCACATTTTTGATTCAATTATAAAATGTATTGGGCATTTAATTTACTAAAAATCACAATTTCTTTAAGAAACAAAACACTGATTTATTCACTCACTTTACCGTCTTTACCCAACGATTGTATTTAGAGAACTGAAGAAAAAAGGTATTCCAAGCCATGTCTGAATTTGGTATCCCTGCAAAGCTCATCCGGCTTTGCAAAATGACTTTAACTGACACGAGGTCCTCAGTTAAAATAGGAAAGAACCTCTCCGAAGAGTTTGGTGCCAAAAGAGGTTTCAGACAAGGAGACAGCCTTTCGTATGATCTCTTTAACATCCTGCTGGAAAAGGTTATACGAGAGGCAAACGTCAAAAGAAGTGGCACAATCTACACCAACAGTCACATGTTACTTGCTTATGCTGATGATATAGACATCATGGGCCGATCAGTAAAAGAAGTAACTGATACCTTTATGAAGGTCGAAGGAGAATCTGCTAAAGTGGGTCTGGCGGTAAACGGTGAGAAGACCAAGTTGATGGTGTCGACGCGCAATGCGTCCATTGAGCTCGGACCGACTGTGGAAGTTTGTTCCTATAATATTGAGGTAGTAAAAGACTTCGTCTACCTCGGCACCTCCGTAAACACAACAAACGACATCAGTTGTGAAATAAAAAGAAGAATTATATTGGCCAACAGATGCTACTTTGGTTTAAGTAAGCAGTTTAAAAACAAAGCCACATCTCGTCAAACAAAAACAACGCTTTACAAAACACTGATGGATGATGAGATGAAAAGGCGCGGTATTCCAGAAAGCGAAGCAACAAATAGAGAGAATTGGAGATCTTTTCTTAGTTCGGCCTATAGAACAAATGTTCTGTAATGGGCCAGCTAAGTAAGTAAGAAAAAAGAACAACATAATACCATTTTTTTCTTTTCCTCTTCGCTTGCTACGTTGGTTATTGCGTCTCCTATTCCACCGTAGACACAGCTCTTTATTATAAAACACCATTCCGCAGCCGCGAGAGCCCTGTTGTTACACTCTTTGACAAAAATCCTCTCTCCACCCATAAAAAATATGTTCTAACATAAAAAATATGTTGGTATTCAAACAAATAAAATTGAGATATGTTACAAAATGTTGCAAACATATGTATATTTGTTTGGACACAAACAAATTATGTTTGGATCCAAACATTTATTTGTTTGCAATCAGTCCCAAACAAATATTTCTTTGGATCCAAACATATTTCTTACAGAATTTTTTCTGATTATTCGGTTTCCGCCAATAATATAAAACTCAATTTTCGGTTAATCAATTTTTTAAGAGTTTTTTTCAAAATTCGACTTTCGAGTTTTCATTAACAACCGAAAACCGGTTATAATCCATCGTTTCCAATCGTCAACTACGACTAATTGTCGACCACGATTAATGGTCAACTACGATTAATGGTCACCTACGACTAATAGTGGTCACCTACCACTAATAATATACCACGACTAGTAGACGACTCTGTTTTCGTTTAAGAATAATCGATTATCCGGTTTTCACAAAGTCAATAGTCGCCCACGGCTTTTAAACATTTTGCGACTAATAATAGATCAATCGGTTAACCGAAATCGACTTTACTTATCCCTAGTCCCGATAACATATCATCACAATGGCGAAATATTGTCCACTACATGCAAACAGCCGCAAAATCTAAACTTGGATATCAGAGACCTTCACAAAGGAACCCATGGTATGACCAGGAGTGTCGTGCTGCTGTTCTTTTAAGGAGGAAAAATAGAAAAATGGAAGAGAATGAGTGTGAAAAAGTTCTACCAAAGAGTGAAACATCAAACTGATGCCTTTGGTGCAGACACATCCACCTGTAGAGACCAGCAAGGTAATTTGGTAACTGATTCAGATAGGGTGCTCGGCATATGGAGATAATATAAGGCAGCAGGAGCCGATGGCTTATCAGCCGAGTTGTTCAAAACCGGAGGCAACACGCTGATAAGGTGTCAGCTAGTTAGCACCATCTGGCACGAAGAACGCGTACCCGATGATTGGAACTTGTGTCCAGTCCACAAGAAGGAAGATGAGACTGTGTGCTCCAATTACAGGGTCATAAGGCTGCCCCCTGTTGCCTATAAGTATGTGGCATATTGTGTGAACGACTAAGCCTGTGGTCACTGAAATAATTGGACCCTATCAGTGCGGATTTAGACCGGACCAGCATTGACCAGATATTTCCCTTGCTACAAATCTTTGAAAAGACCCATGAAATGCAGATCGACACCTACCATATTTTTGTCGATTATAAAGCAGGTGTCGACAGCTCTATAGCTCCAAGCTATTGGTATCCCCGCAAAGCTCATTCGGTTTTGTAAAATGACATTAACTATTTAAACTCAGTTAAAATAGGAAAGAACCACGCCGAAAAGTTTATTAGCAAAAGAAGTTTCAGACACGGACACGGCCTGTTCAACATCCTTTTGGAAAAAGTTAAACGAGATGCGAAGATTAAAAGAAGTGGAACACTATATGTATACGAGGGTCATTCGAAACCTTCATTTGTCATTTTTTGCAAAGTTTGACAGTTTTTAGCCTAAGCGTACTCAGGACAGTTTGACATACGACCATGGGTTGGGTTGTTTACAGTGTCTTGATTGAGACACCTCCAAAACATGGTTTTTGAACGTTTCTGGCGACGAAAATCGTTGACCTCGCCTTGTTTTCTTGATGTGCTGGAATAAAATGAAGTCATTGAATCCTCATTCAGGGCTGTACGGCGTATGACCCATCAATTCCACGTTTTATTCGGTCAAACAGGCGATTGTTTGAAACGATGTGTGAGAGTTTGCGTTGTCATGATGTAGAACGATTCGTCTTCTCTTGTTCGTTTTTCGAATTTTTCAGGAGACTTCAGGCAAACAAATTCTAGTGTAACATTCAGAATTTACCGTCCTACATTCCACAAGCCGTATATTCGCCACACGGTCAGTTTTGCTGAAGAAAAAGGCAACCATTTGCTTCGTAGGACTTCTTCCATCAACACTTTCGTTCGCTAGCTTTCGGAGACCTAAACGGTCGATTCCTTTTTCGTTTCGGGCTCCAAAGCATAGATCCAAGATTCGTCATTTGTGACGATCTTTTAAACGTCGTTTGAAGTACCGCGATTGTTTTTATTTACAATTTCTTTGCACTAATCCTAATTGCCCTAATCCACAAGAGGTGATGGAAGATACCAAGGTACGGTCCTGACCGGCTTTAACATGGCAAAGCCCAGGATTTATCTTGGTCTCTCTTTCATCTCAAGTGGACACTGACCTCCCCGTGGTGTCACCTGGGGAACTGCCTTTAACACCCGTTAAAGTTAGTGAGCTAACATGTGCCGCGCGTTCACCCATAAGAACGTGAAAAACTTGGGTTTGGGCGTCGGGAAAAAACAGAAGGTGCAGTTTACACATTGGCAGATGTATTTGAAAAGTAAAGGCCGACATTACTGCCATATAGGAAATACGATGGATTGGGAAAGGCGTCACAGCAACACCTAATGGTGAGGCACTGTATTATAGCTGCCATGACATTAAGCATGGGTTTGGTTGCGGATTTGTAGTTGGTCGGAGGTTAAAACATCTGGTCTCCAGCTTCACCCCAGTGAATGAAAGACTCACTGCAATTCGATTAAAAGCAAAATTCTTCAACATCAGCTTTATTTGCGATTATGCTCCCACTGAAGACAAGGACGAACAGACCAAAGATATATTTTACGAGCGCTTAGAAGAAACTTATGACCGTTGCCCTGCCCATGACATTAAAATTATACTAGGCGATTTTAATGCCAAAATTGGAATGGAGAATATCTTTGGCCCAACAGTCGGGAAATTCAGTCTCCACAGTGAAACATCTGACAATGGTATGAGGCTGATAGGATTTGCAGCTGCAAGAAACATGATAGCAGTACCAGATTTAAGAATCTCGATATTCAAAAGGGCACCTGGCTGTCGCCAGATCAAAGAACAAGAAATCGAATTGATCACGTGGTGATAGATGGAAGACATGAATCAAGCGTGTTGGATGTACGATCGTTCCGAGGTGCAAGAATAGACTCTGACCACAACCTTGTTGCAGCAATAGGACGTAATAGATTAAACGTAACAAACAAAGTGCGAACAGATACAACACGGAAGTTGGACATCGGCAAGCTGCAATCACAACAGATAGCCACAGCATATTCCACTCAACTCGCCCAACTGCTTAATCAAAGCACTCCTCGTCCCGATAACATATCAGGACAATGACAAAACATTGCCCACTCCATACAAACAGCCGCAAAATCAGTACTTGGATACCAGAGACCTCCACCAAGGAATACATGGTATGACCAGGAGTGTTGTGCTGCTACCGAAGAGAAAATTGCGGCATATAGGTCTACTTTACAATCAGTAGCAACGCGTAGCGCACGAGAGAGTTATCGGGAGAAAAGGAGAGAGGTAAAGACAACGATAAACCGGCTGAAGAATAATAAGGCAGCAGAAGCTGATGGCCTACCAGCCGAGCGGTTTAAAACCGGAAGCGATACTCTGATAAGGTGTATGCGTCAGCTAGTTAGCTCCATTGGAACCTGAGCATCCTGTGTCCCGTCCATAAAAAAGGAGATAAGACTGTATGCTTCAACTATAGGGACATAAGTCTTCTCCCTATCGCCTACAATATAGTGTCAGGGATATTGTGCTAAGGACTAAAGCCAATGGTCAACGAAATAATTGGACCATACCAATGCGGCTTTAGACCTGGTAAGTCCACCATTAACCAGATATTTACCCTGCGGCAAATCCTGGAGAAGACCCAAGAGATGAAGATCGAATGGAGATCTTTTCTTAGTTCGGTCTGTAATGAGCCAGCTAAGTAAGTGAGTAAGTAATCCACAAGAGCCTTTTTTGAGCGATTGACCAATTTTGCTGGATCTAGCGAGAAAAATCCATTTTTCAAATCTTAGTTGGTGGAAGAAATGCCCAAGGATGCCTCTATCTCACGCTATGTAACATGTAGATCTTGCATTATCCGTTCTGGCACAACGGCCGATTGTGGGCGACCCTCACGACCTTCGTTTTTTTGCGAGTGTCGGCTACGATTGAATTCATTGAACCAGTTTTTCATAGTCCTATAAGATGACCCTTTATCGACATACAAAGATTTAGTTTGATCGATGCACTCTTGTAATTTTTTCAAGTCACTGTAAACAACCTAACACATGGTCATATGTCAAACTGACCTGAGTACGCTAAGGCTAAAAACTGTCAAACTTTCCAAAAAAATGTCAAATGACACCTGGTGACACTGTGAGTTGCCTATGCCAGAAGGTTTTCGATTGACCCTCGTACAAACAGACATGTGCTACTTGCTTATGTCGACGACATTGACATCATGCGTCGATCGGTAAAGGAAGTAACTGATACCTTAGCAAAGGTGGAAGGGGACTCTTCTAAAGTCGGTCTGGCAGTAAACGGCGATAAAACCAAGTTGTTGATATTGACGCGTAATGTGTTCAAGGATTTCGCACCGACTGTGAATGTTTGTACCTACAATTTTGAGGTAGTAAAAGACTTCGTCTACCTCGAAGAAGAAGAGTAGTGTCTAACAAAAGTAACACTTTATAAAATATTGATACTGTCCGTGCTAATGTATGGTTCCGAAGCATGGGTACTTGCGCAAGCAGATAAGGCAGTGCCTGGTATGTTCGAGAGAAAAATGCATCGAAAAATCTACAGACCAATCTGGTGAATATCGACGTCGTATGAACCACGAGTTGTAACTGCTATACAACGACATCAGTATAGATAAACGTATCAAGATGCAACGACTGCGTTGGCTAGGCTATATCATAAGAATTAGTGGTGATGAACCCGCTAAAAAGGCGAATAAATACGGTCCGCATGGCGGCTCACGCAGAACTGGAAGGCCAAGGCTTCGCTGGAACGAACAAGTGAAACCCGACATCAGAAAACTCCATATCACAGATTGGGAAAATACAGCAACAAACAGACTGTTCGGCTTATGAACAAATGTTCTGTAAAAGGCCAGCTAAGTAAGTCCATTTATATACATTTTCCTCAGCATGAAGAAATACGTTTTGCAAATGCTGTCGCAAGGTTAACTGGGTAATGCAATATTGCAAAAAAAAGGTATTTTGAGTAATGACGTGACAAATACATCTTAGAATTCATATAAAGTTGTTTTTATTTATTTGTCCAGCCAGAGCGACAGGGTGCCTAATGCTGCTTCGCAATTTATGACATACATATGAAGAAAGAAAACAAAAAAAAAAGAAAAAACAAAAAATCGGCCGAGCAGATTAGAGAACAAAGCATGTTGCATTGTTTAAGGATTTTATTTATGTTTCATTTTAAGCAGAGATATGCAGCTGGAATTTTAAATATTTAAAAAAAAACTATGCAAACAAACTTATTACAACTATTTAATTATTAAATTTAATATGTTCCTCCATTTTCAGTACCACCGAATTTATTTGCTACCAGCCAACTGCTTTTGATGCTCGAAATTTTGTAGTAGACTTTAGCAGTTCCAGAGATTGGTTGGCTCGTAAAATTGTATTAGGACCAGTTCGTAGGTGACAATTGTTCCCGCCACCTAAAAAATCAGACAAAAGAGAAAATAGGAAAACATTGCAAGTCATTATTTCCATTATTAAAAATAGTTATCAATAAAAATTACTAAACAGCGGAATCCTATGGAAATGTATATATGGTAAGGATGGTCGTAGAGAAAATCTGATTAGACAGAAACTCGTTTTATTATAAAATAAAACGAATTAGGCCCAGAAATGTTTGCATATTGTGACATATTTTTACATATCTACATAAAATGAGCATATGCAAAACCATGTACAAAAATATATTCAAGGATTTGTGGTC
Organism: Musca autumnalis; assembly: GCF_047663935.1. Taxonomy (NCBI): domain Eukaryota; kingdom Metazoa; phylum Arthropoda; class Insecta; order Diptera; family Muscidae; genus Musca; species Musca autumnalis. Next base: position 19,415,356 of record NW_027411977.1, read on the forward strand.
TAAATCTCCCACCGAAATGACTGAAATTTGGTATTAAGTCTTCGTTAGGGTTATGCAACTTTACAACTAAAATCTGTCCGCATAGGTCCACGTCTTCATATAGCCCCGATAGAACGGTACCTACCGATATTCGGTATTTTGAAAGTTGTAGCCTCAATATCCCACCGAAATGAATGAAAATTTGTATTTAGTCTGCGTAGGGGGTATAAAACATTCTACCTGAAATTTGTCGGTATAGGTCCACGTCTTTATATAGCCCCCATAGAACGGTACCTGCGGATTTGTGCTATTTTGAAGGTTGTACCCTCAATCTCCCTCCGAAATGGCTGAAATTTGGTATTAAGTCTTCGTTGGGGGTACAAAACTTTCCACCTGAAATGTATCGGTATAGGTGCACGTCTTCATATAGCCCCCATAGAATGGTACCTCCCTATTTTCGGTATTTTGAAGGTTGTGTCCTCAATATCCCACCGAAATGACTGAAATTTGGCATTTTGTCTTCGTTGTGGGTATAAAACTTTCCACCAGATTTTAATGCCAAAATTGGAAAGGAGAATATGTTTGGCCCAACAGTCGGAAAATTCAGACTCCACAGTGAAACATTTGACAATGGTATGAGGCTGATAGACTTTGCAGCTGCAAAAAACATGGTAGTTAGCAGTACCAGATTCAAGCATCTCGATATTCATAAGGGCACCTGGCTGTCTCCAGATCGAAGAACAAGTAATCAAATTGATCATGTTGTGATAGATGGAAGACATTCATCGAGCGTGTTGGATGTACGAACATACCTTGTTGCAGCAAAGGTACGTACCAGATTAAACGTAGCAAATATTAGTACGAGTAGACACAACACGGAAGTTGGACGTCGGTAAGCTGCAATCACAACGGATAGCCACAGCATATTCCACTCAACTAGCCCAATTCCTTAATAAAAGCACTCCTAATCCCGATAACATATCAGCGCAATGGCAAAGTATTGCCCACTCCATGCAAACAGCCGCAAAATCCATACTTGGATACCAGAGACCTCCACCAAGGAATCCATGGTATGATCAGAAGTGTCGTGCTGCTACCGAAGAGAAAAATTCGGCATATAGGGCTACTTTACAAAGGCTGAGGGTATAAAATATCAAAAGTACAGCTAATCGCGGTACAATTTCACAAGGAAATGCTCTTGTATAGCAACTTTAATATAGACACGAGAACAAGTAAATGTGTATGGGTGTCGTATTAAGTTTTAACAACCTCCTTCAACACCTTCCTTTTTAATCAAAAATAAAAGCATTCGCTTCTTACAAATCTTGCAAATATGCATTCATCTAAGCAGAAAAAGAATGTCTAACAGGTTTCAATTGTCATTTTGTTTTTATTCTTCATTCCCTTAATCATTCAAGGCTACACATGCACTATAATTTACTTTATTATAATGTCAATAATGACAATGGAAGGACCATTCTAGGATTCACTGCCTTTAACTGGAGCAACAAAAACAAAATTCTATTACAATTTTGTTGCAATGGCTTAGTAATGTGCTAACCCCTTAACCTACCTTTTGGGCTTAACATACTCACACCTTCAAATACCGCATACTTGGTTAACAATTAATTTACTTCTCTTAGTCGCTTCTATTGTCAAGCATCCCAGTGGACCAAAAACTTCAACATCTCCTCATCTACTTCGAATGGAAGATATTCCAAAATGGCAACAATGAATGAAATACCAACTGGCTGTTCTATAATCTGAAATACTCCTCCACTTCACTTTATTGAAATATTCCAATTGGAATTTCATTTAGGAAAAACCTGAAAGAAATTAATTGAATTTCTGAAATCCCGCATTACAATGGTCATCAAGTCGGAGTCAGTTAGTCTGTATTAAAGCCAATAGAAATTATCTTTAAAGGTTGTGCAAATATTTCAGGGTATCCACATTATGAGAAACTTATATAAATGATGAAAAAGACGGACAATGATGATGATGGCGTGACGGAATGTCCTCTGGCGACCACAAACAACTTACACTCAAAACCAATTTTCTTGTTAAATGAAAGAATTTCATGCCACTCAATGCAACCAAATCACTGCTAATTTCCAAGGCAAAACGTTTGACTTCCAAACACCAGGATTCCTTTGGTACCGAACGTAGTACGCGTAAGGGTTTACGTGACTCATCATAAACGGCTGCTGAATACAGTGACAGGGCCAAGGAACGTAGAAATAGGAAAATCAAAGAGAAATAAAAGTAGACCGTGGCAACGGTTGAAGGCATATTACTGTAAGGAAAAATAGGCAAACAAATCATGGTAAATAATAAAGGATCCATTGAGTATTCGAAGAAAATCTACAAATATATTTATTCCATTCCCCCTACCCCTGACTTACTTACTTTCTACTCTTCAGCAACTGTACACAAATAAAATATAAATTATTTGAAAAGGACATCATGGTAATCATTGAAATGGCATTGTCCACCTTTTCACACAGAATGCAAACGTTGCGATACTGAACACGTCGTTCCGCCCAAAAGACTGCAGGCATTTGCTGTCGACATGGATGCAACACAAAAAGAGAAGAACAAACATAAAATATAGAAATAAAGAAATCGATTTTAAGACACATTTACACTTACCTTATTTTTAAATTTTTCCAAATTATCATTGATCTGCTTAAACAAACATGTCAGGCCAATGCTGATTAACATCACAAATACAGCCATATAATTCCAAATAAATGTCGATATAATAATCAATAATCTACCAAACCAACCCAACAAATAAGAATATGGAAATATGTAGAACAGATGCTCGTTGGTAATCAGGAGGAAATTTTTCACCGGGTCACTGGTGGTGCCGCAACGAGCGGCATAGTAAATTGCCTGAGTGACACTTAACAAATGTTCAGCTGTTTTGGTAGGAGATAAAGATGTCAACATTTATAATGAAAAAGACAGATTTCCAAAAAAAGAACAATTAAACCAGTAAGGAAAGGATCAAAGTCGGGCGGGGCCGACTAATGCACAAAGACATAATACCCCTTACCACAAGGTGGTGTAGGGTATAGAAAGCATTGAGTTCGCCCCGAACGAACCCTCCACCATCAAACATTCTGAACTTACATGGAATAATTATTTTTTGTTTCCACCTACAATTTTAGGTGGATAAGTTTTTTTTTACCACAGCGATCACCTAATTTTAGTAGAGTTGGGCAAACTAGTACCCGGAGCGGGACGATCTTTCTAGTTCCTTTCCCAAAAGGAACTAGTTTCTTAATATACACCTTCTTCAGATGTAATTCGAAACATTTTAGTTGTAATTCGTAACATTTCATTTGTAATTCGAGAAATCTATTTGTGATTCGTAACATTTCATTTTTAATTCGAATTATTCCATTTTTAATTCAAAATATTCCATTTGTAATTCAAATTATTCCACACCTTCTTCAGATGTAATTCGAATCATTTTAGTTGTAACTCGAGAATTCCATTTGTAATTCGTAACATTTTAATTGTAATTCGAAACATTTTATTTGTAATTCGAAACATTTCAATTGTAATTCGAATTATTTCATTTGTAATTCGAATTATTCCATTTGAAATTCGAATTATTCCATTTTAATTCGAATTATTCACATGTTTTCACATGTAATTCAAAGAATTTCAGTTGTAATTTGAATACTTCATTTGAAATTCGAAACATTTCACTTGTAATTTGAGAATTCCAATTGCATTTCGAATTATTTCATTTGTAATTTGAGAATTCCATTAGAACTTCGAATCTATTCATTTGTAATTCGAATTATTTCATTTGAAATTCGAATTTCTTAATTTCCATTTTTCTAACTGTAAATCGAAATTTTTCATTTGGAATTTCAAATGAAAAAAATTCAAATTACAAATGGAATTCTCAAATTACAAATGAAATAATTCGAATTTCAAATGGAGTTCCCAAATTACAAATTAAATAATTCGAAATTCAATTGGAATTCTCAAATTACAAATTAAATGTTTCGAACTACAACTGAAATTATTCGAATTACATGTGAAATTTATGTATTAGTAATTTCAATTGGAATAATTCGAATTACAAATGGAAAAATTCGAATTACAAATAAAATAATTCCAATAACAAATGACAAAAATCAAATTACAAATGAAATAACAAATTCAATTGGAATTCTCAAATTACAAGTGAAATGTTTCGAATTTCAAATGAAATAATCAAATTACAATTGAAATTCTTCGAATTACATGTGAAAATGGTGTAGAATAATTCGAATTACAAACGTAATACTTCGAATAACAAATAGAATAATTTGAATTACAAATAGAATAATTCGAATTACAAATGGAATTCTCGACTCGATTTGTAATTCGAATTATTCCATTTGTAATTCGAACTAATCCATTTGTAATTAGAATTATTCCAATTAAATAACAAATACAATAATTCGAATTACAAATGGAATAATTTGAATTTCAAATGGAATAATTCGAATTACAAATGGAATAATCCGAATTTCAAATGGAATTATTCGAATTTCAAACGGAATTATTCGATATACAAATGGAATAATTCGAATTACAAAAGGAATCATTTAAATTTCAAATGGAATAATTCGAATTAAAAACAGAATTGTTCGAATTACAAATGGAATACTTCGAATTACAAATGGAATAATTCGACTTACAAATGGAATTCTCGAATTGTAAATGAAATGTTACGAATTACAAATAGAACTCTCGAATTACAATTAAAATAATTCGAATAACATCCGAAAAAGGTGTAGTTCCAAATTGTTCTGAGACAGATATAATTTCAAAACCGAAATGTTTTCATTATTTGGTGGATGAATTGACATACAAATAAATCAATTGCAGCGAATAAACAGCAACGAAGAAAGATTGACGTAGGCGTTATAATAAAAGAACGAGAAGAACGAAAGGAACTATATATACGCAAGCGCAGGATATAGTTCCAATAGTTCCTTGTTCGGAATAGTTCCTTAGAACTACTTCGTTCCGGAAGTACACAACTCTATATTTTAGCTAATTCGGTCAACTAAAACCTTGAAAATACCTGAAATCGAGCGATACCGTTATATGGGGGCTATACCACAACGCACAGTGGTGGTACTTACATGGGAAGGTGTGACAAAACTACTTCTAGATAATATATTGAACTGAAATTTTTATCAATGGGTGCTAGTGATTCATTTGGAAAAAAAACGCACTAATAATACTCTAACAAAAATATTGTAGTCCTAGGTCCAAGTTTTCGCGTGGTTCCCAGGTAACGAATCATCTTGAACTGGAGTATTTTACTCTTAACAACACATTGTTCAATCGAATTTGCTGTAATCCGGTACTAGGACTTCTTATTGCATAGTAAACCTCCCCGCGAAAATTGTCGGTATTGGTCCATGACCCCAATTGAGATATAGAAGTTATTGAGATATATGTAGAAGTTCAAATTGGGACAATGCATTGACTTTATCGCCTCCTTATAAAACAATGTCATGCATGAAATTTCCCAACTTAAACTTATATATCTCGAAAATGGTAAAACCTAGGAAAAAAATAACGAAAGCCAATCTTGTAGAGAATTTTCACAGCTACGGCATATTCTTTAGTCCCGTTTCGATAGGACTTGCGGTCCCCAAGCAAACTCCAGAAGACCTAAGAAAAGAATCCGAGAGTTTGATCTGCACCTCTATATCTCAAAAATGGCAAAACCTAGGAAAATATCAATCAGCTAATCTTGTGCAGAATTTTCACAGCTACAACATTTTCTTTAGCCCCAATTTCGATAGGACTTGCGGTTTCGAAGCAAAATCGCGAAAACCTAAAATAACCCTAAAATGTGAACATGACCCCGATTTATTTAATGAACATTGCTGTTTCAAAATCCGCAAAAACTTTCCAGGTGTAAGCGGTTTTCACTTAAAATTAGTTAAGGCGCACCATGTATGACATTGTTTTATAAGGAGGCGATACAGTCAATTCATTGTCTCATATCTCAATAACGGTAAAAGCTACGAAATAATCATAAACGTCATTCATGTATAGAGTTTTCATAGCAGCAATATTTTCCTTGGTCCCATTTAGATAGTCCTTGCAGTTTCCAAGCAACATCGTGAATACCTAAAAAAGTCCTAAAAATGTCAACATGAAACGGGATTTATTTAAAAAACGCTCCGGCGATTTTTTTGTTTTTCGATTTTTCTCATCTATGAACATTGTAGTTTCAGAATCCGCAAAAACTTCCCAGGTGTAAGCACTTTTCATTTAAAGTTACTCCAAGAACACCACGTGCATTATAATCAGCAAAAAGGTGGTACTTATGTGTCGATCTGCATCTCTTGGGTCTTCTCCAGGATATGCGGCAGGGTAAGTATCTGGTCAATGATGTAATTGCCAGGTCTAAAGCTACATTGTTATGGACCAATTATTTCATTGTTTTATTTCCCTGACACTATATTGTTGTCAATAGGGAGAAGACTTACGCCCCTATAGTTAAAGCATACAGTCTTACATCTCTTCTTGTGGATGGGACACAAAATGCTCAGCTTTTTCCTGCCAAATGGTGCTAACTAGCTGATGCGTGCACCTTATCAGCATGTCGCCTCCGGTTTTGAACAGCTCGGCTGGTAAGCCATCGGCTCCTGCTGCCTTATTATTCTTCAGCCGACTTATTGCTGTCTTTACCTCATCTTGGCTGGGCGGTATACAGTCAATACAATCTTCTGGGATTGGATCTGTGGTATTTTCCCCGTCTTCTCTAGTATTGAATACCAACAGTTTGCAAAACTGTTATTTCCATATCCTGTGCACTATCTGTATCAGTTACCAAAATACCTTGCTGGTCTCTAAGGAGGATGTGCCTGTACCAAAGCCATCAGTTTGATGTTTCACTCTTTGGTAGAATTTTTGGACTTCATTCTGTCTCCTGTACATCTCGATTTGTTCACACTCCCGCTTTTCAATCTCTCTCTTTTTCCTGCGGAAAAGACGTTTCTCCTCTCACCTTTTCTCCCGATACCTCTCTCGAGCACTACGCGTTGCTACTGATTGTACAACACTCCTGGACACACCATGGATTCCTTGGTGGAGGTCTCTGGTAGCCCAGTATGGATTTTGCGGCTGTTTGCATGGAGTTGGTAATTTTTTGCCATTGTGCTACTATGTTATCGGGACGAGAAGTGCTTTGATTAAGCAGTTGGGCTAATTGAGTGGAATATGCTGTGGCTATCTGTTGTGTTTGCAGCTTACCGATATCCAACTTCCGCGTTGTATCTGTTCGTGCTTTATTTGCAACGTTTAGACGGGTACGTACCTTTGCTGCAACAAGGTAGTGATCCGAATCTATGTTTTCTCCTCGGAACGATCGTACATCCAACACGCTCGATGAATGTCTTCCGTCTATCACAACATGATCAATTTGATTACTTGTTCTTTGATCTGGAGACAGCTAGGTGTCCTTATGAATATCGAGATGCTTAAATCTGGTACTGCTAACTACCATGTTTTTTGCTGCTGCAAAGTCTATCAGCCTCATACCATTGTCAGATGTGTCAGTGTGGAGACAGAATTTCCCGACTGTTGGGCCAAAGATATTCTCCTTTCCAATTTTGGCATTAAAATCGCCTAGAATAATTTTAATGTCATGGGCAGGACAACGGTCGTAAGTTTCTTCTAAGTGCTCGTGAAATATATCTTTGGTTGCTGATGTTGAAGAATTTTGCTTTTAATCGAATTGCAGCGAGTCTTTCATTCACTGGGGTGAAGCTGGAGACCAGATGTTTTAACCTCCGACCAACTACACATCCGCAACCAAACTCATGCTTTGTGTCATGGCAGCTATAATACAGTACGTCACCTTTAGGTGTTGTTGTGACGCCTTTCCCAATTCATCGTATTTCCTGTATGGCAGTAATGTCGGCCTTGTACTATTCAAGTACATCTGTCAATGCGTAAACTGCACCTTCTTTATAAAGAGTGTGAACTTTCCAGGTGCAGATTCGCAGATCATGGTTCTTAAAACGTTTGCGGAGTTCGCCAACTTTAGAGGGGTTTGTTTTTCTTTTCTTTCGTTTTTTCATAGTAGGCTGCTTTTCCTAGGGGAGGACTATTAACCCGATGCCCAAACCCAAGTTTTTTAACGTTCTTATGTTATAGGTAGTTCAGTAAAAAAATGTAGCTAAAACCCTAAAAATACCGAAAATCAGGAGGTGACGTTATATGGGGGCTATACCTGAACATGGACCTATGTGGACAGTTTTTAGTGGAGTAGTGTTGTGACCTCTAGGAACCTTAAATGCGAAATTACAGCCAGTTCTGTTACAAATTGTAGCTAAAACCCTCAAAATAGCGAAAATCGGGTGGTACCGTTATATGGGGGCTATACCTAAACATGGACCGATATAGCCCATCTTCGAACTTGACCTGCCTATGGAAAAAAGATGCCCTGGTGCAAAATTCCAGTTCACTAGCTCAATTTTGCGGACGCTAGAGTGATTACAACAGACGGACGGACATATCTAGATCGTCTCCGAATCTTATCCTGACCAAGAATATATATACTTTATAGGGTCGCAAGTTACTATTTCAATGCGTTACAAACGGAAAAACAAACTTAATATACCCTCCATACTATGGTGGAGGGTATAAAAACGGGCAATTTATTGAGTCTATTCTGCAAACAAAAACATCAACCACGTTTTGTTTATTTCTTTAAATAATGGTCTACGGATGTGGTCAAAGATAAAAATGTAGTTCATTGCCAAATGATGGTGGTTTATTCCAATACAAGTTTATAACTATTAACTAAGGAAGGGACAATAAATAAATCTTTGTACTTTTATTTACCATCACAAATTCTATAACAAATGACATTTTAAAATGAAAAAAAACGCACAACCATTACTTTTTCCATTTGAGAAACTTTGAACAAAAAACCTAAACAAAATGTATTTTAAATCTCTGTATTATTTTGTTTGGCTTCATTTATCATCCGAATGTTATGTTTATTCTCGAAACATGGACACCACAAGTTTGAGGTAGAGCATATTTACCTGCCAGACCAAGAAAGAAGCACAGACACAAAAACAACACAACTTACCCAACGACAACGTCATTCCAACAAAGAAAACGATTCGTATTTTATCTGCCATGCTACGTTTGTCCTTTTGCGACGAATACGGCGGCAGCTGACATTCCAAGTTGTACCACTGGACCATCAGTTCTGGCCATTTGCGAGCCAAATATAAAGCACTGATGCAAACAATTAAACTGACAATGCGAAAAATCATTGGTTCTGCAGTATTTTTGTTTGTTATTTTTAAGTAAAATGATGTGTAAAGAGAAAAACAAACTTGCGATTAGATTTCACTTAAAGGAAATGTACTTTCCTGTTTCTATTTTTTTTGTTGTGTTACTTCAATTTAATTTTAATTTCACTTACCCATATTATTAAAAGTTATCGGTCCATTTAAAACTTTATAAACGGTTATAACGGAATCTACGGTACTGCATATAATGAAAACCAAACAGAAAATTGTCCTTACATGAGTCCAAGAGAAAGACAAATACTTGGGATGTGGCATTGTAATGCCGCGTACTGGCATCATTGCAAAGCACTGGGCAATTAGAAGAACTGTCAAAAAGATATTGTATTCGTTAATAAATTAAACATACATATGGTTTCGCCCTTTCAGAATCTACGAATTGTTAACATATTCTATATAGTATGACTGAAATTCTTTAAAATGAAGTGTTTTAGGAGGGATACCATAATTTCGAGCATTAAAATTAATTTACGTGGAAGTTTTGCTGGGTTGAAGTCAGCAAGATTTTTTAAGCTCCCTTCTGATTTCTGGCTGCCTTTAACACCCGTTAAAGGTAGTGAGCTAAAATGTGCCACGCGTTCACCCATAAGAACGTTAAAAACTAGGGTTTGGGCGCCGGGTTTGTAACCCTCCCCTAGAAAAAAAGCAGACTACTATGAAAAAACAAAAAAAAAAATTCTTTTAAAGTTGGCAACCCCCGCAAACGGTTTAAGGACCATGATCTGCGAATCTGCACCTGGAATGTTCGCACTCTTTATAGAGAAGGTGCAGTTTACGCATTGTCAGTTGTACTTGAAAAGTACAAGGCCGACATTACTGCCATACAGGAAATACGATGGAATGGGGAAGGCGTCACAACAACACCTAAAGGTGACGCACTGTATTATAACTGCCATGAATAAAAGCAAAATTCTTCAAAATCAGCATTATTTGCGTTCATGCTCCCACTGAAGACAAGGACGAAATGACCAAAGATATATTTTATGAGCGCTTAGAAGAAACATATGACCGTTTTCCTGCCCATGACATTAAAATTATTCTAGGCGATTTTAATGCCAAAATTGGAAAGGAGAATATTATTGGCCCAACAGTCGGGAAATTAAGTCTCCACAGTGAAACATCTGACAATGGTATGAGGCTGATAGACTTCGCAGGGGCAAAAAACATTGTAGTTAGCAGCTACAGATTTCAACATCTCGACATAAATAAGGGCACCTGGCTATCTCCAGATCAGAAAATAAGAAATCAAATTGATCACGTTGTGATAGATTGAAGACATTCATTCATTACAGACCAGCAAGGTAATTTGGTAACTGAGACAGATAGTGTGCTCAGGATATGGAAGGAACATTTTTCAAAACCGTTGGTATCCAATAGCAGCTAAGACGACGAAGATACCACGGACCCAATCCCAGAAGATGTTATTGAACATATACCGCCCAGACAAGATGAGGTAAAGGCAGCAATAAATCAGCTGAAGAATAATAAGGCAGCAGGAGCCGATGGCTTACCACACGAGTTGTTCAAAACCGGAGTCGACACGCTGATAAGTTGTATTCATCAGTTAGTTAGCACCATCTGGCAGGATGAACGAGTACCCGACGATTGGAACCTCAGGATACACTGTCCACTAGAAAGGAGATAAGACTGTATGCTCTAACTATAGGGGCATAAGTCTACTCCCTATTGCCTACAAGATCGTATCAGGGACATTCTGCGAACGACTAAAGCCTATGGTCAACGAGATAATTGGGCCATACCAATGCGGCTTTAGACCTGGCAAGTCCACCATTGACAAGATATTTACCCTGCGGCAAATCCTTGAAAAGACCCAAGAGATGCAGATCGACACCTACCACCTTTTTGTCGATTATAAAACAGACTTCGACAGCCCACTGCGTTCAAAGGTATTCCAAGAAATGTATGAATTTAGTATCACCGCAAAGCTCATTTGGCTTTGTAAAATGACTTTAACTGACACGAGATCCTCAGTTAAAATAGGAAAGAACCTCTCCGAAGAGTTTTGTACCAAAAGAGGTTTCAGACAAGGAGACAGCCTTTCGTGTGATCTCTTCAACATCCTGCTGGAAAAGGTTATATGAGAGGCAAACGTCAAAGGAAGTGGCACAATCCAATACCCATAGCCACATGTTACTTGCTTATGCTGATGATATAGACATCACGGGACGATCAGTGAAAGAAGTGACTGATGCCATTATGAAGGTCAAAGGAGAATCTGCTAAAGTGGGTCTGGCGGTAAACGGTGAGAAGACCAAGTTGATGGTGTCGACGCGCAATGCGACCAACTGTGGAAGTTGGTTCCTTTAACTTTGAGGTAGTAAAAGTAAACGCAACATACGACATCAGTTGTGAAATAAAAAAAGAATTGTATTGGCCAACAGATGCTACTTTGGTTTAAGTAAGCAATTTAAAAACAAAGCCACAACTCGTCAAACAAAAATAACGCTTTACAAAACACTGATACTACCCGTGCTGATGTATGTTTCCGAAGCCTGCTTGGTGTGATTGAGAGAAAAATTCTTCGAAAGATCTACGGACCAAACTGCGTTGACGGTGAATATCGACGTCGCATGAACCACGAGCGGTATCTGCTATACAACGGCATCAATATAGTATCGAGATGCGGCGATTGCGTTGGCTAGGCCATATAATAAGAATGAACGATGATGAACCCGCTAAAAAGGCCCCAAGTATGTGTGGACGAAATTAGTTTCAGTCAATTTGGCGTCGATTTAGCTATGTCCGTCCGTCTGTCTGTCTGGCTGGTGCGCACGACCTAAATTTTGAGTATCGTAATATTTTGTCCAAACATAGTTTAAGTTCGAAGACCTGCCATATCGCTTCACTCCTTCGGGTACCTCCCCCACAAAAGTTCCAAATTTTTCTTTAAAATGGTGTGAACAATAACTCTCGAAGGGAGCAATCGATTTGGTCCAAACTTTGCACATTGTATTATTCCTTCCAGATATAGATCGGGTTCGAATATGGACTATATTGGTCCACTCCTTCGCGTACCTCCCACACAAAATTCGGACAAAGTTAAGTGGAGGTTGTTCTTGCGGCTCCCTTTACAACGGTACAAATTTTTTGCACAAGTCCATACTTCCTGAGATATTAAGATAAAAGCTCCAAGAAACCCTGACGGCACTAACCAAAATGACAAATCCGCACATTGTATTGTTTCATCCTGTCATGTATCAGGTTAGAATATGGACTATATCGGTCCACTCCTTCGGGTACCTCTCACACAAAATTCAGAAAAAAGTTTTGATTCTTTTTCGGTAGGTTGTTCTAGCGACCTCACTTACAACCGGTACAATTTTTTCCGGAGTAAATCAATACTTCCTGATATAATGGTCCAAAAGTTCCAAAGCCCTGCCGGCATATACTAAAATGGCAAGATAACCCTAATTTATTATTTCGAATCCTTTATGAAGAAGTTTAGAAATTAAAAATATTTGGTGTATTTCAATGATTTGGTATAGCCCCACATTACGGTACCTACAGATTTTAAAGCAAACTCGTGATACAAACCCATTTTTTTATCAGTGGCTGAGGGTATATCTCCGTCACTGATACTTTCTTACTTGTTATCATTCGTTTTGGGTTGGTTCACCAAATTTAACAAATGCATCGTAAACTTTGCCAATTTAAAGTTGATCAGGACCGTTACTGCCATCCTTCACATTGGAAAATACTCTCAAATAACAAAAAATTAGTTAAAAATTCGTCTGTTCGTTGTTACCTGCAAACGACTGACTCTTAGCTTTTGTTAGGCTCAGCTGTTTTACTTATATAAATATACATTTGTAAAAAAACTTATATTATGTAATTCCCCAAGCTACACCAAAGGTACTGTTAAAGTTTTCAAGCTTTTTCTCGTGCAAATTGTGTGCAAAAATACGTGCGAATTCAATCCCCTACAGCAAATAACAAGACTAACTTCAAAGTAATTTGCATTGTAATACAACTGTCACAATGTCACTGATTGCACCTCACTTCCCAACAAACACATTTACCCTTACTACATACATATATACTTACTTTTGCCCATAGCCTCATGAAAATGACCTTCGTACATAAAATTATCTTTGATGCCTTTTTGCAGAAATTCTAAAAGGGCAAGAAGGGACAGACGTTAGCTTAACAAATACACTGAATGACCACGATGAAAATCATCGACATACTTGGTGGTTTTTCCAAATAATATTCATTGTTAGCGGGTACATCGTTCCTTGAGCTAAAATACGACTGGTAGTGGTCTGAATCGCTAATTATTTGCATTCGCAAGGCCTGAGGCTGTGTCGGTGGTGATTTCTTGGAATTTACCAAACTGAAATAAAGGAAAAAAATTGGTTTACCTCAGTGGGTATTAGTGTTTTTGAGGTCTTTCTTAGTGTGGGTATTAATGTTTTTATTACTTAAAAAACCACACAGTTGAATATAAAAGGAGTATTTCATTAGATATTTTGTTTCTCATGGAATTTTATTTATAGATTTTTAAGCAGCAAATCGATTTCCAATTGATATTCTTTTTCTATTATCATTGTGCATCGTGAAAATTTTAAGGCATTCGTGTGGAAAAAAATTCATTTGCATTGACAACCATTATTAAAACTCAATCAGGGCGATAGAATAGCAGACAAGTTGACAGCCATAAAATTTCCCAAGAAAAAAATTTACCTGTCGCCATTGTTAGAGATATTGTTGTTGTTTCGATTATGTTGTTGCTTTGACAATTTTTTGTTATTTTTTCTATAACGCGATATTTATACCCTACACCACTATGTGGGGAGGGTATTATAAGTTGGTTTTGGCCAAAAAGTTTGTAACGCATCGAAATAATGGTCGTAGACCCATACATATATATATCAAAATGAATGTCTCGACGAGCTGAGTCGATCTGGCTATGTGTGTCCGTCCGTCCGTCCGTCCGTCCGTCCGTCTGTCCGTCTGTCCGTCTGTCCATCTAAACCTTGTAATCACGCTACAGGTCGCAATTTTGATCGGATCGTCACGAAATTTTGCATGTTGATAGGGGTCCCGGAGGGGAAGAAGCCTATTGATTTTGGTGATGGTCGGATAATATTTAGGGGTCGGAAAGGGCAAAAAACTTAGGTGGATAAAATGACAACGTATTTTTCCAAAGCGAATATCTCAGCTTCTATACGGGGTATACCAAAAGCAAAACCTGACAATGAAAGAAGAAAATATCACCTTTATAATGATGTAAAGCAGGTGCTCGTAGGTAATCAAACAACGAAGATATAACAATAGTAGCAAATAAAACCCCAATTTTCATTTTTGCGATTTTAACTATATTGACGAATATCACAGCTTTGGTTGAAAACTTTCCAAAAGCAAAGTCTGACTATGAAAGTAAAAGATCTTTACAATGGTGCAAACTAGGTCGGCGTAGGTAACCAAATAACGGAGATATCGCAATAGTCGGTAATACATCACATTTTTCTATTTTTTTGGAAATCACGCTACAGGTCGCAATTTTAATCGGATCGTCACGAAAACTTGAGGGTTAATGGGGGTCTCACAGATGAAGAAGCCTATTGATTTTGGTGTTGGTCGGATAAAAATTAGGGGTCGGAATGGGCAAACACTTATTTGGAGAAAAGTCAACATTTTATTTTAAAACCAATATCTCTGTTTCTTTAAGAGGTATATCAAAAGCAAAACCTGGCAAGGAAAGTAGAAACTATCACCTTTACAACGATGTAAAATAGGTTGTCGTAGGTGGTCAAATAGCAGAGATATGGCAATAGTCGATAATGCATACCATTTTCCGATTTTCTTGTAATCACGCTACAGGTCGCAATTTTGATCGGATCGTCACGAAATTTTGGGGGTTAATGGGGGTCCCAAAGAGAAAGAAGTCTATTGATTTTGATGATGGTCGGATAATATTCAGGGGTCGGAATGGGCAAACACTTATTTGGAGAAAGGTCAACGTTTTATTTCAAAGCCAATATCTCTGTTTATTTAAGAGGTACATCTAAAGCAAAACCTGGCAAGGAAAGTAGAAAATATCACCTTTACAAGGATGTAAAGCAGGTTGTCGTAGGTGGTCAAATAGCAGAGATATGGCAATAGTAGATAATGCGTCCTATTTTCCAATTTTTTTGTAATCACGGTTTTTTTGTAATCGGTCGCAATTTTCATCGGATCGTCACGAATTTTTTGGGAGTCGATGCGGGTCCCACAGAGGAAGAAGCCTATTTAGTTTGGTGATGGTCGGATAATATTCAGGAGTCGGAATAAGCGAAAAGCTTATGTGGAGAAATGTCAAAGTTTTTTATGCGAATATCTCCGCTTCTGGTTCGAGTATTCCAAAAGGAATACCCCTCAATGGCAGAAGAAAAGATCTCGTTTATATTGATGCAAAGTATGTTGGCGTAAGTGAGCAAACCGAGATATTGCAAAATTCAGTAATATACCCAATATTTCCATTTTTTGTAATCACGCTACAAGTTGGAATTTTGATCGGATAGTGACAAAATTTTTGGGGGTAGATGGGGGCCCCACAGAGGAAGAAGCCTATTGATTTTGGTGATAGTCGGACAATATTTAGGGGTCGGAATGGGGAAAAACTCGTTTGGAGACAAATTCAAAGTTTTTTCTTTGTGAATATATCGGCTTCTAGTAGGGGTATACCAACGGCAAAGCATGTCTATGGAAGAAGAAAATATTACCTTTACATTGGTGTAAAGCAGGTTGGCGAAGGTGGTCAAACAAGGGAGATACCACAATAGTCGGTAATGCATCCAATTCTTCCATTTTTTGCAATCAAGCTACAGGTCGTAATTTTGATCGGATGGTCACGTAATTTTGGTTGCTTATGGGGGTCCCAGAGAGAAAGAGGCATATTATTTTTGGTGGTAGTCGGATTATATTCCCTAAAAGAAATGTTTACCAGTTAAAAGCTTATGCGCAGGGGTAGTGGTGTAGGGTATCACATGGTCGGCTCCGTCCCGACTATAGCCTTTGCTCACTTGTTTTGTATTTAAATTATTTAATATTTTCATTATCACAAAGATGAAGAACAAATTTGTATTTTTCTTTTTGAAATATTGTAGACATCAACACTTATCCGGTTGTTGTTTTCAACTGTTTTAGCAAATGAAAGCGTTTTACTTTGATTCGTTTTTAAGCCTATTGTTGTTTGATTGTCTCCCACTCTTTTTCATTACAAGTATTAATTGTTATAATTAATTCACAGCTCAAGCTCCGTAGACCGCCCCTTGTCAGTTTATCTTGCTGTGCTAAATGTCACTTGACATGAATTGAAAATTGCAAATGAAAGGGTTCAACTTTTAAATGATATTTCCACTACACTTGAGGGAATGTTTTTGATTTCGAAATGTAAATTGTTAATATTTATTCACTGAAAAAAACAATCATAATAACGATTTCACTTTGTTTAATTTCATCATCAACTACATGTCGAAATGAAAATATTTTCATTTCATTAGTACCCCGATTTATTCTGATTAACAGATAATAATAACAACGGATATTGAAATACCTTCCAGGCAATCGTTTTTTTTTTAAATACTAAGTACGGCACAGTACCAGAATCTTGAATTTTTTAAAGCATTTTTAAAGAACTTCTAGTTAAAAACATGGATTATTTTAAAGAATATTTCTAAGGGTCATAATCGTGGATTTTTTAAAGAATATTTTTTCAAGGGCCATCAGACCAATAAATTTGGATTTTTTAAAGAATATTATTTTATGGGCCATCAGACCAATAAAGGTGGACTTTTTAAAGAATATTTTTTCATGGGGCATCAAACCAATAAACTTGGATTTTTTAAAGAATATTTTTTCATTGAGCAATCACACCAATAAACATGGATTTTTAAAGAATATTTTTTCATTGGGCCATCACACCAATAAACGTGGATTTTTTAAAGAATATTTTCTTATGGGCCATCACACTAATAAACGTGGATTTTTAAAGAATATTTTTCATGGGTCATCAGACCAATAAACTTGGACTTTTTAAAGAATATTTTTTCATGGGCCATCAGACCAATAAACGTGGATTTTGTAAAGAATATCTTTTCATGGGTCATCAAGCCAATAAACTTGGATTTTTTAAAGATTATTTTTCATGGGCCATCAGACCAATAAACGTGGATTTTTTAAAGAATATCTTTTCATGGGCCATCAAGCCAATAAACTTGGGTTTTTTAAAGATTATTTTTCATGGGCCCTCAGACCAATAAACGTGGACTTTTTAAAGAATATTTTTTCATGGGCCATCAGACCAATAAACTTAAATTTTTTAAAGAATATTTTTTCATGGGCCATCAGACCAATAAACGTGGATTTTTATACCCTCAGCCTTTAGGCTAAAGAGGGTATTTCCACTTTGATACGGCCAAAATGTGCCTCATCGAAATAATGGTTTTAGACCCCAAGTATGTTTGTACGATATCCATTTCAGACAATTTTGAGTAGATCTAGCAATGTCCGTCCGTCTGTCTGTCCGTCTGTCTGGCTGGTGTGCACGATAACTCTCGAACGGATCAATAAATTCGGTTCAAATTTTGGGTATCGAAATATTTTGTCCAGATTTGATTTAAGTTCGAAGATGGGCCATATCGGTCCACTCCTTCAGGTACCTCCCCCACAAAAGTTCAAAAATGTTCGGACAAATTGTCCGCACGATAACTCTTGAAGGGAGTAACCGATTTAGTCCATTCTTTGTATATCGTAAACATTCTACAAGAGGATGATGTGGTTCCAATATGGCCTCAATCGGTCCACTCCTTCGAGTACTTCCCACACAAAATTTCGGAAAAGTTCAGTGTAAGGCCATCTCTCGAATCACTAAGATTTTTGTTTTAGCAACTTGTATTCACTGCACTCCATACGACGGTAGAAGTTTCATTAGGGGCAAGTCCATACTTCCTGAGAAAATAGCCTGAGAGTTGTAAAAAACCCCTATGACACCGTGTGAGGTGGTTGGAGCGCAAAATAACTCTAGAACGGATCTGCAGATCCGGTCCAAAACTTGGCCTTAGTAATATTTTGTCCAAACATAGTCTAAGTTTGTAGATAAGCCATATCGGTGCACTCCTTCATGTACCTCCCCCACAAAAGTTCAAAAATGTTCGAAAATTTGTTCATACGGTAACTCTTAAAGGAAGTGGCCGAATTGGTCTATACTTTACACATTCTAATATATCTACTAGATATAGATCAGGTTCAAATATGGACTATATTTGTCCAATCCATCCGGTACCTCCCACACAAAATTTCGGATAAGTTCACTTTAAGACCTGCTATCGAATCACTTTGATTTTTGTTAAAGCAACTTGCATTCTCTGCCTCAATTACGATGGTAAACGTTTTTCAGGGGCAAGTACATACTTCTTGAGTAAACATCCTGAAGTGTGTAAAAACCACATATGGCACCATATGTAGTGGCTGAAGATCCACTTCGATAATGGTCACTGTAGATCCATTCCTTTTAGTATCTCCTACGCAAAACTTTTGATCTCTAATCCTAATGAACATTTTTGTCGGTTCAAATTCCCAAAATTTATAAAAACCCCTAAATACATACATACGTTTTTTGGGAAAAATTTTTTTCAATATATACAGGCTGAGGGTATATCTCTGTCGGCAAAGCCGACTGATACTTCTTTACTTGTTTAAAGAATATTTTTTCATTGAGCCATCAGACCAATAAACGTGGATTTTTTAAAGAATATTTTTTCATTGAGCCATCAGACCAATAAACGTGGATTTTTTAAAGAATATTTTTTCATTGAGCCATCAGACCAATAAACGTGGATTTTTTAAAGAATATTTTTTCATTGAGCCATCAGACCAATAAACGTGGATTTTTTAAAGAATATTTTTTCATTGAGCCATCAGACCATTAAACGTGGATTTTTTAAAGAATATTTTTTCATTGAGCCATCAGACCATTAAACGTGGATTTTTTAAAGAATATTTTTTCATTGAGCCATCAGACCAATAAACGTGGATTTTTTAAAGAATATTTTTTCATTGAGCCATCAGACCAATAAACGTGGATTTTTTAAAGAATATTTTTTCATTGAGCCATCAGACCAATAAACGTGGATTTTTTAAAGAATATTTTTTCATTGAGCCATCAGACCAATAAACGTGGATTTTTTAAAGAATATTTTTTCATTGAGCCATCAGACCAATAAACGTGGATTTTTTAAAGAATATTTTTTCATTGAGCCATCAGACCAATAAACGTGGATTTTTTAAAGAATATTTTTTCATTGAGCCATCAGACCAATAAACGTGGATTTTTTAAAGAATATTTTTTCATTGAGCCATCAGACCAATAAACGTGGATTTTTTAAAGAATATTTTTTCATTGAGCCATCAGACCAATAAACGTGGATTTTTTAAAGAATATTTTTTCATTGAGCCATCAGACCAATAAACGTGGATTTTTTAAAGAATATTTTTTCATTGAGCCATCAGACCAATAAACGTGGATTTTTTAAAGAATATTTTTTCATTGAGCCATCAGACCAATAAACGTGGATTTTTTAAAGAATAGTTTTTCATTGAGCCATCAGACCAATAAACGTGGATTTTTTAAAGAATATTTTTTCATTGAGCCATCAGACCAATAAACGTGGATTTTTTAAAGAATATTTTTTCATTGAGCCATCAGACCAATAAACGTGGATTTTTTAAAGAATATTTTTTCATTGAGCCATCAGACCAATAAACGTGGATTTTTTAAAGAATATTTTTTCATTGAGCCATCAGACCAATAAACGTGGATTTTTTAAAGAATAGTTTTTCATTGAGCCATCAGTCCAATAAACGTGGATTTTTTAAAGAATATTTTTTCATTGAGCCATCAGTCCAATAAACGTGGATTTTTTAAAGAATATTTTTTCATTGAGCCATCAGACCAATAAACGTGGATTTTTTAAAGAATATTTTTTCATTGAGCCATCAGTCCAATAAACGTGGATTTTTTAAAGAATATTTTTTCATTGAGCCATCAGACCAATAAACGTGGATTTTTTAAAGAATATTTTTTCATTGAGCCATCAGACCAATAAACGTGGATTTTTTAAAAAATATTTTTTCATTGAGCCATCAGACCAATAAACGTGGATTTTTTAAAGAATATTTTTTCATTGAGCCATCAGACCAATAAACGTGGATTTTTTAAAGAATATTTTTTCATTGAGCCATCAGACCAATAAACGTGGATTTTTTAAAGAATATTTTTTCATTGAGCCATCAGACCAATAAACGTGGATTTTTTAAAGAATATTTTTTCATTGAGCCATCAGACCAATAAACGTGGATTTTTTAAAGAATATTTTTTCATTGAGCCATCAGACCAATAAACGTGGATTTTTTAAAGAATATTTTTTCATTGAGCCATCAGACCAATAAACGTGGATTTTTTAAAGAATATTTTTTCATTGAGCCATCAGACCAATAAACGTGGATTTTTTAAAGAATATTTTTTCATTGAGCCATCAGACCAATAAACGTGGATTTTTTAAAGAATATTTTTTCATTGAGCCATCAGACCAATAAACGTGGATTTTTTAAAGAATATTTTTTCATTGAGCCATCAGACCAATAAACGTGGATTTTTTAAAGAATATTTTTTCATAGAGCCATCAGACCAATAAACGTGGATTTTTTAAAGAATATTTTTTCATTGAGCCATCAGACCAATAAACGTGGATTTTTTAAAGAATATTTTTTCATTGAGCCATCAGACCAATAAACGTGGATTTTTTAAAGAATATTTTTTCATTGAGCCATCAGACCAATAAACGTGGATTTTTTAAAGAATATTTTTTCATTGAGCCATCAGACCAATAAACGTGGATTTTTTAAAGAATATTTTTTCATTGAGCCATCAGACCAATAAACGTGGATTTTTTAAAGAATATTTTTTCATTGAGCCATCAGACCAATAAACGTGGATTTTTTAAAGAATATTTTTTCATTGAGCCATCAGACCAATAAACGTGGATTTTTTAAAGAATATTTTTTCATTGAGCCATCAGACCAATAAACGTGGATTTTTTAAAGAATATTTTTTCATTGAGCCATCAGACCAATAAACGTGGATTTTTTAAAGAATATTTTTTCATTGAGCCATCAGACCAATAAACGTGGATTTTTTAAAGAATATTTTTTCATTGAGCCATCAGACCAATAAACGTGGATTTTTTAAAGAATATTTTTTCATTGAGCCATCAGACCAATAAACGTGGATTTTTTAAAGAATATTTTTTCATTGAGCCATCAGACCAATAAACGTGGATTTTTTAAAGAATATTTTTTCATTGAGCCATCAGACCAATAAACGTGGATTTTTTAAAGAATATTTTTTCATTGAGCCATCAGACCAATAAACGTGGATTTTTTAAAGAATATTTTTTCATTGAGCCATCAGACCAATAAACGTGGATTTTTTAAAGAATATTTTTTCATTGAGCCATCAGACCAATAAACGTGGATTTTTTAAAGAATATTTTTTCATTGAGCCATCAGACCAATAAACGTGGATTTTTTAAAGAATATTTTTTCATTGAGCCATCAGACCAATAAACGTGGATTTTTTAAAGAATATTTTTTCATTGAGCCATCAGACCAATAAACGTGGATTTTTTAAAGAATATTTTTTCATTGAGCCATCAGACCAATAAACGTGGATTTTTTAAAGAATATTTTTTCATTGAGCCATCAGACCAATAAACGTGGATTTTTTAAAGAATATTTTTTCATTGAGCCATCAGACCAATAAACGTGGATTTTTTATGGCACATCTGGGCCATAATCGTGAATTTTTTAAAGAGAGTATTTTCAATTACACTTCGTGCCACAGTCGTGGATTTTTTAAAGGATGTTTTTAATGGCACATCTGGGATATAGTCGTAAATATTTTACAGAATATTTTTAATGGGATAACATGGTTTTAGTCTTGGTTTATCTTAGGATTTTTTTAATGGTACATCAGGCACATTATCCTGGATTTTTAAATAATATTATCATGTTTACGGTCATTGGTTGCGGGTATTATCTGTCAAATTATTTTTTTTTATTTTTTTATTTTTGCTTTATTGAGGCGAAAGTCATTTAAAGTGATATTTATTTAATTAATTCTCTTTCGAGTTGAGCTGTTTAGACCTAAGAGATACATTGAAAAATTAGGAGTCTATGTTACGTTTCACGGGTGGTTAGGCCGATCTTCAGGCATATTAGGATGTTGATTTGTGGCAGACGAAAGCAAAGCTTGGTAACTAGTATATATACGCAATTCATTAGATAAATGTATATGCGAAATAATGTCAGTTAATTGAAACTCCAAACTTTTCCTATAGTCCTGCTTGGTAATCCCATTTTTCAATGTTTACAAATACTATGGTAAGTTTTATTCCTACGTCATTAATACTTGTTCTTCTATATCAGAAGATTTTGATCATCAATTATTGTCTACTAATGTTTTGACAAGTTGATGGTGGCTCAGAACGCTATTTGTACTTACTTTTAATTATTTTAGATTTAAGTCTTATTTTCTTTATTTTCATATTAATTTGCTCCACCTTTTTTTCAGAATATTTTCCCTAAGTTTATAAGTTTTCTTTTTATTAAAATTTATATATAGCAAAATAATGTTTTCCATGCATGTTATATAAGTATATTCGGCTGAAATGCTATTACGACATTTTTTCAATTGGATTTTATTTTTTCCTCAGAAATAAAGCATATTACACTGTGCAGCAGCATTTTTGGGGGGTGGAAAATTTCTTTTGGAAATGAAAGCCCTTGATGAGTATACTAAGAACCCGAAAGGAAATTTTCGCCATAGGTCAAGTTTCTGAGATATCGCGCGATGAAATTTTTGATTTTTTCCCTATAATACTTGGGAAAATAGCTCCATATCTCTGTTTGGCGTTGTTGTAGCTTCGTTTTGAGGTGACATGTCTTCAGTGAAATCGATTGGCGAATCTTTTTGTAGAACATTACATTCTTCTAACTCAATGCCTTTCATGTCCTTTTCGTCCTTTATTTCTTGAACCGTAGTGAAAGTACCACAAGATGAGATTTTTCAGCATCCAAATATTCTACAAAAATGTTGCTCAGAAGATTTTAGGTACGGTTACCTTTGACAACTAACCGATTTTGTCCCGTTTCCATTGTCCTTTTTGACATTTAATCGGTTTTGGTTCAGAAATAAACTATGTTTTGTTTTTCTGTATATTCGTCATTGGGTATTTATTGGTATGAACACATAACTATTGGTTATTGCTTATGTAGACATCTGGGGTGCTTCTGAAATATTTACCACAAATAGCTATTGTAATGATGAACACGTTAATAACAAATTTTCTTGGAGGATAGATCCGGTTATCTCAATTTTGGAACCGGATATTCCGACATTAAAACCGATTTTTGAACCGGTTTTAAGTAACCGATTAAACTTATATGTATACCGTCAAAAAGCTTATAGAGTTGTCAATCAAATTAAATTAATTCGCTTCTGAAAACTTTGTTAGTTGCAATTCTAGAACTAAAAAACCGTTTTCTTAAACCGTTTTTTAGGAAAAATATCAATACGCGCAAATATGAAGATCAAAGGCTGGGGGGCGAACAATTCTTTTTGGCGATGAAAGTCGATGAAGGTAAAATTACGAACCCGGAAGGGCAGTTATGCCGTAGGTCAAACTTCTGAGTTATTGCGTGATCAAATTTGGATAGGTTTTTTGTCATGTAGGTATGTATATTTTGTCAAGAAAGAATTCATTTCGCTATAACTCAAAAGTTTGACCTACGGCATAACTGCCCTTCCGGGTTCGTAATATTACCTTCATCGACTTTCATCGCCAAAAAGAATTGTTCGCCCCCCAGCCTTTGATCTTCATATTTGCGCGTATTGATATTTTTCCTAAAAAACGGTTTAAGAAAACGGTTTTTTAGTTCTAGAATTGCAACTAACAAAGTTTTCAGAAGCGAATTAATTTAATTTGATTGACAACTCTATAAGCTTTTTGACGGTATACATATAAGTTTAATCGGTTACTTAAAACCGGTTCAAAAATCGGTTTTAATGTCGGAATATCCGGTTCCAAAATTGAGATAACCGGATCTATCCTCCAAGAAAATTTGTTATTAACGTGTTCATCATTACAATAGCTATTAGTGGTAAATATTTCAGAAGCACCCCAGATGTCTACATAAGCAATAACAAATAGTTATGTGTACATACCAATAAATACCCAATGACGAATATACAGAAAAACAAAACATAGTTTATTTCTGAACCAAAACCGATTAAATGTCAAAAAGGACAATGAAAACGGGACAAAATCGATTAGTTGTCAAAGGGAACCGTACCTAAAATCTTCTGAGCAACATTTTTGTAGAATATTTGGATGCTGAAAAATCTCATCTTGTGGTACTTTCATTACGGTTCATTAAATAAAGGACGAAAAGGAGATGAAAGGCATTGAGTTAGAAGAATGTAATGTTCTACAAAAAGATTCGCCAATCGATTTCACTGAAGACATGTCACCACAAAACGAAGCTACAACAACGCCAAACAGAGATATGGAGCTATTTTCCCAAGTATTATAGGGAAAAAATCAAAAACTTCATCGCGCGATATCTCAGAAACTTGACCTATGGCGAAAATTTCCTTTTGGGTTCCTAGTATACTCATCAAGGGCTTTCATATTCAAAAGAAATTTTCCACCCCCCAGACTTTGAGTTCCATTTTGTGTCACAGTGTTATTGTTCAAAGAAGTATAATATTATTATGGTGTAATAGTATAAATACAAAACATATAGCTGTTTTCACTTGTAATGTTTTATGCAATACCTTTCATAGTAACAATATTTTTCTTACGAAAATCATCAACTCGCTCCTTTAGAATTGTATGGAACAGTAATTTACACCTTTAGCATGAGGAAGTGTGTCGACAATCGCATAATAGAAATAAATTCTTTTACAATAAAAGCTGATGATATAC
The DNA here is from genome assembly GCF_047663935.1 of Musca autumnalis. Taxonomy (NCBI): domain Eukaryota; kingdom Metazoa; phylum Arthropoda; class Insecta; order Diptera; family Muscidae; genus Musca; species Musca autumnalis. The sequence goes on from NW_027411977.1 coordinate 19,440,749, forward strand.
TGAAATATTTCTTTTTGGTATCCCTTAACAGAAGAATAGAAATTCTACATATGGAATTTATTGAAAATCAATAAAAAATGTGTGCTCACATTTTTCAAGATGTTCATACTATTCAATAAAAGGGGAATATTCAATGCATTTACATTAGAAATAATAGTTTCAGTTACAAGTAAAGTGTATTCAACATCCACCTGTTGAAATTTGTACAGCAATCTAATGCAATTTAAATAAGATTTTTTCACACACTCACACCAACAGCACATTGTGGTTTTTCAAAGAATTTTCATGCATACAATAGAATGAAATTGAAAAACATATTTAATTTTCAAAAGGTTGTTAGGGACTTCTTCTTATTCATAGCACACAATTTATGCATATACATATGTATGTATGCATGTGGTTTTATCAATTTTCCAAAATTGGATTTGAATTGAATTAAAAGCAATTGTATTTTGTGCGTTTTCTATAACAATAAGGATAAGAATATGATTTCTGGACGAGTTATACTGATTTCAAATATGTACGTACGTTAGGGCGGCCCAGAAAAAACAATTTATTTGAAACGCCTACCCCCCAACATTTTTTCCATTTGATTCAAAAACCTTACATAAAAAATATTATGGCGGTCGGTTAAAATTAACCTGTACCACCAGAAGGATCTTTGTTTCCACAGTAATTTGAAGGGGCCAAATGCGCATTTATGGTCCAATCGATGAACATATTTTACCAGTTCATTGTTGTGGCTAAAAAACGAATCCTAAAAAAAATTGTGAAAATCAGATCGGATTTTGGTATAGCTCCGATAGGCCGATATTAGGTATTTTGGGCCCTATATAGCTATACCGACATCTGATCCGATTTTCACAATTTTTGTAGGATTCGTTTTTTAGCCACAACAATGAACTGGTAAAAAATTTTCATAAAGTGGACCATAAATGCGGATTTTAGGGGATTTTGGTGAAAATACACCTTTGGCCCCATCCAAATTACTATGGAAACAAAGTTCCCTCTGGTTGCACAGGTTAACGTTAACTGACCGCCATAAAATTTTATACATAAGGTTTTTGGATCAAATAGAAAAAACATAGGGGGAAGGTGGTTCAAAAAAATTTCGTTTTTTGAGCGGCCCTAAACGTATTTTATCCAATCATTTTCCATGGCTCTTCCATCTAGTGTAATTAGGGAAAAATGTTGGGTAATAAATTCAAGTCTGATAAATTCAAGCCTGTTGAAAAACATTCTTATAATTAAAATAGTTAAAAAATCCCTCAAACTCTTTGAATATAGAAAATTGTTAAATACGTAGGGGTTCACTTTAAATCCGTTTTTATACTCACCATAATGAATGCTGGCGATCCTCCTCCATGGGAAACTCAAGTTGGTGAGGAAAGATCAAATTCCTCAACTAACAAAGACTTCGGTATTCGCCAAAGGTTGGGGCAGCAAGACGGAACGCATGCTCGAAGTCTTTGGTCGCCAAAACAAGGACTTGGACGTGAAGAGATGGGAGGTCTTCCACAGAGAGGAGCAGGAGGGCCATCTTGGCCAGTCTGACAAAGACTAAGGGCACGGCTTTCTACATCTCCAACGCTGTCCGTTTCAAAGCAGGAAAGGCGGTAATCGGCGAAAACTAGGAAGCCAAACCAAACGGCGAAGAGGTATTACCACCCAGCAAAAATGAAAAGGGAGTCGATGCTGTAATCACCGACTCTCAAGAAGCCCGTTTACTGGAGGACCAATGATTGAGGTCATCCAGATAAACCTCCATCGGAGCGAGACAGCAAAATTAATACAGATAAAATCCATATTGGCTTAATCCAGGAACCATGGACTATTCAGAACAAGGTCGCTGGACTAAACCATATAAACTACCAAGTGTTTTATGGAAATACGGGGTCTCGACCGAGAACCTGTATAATATGCCACAAATCTTATGTTTTCTTTTCTCTCCAGAGTTGTCAACATCGGACGCAACTGCGCTGAAGCTGGGGAATTGCAATATATACCTCGCGTCAGTATATTTACCGTTCGACTCGCAGACACTACCACCTACGTCGGGGCTGCAGCGGTTGGTGAGGAAAGCAAAACAGGTAACGAAGTACTAGTAGGTCGCGATGCTAACTCACACCACATTGCGTGGGGTAGTACTAATACTAACAAAAGCCCTTTTAGATTTCTTGAATACTAACGACCTAATAACCCTTAACATATGAAATAAAGCCACCTTTGTTAACAAGATTAGGGAAGAGGTATTAGATATAACAACATGTTCCGAAAATCATATAATCGATGTGCAAAATTGGAGGGCCTCGGAAGAGCACTCCTTCTCAGATCACCGGTATATAAGATTTGAATTAATAAGGCCACCGCCGAAACCTATAAGTTTCCGAAATAAATCCAAAACCAACTGGATAAAATTTGAAAAAATAGTAAACGAAAGGCTAGGGCACGATAGCTATGAATGCCTAGTAATGTCAACATTATAACGGAGGTCTTAGTAAAGTCATTCGAAGAAAGTTGTCCCCTTCGAGAGAGGAATCTGCCTACGAAAAAACCCTGGATGACAGGAGAAATTCATAACAAAGGCAAAGAGGTCCGAAGGCTTTACAATAGAGCTCGACGTAAAAAATTACCTGTATTCTGGGGCAACTATCGCACAAAACTTAAAGAATACAACAAAGTGACTAGAGCAGCAAAGCACAATTCCTGGAAACTCTTCTGTGAACAGGTAGACAGCGTGAATGATGTATTAAAAATAAAAAGGTTTCTATCGTAAACCCAAACCGAGATTATGGTGAATGATATGGGAAACAAGATGGGAACAATCGAGGACACGCTGGGGCTTTTGATGAATACACATTTCCCGCCGAGCACTGCAGTGCACGCAGAGGTGCCGGTCGTTAGGGGATATGTTACAGAGGAAGCACCAACAATTCATGAAGCGATGGTAAAGGATGCCATCAAGAGTTTCAAACCTTTCAAAGCAGCGGGACCGGATGAGATATTTCCGGCCTTACTCCAGAAAGAGTTGGACTACATTGCGTCCAAACTATCTGAAATTTTTAACACATGCTTAAAAATTGGTATTACCCCAAACCTGACACACTGGCTATACAAAAGCCTAGTTAGACCTATTCTAACATACGCTTCAGTAGTCTGGTGGACAGCTATGTAATATTAAAATACTACAGAAAGTCCAACGAAAGTGCTGTTTAAGTGTAAACGGCGCAATGAGGACAACACCAACGAGGGCATTAGAAACTATTCTATATACACCCAATAGAAATCCAGGTAAGGTATGAAGCGGCTGTCGCAGCTATCCGACTTAAAGCGATGGACGAGTGGATCAGTAAGGACCACGTAACATACCATCAAAACATTCTACGGGTAACAACGGGAGAGTCAATGGATAACATTGTATCGGACCGTATACCTGAAACAATTGTAGCTGCCTCATGCGAGGCATTAATACCATACAGAGACTTGTAGATCGGCGGAACCCTAGCACGAATGCCGACTGGAAACTGTTGTTATACATACGGCTCCATGCTAGGTGAGAGAACGGGATTGGGTGTTTTTATTGAAGAACCAGAGACCGAAATATCTCTTCGTTTGCCGGATCACAATACGGTCCATCAATACAGCAAAGCCACTAAACGCGTCTCGGCTAGAGCAATTAATTGTGCAGACAACAGCATATGCAGGGCATGCCGAGAAGATGATGAAACATTGGAGCATTTTCTCTGCCAATGCCCCGCTTTCGCAAACATCAGATCCCAGTTTTTAGGGAACGAGACAATACCATATCTTAATCAGGTAATTGTAGACGACCTGAAACAATTACGGGATTTTGTTAAGGGAACAGAGTTCCTTAAATAAAATACAGTAGAGTCCCCTTCTTCAAAAAACCCAGTCTAGAGCACACAACAGGCCTACTTCATGGCAAATGTGTATGTCCACCAGGGCATGTGGCATAATTTGCAACTGAAAATTTTCGGTATAGGTCCCAATTTTCGGTATTTTTAAGGTTGGTTTCTCAATATTCCACCGAAATGGCTGCAGTTAGGTTTTTAGTCTTCGTTTGAGGTATAATTGAAGGTTGTGGCTGTAATATCCTACCGAAATGGTCTTAGTTGGTGGTATAAAACATTCCACCTGAAATTTGACGGTAGAGGTCCACGCCTTCATTTAGCCCCCATAGAATGTTACAATATAGGTCCACGTTCTGGTATAGCTCCTATATAACAGTGTCCCCATTTAAGATTTTTTGAAGATCTTACTTACTTTTTTAGCTGGCCCATTACAGAACATTTGTTCCATAGGCCGAACTAAGAAAATATCTCCAATTATCACTGTTTAGTGCTTCGCTTTCTGGAATACCGCGCCTTGTCATCTCTTGATCCACTTGTTTGCGCCATATATTCTGGTATAGCTCCTATATAACAGTGTCCCCATTTAAGATTTTTTGAAGATCTTACTTACTTTTTTAGCTGGCCCATTACAGAACATTTGTTCCATAGGCCGAACTAAGAAAATATCTCCAATTATCACTGTTTAGTGCTTCGCTTTCTGGAATACCGCGCCTTGTCATCTCTTGATCCACTTGTTTGCGCCATATATTCCTCGGCCTTCCAATTGTGCGTGCACCGCCATGCGGCCTGAATTTGTATGCCTTTTTAGCGGGTTCATCATCGCTCATGCTTATGATATGGTCTAGCCAACGCAATCGCTGCATCTCGATACGTTTAACTATATTGATGTCGTTGTATAGCAGATACAGCTCGTGGTTCATACGACGTCGATATTCACTGTTAACACAGATTGGTCCGTAGATCTTTCGAAGAATTTTTCTCTTAAACACGCCAAGCACTGCCTTATCTGCTTGCGCAAGTACCCAAGCCAAAGTAGCATCTGTTGGCCAATACAATTCTTCTATTTATTTCACAACTGATGTGAAACCTCAAAATTATAGGAACCAACTTCCACAGTTGGTCCGAGCTCAATGGACGCATTGCGAGTCGACACCATTAACTTGGTCTTCCCGCCTTCTCCTTCGACCTTCATAATGGTGTCAGTTACTTCTTTTACTGATCGTCCCATGATGTCTATATTATCAGCATAAGCAAGTAACATGTGGCTATTGGTGTAGATTGTGCCACTTCTTTTGACTTTTGAGGATGTTGAAAAGATCACACGAAAGGCTGTCTCCTTGCCTGAAACCTCTTTTGGTATAAAACTCTGCGGAGAGGTTCTTTCCTATTTTAACTGAAGATCTTGTGTCAGTTAGAGTCATTTTACAAAGCTGAATGATCTTTGCGGGGAGACCAAATTCAGACATGGCTTGGAATACCTTTGAACGTAGCGGGTTGTCGAAGGCTGCTTTATAATCGACAAAAAGCTGGTAGGTGTCGATCTGCATCTCTTGGGTCTTCTCCAGGATTTGCCGCAGGGTAAATATCTGGTCGATGGTGGACTTGCCAGGTCTAATGCCGCATTGGTATGGTTCAATTATTTTGTTGACCATGGGCTTTAGTCGTTCGAACAATATTCCTGACACTATCTTGTAGGCGATAGGGAGAAGACTTATGCCCCTATAGTTGAAGCATAAAGTCTTATCTCCTTTCTTAAGGGCGGGACACAGGATGCTCAGGATCCAATCGGCGGATACGCGTTCTTCCTGCCAGATGGTTTTAAACAGCTCGGCTGGTAGGCCATCAGCACCTGCTGCCTTATTATTCTTCAGTCAATTTATTGCTGCCTTTACCTCATCTTGGTCGGGTGGTAAACATTCAATACATCTTCTGGGATTGGGTTTGGAAAAATTCTCTTTCCATATCCTTAGCACACTATCTGTATCAGTTACCAAATTACCTTGCTGGTCTCTGCAGGAGGATGTGCCTGTACCAAAGCCATCAGTTTGATGTTTCACTCTTTGGTAGAATGTTTTGACTTCATTATGTCTCCTGTACGTCTCGATTTGTTCACACTCCCGCTTTTCTATCTCTCTCATTTTTCTGCAGAAAAGACGTTTCTCCTCTCTCATTTTTTCACGATACCTCTCTCGTGCTCTACGCGTTGATACTGATTGTAAAGTAGCCCTATATGCCGCATTTTTCTCTTCGGTAGCATCACGACACTCCTGATAATACCATGGATTCCTTGCTGGGAGGTCTCTGGTATCCAAGTACTGATTTTGCGGCTGTTTGCATGGAGTGGGCAATGTTTCGCCATTGTCCTGATATGTTACCGGACGAGGAGTGCTTTAATTAAGCAATTGGGCCAGATGAGTGGAATATGCTATGGCTACCTGTTGTGATTGCTATGGCTACCATATATTTGTTTGGACCCAAACATATTATGTTTGGATCCAAACATATATTTGTTTGCAACCGGTCCCAAACATATATTTGTTTGGATCCAAACATATTTCTAACATAAATTTTTCTGCGTGCAGGTGCCCTTATGAATATCGAAATGCTTAAATCTGGTACTGCTAACCAGAGCTCCGATTTACTCACGAGTGAAAATTTGGGGGGAGGTGGTAATTTTTTCTCAGTGCAGTTTTTTTGGTGGGAGTGGAGCAGGTTTATTTGAGGTTGGTGTAACTTTTTGTTTGGTGGTGGGGAGTGGGCAAATTGCCTTCCTCAATTTGCTCGAATTCGAGAAGCGTTTCACTCGCGATTGGAATTCGAGCGAGTATTCAGAGCTCTTCTGCTAACCACCATGTTTTTGGCAGCTGCAAAGTCTATCAGCCTCATGCCATTGTTAGATATTTCATTGTGGAGACAGAATTTTCCGACTGTTGGGCCAAAGATATTCTCCTTTCCAATTTTGGCATTAAAATCGCCTAGTATAATTCTAATGTTATTCTAATGTTATGGGCAACGGTCATAAGTTTCTTCTAAGCGCTCGTAAAATATATCTTTGGTCTGTTCGTCCTTGTCTTCAGTGGGAGCATGAGCGCAACTAAAGCTGACGTTGAAGATTTTTGCTTTTAATCGAATTGCAGCGAGTCTTTCATTCGCTGGGATGAAGCTGGAGACCTGATGTTTTAACCTCCGACCAACTACAAATTCGCAAGCAAACTCATGCTTTGTGTCATGGCAGCTATAATACAGTGCGTCACCTTTAGGTGTTGTTGTGACGCCTTTCCCATTCCATCGTATTTCCTGTATCGCAGTAATGTCGGCCTTGTACTTTTCAAGTACATCTGCCAATGCGTAAACTGCACCTTCTCTATAAAGAGTGCGAACATTCCAGGTGCAGATTCGCAGATCAGGGTCCTTAAAACGTTTGCGGCGTTCGTGAACTTTAGATTGGTTTGTTTTTCTTTTCTTTCGTTTTTTCATAGTAGGCTGCTTTTTCTAGGGGAGGGTTACTAACCCGGAGCCCAAATCCAAGTTTTTAACGTTCTTATAGCTGAACGCGCGGCACATTTTAGCTCACTACCTTTTACGGGTGTTAAAGGCAGCTACCCTTGAGTTGAGAGAGGGGCCAAGATAAATCCTGGACTTTGCCATGTTAAAGCCGGTCAGGACCGTTCCTTGGTATCTTTCATCCCCTACGTCACCACGATCATATGCACATTTTTTTACCGAATTGCGTGTTAATGGAAATTTTGTGTTCCCAGAAGATAGAAAACATACTCGCAAAAAACTATTCATGTATATCCGTGTTTTAGTCTTTCTAGTATTTCCAATTTTATGTATTTCGAGGGTTGTCAGATTTTTGAACCGAGATTGCTGTAATTTAATACTGTGTTACCAGAGGATACTAAAGCTTCATTCGGAAAATTGTAAATATTGGTCCATTTTGTTGGAAAGAACAACTATGATGCCCCTTTTGAGCTCTTTTAAAGGGAGCACTATCACTTCAGATATTCAGCTCCCGCAAGGAATAAGAGGAAGAGCTTAGTACTATCATAAACGAAGGGATACTAATTCATTCATTTCACTTCACTACATTACGTGGTGTAGGGTATAAAAAGTTCGGCCCGGCAGAACCTAACGCCGTTCTTAATTGTTTCACTTTATCAAATTGAGCAGTTAAATGTGTTAAATGTTTTTGTGGATTTCAACAACCAGACCACAGATAACATTTCGGTATTAGTGGATTTCCAAAGAAATTTTTCTCCTAATGACTTTTGTGGGATTTTGTGTGTGTGTGTTTTTTTTTTTTTGTGGGAAGGGGTTTTGATGTGACATGTTTAATGATAGATGGAACACAAAAACTTTTTAGCTCAGAGCATTAAGTAAGTAAAAAGTTTGTTGACGATTTGCGACATTGTATCTTTTTATTCACATAAACTTTTCAAAAAAAAAAACAGAAATAAAAAAAAATACTAACCACATAGAAAAAAATGGATATGAACAGCAAAAAGAAAAAGATAAACAGTGTTTCAATTAAATATTGTTACGAAAGTATTGTGTGTATTTAAGTTGAAGTTAATTTAGAATTTAGATGAATTTCTGCTAATTTAAGAATTTGAATTGTAACGTAAATTTTCATTCAGCATATAGCTTTTTTTAAATCAGATTTACAACAACAATTGAATTGAATAGAATTCCAATCATTACTTTTCTATGTTTTTTGCTATTGCTCTTGTTGTACGCTTTCAGCTCTCTATTCCTCTCTTTCATTTATTTCGACTATTCAGGTTTGCAACAACAACTGTATGGAGTTTACTGCAATTATGAAATCATCGCTAAGTTAGCTATTCTTGTTGTACTCTTTCTTTCTATTTATTTTCACTATTCGATAATGTGACATTGTAACTCCTTCTCCTCTCTCTCTTATTTACTACCACAGCCCCATTGGTTGTTAACATTCACCGGTCTGTTTGCATGTGCGTATTTGCCAATCAATTAGCATTTCGCCTGAACATTGTAGAACCTCCCAGATCAAGGGGACTAGAACAGCCTATGTAGCAGCGGGCACACATAAATACAAGAAAGAAGCTGCAGGGAGTTTAGTTGTGAATTATAACGCGATCTTAAACCTTAAGTGTAAATAACGAAGTAAAGTGAAAACTAACTGAACTGAAGTTTTGTGTGAATAACTGAAGTAAGATCAATAAAGCATTGTAGAATCGTAATCTAAAACAAATCCTTGTTTTATTTGGTACAAATCATATCGGGGAATAAAACAACGTCTACATGGGATTAAGTTCAACTCTAATTCCGCAACAATTGGTGTCAGAAGTGGGTTTGCGAACAATTTTACAATGAAGTTCAACGAACTACTAGTGGAAGACTTGAAGAGAGAGCTTCGCAAGTTTGACTTGTCGACTACCGGAAATAAGGCTGAGCTACAAAACCGAATTTTGGATGAGTTTGAGAAACGCAATATGGGCATTGATACATATGAGTTCGACATTGCGAAGGAAGGCCTACAGGCAGCTGCGGATAGAGGTGATGTTAAAGCAATGATGACATTGATATTGCTGCAATTCAATGAGAAAATGGACGAGAACTCTAAGAAAGAAAGCACTAAAAATCTAAAGAAAGTGCGTAATTTGTGAGCTTGGAGGAAAATTTTGCGAAATTCGACAATAAATAAGAAAAAAATTCTATAGAAGCGAAGGAAATAGCTAATAGAAGAAGTCTAATGATTTATCTCAACAACCCGATAATTTTACTCAATGGGAAACCTTCTATGTGAATGTAGATAAAGCGAAATCCGCACATTTTCTTAATAGTTTCAAGAGAACTAAAAGAAGTACTCCTATAGATTTTTTCCAATATTTTCAACTCGAATACTGAGTAACATTTTACAAATAGTATGCAATGTGCTCACTGACGTCCCTTCGTGATAACTTTTTAGTGACAGTTGTGTTCATTAAAATAATTGGCGTTATTATAATATTTTTGTCTTAAAAGCTGAAGTAGTACGGGATAACCTTTCCTTTTCCGCAACAATCAAAAATTTGCTCGCGTGCTGATTTGTACTGGGGATTTTGTTTCTTAATCTCTGTACCAAAAATCATTGATGTAACGCGAAAAGACAAATTTTTTGGAAATTGAATATGAAAGAATTGGCAATATTTCCCACATACCCTCTCATACGGGCAAAATGTGGACGAAATCCGTTTCAGACAATTTGGAGTCGAATTAGCAATGTCCGTCCGTCTGGCTGGAGCGCACGACAACTCTCGAACGAATAAACCGATTCGGTCCAACATTTGACAGTCGTAGTATTTTGCGCAAAATTAAAACATGGCCATGTCGATCCACTCATTCGGGTACCCCCCCCCACAAAAGTTTAAAACTTTCGGGTAAAATGGTGAGCACGATAACTCACGAAGGCAGTAACCGTAATAGTTCTAGGGTTAGTCCGGTTAGAATATGGACTATATATGTCAACTTCTCCGCACAGCTCCCACTCAAAATATCGGAAAAGTACAGTTTAGGACCTCCTTTCGAATTGTTTTGATTTTCCTTGCAACATGTTGAGCTAAAAGCACCTATTACGATGGTACAAGCTTTTGAGTGGCAAGTCCATACTTCTTGAGAAAATGAACCGAACCGAATGAACGGAAGCTGTAAAAAGACCCCTACGGCCAGCATATGTCGTGGTTGGTGCGCACGACAACTCTCGAACCGAATACTGCGACTATATGATCTAGTTTTTTTTTCCATTTTTCCTAGTAAAATTCAAATAAGTATTTACATGTTCGGTATGTATGTTGATGGTTCGACAATTTGATATCGATAGATGGAATCAGCCAGATTTGTTCTACCCAAGTGTGTTAGCTAGGCTCTTGTAAGCAGACGCTCCAAAAAGTCTAGTGGTTTAGACAGGATACCAGACATAGAATTGAAAAAGGCGAGATCAGCATTATTTGGTTTCCTCACTATTTTATTCAATTATTCACTGAACCTAGGGTACTTCCCAAAAGCCTGGAAGAAAGCTATGGTCGTACCCATTCTGTAGAAAGGCTCACCATCTAGTGATTGTGGTAGCTATCGTCCCATTTCTATGCTTTCAGCTCTTGGGAAGCTCTACGAGTCTTTCATACTCAAACGCCTTAAAAAAGTGTTGAAGTCAAACGAATCCTAAAGGACTGCCAGTTTAGTTTCAGACCGGGTCACTCGACGTTCCATGCCCTTACGGTATTTTCCTCTTTTGTGATCAAGGGATTTGATCGGAGATTTGGGACTATAGCTGTTGGGCTTGACTTCGCCAAGGCCTTCTACTCAGTGTGGCAAGACGGGATCTTATCTAAGCTGAAGCACTCTGCCAGGAAGCATGGACTTGTCCACGAAAAACATTATATCGCTGTAAACAGGACCATAAGGAGAAGCTAAAGGGGGTATATACACTTTGATACGATGAAAATGTGCTTCATCGAAATAATGGTTTTAGACCCCAAGTATGTTTGGACGAAATGTGTTTCAGATAATTTGGAGTCGATCTAGCCATGTCCGTCCGTCTGTCTGTCTGTCCTGCTGGCTGGAGCGCACGATAACTCTCGAACGGATCTACTGAGTCGGTCCAAAATGTGGCCTTCGAAATATTTTGTGCAAACTTAGTTTAAGTTCGAAAATAAGCCATATCGGTCCACACCTTCAGGTACCTCCCCCAAAAAAGTTCAAAAATGTTCGGAAAAATTGTGCGCATGATAACTCTGGATGGGAGTGAGCTATTTGGTCCATACTTTACACATCCTAATATTTTTACCAGATATAGAATAGGTTAGAATATGGACTATATTTTTTTTTGTTTAGTCCTTCGGGTAGCTCCCACACAAAATTTTGGATAAATTCACTTTAAGGCCTGTTCTCGAATCACTTTGATTTTTGTTGACGCATCTTGCATTCTCTGTCTCAATTACGACAGTAAACGTTTTTTTCAGGGGCAAGTCCATACTTCTTGAGAAAACAGCCCCAAAGTTGTTAAAAACTCCTATGGCACCATATCGTCGGTGTCATGCTTAAGTGTTCCATACGCCATTTGCCTGATTCGAGAAAAACTCAAGTTAATGTTTAAGGCCATACAGGATAAAAATGGTGCAATAATCCAATACTTTAAGAGCTCAGTTCTACTTAACTAAACTCATAGAATATATCAGTAGTTTATTTTAGTCAGATATCTGTGATAGTCTAGAAGTTTTGTCCAATTTTTATAATTGCAAAAAGTTGCTGAATTGTTCCATGGAATCTTTTTTCATGTTTTTTTCAGTTTGTGTCACATGGAACACGTTTTGTCACATTTCAACCAAAACACTTTTTATTAATCGTGCTCCACCTCCCTTATATGAAGTGGTACTGTGGAGTTTAAAAATCAGGACTTTAATTGAAACATTTATTTTTCTCATATAAATACATTATTATAGGTTTCCTTAACATTTATTTAAGGGATTGCTTCCACTTATCACTATTTTTTTGTGGTAAAAATTTCGATCGGACAAGAAGGATTGATATTTTGCATTTTTAAGGTAACATAAAACATTTAATCGCATTTTTCTCATAAGACCATTTTTGTAGTCGGTGTCCGCACTAGCTTCAAGTCGAATGGACGTTTTTGCGTATATTTCTGTGGACTAACATCAAAATTTTGTCTTTAAACTAGGTATTTCAAAATTCAATTTTTTGATAAGATTTCGTTTTCATATAACAATACAATAGTCAAAAATATTTGGATTTAGAAACTATTATTCTTCAGTTTTTAAACCAAGTCCTTTAAAACAATTTGTTCCATACGCCACATTATTCGTAACTTGGCAAAAATGGGCACTTTTTTGTTCCAAACGCCATAATTTTTGGTGCGGAACAATTCGTTTTTGTCTCTTTTTGTTCCATACGCCAAACGACATGGATATGGAACTAAAAGGTTCAAAGTTGTTTTGTTGCATACGCCAGGCTTTATGGATATGGAACAAAACGACAAGATTTTTTGGGTCACAAACCTGATATTGAACATATTGGCATCTGAATATCTCAGAAACTGTAAGAGATGGCGAAAAACCGACTAAAAAATCTGAAAGAACATGGTTCAAAACCTTGTAAGGTACCATTATATCAAAATGTCAAAAATGGCGTATGGAACACTTAAGAATGACACCGACGATATGTAGTGGCTGTAGAGCTCGAACTGAATACGGCGTTCGTCCACACTTCGTAATATTTCTTCGAATATTAGATGAAATTCGATGGTAGTGCTTATAAAGGGTGTTTTTTTAAGCCCGATAAAACTTGAAATTGTAAAAAATAACACAAAAAATTAAATTGTAATCAAATTTTTTTTTATTCGAAAGACAATACGTGACATTAACATTTGAAAATGATTTCGGGCATATGGGCACCGCGGCTGTTCTTGACGAAGTGCATTCTGGACGTCCAATTTTTGGCCACTTTTTCGAGCACTGCTGGCCGTATGTCACGAATAACACGAACAATGCTGGCCTCCAAGGCATCAATTGTTGCTGGTTTATCAGCATAAACCAGTGACTTCACGTAGCCCCACAGGAAATAATCGAGAGGTGTCAAATCGCACGACCTTGGAGGCCAATTGACAGGTCCACTTCTCGAAATCAACTTATCGCCAAATTTTGATTTCAATAAGTCGATGGTTGCGTTCGCCGTATGGCACGTAGCGCCATCCTGTTGAAACCACATCTCCTCTGGATCAATGTCATCCATATTTTCAAACAAAAAATCATTGATCATGACCATTGACCGTAACGCGAGCTCCGGCCTCATTTTTGAAGAAATAAGGTCCGATGATGCCACCAGCGTGAAAACCGCAACATACGGTGCATTTTTCTGGATGTAATGGAGTCTGGAAATGGAAGCATTTGAAATGTGGGCATACCGACGTGTGATCAAAATTCCATGGACCGATCGAGTGTCAAATGCCGAAATTCTGCGAAGAATGATTGTACAACGGCAGCTAATTAAAACCATCAAAACCCGGAAAGTTTCCTATTTGGGACATTTGATGAGGAACAACAAATATAAGATCCTGCAGATCATTCTCAAATCCCAAGTTGATGGAAGACGTGGTAGAGGTCGACGAGAATTGTCCTGGCTAAAAAATATTCAAGACTGGACCGGATACCGCGATGAACTCAGTCTTCTAACAGCGGCTAAAAACCGACAATTATCGTTTTCCACATAAACTAGATATTTGCAAGAACAATGTAATAAAATGTAATATTGTATGATCGCTTAACATCCGGATAACGGATATGCAAATAAAGAAGAAGGAGTCTGTAGGGTCTCTTGTGGATTGGTCTCACTCCATATGCGGCAATTTTGCTTATTAACAAACCCGTTAAGCCAAAAATGCGCCTCATCGCTGAACACAATTTTGCGATAAAACAACGGGTCATTTGCCAACTGCTCTAGAGCGAATCGACGACTGATTTTCAAAGTAAATTTGGATAATTTCGTAGCGTTGTTCAAGCGTGAGTCTATTCATGATGATTTGTCAGAGTATACTGTGTTACTTTTTACAATTTAAAGTTCTATCCAGCTTAAAAAAACAACCTTTATGTAGGTCCACTGCTTCCGGTACCTCTCCCACAAATGTTTGAAAATATTTGCTAAAATGATGAGCGCAATATCTTACAAACGTAGCAACCGATTTGGTCCAAATTTTCGATCTCGAAATTTTTTGTCCAAGCATAGTTTATGTTCAAATTTGGGCCCTATCGGTCCAATACTTGGCGTACCACTCATACAAATGTTCAACACTTTTTTGTAGTTGAGGGTCTGTTCGAGGATTATTGGACATGCTTTATGCTTTTCGTAGGCTAGTATGGTACAAAAGCCCTATCTATCGATATCCCCCGCAAATGTTTGAGCTTTAATCCAATCCATATTTCTGTCGGTTCATACGTCCATACATTTCTTTTTTTGGAAAAAAAAGTATTTCAGTCCACACAGGCTGAAGGTATATCTCTGTCGGCCGATACTTTTTTACTTGTTTCTTTTTTTGCCAGGGGGGTGGGGTGGTTGTTCTGCGGTAGTTGTGGACCGATATTGCCCATCTTCGAACTTAAACTAAGTTTGGAGAAAATATTACGAAAGCCATATTTTAGACCCAATCGACTCATCAGTTCGAGTGCTATAGTGCGTTCCAGTCACTATACATGGCAGGAATTTTTATAACATTCGGGCTTCTTTCTCAGGAAACATGGATTATGGACCTTAAAAAACTAGTTCCATCATAAGTGGGGCAGTGAATACAAGTTGTCAAAATAAAAATCAAAGAGATTCGAGAGGGGGTCTTAAACTGAACTTATCCGAAATTTTGTGTGGGAGATACCGGAAGGAGCGGGTCGATAGAGTCCATTTTTAAACCTCATCTATATCTGGTAGATATTTCACGATGTTCAATGTGTGGACCAAATCGGGTACTCCTTTCAAGAGTTGTCGTGCGCACAATTTTTTCGAACATTTTTAAACTTTTGTGGGGGGGGGGGGGGGGGTACTCGAAGGGGTAGACCGATATGACCCATCTTTAAACTTATACTAAGTTTGGACAAAATAGTACGACTGTCAAATTTTATCGTGCGCTCCAGACAGACAGACGGACTATAAAATATATTGATTTTGTATCATGAGTTAGCTTTAAAATCTGTAGGTATTCTGAGGCCAAATCATTGACATATTCCAAACATTTTTAGTAACTAAACATCTTCATAAAGGACTCGTAATATTAAATTACGTTAAACAAAGTTTGACAGAAATTTTTGAAAAACTTTTAGTGTTATCTTGCATTATAGCCATTTTAGTATGTCCGGGCAGGATTTTGGAGCTTTTGGGCCATTATCTTAGGAAGTATTGACTTACTCCGTAAAAAATTGTACCGTTGTAAATGAGGCTGCTAGAACTTACTGAAAA
Organism: Musca autumnalis; assembly: GCF_047663935.1. Classification (NCBI taxonomy): domain Eukaryota; kingdom Metazoa; phylum Arthropoda; class Insecta; order Diptera; family Muscidae; genus Musca; species Musca autumnalis. The sequence goes on from NW_027411977.1 coordinate 19,456,597, forward strand.
AAGAATCAAAACGATGCGAGAGGAACTCTTAAATTTCACTTTTATCCGAATTTTGTGTGGGAGGTACCCGAAGGAGTGGACCGATATAGTCCATATTGTACCGCCAGGGTTTCTTGGAGCTTTCAGGCTAATATCTCAAGAAGTGTAGACTTGCGCAAGAAAAAAATTGTACCGTCGTAAGGGGAGCCGCAAGGACAACCTACTGAAAAAATAAACCCGATCCGATGTGAGAGTTACCCGAAGGAGTGGACCGATATAGTCCATTTTTGAGTCCTATATACACTCCACGTCAGTAGAATAGAACACCTAAATTTCTGTTAATGTTAGCTTATTTACCCCAAGCGAATGAATCTACGTTTTTAATCTTGTAGGGCTTTAAAGCCTATGATGTTCCGTATCAAACACAGAAAAAATTATGTTTCTAGCTTTTCGCGAAATAATTTTCTGATCATTTTTCCGATAGTACTATGAAAAATAGGCATATATTTTCGGTCATCAGGATAGAACAGTCATTTTATTTTCGTGAATTGTGGAGATATTATCGCCGAATTTTCTTTCAGTCGATAAAGCGGGGCTTTCTAATCATTTTTCACCAATAAAACCATATCAATAATTCCGCGGACGCCCAAATAACAGCGTAAACGGATTTAAATTGACAGATAATTGAAACATCTCGGAATATCAATAAGAGTAGCGCAGCTATGTCATATTTCTTCACAATAAGATAGAATATGACACAGACAAAGTCGAAGGATACATTCGAGTGCTGCGGATGCTGATAACATGGAACATTTTCAAAATAAGTATGAAAACCGTCAAAATTTCTTGTGAAAACCTTGATGTTTTGTTCAATTAAATGATTTTTCCGCGAACAAGTCTACCGTTTAAAGGTTTGGAAATATGCCCCACATTTAGAGGAAGATAATCTGATATGAAAATATCCGCTATTTTTATACACTGAGGGAAATTTTAGTACTTTTTAAAAGCAACTTACGCAACCTTAAACCTCAATTTCCATCACTGTGTTTTCCCGCGAAAACGTGGCTTTTACATATGCGAGTTCAGTTAAAAAACGACTAATTCGTAAAATCCGGTATGGAGAGCATAACCTGGTCCATTATTATTGGAACATAACACTATTGAGAACAGTCGCGGATGCCGAAATAAGAACACATATAAAATGCAAAGTCCAAAGGGTGTGTTCAATTTGAATAATGTGCTAAAATTTCCCTCAGTGTATTAAAATAGCGGATATTTTCATATCAGATTATCTTCCTCTAAATGTGGGGCATATTTCCAAACCTTTAAACGGTAGACTTGTTCGCGGAAAAATCATTTAATTGAACAAAACATCAAGGTTTTCACAAGAAATTTTGACGTTTTTCATACTTATTTTGAAAATGTTCCATGTTATCAGCATCCGCAGCACTCGAATGTATCCTTCGACTTTGTCTGTGTCATATTCTATCTTATTGTGAAGAAATATGACATAGCTGCGCTACTCTTATTGATATTCCGAGATGTTTCAATTATCTGTCAATTTAAATCCGTTTACGCTGTTATTTGGGCGTCCGCGGAATTATTGATATGGTTTTATTGGTGAAAAATGATTAGAAAGCCCCGCTTTATCGACTGAAAAAAAATCCGGCGATAATATCTCCACAATTCACGAAAATAAAATGACTGTTCTATCCTGATGACAGAAAATAAATGCCTATTTTTCATAGTACTATCGGAAAAATGATCAGAAAATTATTTCGCGAAAAGCTAGAAACATAATTTTTTCTGTGTTTGGTACGGAACATCATAGGCTTTAAAGCCCTACAAGATTAAAAACGTAGATTCATTCGCTTCGGGATAAATAAGCTAACATTAACAGAAATTTAGGTGTTCTATTCTACTGACGTGGAGTGTATATCTGGAAGGAATAATACGATGTGGAAAGTTGGGACCAAATCAATTGCTCCCTTCAAGAGTTATCGTTCACAGCATTTCACCGAAAATTTTTGAACTTTTGTGGTGGAGGTGCCCGAGGTAGTGGACCGATTTGGCCCATCTTCGAACTTAAACTAAGTTTGGATAAAATATTACTAAGGCCTAATTTTGGTTTGAATCGGCTGATCCTTTCGAGAGTTATCGTGCGCACCAGCCAGGCAGACAGACGGACATGGCTAAATCGACTCCAAATTGTCTGAAACGAATTTCGTCCAAACATACTTGGGGTCTAAAACCGTTATTTGGATGAGGCACATTTTTGGTCGTATCAAAGTGTATATACCCTTTCTAGCCTAAAGTCTGAGGGTATAAAAATGGTAAAAGCTACGAAAATATCATGAATGAGAGAGAATTTGCATAGCTTCAATATGTTCTCTAATCCCGTTTCGATAGGACTTGCGGTTTCCAAGCAAAACCGTGAAAACCTAACAAAAACACTAAAAATGTGAACTTTGATTGCGATTTTTTTCTCCATAAAAACTTGCCAGGTGTAAGCACCTTCCATTTAAAGTTGGTTCAGGCGCACCGTGATCCCTTACCGCAGTGTGGTATAGGAATAGACACACACACACACAAAATTGAAATTTTCAGGTAATTCAGCGATAAGTAATAGTTCTTCTATTGGTACTAATTTTTATACCCTCAGCCTTTAGGCTAAGGGGGGTATATACACTTTGATACGATGAAAATGTGCCTCATCGAAATAGCGGTTTTAGACCCCAAGTATGTTTGGACGAAATATGTTTCAGACAATTTGGAGTCGATCTAGCCATGTCCGTCCGTCTGTCTGTCTGTCCTGCTGGCTGGAGCGCACGATAACTCCCGAACGGATGAACCGATTCGGTTCAAATTTTGGCTTTAGTAATATTTTGTCCAAACTTAGTCTAAGTTCGAAGATGGGCTATATCGGTCCACTCCTTCTGGTACCTCCCCCACTAAAGTTCGAAAATGTTCGGAAAATTTGTGCGCATGGTAACTCTTGAAGGGAGTAACCGATGTGGTCCATACTTTGCCCATCGTGAAATGTGTACCAGACATAGATAAGGTTTCAATATGGACTCAATCGGTCCACTCCTTCGGGTACCTCCCACACAAAATTTCGGAAAAGTTCAGTTTAAAGCCATCTCTCGAATCGCTTTGATTTTTGTTGTAGCAACTTGTATTAACTGTCCCCCATACGACTGTACAAGTTTCATCAGGGGCAAGTCCATACTTCCTGAGAAAATAGCATGAAAGTTGCAAAAAACCCCTATGACACCCTGTGAGGTGGTTGGAGGTAACTCCCGAAGGGATCTACCGATTCGGTACAAAATATGGCCTTAGTAATATTTTGTTCAAACATAGTTTAAGTTTGAAGATAAGGAATATCGGTCCACTCCTTCAGGTACCTCCCCCACAAAAGTTCAAAAATGTTCGGAAAAATTGTTCGTACGGTAACTCTTGAAGGGAGTGGCCGAATTGGTCTATACTTTACACATCCTAATATATCTATCAGATATAGATCAGGTTCAAATATGGACTATGCTTGTCCACTCCATCCGGTACCTCCCACACAAAATTTCGGTTAAGTTCACTTTAAGACCAAATATCGACTTTGATTTTTGTTGAAGCAACTTGCATTCGCTGCCTCAATTACGATATTAAATGTTTTTTTAGGGGCAAGTCCATACTTCTTGAGCAAACAGCCCGAAGAGTGTAAAAACCCTCTATGACACCATATGTTGTGGATGGAGATCCACTTCCATAACGGTCAATGTCGATCCATTCCTTTTAGTATCTCCTCCGCAAAACTTTTGATCTTTAATCCTAATCAATATTTTTGTCGGTTCAAACGCCCAATTTTTTTAAAACCCCCTAAATACATACGTATTTTGGGAAAAAATTGTTTCAATATACACATGCTGAGGGTATACCTCTGTCGGCAAAGCCGACTGATACTTTTTTACTTGTTCTATTTTCAAATATATAAATACTATTTATTTGAGTTCCATATTCATTCTTCACACGAGGTGGCGCACACTTTGCTAGTATTATATAATTATGATTTTTTTACTCCGCAGAGTGAGTTTAGACAAAGTTTTCCTTTTCGATTATTGGCAATCAGAAACAACGTCTCTCTTTGTAAATTGTAGTAATACCAATTCGTAGGTAAGTATTGTACCAGCCACCTATTGTCGAAAAATATTGAAAGAAGAAAGAGAGAAAGATTAAAGTAGAATATTATTAATAATCATATTGTTAAGAACAATAAAATATTTATATATTATTTGCACAGACATGCAACCTTAAAGATAAATAAATATTTATACCACAGCTTAGTTCCATTGTTGTTATTTTGGCTTCAAATAATAAAACTAATCTGAAATTATTTTTTTTTTAATTTCTCTTTGGATTTAACTGTGACCGCAGTCATTTTTGATAAATATAATTGTTGTCTCATAAAAATATCTTCAATCATTTAAAAGAAAAAAAAAAAAAAAAACATTAAATTTACTCAAATGTTTATTTTTTATGCCAAAAAAAATGAACAACAAAAGACTTAGCAGCAAAAACAGGAATATATGTAAGCCATTTGCTTAAAGGTTACATGCCACTTAGGTTAAACCAAAATAAAACACACACCCACATACATACATACGCACAAAACATAAGTGATTAAGTTCATATAACATATCAAGTTACTTTATTGTATGTTCTTGTTCTTCTTCTACTTTAGAAGTGCTTAAAAAGAAACAATACTCACCGACAATACCATTCTTCGTGTCAAATGGAAAAATTTCATGCCTGACAAAGCTGTACAGTCGGCATTAACTTCTTCGGAAAATCGTTTAAGCTGTTCATGTCACAAAATAGAAATGTGACAAAAGTAATACAATTCACAGAAAGGGAACGATGGAGCACAGGGAGAGAGAGAACAAAATACATCATTGAATATTATCCCTCAAGAACAAATAAACACATTTTTAAAATTATTTAAGAATCGTATTAGAACTTTTACAAAAGTAAATTATAAAGTTTTTTGTGTGCCCATCAAAAGATAATATTTTCATTATACGCGTGAAATTTAAATAAGTTAGCATAACAATAAAAACAATTTAAGTGACAGCAAGAAAACAATGCAAAACAAGAAAAAAATATAAAACAAATAACTAATATACGCTGATAATTTAACAATGTGTTTGGAAGCTGCATAAAGTTGTATGACTATGTATTTAATTTGGGTTGTCAAATGATTACGCCGAAGCAAGTGCGGAACAATCCGTAAACTGCTCTTAAGTGATAATTTGGAACGAGTGTGAGGTATGTACCCAAAGGTGTACCTCAATTCGTAAGTTATCTTGGTCATGGTTTGTATACCACTTTCAGTTATCCGGTTCCTCTGTGTGCAGATTTAAAAATTCTGCAACCTGGACTGGGTGTGTGCATAAAGAATCACGAGCCAGTTGAGTGGCCTTAACTAGGCAATTAAACAAAGGCAGTGTCGTGCCAAACCACTTGCGGGGTATGTGTTGGCTGCCGAGCCATTAATTCGGACCCAATACGAATTAAGTCGTCTGCATCGTCCATAATCTAAAACCACTGGCCTCTGAGTACGGCATTCACACTGTACCTTTTTACTGCCAGCGCAACTGCATCAGTGTCAATGATATTCAAGCCTGCCTGATAGGCTCTAAAGCCTAAAGGTTCCCGCATGTACTTACTTACTTACTTAGGTGGCCCATTACAGAACATTTGTTATATAGGCCGAACTAAGAAGAGATCTCCATTCCTCTCTATTTGTTGCTTCGCACTCTGGAATACCGCGCCTTTTCATCTCATCATTCACTTGTTTGCGCCATCTATTCTTTGGCCTGCCAATTCTGCGTGCACCGCCAAACGGTCCGTATTTATACGCCTTTTTAGTGGGTTCATCATCGCTCATTCTTATGATATGGCCTAGCCAACGCAATCGCTGCATCTCGATACGTTTAACAATATGCATGTCGTTGTATAGCAGATACAGCTCGTGGTTCATGCGACGTCGATATTCACCGTCAACGCAGATTGGTCCGTAGATCTTTCGAAGAATTTTTCTCTCAAACACACCAAGCACTGCCATGTCTGCATGCGCAAGTACCCAGGCTTCGGAGCCATACATCAGCACGGGTAGTATCAGTGTTTTGTAGAGCGTTATTTTTGTTTGACGAGATGTGGCTTTGTTTTTAAAATGCTTACTTAAACCAAAGTAGCATCTGTTGGCCAATACAATTCTTCTTTTTATTTCACAACTGATGTCGTTTGTTGTGTTTACGGAGGTGCCGAGGTAGACGAAGTCTTTTACTACCTCAATGTTATAGGAACCAACTTCCACAGTCGGTCCGAGCTCAATGGACGCATTGCGCGTCGACACCATCAACTTGGTCTTCTCACCGTTTACCGCCAGACCCACTTTAGCAGATTCTCCTTCGACCTTTATAAAGGTATCAGTTACTTCTTTTACTGATCGGCCCATGATGTCTATATCATCAGCATAAGCAAGTAACATGTGACTATTGGTGTAGATTGTGCCACTTCTTTTGACGTTTGCCTCTCGTATAACCTTTTCTAGCAGGATGTTGAAGAGGTCACACGAAAGGCTGTCGCCTTGTCTGAAACCTCTTTTGGTACCAAACTCTTCGGAGAGGTTCTTTCCTATTTTAACTGAGGACCTCGTGTCAGTTAAAGTCATTTTAAAAAGCCGGATGAGCTTTGCGGGGATACCAAATTCAGACATGGCTTGAAATACCTTTGAACGCAGCGGGCTATCGAAGGCTGCTTTATAATCGACAAAAAGGTGGTAGGTGTCGATCTGCATCTCTTGGGTCTTCTCCAGGATTTGCCGCAGGGTAAATATCTGGTCAATGGTGGACTTGCCAGGTCTAAAGCCGCATTGGTATGGTCCAATTATTTCATTGACCATAGGCTTTAGTCGTTCGCACAATATCCCTGACACGATCTTGTAGGCAAAAGGGAGTAGACTTATGCCCCTATAGTTAGAGCATATAGTATTATCTTCATTCTTGTGGACGGGGCACAGGATACTCAGGTTCCAATCGTCGGGTACTCGTTCTTCCTGCCAGATGGTGCTAACTAGCTGATTAATACACCTTATCAGCGTGTCGCCTCCGGTTTTGAATAGCTCGGCTGGTAAGCCATCGGCCTCTGCTGCCTTATTATTCTTCAGCCGATTTATTGCTGTCTTTACCTCATCTTGGCTGGGCGGTATACATTCAATAACATCTTCTGGGATTGGGACTGTGGTATCTTCGTCGTCTTCGCTGCTATTGGATACCAACAGATTTGAAAAATGTTCTTTCCATATCCTGAGTACACTATCTGTATCAGTTACCAAATTACCTTGCTGATCTCTACAGGAGGATGTGCCTGTACCAAAGCCATCACTTTGATGCTTGACTCTTTGGTAGAATTTTCGGACTTCATTCTGGTTCCTGTACATCTCGATTTTTTCACACTCCCGCTTTTCCATCTCTCTCTTTTTCCTGCGGAAAAGACGTTTCTCCTCTCTCCTTTTCTCCCTGTATTTCTCTCGTGCGCTACGCGTTGCTACGGATTGTAAAGTAGCCCTATATGCCGCATTTTTCTCTTCGGTGGCAGCACAACACTCCTGATCATACCATGGATTCCTTGGTGGAGGTCTCTGGTATCCAAGTATGGATTTTGCGGCTGTTTGCATGGAGGGGGCAATGCTTTGCCATTGCGCTGATATGTTATCGGGATGAGGAGTGCTATGATTAAGCAATTGGGCTATTTGAGTGGCATATGCTGTGGCTATCTGTTGTGATTGCAGCTTACCGATGTCTAACTTTCGTGTTGTGTCTGTTCGTACTTTGTTTGCTACGTTTAAGCGGGTGCGTACCTTTGCTGCAACAAGGTAGTGGTCCGAATCAATGTTTGCGCCTCGGAACGATCGTACATCCAACACGCTCGATGAATGTCTTCCATCTATCACAACATGATCAATTTGGTTTTTCTGATCTGGAGACAGCCAGGTGCCCTTATGAATATCGAGATGATTAAATCTGGTACTGCTAACTACCATGTTTTTTGCGGCTGCAAAGTCTATCAGCCTCATACCATTGTCAGATGTTTCACTGTGGAGACTGAATTTCCCGACTGTTGGGCCAAAGATATTCTCCTTTCCAATTTTGGCATTAAAATCGCCTAGAACAATTTTAATGTCATGGGCAGGACAACGTTCATATGTTTCTTCTAAGCTCTCGTAGAATATATCTTTGGTCTGTTCGTCCTTGTCTTCGGTTGGGGCATGAGCGCAGATAAAGCTGATGTTGAAGAATTTTGCTTTAAATCGAATTGTAGCAAGTCTTTCATTCACTGGGGTGAAGCTGGAGGCCAGATGTTTTAACCTCCGACCAACTACAAAACCGCAACCAAACTCATGCTTTGTGTCATGGCAGCTATAATACAGTGCGTCACCTTTAGGTGTTGTTGTGACATCTTTCCCAGTCCATCGTATTTCCTGTATGGCAGTAATATCGGCTTTGTACTTTCCAAGTACGTCTGCCAATGCGAAGACTGCACCTTCTCTATAAAGAGTGCGAACATTCCAGGTGCAGATTCGCAGATCATGGTCCTTAAAACGTTTGCGGGGTTCGTCAACTTTAGAGGGGTTTGTTTTTCTTTTCTTTCGTTTTTTCATAGTAGGCTGTTTTTTTCTAGGGGAGGGTTACTAACCCGACGCCCAAACCCAAGTTTTTAACGTTCTTATGGGTGAACGCGCGGCACATGTTAGCTCACTACCTTTAACGGGTGTTAAAGGCAATTCCCCAGGTGACACCACGGGGAGGTCAGTGTCCACTTGAGATGAAAGAGGGACCAAGATAAATCCTGGGCTTTGCCATGTTAAAACCGGTCAGGACCGTTCCTTGGTATCTTCCATCCCCTACGTCACCCCAGTACTAAACACATGTGAATAAATCAAAAACGTTTGGTGGTTGATAAAATATTCACTGTGGTATGTTGATGTTAGTTTATAGCAATGTCGTGCTTTGATATTGTTAAAGTTACGAAGTTTTTCGGCAATTCACACACACACGACCCGAACGCAACGAAAGAGCACATAATTGTTTTGATTTGTTTTTGTTTTGCAGCATGCGTGCATACAACGTTACTAACACACTGACAAAATTTGCAAATATTGAGAATTTTGTGTGCCCTCTTCTTGGTCGGCTGTGGTTTATAGGGTTATTAAGCAATCACATGTGTGTGTGTGCCTGAGTGTGTCATTGACCATAACGCAAGGCAAACGTTTCCCAAAAATTCTTTTTGTTTCGGTGGTGAATGAAACAACTCGGTTTCATCTTTTTACATTGAAAAGTTTGTGGTTTTGTTTTGGTTATGAGAATGAAACGATTTAGAGAAGCTGAAAAGTTTGTGGCTTTGTGTGATTGGTACGGGAATCGTTTTGTTTGTTTACGTTCATTGATTTTTTTAATAACAAAGACACAAAAAAAAATTAAATTTATAACATCGTCCCCTTAAAAAATTAATATTTAAAAAAAGTACTGAGTCGGTTTAAATTTCGGTTGATACAGTATGTCCAAAAAGGGCAATAAAATCTAAAAACCTCCTAAACATACATATTGGGGAAAAGGTGTTTGGTTGTGTATCCGGCATTCGATCTGTCCATAGATGAAAGTTTGACTTCATAAAGACTGATGGTATAGTTCTGTGGGCACAACCGATTGATACTTTTATTTATTTATTTCAATTAATTCCGATTATTTACAAACGGATCGATAAATTTAGTACACCCTCCAATTGATTATGAATGAGAATTATGAAGATATCTAGCATAGACTATGGTATGTTATGGAATGGACTATGGTCTCTTATTTCTATACTAATATTACCATTCACAATCCATCATTCATCAATCCCTCAATCAATCCTTTGACAACTCGACTTGTTTTGTTGTGGAAACACAGTTTCAATATGCCAATCTTTGTTGTATTTAATAGGTTAAACAAATTAAATTGTTGTTTCAAAACTCTCCTTGAAAGTAACAAAAACAACAACAAGAAATCCATGGGGATGGATACATTTTTTTTTACAAATCAAAACTTCTGGATGAAAGGTTAACGAATTGCAAAACTTTTTGAATGGTTGAAACCAAACAAATGAATTATAAATCAAAGGAAAGCCCTCGCAAAACATGAAACCTCATGTTCTCTTTTTTTAATGGTTTCGTATACAATGCCGTTGTTTATTTAAAATTCATTTCCCACAATGTAAAACAATTCGAAACCAACTTTGACACATTAACATTTAAGGACTTGCAAAAAGGACTTGTTGTATGACTTTCGTTGACTGATGGCGTTGTCAACAATCATAGCAAAACAATTGTATTCAAATAAAAAAAAAAAAAAAAACAAGAGAATTTTTAAAATAAATTGAATTTTAATCAAACATTGTAACTCCATAGTACAATAAATAATTCTGTTATTTGTCTCCTTTGTCTTGAGGTGACAAAAACAAAAGGCATAGAAATAAAGAAGTAAAAATGTGTTTTACACCCTCCACTAAGAGATAAATTTTAGCAAAATATAATAATTAATTTCCTTTAGTTTATGAAAGTATTGAGCCATTTGGATCCGAAAATGTGACAAAGAACTCACGAAATACAAAAAATCGTTACATTATCGTTACATTATTACATATGGGAATTTCGGAATGAAATCGGACACTTTTTTAAAATCAGGTTTTTGATTTCCTTTATTTTTTTGCTGATGCTGCTCATCAGCAAAACATTTTAGTATATTTTAATTTTTTTTTTGACTAAATGTTTCAAATATATCGCGCCTTGAAAAAGTCGAATTCAATAGAAACTATATGCAAAGAAATACTCATAACTTCTTTAATATTGGACCAAATAGAAAAAATCTTGCTTTATATTTTTTATTTTTTTATCAGCTATATAAGAGAAAAATAGAAAAAAATTGCATAGTGGGCCTGGATGCAATTTTCGCGATTTAATATTTAAAATACAATTTTTATCAATGATTGTACTCTTCGATGTTCTTGATTTTTTTGTATTAAACTACGATAACTTACAAAAATTTGAAGTCCTATTTGGTACTGGGATTCGAAAAACACTATTTTACCAATGTAAAATATTTGTTATTTTACCAAAAAATTAAAAAAAACAGATCTATATCTGGAAGGAATAATACGATGTGCAAAGTTTTGACCAACTCGATTGCTCCCATCAAGAGACAAATTTTGATCTTTTGTGGGGGAGGTACCAGAAGGAGTGGACCGATATGGCCCATCTTCGAACTTAAACTAAGTTTGTACAAAATATTACCATACCCAAAATTTGGTTCGAATCGGTTGAACTGTTCGAGAGTTATCGTGCGCACAAGCCAGACAGACAGACATTTTTCGTATCAAAGTGCAGGGTATATACCTGGCCTAAAGGCTGAGGGTATAAATATTTTTTAACATTTGTTTTTGTTATACCTTCAGCCTTTAGGCTAGAAGGGGTATATACACTATGATACGACCAAAAATGTGTCTCGTCGAAATAACGGTTTTATAGTACGGTTACACTAGAGTTTTTTTGCCGGGTTAACCCTATTCATGAGGATTTATTTGACGTTTGCGCTATGGAATTGACATTTGAAATCCAAACCCACTGGGTTAATCCGGTATAGTGTAACCGGGGTATTAGACCCCAAGAACGTTTGGACGGGGTGACGTAGGAGATGGAAGATACCAAGGAACGGTCCTGACCGGTTTTAGCATGACTTTATCTTGGTCCCTCATTCATCTCAAGTGGACACTGACCTACCCGTGGTGTCACCTGGGGAACTGCCTTTAACATCCGTTAAAGGTAGTGAGCTAACATGTGCCGCGCGTTCACCCATAACAACGTTAAAAACTTGAGTTTGGGCGCCGGGTTAGTAACCCTCCCCTAGAAAAAACAGCCTACTATGAAAAAACGATAGAAAAGAAAAACAAATCCCTCTAAAGTTAACGAACTCCGCAAACGTTCTAAGGACCATGATCTGCGAATCTGCACCTGGAATGTTCGCGCTCTTTATAGAGAAGGTGCAGTCTTCGCATTGGCAGACGTACTTGAAAAGTACAAGGCAGATATTACTGCCATACAGGAAATACGATGGATTGGGAAAGGCGTCACAACAACACCTAAAGGTGACGCACTGTATTATAGCTGCCATGACGTAAAGCATGAGTTTGGTTGAGGATTTTTAGTTAGACGGAGACTAAAACATCTGGTGTCCAGCTTCACGCCAGTTCAAATTCTTCAACATCAGCTTTATTTGCGCTCATGCTCTCACTGAAGAAAAGGACGAACAGACCAAAAATATATTTTACGAGCGCTTAGAAGCAGCGTTCGAAAACTTACATTAAGGTACCGTACAATAACGTTTTGTAGCGTACCTAGCATGAAAAGTTACACTACGATAAGGCACAGTACATGTACACAAACTTTAAAAAAAAATTTAGCGTTTGTGTACATGTACCCAACGATAATCGTAGCGTACATGTTTGGTACGCAACCACCATTGTAAAGTAACAACCACGTACCCAACCGAAATGGTTGGGTACGTACGTTATAAATGTTGCGTGTACATTAAAAAACCACGTAGCGTACATCATTATGTACCCTAAAAAACAAATAGAGGTTGCGTACACATGGGTGATGTTTATAAAGAGGTTGCGTACACCTGAGTGATGTTTATAAAGAAATATTAAATATGAATGGCATGAGGAAAAATATAACCATAAAAATAAGAGTGAATATCGTATAAATAAAATACGAAAGTATCTATATTTATATTTAACCAGTTAATATGAAAACATTTATTTATTTTATAAAAAATTTACGAATATATAAGAGATTAACATGTGAAAACATATGTAGCAGATTATATAAAATACTAAAGAAAATAGAATGTAACAGGAGAGAACTCAACTTTCATAATTGAAATCCCCATTGACTTTTACCATTAATATATGTTCAAGATTTGTTGCTGACATGCGGTTGTGCTGATCAGATAATATGTATTTCATAGCAGAAAATAAGCGTTCAACACTTAATTGGATTGACGGTATTGCCTGTACAATATTATCAATCTCACTGATGATGGTTTTCTGAGAGTACCAAAATGCTATTATATTTTCATTTAGTGGCAATCTTGATTGCCGCTCAGCTTCTAAATTGTGTAAATTAGATGAACTCGGAATTTCTGTGGTAGGATCTATCATTTGCAGATAATCGGAACAGATTTGGCTGCATGTGGTCTGCTCGGTGATGGAGTTTCCTCTAATATTGGGTGGCTTGTATTGTGTTCTGAAACATAAAAGATGATTGATATAAATAATTCAGTTGCGAAAGACCATTCTTCAGATTCAGGATAATCCTTGCTTAGTGTATTTATAATATCCTTCATTTCCAGGATTCTTTCAATCATTTTATATGTTGAATTCCAACGTGTTGCACAATCAATGATAGGCTTTTTGTAGAGTTCACTTCTTAGAAAATTTAAAATCATTTTACTTCTAAGTTTTTTTTTTACCACGAATCGTATCTTATCGACATTGTCTTTTATTGCCGACTGTTTCAGAACATCGTTTACACACAGTTGGAGAGTGTGAGCACCACAACGAATGCTAGTAATTGGTTCGATGAGATGTTAAAATCAATTGATTCAATTGTGTCAATAGCTATTCGGCAATCGATATAATCTTCATCTTCTTCGAAATCCACGGCATCATTATCTATCGACAATTGCATTTCAGAGTTCAGGATTCGTACAGTTTTGAGCATATTTGATCCGTTGTCGATTGTAATCGTTAAAATATTACGTAAATCAACTTCATATTCCTTTAGAACATCCAATATAACTGTTTTTAAATATTCAGAAGTGTGACTTGATCTAAGTTCCTTTATAGCCAACGTTTTAACAACGATTTTACCATGTTTAATGTATTGAACACCATACTTAAGTCCATCCTTGTTGCGACATCCATCTTAAGGGAAAATAATATCCCTTTAAGATCGTTTGAGATTTCCATTTTAATATTTTTTGAGAAAGCGATAATTCGTTACATTACGTTATGTTCACCGTTATCCCGAGTACACTTAAAACAGGTTCTATAAGAACTTTGAAGGCTTTATCTTCGTCCATATGTAAAGGACGTCCATTTTTTGTAAACAGTTCCACCAATGCTGTTTCAATGTTTTTTGGATTCACACTTTTTTTAATAATACTTTGATGACACTTTTTTCTTTTACGTTTTCCCGTTTTTGATCAATATAGTTCGCATACAAATCGGGGTGCACAATTTTCAAATGTCGCTCTAAATTTGCAGAATGCCAATTTAAAACATTGTTGACACAATTTTGTAAATTACACACTGTTTGATTTGATTCGTTTGTACGAAGAACAATATTTTTTTATCTTGGCATTTTTATAATTATTTTCACTCAACGTTTAAAAATGAACTAAATAGCATTTGCGGGGGTTCTTTTGCATATATAGTTTGCAAAAAATGAATTTTCTTAAAAAATTACGCTACCTGCAACTATTTCAAAGGGTTTTCGGGAAATTTTCCGTAAATTATACAATAAGACTGACTACGAGTGTAACAAACCCAAAAACTAGATTATTCATGTGGTACCTGAATGGTTATAATTTATTACAATACACAAGAAAGGTAAAAACCAATATTGTGGTTTACAATTTTTTAACTCATAATTTTTTTGATGTAAAAAAAGGGACAGGTACTTTATGGTTTTGGTGTGCGAGGAATAATATTTCCACCTAGTTCTGACTTTCTAACTTATCAAAAGCAAAAACTCCGATAATTTTACCTGTAAACAAACTCTAAAAATATAGCAGACCCAAAGACCAGTCTTTGGGTACCTCAACGGCAATTAATAATTTAGAAAAACACAAAAAAAGCAAAAAGTTATTCTTATTGTGGTGGTGTATCATTTCTTTTTGTAAGATGATGTTGATACTGAAAACAACTTACTTGATGCTTCGATGCTCTTCGATGCTTTCTTGACTTTGCTAAAATATTGAAAATGAACCACCTGTTTTCACAATACAAATGATACGATTTTAATAATAAAAACACCTCCATAACCTACAGCCCTATAGCAACCCTTTTGTAAATTGTCAAGATTTTAGATATTCGATGAGAGCGTTTTGTTTAGTCATTACTAACTTCTTGCATAAGTATGACATTTATAGACCTAATTAATTGAATATACATATTCATTTATATTTACTTGTATTTCATTTGTATATATTCCACAAAAATTAAACTTAATATTTTTAATACCTTATTAACCAAACAAATGTAAGTGTACCCTAACAACACTTTCTTTCTAAAGGTACATTATGATGTACTCTACGTGGTTTTTTAATGTACGCGCTGATGTACGCAACCTTTTCGGTTGGGTACGTGGTTGTTACATTCCCAGCAAAATGTTCGATGCCAAAGATGACATTCAATCATGGGTGCAAGTGATCTAGCATGTCATCTTTTTAGCATCTTCATCGATGAATTTTATATGAGCGTGGACCCCAAAAGATGACGTTCTTTTCTGGATCTTAAGCATGTCATTTTAACCAATGCGTTGACATGTCATTTCCTCCAATGCTTTGGCATGTCATTTCCACCAATGATTTGACATGTCATTTTCACCAATGCTTTGACACGTCATTTTCACCCATGCTTTGACATGTCATTTTAACCAATGCCTTGGCATGTCATTTTCACCAACCCCTTGGCATGAAATTTTCATATTGTTTGGAAAATGGAAATGCTGTATTGAAATATGGTTTTCATGAAAAACAAAACTCTTTATTAATTCAAACGAATTCATGAAATAACTACAATTAATTTATCAGTTTAGTTTTTCAAAAGTTTACATCCAAAATTGCAATGTAATCACCACCGCTGCAACGCAAAAGATTACTTCCTCCGTTCTCCGCAACTGATATTCTTTCATCTTACAAAAGGTTTTTTCAATTATCTTCCCATCACCAGTTCAGATTTCGACATGGACTCCAAATGCACTCCTTTAAGTATTTTTATTTCGTAAATTACTTTTATTATATAATTTTGTTATTTTATAACAACATTTTGGTAATTTATACTCTTTTGTTTAGTGACGGAAATATGTAGGGATCTACACCCCGGCTTACTTTAGGGATCTCTAAGAACAAAATGTAACGAACGGGGAGGAGAGACTTTTTATGGAAAATACCATTTATGCTTAATTAATTTATTTTTAATTGTTTCTTTCCAAAAGTAGTTTCTTCTTTATTTCAGATTCTTGTTCCTTTTCGTTTCGGACTTTTTTTCAAATTCCAAGAAGCGAGATTTGATTGATTTCATTCTATGTCAGATTTAGAACAGACAAGGGGACTTTTAAAATAGCAATGTGTGCAGTCCGATTCTATTTTTAGCTCGATGGTTGGGACTTCATATAATACCAATTGTTTAGAAGTTTTAGTTGTTTGATATGCAGGAAATGTAAGACAACATCACGACGACAGTTCTAACAACTTTGGTCTGTTCCAGAAACTACAAGAATCTACTTATTTTTACTACGATAACAATTTTTCCTTTATGTTATCGGAGAAAATAGTAAAAATTAGTAGATTTTTGCAGTACTGGAACATACCAAAATGAAAATAAACAGGTGTGTAAATAAAAACACAAACATCATCTCTATTGGATCGATGGAATGGGTACAAATGCTGATGAAAAGATCGGATCTTTCACGACTTCCTTTGCATTGGTTCAAATCCTAATGAAAAGATCGGATCTTCCACGACTTCCTTTGAACCAATGCAAAAGATGACATGAAATCACGTCATCGCAAAGAACCCCTTCCGTCAAATTTTGCTGGGTTACGATGGAGGTTGCGTACCAAACATGTGTGTTTGACGAACTTTTCGAATCTCGTTGGGTACACTTACATAAACACTAAAATGGATTTTTAATGTTTGTGTTCGTGTACATAAACTTTATAATTTTTTTAGTGTTTGTGTACATGTACGGTACCTTATGATAAGGTACTGTTTGTTTCCGAACACTGCTTAGAAGAAACATATGACAGTTGCCCTGCCCATGACATTAAAATTATACAAGGCGATTTTAATACCAAAATTGGAAAGGAGAATATCTTTGGCCCGACAGTCGGGAATTTCAGTCTCCACAGTGAAACATCTAACAATGGTATGAGGCTGATAGACTTTGCAGCTGCAAAAAACATGGTAGTTAGCAGTACCAGATTTCAACATCTCGATATTCATAAGGGCACCTGGCTGTCTCCAGATCAAAGAACAAGTAATCAAATTGATCATGTTGTGATAGATGGAAGACATTCATCGATCGTGTTGGATGTACGATCGTTCCGAGGCGCAAACATTGATTCGGACCACTACCTTGTTGCAGCAAAGGTACGTACCCGTCTAAACGTTGCAAATAAAGCACGAACAGACACAACGCTGAAGTTGGACATCGATAGGCTGCAAACACAACATATAGCCACAGCATATTCCACTCAACTAGCCCAATTGCTTAATCAAAGCACTCCTCATCCCGATAACATAACAACTCAATGGCACAATAATGCCCACTACATGCAAACAGCCGCAAAATCCATACTTGGATACCAGAGACCTCCACAAATGAATTCATGGTATGACCAGGAATGTCGTGCTGCTACCGATGAGAAAAATGCGGCATATAGAGCTACTTTACAATCAGTAGCAACGCGTAGCGCACGAGAGAGATATCGGGAGAAAGGGAGAGAAGAGAAACGTCTTTTCCGCAAGCAAAAGAGAGAAATGGAAAAGCGGAAGTGTGTAAAAATCGAGATGTACAGGAACCAGAATGCAGTCCGAAAATTCTACCAAAGAATCAAGCATCAAACTGATAGCATTGGTACAGGCACATCCTCCTGTAGAGACCAGCAAGGTTATTTGGTAACTGATACAGATTGTGTGCTCAGGATATGTTGGTATCCAATAGCAGCGAAGACGACGAAGATACCATAGATCCAATCCCAGAAGATGGTATTGAATGTATACCGCCCAGCAAAGATGAGGTAAAGACAGCAATAAATCGGCTGAAGAATAATAAGGCAGCAGAAGCCGATGGCTTACCAGCCGAGCTGTTCAAAACTGGAGGCGACACGCTGATAAGGTGTATTCATCAACTAGTTAGCACCATCTGGCAGGATGAACGAGTACCTGACGATTGGAACCTGAGCATTCTGTGTCCCGTGCATAAGAAAGGAGATAAGACTTTATGCTCCAACTATAGGGACATAAGTCTACTCCCTATTGCCTACAAGATCGTGATCGTAAAGCCTATGATCAACGAGATAATTGGACCATACCAATGCGGCTTTAGACCTGGCATGTCCACCATTGACCAGATATTTACCCAGCGGCAAATGCTGGAGAAACCGAAGAGATGCAGATCGACACCTACAACCTTTTTGTCGGTTATAAAGCAGCCTTCGACAGCCCGCAGCGTTCAAAGGTATTCCAAGCCATGTCTTAGTTTGGTATCCCCGCAAAGCTCATCCGGCGTTGTAAAATGACTTTAACTAACACGAGGTCCTCAGTTAAAATAGGAAAGAACCTCTCCGAAGAGTTTTGTACCAAAAGAGGTTTCAGACAAGGACAAGATCCCGTTGTGATAGATGGAATACATGCATCAAGCGTGTTGGATGTACGATCGTTCCGAGGCGCAAACATTGATTCGGACAAATACCTTGTTGCAGCAAAGGTACGTACCAGATAAAACGTAGCAAACAAAGTGCGAACAGACACAACACGGATGTTGGACATCGGTAAGCTGCAATCACAACAGATAGCCACAGCATATTCCACTCAACTGGCCCAACTGCTTAATCAAAGCACTCCTCGTCCCAATAGCATAACAGGACAATGGCAAAACGTTGCCCACTCCATTCAAACAGCCGCAAAATCCATACTTGGATTCCAGAGACCTCCACAAAGGACTTCATGGTATGACCAGGAGTGTCGTGCTGCTACCGAAGAGAAAAATGCGGCATAAAGAGCTACTTTACAATCAGTAGCAACGCGTAGCGCACGAGAGATATATCGAAAGAAAAGGAGAGAAGAGAAACGTCTTTTCCGCAGGAAAAAGAGAGATATGGAAAAGCGGGAGTGTGAACAAATCGAGATGTACACGAAAATTCTACCAAAGAGTGAAACATCAAACTGCTGGCTTTGGAACTGGCACATCCTCCTGTAGAGACCAGCAAGGTAATCTGGTAACTCATACAGATAGTGTACTCAGGACATGTTGGTATCCAATAGCAGCGAAGACGACGAAGATACCACAGACCCAATCCCAGAAGATGGTATCGAATGTATACCGCCCAGCCAAGATGAGGTAAAGACAGCAATAAATCGGCTGAAGAATAATAAGGCAGCAGAAGCCAACATCCGGCGTTGTAAAATTAATTTAACTGACACGAGGTCTTCAGTTAAAATAGTAAAGAACCTCTCCTGTTTGGTACCAAAAGAGGTTTCAGACAAGGAGACAGCCTTTCGTGTGATCTCTTCAACATCCTGCTGGAAAAGGTTATACGAGAGGCAAACGTCAAAAGAGGTGGCACAATCTACACTAATAGCCACATGTTACTTGCTTATGCTGATGATATAGACATCATGGGCCGATCAGTAAAAGAAGTAAGTGATACCTTTATGAAGGTCGAAGGAGAATCTGCTAAAGTGGGTCTGGCGGTAAACGGTGAGAACACCAAGTTAGTGGTGTCGGACCAACTGTGGAAGTTGGTTCCTATAATTTTGAGGTAGTAAAAGACGTCGTCTACCTCGGCACCCCTGTAAACACAACAAACGACATTAGTTGTGAAATTAAGAAAAATTGTAGTGGCCAACAGATGCCACTTTGGTTTAAGCAAGCAGTTTAAAAACAAGTGAGAAAAGGCTATAGTCGGTACGGGGCCGACTATGTGATACCCTACACCACTGTGCATAATCTTTTCACTCGAAAACATTTCTTTTAGGGAGATACGAATGTTTTCACCTATCTGGCTTTTATACCAAATGACTTAAGGCGAACTGAATCAAAATAATTAATATTTAAATTTATATTTGACTACTATCGACATCACCAACATCAATATGCTTATATCTCTATTAGAAAGCTTCGTGATGATCCGATCAAAATTCCGACCTGTAGTGTGATTGCAGAAAAAGTGGAAAAAGGGATGTATTAACGACTATTGCGATATCTCTATTATTTGACCACCTACGCCAATCTACTTTTCATAATTTTTAAGATGGGATTTTCTACTTTCTTAGTCAGGCTTTGCTTTTAGATGGTCCCGAACCAAAGGTGTGATATTCTTTATTATTATTAAAATCGCAAAAATGAAAAATTGGGTTCTATTAGCGACTCTTGTGATATCTTCGTTGTTTGATTACCTACGACAACCTATTTACATCCTTAGAAAGGTGATATTTTCTACTTTCATGGCTTTTGGTAAACCCCTTATAGACGCTGAGATATTTGCTTTGCAATAAAATGTTGACTTTTTCTCCAAATAAATTTTTTGCTCATTCCGACCCCTAAATATCACAAAAATCAATAAGCTTTTTCCTCTGTGAGACCTCCATTAACCCTCGAAATTTTGTGACGATCCGATCCAAATTGCGACCTGTAGCGTGATTTCCAAAAAAATGGAAAAATGGGATGTATTATCGACTATTGCGATATCTCCGTTAGTTGGTCACCTACGTCGACCTAGTTTGCATCATTGTAACGATAGGATCTTCTAGTTTCATAGTCAGGCTTTGCTTTTGGAAAGTCCTCAACCAAAGTTGTGATATTCGTCATTATAATTCAAATCGCAAAAATGGAAAATTGGGTTTTATTTGCGACTATTGTGATACCTTCGTTGTTTGATCATCTACGAAAACCTACTTTACATCATTAGAAAGTAGATACGTTATACTTTCATTGTCAGATTTTGCTTTTGGTATATACCATACAGAAGCTGAGATATTCGTTTTGGAAAAAACATTGTCTTTTTACCCACATAAGTTTTTTGCCCATTTCGACTAAATATTATCCGACCATCACCAAAATCAAAAGGCTTCTTCCCCTCCGGGACCCCCATTAACACCCAAAATTTCGTGACGATCCGATCAAAATTGCGACCTGTAGCGTGATTACAAGGTTTAGATGGACAGACGGACGGACGGACACACATAGCCAAATCGACTCAGCTCGTCGAGACATTTTGGTATATATACCCAGCAAAAATTCGGATCCATTAGTCGTTACGTAACCCATTACAAAGTAATGTAAACAAGCTTCTTTTCCCATTACAAGTAAACTGAAAAGAAATGGTATACTTCTTAAAAAAATTACAAGGCAAACCTACTTACTTTGCTCCTCACTAAGTAATGAGGACGGTGGCACAGTGAGTGTGGGTCCGACTATAAATCCTAGGGTTGTGTGTTCAACGCTCACTGTCGGCACGCGAGTTTTTTAATTAAAAAAATAACAGTTCGTGGTGCACATGTGCACTGCAAATTTAAGTTCTTAATAAAAGTAAGAAGTGTGATGAAATTAAAAAAAAAATCTCTACATCAACTGTTCTAAAAATAGAATTTTTTTCAACTTACTTTTCAACTTCTAGTGGCCACAGAATAACCAGTTATTCTAGTGGTCATAAAATAACTACAAACTGAGTGCGACATGCCCTTGTAAAAATAATGGGGAAGAAAGGGGGTTTGCGAGTAGTTACGGCTGCCAAAAATCCCTTACAAAACCCATGATTTTGGGAGGACTTTTTTTGCTGGGTAAGTATGGGTCTACGACCATTATTTCGATGCGTTACAAACGTTTTGGCCAAAACCAACCTATAATACCCTCCCCACATAGTGGTGTAGGGTATAACAAAGCCACATCTCTTCAAACAAAAATAACGCTCTACAAAACACTGCTACTACCCGTGCTGATGTATGGCTCCGAAGCCTGGGTACTTGCGCAAGCAGACATAGCAGTGCTTGGTGTGTTTGAGAGAAAAATTCTTCGAAAGATCTACGGACCAATCTGCGTTGACTGTGAATATCGACGCCGCATGAACCACGAGCTGTATCTGCTATACAACGACATCAATATAGTTAAACGTATCGAGATGCAGCAATTGCGTTGGCTAGGCCATATAATAAGAATGAGCGAAGATGAACCCGCTAGAAAGGTGTATTAATACGGACCGCTTGGAGGTACACGCAGAATTAGCAGGCCAAGAAATAGATGGCGCAAACAAGTGGGTGAAGAGATGAAAAGGCGCGGTATTACAGAGTGTGAAGCAACAAATAGAGAGAAATGGAGATCTTTTCTTAGTTCGGCCTATGGAACAAATGTTCGGCAATGGGCCAGCTAAGTAAGTAAGTAAGAAGAAAAGGAATGAGTGTCCGGATTATTGAGGTGAAACAATTGCCGTGTGTCCGGATTACCGAGTCTATAGTGTAAATGTTGTTAGTGTCCGGATTATTGCGTTGTCCGGGTTAAGGAGTGACTTATCTGGCGATTAGACTTTGGGTTGTAGAGTATACGCGAATGTTAAGCAAGCGTTGAAAATTCCCGCCAGCTTGGGCTTCCATCTGGAAAGATGGACTTCAATTCGGAAAGATATTTCTCGTTCAGCTGCTTTGTACGGTGCAAAAACCCTTGATGGCGTATCTAACCATCTCTAACCGTGGGATGATAATACGGCCCTGGCTACAGTGTAAAAGTCCACTTAGTTCCCATTCATAACAAGGGGAATGATATTCCCAATGGGTAGATCTACCATAAGTGAATGTTTACTGTCTAACCATTTGAAACATCCTGCTCCCAACGCAGAATGATTTATGCTACAATTAACACCACATAAAGCGTTTGTGAAAGACTCTCACCAGAAATATCGTGCAAACTAGAAGGTCACACAAACAAATACGCGGCCAAAAATATAATTCACAACAACATCAATAAAAAAAAAAAACAAAAAATAAGCTCTAATATGTGTGGGTGGATGGTCTACACGTGCGACATTCAATTCACATGGCAGCGTCTGCAGTGTCTATAAGAAGGCCATGCTGCCAACCACAAGATGCCATTTAAGTGTTGCCTTCAATTTTCATTGCTTTTGTTTTCTTCTTTTTTCACGACTTACCTCCGAACACCAGTATTCCCTCTTGACATTGCGAAATATCATCAAAGGACGTTTCGACTCATCGTGGACGGCTGCTGCGAAGAGGGCAAATAGAAAGGTGCGAAATATCAAAAAAATCAACGAATACCAAAAGTACAGGGTGTGGGTAATGGATGGCTTCTTCCTGTTGTTAAGATGAGGACGAGTGTGTGTATGTTTGTTCCAAGTATAGGCCATTTGTCCGCCATGGGTGTAAACGTTGTTGGGATTTCGGTCGTGGCAGTTGTCATTATCGTTGATCACAGCATGCCGTGCAAAAAAAATTGTTGAAGGGATAAAAAATCGGAATAAATAAATTGAAATGTCTAAAAAGGTTTTTTTTTTGTTTAAACAATGACACCAAAAATATTGGTGAAAAAACAACAACCTTGAAAACAAAAACTGCCAATAATAACAGAACAAATAAAGAATCAGAAAAAATATGAACAAGTACTTGTGGGTATGTGCGGGCATTAATATTGGGTGTTCCAAAAAGATCCTACTTTGAATTCCAATTTTTGAAAACGATAATGTATATGCTTGCTTTAATATGATAAAATTTCACCTCGGTCTTCGAAGTGACTTTAAATGTGGATCAGGTACCTGCAGGAATGGACCGACTTAGTCCATCTTGCAAGTAGGTCTGATATTGGCAATCATTCCCTTCGATAGTTTCGTGCCCATACATACATATGTTTACACAACATCCGATAAATAATGGATTCATGATATGGGACCTATTTTTTTATCGCCGAGTCCGAACGGTGTGTCTTTAGACACCACTTCGTAGAACTGTTTTTCATGGCTGAAATACTCAGGAAATGTTAACCAACATTACACTGAGAGGATTTACTACCGCCGAAAATTTCTTTATTCTGTTCAGGGATTGAACGACAGATCGTCTTAGTGCATGGTGGACGTGCTCACCACTGCACCACGGTGACATTATACCCTCATTTTAGTTGGCCGCCGTTGGATGTTTTTGAGCTTTTGGGATATTATATCAGAAAATAAGGACTTGCCTACGAACAACAGTACATCTTTGTAAACAAGAGCACAATGGGCTGCTTTTGGACAATTTTTTAGGACGTTCCTCGAGTAGCCTTTAAAATGTACATAAGGGGAAATTTTGAATATATGTGCGTTATCCGATGTAGACTTTCTTGGAAGTAGATGTACGGTTGTAAGTAGCATTACAATTTGCTGACTTTCGGCATAATCGGATGCTCACTTCGTAATTTATAATACTCATCATTCAAGTGTGACCAACTTGGAATAGTTTAGAGCTTTCGAGTCATTCTGTCAGGATGTACCAACGAACAACACGGAAGTTGGACATCACTAAGCTGTAATCACAACAGATAGCCACAGCATGTTCCACTGAACTGACCCAAATGCTTATTTATAGCACTCCTCGTTCCGATATCATATCAGCACAGTGGCAAATATTTGCCCACTCCATGCAAACAGCCGCAAAATCCATACTAGGATACAAGGGTGGACCTCCAAATGAAGGGTGGAAAAATTCTTTAAAAAATCCAAGTTTTGTGATCAAATGAAGGGTGGAAAAAATCTTTAAAAATCCACGTTTTGTGATCAAATGAAGGGTGGAAAAAATTCTTTAAAAATCCACGTTTTGTGACCAAATGAAGGGTGGAGAAAGTTCTTTAAAAAAAAATCCAGGTTTTGTGATGAAGGTTTTCTTAGTTCGGGTTATAGGACAAATGTTCTGTAGAGGGCCAACTAAGTAAGTAAGTGTGTATGTCAAAAATCAAAGGGACTACCTTCCTACGACATTCGAAAATCACTTTGAGAAAATGTGGAATGTTTTGTTTTGCTTCTAATTGAGGGAGCAAAAAATTCGTTTTTTTTTAATTTAATTTCCTAAGAAATAAAAAACAAAAATTTTTTCTTACACCCAATAACAACATCACTGGAAAAAAACCACCCCCCCCCCCCCCCCCTTTCTACTTACTGCAAACTCTTTAGAATTTTATTACAGATAAAATATAGATTATTTGTCAGGCACAAAAGGGTCGCCACAGAAATGGTGTCATCCACAGCTTCACATAAATGGCACAGCATCCGATATGTTTTGCGTCTTTCAATCCAAAAGTTGCGTGTTGTGGGCTAATGGATTACGAAAGAAAAACACACAAAAAACAAGAAAAAAAAAGGTCAATACAAAATGCCATTAGAATTGAAAGAAGTAAAACAAAAAACTTTGCTTTTTTGTAACAAAACAATAATAATAACCCAAAACCAAACTAAGGACAATTGAAAGAAATACATATGTATTTGTTTTGCTTTACCTTTTTCGAATATTTCTCCATGTAATCATTTAACTGTCGAAATTTCGCCCTTATGGCCACACACAAACACATCACAAAGACATCATTAAAACTCCAGGCAAATGTTGACAGGACATTAATGATCTTACCGGCGATACCCATCAGCGTGGTGTATTCGAAAAAATAAAAGAATTGACTAAAATTCGTAAAGAGAAAACTATTGAGCGGCTGATTTTGAAAGCGCGGACAACGATTCACATAATAGATGATTGTTAGCATGCTGAGAATATGCTCCACTGTAATAAGAAAATAAAAATAAGGCATTATTTAAAAACAACTTAAAATTTAAATAAAAAAATATGAAAGATATTTATATTTAATTATATCGGCGGCATAAAGTATCGGTATTAACAAGTCAATGCTGGGGAATTATCTTTATTCCTACGTCATCACAAGCAGACTCATGACCAGAATATACTCACCACAATGGAAGAAATGTATACAGCACCACAAATTGGAATTGTTTTCTTGATGACACCAAGCAATAGAGATGACTGCGGAGGAGGCAATGGAATGGCCAAAGGTGGTGCCCAAAGGTTTTCAGAAAATCCACTATCAACAAAACCTTACCTAGAATGCTGCTGGCAGTCCATTCCATAGCCACGCTTCTTTAAACTAATCACATCTTCAAACTAAAACAAGTCGGCTTTGCTGATAGAGATTTACCTTAACCTTTTATAGAATACGAAGTATATAGCCAACGTTCTTTTCCCGAAAAATATGAATGTATATAGGATAATTTTGTGGACGTACAAACTTGCAGACAAAAATATGGATTTGGAATAAAGTTCAAATGTGTTGCGAAAGAGGTAGCTGGAGGTATGCATCGACATAGTCCATTTTGGAAGTGGATCTTATTTCGACACTAATTTCTTTTCGATATATATCGCACGGACCATTCATTTCAGTTGGTCACCTATAACTTAAAGATTTAGGACCACTATGTCAGGAAGCATCGACTGTCCACGAAAAACATAATATCGCTGTAAACAGGAACACATGGAGTAGTATCGGTATAAATTTCCAACGTATCTTTGAACAGACCCTAAACTGCACTTACACAAAGATGTTGAACTCTTGTGGGATATGTACCTAAGGAGAAGACCGATGTGGACCATTTTCGAAGTTTAAGTTATTTTGGACAAGTTATAAGGAAGGCAAAATGTTGGACCCAATCGGCATAGTCGTTTCAGAGTTATCTTACGCTCAAGCCACTACACATGGGGCCATAGGTGTTTTTTACAGCCATTTTTACAGGAAGTATGGACTAGCTCTTGAATAAATGTATAGTGTCGTAATGGGATCAGGGAATATAAATTGCTACAGCAACAAGTAAAAAAGTATCAGTCGGCTTTGCCGACAGAGATATACCCTCAGCCTATGTGAATTGAAACTTTCATCTACCAACAGATCGAATGTATTTAGGGTCTTTTCAGAATTTTTTGGACATTTGAACTTGCCGATTAGGATTAAAGTTCGAAAGTGTTACGGAGGAGGTACTTAAAGGAATGGACCGAAATTGTCCATTATGGAAATGGATCTTATTTTGGGAGTCATATCTTTTTGATAGATATCGCACCCACTAGTCATTTCAGTGGGTCATCGTATAACATTTGGACCAGTATGCCAGGAAGCATGAACTTGTCCACGGAAAACATAATATCGCTGTAAACAGGACCACAACGAATAGCATCGGTAAACATTTCCAACGGATCTTCGAACATACCCTAAACTGCACTTAAACAAATATGTTGAACTTTTGCAGGGAAGGTACCTTAAGGAGAGGACCAATATGGGCCATTTTAGAAGTTAAACTAAATGTGGACAAAATATTAACCCATATCGTACCGAGACAAATTTTTTATTTATTTTTTAAAAACAAAGCACTTTTTAGGATAATTAGGACCCACTGATGTCAAAAATATACTCAAAAAAATTTTCGGGGATTTTTTATTTTCGGGGAAAGTGGTGTTCGAAATTTCGAACACTGGCGCTTATGCTATATGTTTAGAAGTAAAATAGAATTGATTTATTTGCCCTTTTTTATTTATTTCTTCATTTTTGTATTAAAAAATGGTTAAAGATTGGTATTGAGTCTTTTTTGAACCTACAAAACTTTTCCCCGAAATGTGTCATCACTGGTCCACGTTTTGGATTGGCCCCCATAGAACGGTACCGCCCGATTTTCGAGAGTTTTCCAGGATTTATCTGCATTATTCTACAGAAATGGATGTAACCTAATACATATTAAGTCTTCTTTACGGCTACTAAAATTTCCTCCAGAAATTTGTCAGTACAAGTCCATGTTTTATATGTATTCTTCGTAGAGCGGTACCACCCAATTTTAGGGTATTTCAGGGTTTTAGCCGCATTATCCTTTAGAAATGGCCGAAATTTAGTATTTAGTCTTCTACGGGGCTATAATAACATTTCGCAATTTGTCAGTACATTTCTACGTTTTGATATAGCCACCGACATGTAGGTTAAGTACCAGTGTTCGCGCTTACGCAAGTAAATCACGATTTTTATATTTTATGAATTTTGTGATTTATTTTTTTAATTTCAAATTAATTTAAAAATTATACAAAAATAGGCGTTGCAAAAACGAACCCCTACCATCGAGGGGGAGGTTTTCAAGGGAAGAATTTTTTTATTTGCTGACAGATAAGATAAGACCATATGTACCAAAACTTGTTTAAAAGGAGATCCAACGTTTGGACCAAATTGGTTGCCCCATCCAAGTGATATCGTCCTAGCATTTTAGTGACATTTTTTAAATATTGAGGAGAAGTACCGAAAGTTGTGGACGGGTATTGCCCATGAAACTAAGTTTGGATATAATATGACGAAGACCAAATCTTGGACCAAATCGGTTGAACAGTTCGAGAGTTATCGTGCTCTCCGACCGCCACATATGGTGACATATGGGTTTTTTACACCTTTCGGGCTGTTTTCCCAACAAATATGGACTTGCCTCTGAAAAAATTTTGACCGTCGTAATGGAGGTAGCGAATGCAAATCGTTTCAACAAAAATCAAAATGATTCGAGAGCTGTTTTAAAGTGAACATATCCGAAATTTTGTGTGAGAGGTACAGAAGGAGCAGACAAATTTATTCGAAACTGATCTATATCTGGTAGATATATTAGGATGTGCAAAGGATGGGATTACATCGGTCACTCCCTTCAAGAGTTTTCGTGCGCACAATTTTTCCGAACATTTTTGAACTTTTGTGGGGGAGGTACCTGAAGGAGTGGACCACTATAGCCCATCTTCGAATTTAAAGTATGTTTTGATAAAATATTACGAAGGCCAAATTTTGGACCGAATCGATCCGTTGGAGAGTTATCTTGCGCTCCAACCACTACACAAGGTGTCATAGGGTCTTTTTGCACCTTTCCGGCCATTTTCTCAGGAAGTATGGACTTGCCCCTGATGACACTTGTACCGTCGTATGGGGGGGAAGTGAATACAAGTTGTTGCAATAAAAATCAAAGCGATTGGAGAGCTGGTCCTAAACTGAACTTATCCGAAATTTTGTGTGGGAGGTACCCGAAGGAGTGGGCCGATTGAGTCCATAGTGAAACCTCATCTAAGTCTGGTAGAAATTTCACGATTTGCAAAGTATGGACGAAATCGGTCACTCACTTCAAGAGTTATCGTGCCCACAAATTTTCCGAACATTTTGGAACTTTTGTGAGAGAGGTACCTGAAGGAGTGGACCTATATGGCCCATCTTCGAACTTAAATCAAATCTGGACAAAATATTTCGATACCCAAAATTTGAACAGAATCGATTGATCCGTTCGAGAGTTATCGTGCGCACCAGCCAGACAGACGGACAGACGGACGGACGGACATTGCTAGATCTACTCAAAATTGTCTGAAACGGATATCGTACAAACATACTTGGGGTCTAAAACCATTATTTCGATGAGGCACATTTTTGGTCGTATCAAAGTGTAAATACCCTCTTTAGACTAAAGGCAGAGGGTATAATTATGTCTTTTTATACCCTCAGCCTTTAGGCTAGAAAGGGTATACTCGTATCACCAATATTTTTGCAAAATTTAACATAGCTGAAGCCAAGGTTTACCCTTGTAAAACACGCGACTTGTGACTTTATATTATACAAACAAGTAAAAAAGTATCAGTCGGCTTTGCCGACAGAGATATACCCTCAGCCTGTGCAAATTGAAACACTTTTTTCACAAAAACTTATGTATTAAGGGGGTTTCAAAATGTTGGTCTCGTATGAACCGACAAAAATGTTGATTATGATTAAAGTTCAAAAATTTTGCTGAAAGGTACTTAAAGGAAACAACATTTACCATCGTAATTGAGGCAGCGAATGTAAGTTGCTTCAACAAAAATCAAAGTGATTCAATAGCAGGTCTTAAAGTGAACATATCCAAATATAGTCCATATTCGAACCTGATCTATATCTGGTACATATTATGAGAATGTGTAAAGTATCGACCAAATCAAGAGTTATCGTGCGCACAATTTTTCCGAATATTTTTGAACTTTTGTGGGGTAGGTACCTGAAGGAGTGGACCAATATGGCTTATCTACGAACTTAAACTAAGTTTGGAAACAATATTACGAAGTCCAAATTTTGGCCGGAATCGGCATTTCCGTTCGAGAATTATCTTGCGGTTCCACCCATAAACATGGTGTCACAGGGGTTGTTTTTCAACTTTCAGGCTATTTTTTTCAGGAAGTATGGACTTGCCGCTGAGGAAACTTGTACCTTCGTATAAAGGACAGTGAATACAAGATGTTACAACAAAAACCAAGGCGATTTGAGAGCAGGTCCTAAACTGAAATTTCATAATGTGCAAAGTATGGACCAAATCGGTTGCTCCCTTCAAGAGTTATCGTACGCACAAATTTTCCGAACATTTTCGAACTTTTGTGGGGGAGGTACCGGAAGGAGTGGACCGATATAATCCATATTTGAACTTAAACTAAATTTGGACAAAATATTACGAAAGCCAAATTTTGGACCGAATCGGCGGATCCGTTCGAGAGTTATCTTGCTCTCCAACCACTACACACGGAGTCATAGGGTTTTTTGTAACTTTCAGGCTATTTTCTCAGGAAGTATGGACTTGCCCCTAATGAAACTTACAGCGTCGTATAGAAAACAGCTAATACAACTTGCGTAAACAAAAATCAAAGCGATTCGAGACCAGGTCCTAAAGTGAACTTTTCCGAAATTTTGTGTGAGAGGTACCCGAAGCAGTGGACCGATTGAGTCCTCATCTAAGTTTGGTAGAAATTACACGATGTGCAAAGTATGGACCAAATCGGTTAATCCCTACAAGAGTTATCGTGCGCACAAGTTTTGCGACAATTTTTGAACATTTGTGGGGGAGGTACCTGAAGGAGTGGACCTATATGGTCCATCTTCGAACTTAAATCGAATCTGGACAAAATATTTCGATACCCAAAATTTGAACCGAATCGATTGATCCGTTCGAGAGTTATCGTGCGCACCAGCCTGCCAGACAGACAGACAGACGGACAGACATTGCTAGATCTACTCAAAATTGTCTGAAACGGATATCGTACAAACATACTTGGGGTCTAAAACCATTATTTCGATGGGGCACATTTTTGGTCGTATCAAAGTGTAAATACCCTCTTTAGCCTAAAGGCTGAGGGTATAATTAAATATTTCTGTATAAAATGAAAATTTTTTGTACGTGGCAAAAAATATTGGCCTTAAAAAGTAATTTGCGTGGAAGCTGTGACTATATTTATGTTAAACAAGTAAAAAAGTATCAGTCGGCTTTGCCGACAGAGATATACCCTCAGCCTGTGTATATTGAAACAATTTTTCCCAAAATACGTCTGTATTTAGGGGGTTTTAAAAATTTTGGGCATTTGAACCGACAAAAATGTTGATTAGGATTAAAGATCAAAAGTTTTGCGGAGGAGATACTACAAGGAATGGATCGACATTGGCCGTTATGGAATGAATCTCCAGCCACAACATATGGTGCCATAGGGGGTTTTTACACTCTTCGGGCTGTTGGCACAAGAAGTATGGACTAGCCCCTAAAAAAAACTTTTACCATCGTAATTGAGGCAGCGAATGCAAGTTGCTTCAACAAAAATCAAAGTGATTCGATATTAGGTCTTAAAGTGAACTTATCCGCAATTTTGTGTGGGAGGTACCGGAAGGGGTGGACAAATATAGTCCATATTTGAACCTGAATTATATCTGGTAGATATATTAGGATGTGTAAAGTATAGACCAATTCGGCCACTCCCTTCAAGAGTTACCGTACGAACAATTTTTCCGAAAATTTTTGAACTTTTGTGGGGGAGGTACCTGAAGGAGTGGACCGATATGGCTTATCTTCAAACTTAAACTATGTTTTGACAAAATATTACTAAGGCCATATTTTAGACCGAATCGGCAGATCCGTTCGAGAGTTATCTTGCGCTCCAACCACCTCACAGGGTGTCATAGGGGATTTTGCAACTTCCATGCTATTTTTTCAGGAAGTATGGACTTGCCCCTGATGAAACTGGTGCCGTCGTATGGAGGGCAGTGAATACAAGTTGCTGAAACAAAAATCAAAGCGATTCGAGAGATGGCCCTAAACTGAACTTTTCCGAAATTTTGTGTGGGAGGTACCCGAAGGAGTGGACCTATTGAGACCATATTGAAACCTCATCTATGTCTGGTAGAAAGTTCACGATGTGTACAGTATGGAGCAGATCGGTTACTTACTTTAAGAGTTATCGTTAGCACAATTTTTCCGAACATTTTGGAACTTATGTGGGGGAGGTACCGGGAGGAGTGGACCGATATAACCTATCTTCGAACTTAAACTAAGTTTGGACAAAATATTACGAAAGCCAAAATTTGAACCGAATCGGTTCATCCGTTCGGGAGTTATCGTGCGCTCCAGCCAGCAGGACAGACAGACAGACAGACGGACGGACATGGCTAGATCGACTCCAAATTGTCTGAAACACATTTCGTCCAAACATACTTGGGGTCTAAAACCATTATTTCGATGAGGCACATTTTCATCGTATCAAAGTGTATATACCCTCCTTAGCCTAAAGGCTGAGGGTATAAAAATAGGTAAAAATGGGTTGAAGCCAACGATTTGTGATTAAACCACACTTTTTACGAGTTTCCTGTCAAAGTAAAAGTAGAAGCAAACTAAATAAGAATCATTTCACCAATGTATTTATTTTCAAAATTTCATCTGTTTCTACCGCATTTCGGATTTCACTAATTATTGACATTTTTATTAAAAACACTGTACATATGTATTATAATATATTTTAGTCTGTAAGGATTATATGAATCTATAGACTTAAGAAATAATAAAAAAAAAAAAAAAAAAAAATCGTCGTTGAAAAATGTACTGAAAACAACGGCATAGAGGCATTTTACAACAATGACATGTTCTGGAGAGTTGTGTATTACATTCCAGGAATTATTTTTCCAAAAGAAAATATTCAGAAAAAATTAACGGTTTTGGAGATACGGTGCGAAATGTATAAAAATTGTGGAATTTTTGCATATATTTTGAAATTTGAGGCAATAAATGTAGTTTTTCGAGTTCATTATTTCTCCAAATATTTTATTCTTGTTCTTATCTACAAATTTGCTTCAGAGGTCAGAAGAAGATTGGCATTGGTTTTAGAGATATAGCCCCGAATTTCTTTAAAAACTCAATGTTTAACCATGTAGAGATGTGGCCATAAAATCCGAGCTGGATCTGACACAACAAAACCCAACTAGGGTTTCTTGTCGTTTGGGTATGTACTTTCAAAAAATCCTCATTTCGAATTGTTTGCACAAGATCAGCATAAAAATGTTGCACAGTGTTATTGATCAGCATAAAATTCTATGTCGATTTAACCATGTCCGTATGTCCGTCCGTCTGTCTGTCTGTTGAAATCAAGATACAGCTCGCAATTTTAAAGATAGAGAGTCAAAATTTGTACAGAAGTTTTTATTACTTGCAGGATGGTTGGTATTGAAAATGGAATATATAGGGACACGTTTCGATATAGCCCCCATAGAACGGTACCTCCCGATTTTCGGTATTTTGGAGGTTTTAGTTTCATTATCCTACCAAAATGGCTGAAATTTGGTATTTAGTTATCGTTGGGTGTATTAAACTTTCCACCTGAAATCTGTTGGTATAAGTCCACACATTTATATAGCCCCCATAGAACGGTACCTCCCGATATTCGGTATTTTGGAGGTTTTAGCTTCATTATCCCACCAAAATTCCTGAAATTTGGTGTATAGAACTTTCCACCTGAAATTTGTTGGTATAGGTTCACGCGTCCATATAGCCCCCATAGAGCAGTATCTCCCGGTTTTCGGTATTTTGAACGATGTGACGTCAATATTCCACCGAAATGACTGAAATTTGTTATTTAGTCTTCCATAGGGATATAAAATATTCCAAAAAGGATTTATTAGTATAGGTCCAAGTCTTCCTATATCCCCCATAGAAGCATACCTCTGAATTTTTGGTATTTTTTGGTTTTAGCCACATAATTTTAGAAAAATATTGGTATTTGCCTTCTTCATAAAGGAAAGGAAACGAATTGTTCCATTTTACTTCAATGCAACTCGTGGTGGAGGATACAAAAAATTCGGCCCGACCAAACTTAACGCCGTTCTTACTTGTTATACCCTCAGCATTTATGCTAACGAGGGTATATACACTTTCATACGGGCAAAATGTGCCTCATAGAAATAATGGTTTTAGACCCCATGTATGTTTGGACGAAATGTGTTTCAGACAATTTGCAGTTGATTGAGCAATGTCCGTCCGTATGTCTGTCTGGCTTGCTGGTGCGCACGATAACTCTCGAACGGATTAACCGATTCGGTCCAAAATTTGGCTTTCGTAATATTTTGTCCAAACTTAGTTTATGTTCGAAGTTGGGTTATATCGGTCCACTCATTCCGGTACCTCCCCCACAAAAGTTCGGAAATGTTCGGAAAATTTGCAAGTACGATAACTTTTAAAGGGAGTAACCGATTTGGTTCATACTTTGCACATCGTGAAATTTCTACCAGACTTAGATGAGGTCCCAATATGGACTCAACCGGTCCACTCCTTCGGGTACCACCCACACAAAATTTCGGATAAGTTCAGCTTAGGACCTGCTCTCGAATCGCTTTGATTTTTGTTGCAACAACTTGTATTCACTGCCCCCCATACGACGGTACAAGTTTCATCAAGGGCAAGTCCATACTTCTTGAGAAAATAGCCTGAAACTTGCAAAAAAAACCCCTATGAAGCCGTGTGTAGTGGTTGGAGCGCAATATAACTATCGAATGGATCTGCCAATTCGGTCCAAAATTTGGCCTTCGTAATATTTTGTCCAGAAATAGTTTAAATTCGAAGATAATCCATATCGGTCCACTCCTTCAGGTACCTCCCCCACAAAAGTTCAAAAATGTTTGGAAAAATTGTGAGCGCGATAACTCTCGAAGGGAGTGACCGATGTAATCCATACTTTACACATCCTAATATATCTACCAGATATAGATCGGGTTCGAATATGGACTATATTTTCTACTCCTTCTTGTACCTCTTACACAAAATTTCAGATAAGTTCACTTTAAGACCTGCTGTGGAATCACTTTGATTTTTGTTGAAGCGATTTGCATTCACTACCTCCATTACGACGGTAAAAGTTTTACAGGCGCAAGTCCATATTTCTTGGGAAAACAGCCCGAAAAGTGTAAAAAACCCCTATTTCACCATATGTGGCTATCGGAGAGCACGATAACTCTCGAACCGTTCAATCGATTTAGTCCAACATTTGGTCTTCGTCATATTATATCCAAACTTAGTTTTTAATTGGGCAGTACCGGTCCACAAATTCCGGTACTTCTCCCCAATATTTAAAAAATTTCACTAAAATGTTAGGACGATATCACTTGAATGGGGAAACCAATTTGGTCCAAACTTTGGATCTCTTAATCTTTTGTCAAAATTTGGTTTACTTTTAAAATGGCCCATATCGGTCCTCCTTAAGGGTACCTCCCCTACAAAAGTTCAACATTTGTGTCTAGGTGCAGTTAATTCCTAATCTTCATTTTTGTCGGCAAGTTCAAATGTCCAAAAAGGGCCACAAAATTTTGAAGAGATCCTAAATACATTCGATCTGTCGGTAGGTGAAAGTTTCACTTCGCATTGGCTGAGGGTATATATCTGTCGGCAAAGCCGACTGACACTTTTTTATTTGTTTTTCTTTTGTTTGGTTTGATGAAAAGTGTTAGTTGTTGTTTTTAGGTTTGCATAACCAACCTTTTGTTTCTTGGGCCGGCAGTAGAAAAGATCAACACAGACACTTTGTTTATTTAAGTTTAAGTTCAGTTTATTTATATTTCACGGTGCGCCTTAACTAATTTGAAATGGAAGGTGCTTACACCTTTGCTTCGAAACCGCGAGTCCTATGTAAATGGGCCTAAAGAAAATGTTGTAGCTGTGAAAATTCTCCATAAGAGTGACTTTTATGATACTTTTGTAGGTTTCACAGTTTTCGAGTTATAGAAGTTCAAATTGAGACAATGCACTGACTGTATCGCCTCCTTATAAAACAATGTCATCACTGCAATTTCCCAAATAAAACTTTTATATCTTGAAAATGGTACAACCTAGGAAAAAAGAAATCATGCAGTCTTGTAGAGAATTTTCACAGCTTCAACATTTTCTTTAGTCCCATTTTGATATGACTTGCGGTTGCCAAGCAAAATCTTGAAGACTTAAGATAAAAACCTAAAAATTTGAACTGAACCTCTATATCTAAAAAATGGTAAAACCTTCGAAAAACCTAAATGTCAGTCTTGTAGAGAATTTTCACAGCTACAACATTTTCTTTAGACTCATTTCGATACGACTTGCGGTTTCCAAGCAAAATCGTGAAAACCTAAAAAAACCATAAAATTGTGAATTTTGGTCGCGATTTATTTAAAAATCTATCCTTCGATTTTTTCTGTTTTCTTTATTTTTCTTATCTATGAACATTGCTGTTTCAGAATCCGGGAAAACTTCCCATGTGTAAGCGGTTTTCATCAAAAGTTAGTTAAGGCGCACTGAGCATGATATTGTTTTATAAAGAGGCGATACAGTCAGTGTATTTTCTCAATTTAAACTTCTATATCTCAAAAGCAGTAACACCTACGCAAATATCATAAAGGGCAATCTTGTGGAGAATTTTCACAGCTACAACATTTTCATTAGGCCCATTTACATAG
The DNA here is from genome assembly GCF_047663935.1 of Musca autumnalis. NCBI lineage: Eukaryota > Metazoa > Arthropoda > Insecta > Diptera > Muscidae > Musca > Musca autumnalis. The sequence goes on from NW_027411977.1 coordinate 19,493,506, forward strand.
GACTCGCAGTTTCCAAGCAAAATCGTAAAAACCTAAAGAACCCCTAAAAATGTGAACTTAAATCGCGATTTATTTGAAAATCCCTCCGGCGATTTTTTTTTTGTTTCTTGATATTTCTCATCTGTGAGCATTGTAGTTTCAGAAATTGCAAAAACTTCCCAGGTATAAGCACCTTCCATTTAAATTTGGTTAAGGCACACCGTGATTTATTATTCAGAATATTTCTTTTACTTATTTATAAGTCACTAGCAAAATGCCCGCTACTTCGTAAGCGGAAAAGTAATAATATACAAATAAGCAATATTTAATATGGAGAACACTGAAAAATTTGATGTACTAATACCTATTTGAATTGATATTTAATTTCTTTCAAGTACTGCTCGTATACGTTTTGTTCGAATTTCAAAAAAAGACCTCTACACTTCAACAGCGGCCTACATTTTAAATTCCAGTCCATGTTTTATTAGAACGGTATGGGTATTTTGAAAATTTTATCCATATTTTCTAACCGAATTTTGGAATTTGTGATATCAAAATGTAGAAAACCATTATTCAGAAGATATAAAACAGTTAAAAATATAACAGTTAATTTTGAGACATTTTATTTTCGGCCTTTTTTCTCAGGATGTAAAAACCTTCTTGTAAAACATTAGCCGCATAGATCTACCTTTTCAAATGAACTTACAATAACGTTTAGAAAAGACACCAAAGATAAAAACAATTTTGTTGAAAAGGTACGTTTGACTTTTTGATTTCAGTACATTATTTAGAAACCAAATTCGTGTCAACCTAGAAACAATAGTACAATTTTTAAAATCCAGGACCTTAGCTCAAATGTTACAGTTTTAGCTCTACTTGTTCACCCAATGTCAATGGTATTAGATGTAGAAACCTTTCATACATTTAAAGGCGGATTTAAATAAACATTCTGATCTAATCTCAACTGTTATCCTCATAACAAATTTCATTTATCGATTCACCCAGCACCAGTGCTTCAATATTTAGTATTATTTAATACTTCTAGTACACTTATTGTACGACCACCTCTAACAATGAACATGACAAATCAAGAATAATAATAATAATTCCATCTTCATTGCTACACCCAACGTCAAATTTAATAGCATTTAGTACATTTCGTATTTCTCAATAAATCAGCCAGCCCTCAGCCTAATTTCAGAATATGTATGCATTTCAAAAAATCCTTATCTAAACACCAACACAATCCCTCATACAACAATTCGGAATTCCACCTATATCCCATCATGCAACACCAAACTGGTACCAAGTTTAGTACTTATAGTATGTATAAGTTTCAAAAATTACCTCCTTTTATCAAAAACTATATCCAAACCGCGATTTAGTATTTTTCGTATACATTAGTACGAATTTCCAAAACTTTCCCTCTATCTCCACTCTAAACGTCAACTGCTATACTAATACAAATTTCACAATTTCAGCTCTACCCCTTTACACAATAAGAATTTGGACCAAATTCTGTGCCATTTAGTAATTTTCGTACACTTGTTGTACGTAAATCCACAACCACATCCATATCTCAACCCTACGCACCAACAGCGGCTATAATACCAAATTTCCGAATTCCACTTCTATTCATAATACCATTAATACTTTTCGTATGAAAGTACGAATTTCAATAACTATCTCCAACAGTAATTGCGAATTTCAGGATTCCAACCCTATCCGTCTACCCAAATCTAAATTTTACCAAATTTAGTACCATTTATTAATTTTCGTACCCATAAGTACGAATTTGCAAAGCTACCTCAATGCTACACTCCATAAGTCATCTTAATTATAAATTTCAGGATTCCAGCTCTATCTGTACACCCAAATCCAAAATGTACTAAACTTAGCACCATTTAGTACTTTCCGTACCCATAAGTACGAATTTCCGAAACTACCTCAATCCTATACTCCATAAGTAATCTTAATTCCAAATTTCAGGATTCCAGCTCTATCCGTCCACCTAAATTTAAATTGTACCATATTTAGTACCATTTAGTACTTTCCGTACCCATCAGTTTGAATTTCCAATACTAAGTCAATCCTACAGTCCAACAGTAATCTTAATTCCAAATTTCTGGATCCCAGCTCTATTCGTTCCCCCAAATCCAAATTGTACCAAATTTAATACTTTTCGTACCCATGAGTACGAATTTCCAAGACTAACTCAATCCTACACTCCAAAAGTAATTAAATTCCAAATTTCAGGATTTCAGCTCTATCCGTTCACCCAAATCCAAATTGTACCAAATTTAGTACATTTAGTACTTTCCGTACTTTCCGTTCCCATAAGTACGAATTTCCAAAACTTCCTCAATCCTACACTCCAATAGTAACCTTAATTCGAAATTTCAGGATTCCAACTCTATCCGTTCACCTAAATTTAAATTGAACCATATTTAGTACTTTCCGTACCGATAAGTACGAATTTCCAAGACTAACTCAATCCTACACTCCAAAAGTAATTAAATTCCAAATTTCAGGATTCCAGCTCTATCTGTTCACCCAAATTCAAATTGTACCAAATTTAGTACTTTCCGTACCAATAAGTACGAATTTCCAAAACTTCCTCAATCCTACACTCCAATAGTAACCTTAATTCGAAATTTCAGGATTCCAACTTTATCCGTTCACCTAAATTTAAATTGTACCATATTTAGTACCATTTAGTACTTTCCGTACCCATAAGTAAGAATTTCCAAGACTAAGTCAATCGTACAGTCCAACAGTAATCTTAATTCCAAATTTCAGGAGCCCAGCTCTATTCGTTCCCCCAAATCCAAATTGTACCAAATTTAGTACTTTCCGTACCCATAAGTACGAATTTCCAAAACTTCCTCAATCCTACACTCCAATAGTAATCTTAATTCCAAATTTCAAGATTCCAACTCTATCCGTTCACCCAGATATAAATTGTACCAAATTTAGTACATTTTGTACTTTCCGTACCCATAAGTATGAATTTCCAAAACTACCTCAATCCTACACTCCATCAGTAACCTTAATTCGAAATTTCAGGATTCCAACTCTATCCGTTCAACTAAATTTAAATTGTACCAAATTTAGTACCATTTAGTACTTTCGTACCCATAAGTAAGAATTTCCAAAACTACCTCAATCCTTCACTCCATCAGTAATATTAATTCCAAATTTCAGGTTTCCATGTCTATCTAAATCCAAATTGTACCAAATTTGGTACCATTTAGTACTTTTCGTACACATAAGTATGAATTTCCAAAACTACACCGATATCTCAATCGTACACTTCAACGGTAATCTAAATTTCAGGTTTTCAGCTCTATCCGTTCACCCAAATCCAAATTGTACCAAATTTAGTACCATTTAGTACTACTCGTACACATAAGTACGAACTTCCAAAATCATGTCCTTATATCAACGCCACTTCCCAACCTTGATTCCCATACCAAATATGAAGATTGTAGCTATATCCGCTCAAAATATACAATTGGTACCAAATTTAGTAACTTTTCGTACACTTATAGGTCGAATTTCCAAAAACCCTTTGGTACATCTTTCTAACTCTCCATCAGTTACCCTCATTCCAAATTTCAGAATTCTAGCTCTTCCCGTTTGCCTAATACAAAGGGTACCATATTTAGTACCTTTTAGTACTTTCCGTACCCTTCTAGGTCGAATTTCCAAAAACCCAGCCTTATCTCACCCCTACACACCGACAGCAACCCACAGCCAAAATTTCAGCTTTCTAGCTTCAGCGGTTTCGTCTGGGCGATGATATGTCAGTCACTCACTCACTCACTCACTCACTCACTCACTGAGCTCTTTTATATATATAGATAAAATAAATGTCTTTTAACGACCACTTGTTGAGGTTTTGCTTTCAAGAACTTTTGGGAGAGTGAGAGCAAGAAATCAATGTTCTTTTTAATTACTTGCCGTCACAAATTATGTGACGCCGGCATGATTGATGTGGCCGCAAATTTGTGCGTAAAATGAATACGCATGGCTACTGATCCAATTGATAAAAGTAAGACACATTAAGTTTATAAACGGTAGCTCGTGATACCAGACATAGTTAACTTTTGGAGTAGAGTTGTGCCAAAGGAACTGTATGGAACCATCTAGTTCACTTCGCAGTTCTAATGGCCCACATTTTTTCTACGAACAAACTGCGTATACTTAATATCGCACGTTACATTTTATGATGTTAATCATACGTTTTGGAACTAGTACTAGGGACTAGGAACTAGATTACCCAACTCTATTATAATGGTACTAAAAATACGTTTACTAAGTCAACTCACGAGAAGGGATGAAGATGTTGCTACTAGAAAGTCATAGTTCCAAACGGAATGACAAATGAAAATATATCCACCATATTATGGCGGAGGATATAATTTGGGGCCTGTTATTCAAAGGCTTAGGGATTAAGCTGTTTAGCAAAGCCGACTGTTTTTCCTTCATTCGTTAATGAATACAATTTAATTCCATTCAATGCTTTTAATACAGCCTACACATTATAACTGCCTTCAAACGCATCTAATTTGTAATCCCTGTAAATATCTTTCTAAAATTAGCACCATCATAACACGCAAACAGCATATAAAATAAAATCTCAGAATTATAACAATAAAACATCCATTTGGAAATTTTATTACAAATAAATCACCCGGCACGACATAAAAATGGGTGCGCCAACAACTGGACAACATTTTACCCCATCGCTTTTGGTTTATGTCTTCTACTTTCTTTACTTACTCAGTGAACACGTTACGGCAACCAAGATGACCATCTTAATGCGATGAGACAGCCAAGAGCGTTCCTTTTCTGAGGTCTGTTGCGGTAATGACCTTTCCACTTGTTGCCACTGTTGCATTAAATCGGGCCATTTTGCAGCCATGCGAAAGAAAATCACAGCAATCAAAAATATTGACGTATAAAACATAATACCCTCTGCAAAAAAGTAAAGAAGAAAGAAAAGATGGTCATAAGTATAAAAATAGAAATAGTCTGACCAAAAGGTATTTATTTAACAACACCTTCAAGGTAAGAAAAGTATAAAATATCCCAAAAATAGCATGCAAACAAAAACAAAAAGATATAACTTTAAGCTCCCTGCTAAGGCTGTCGACAATATAACACCAAGAGGTGAGTAACAGTAAAACATATATAAGTCTCGTGGATTTTATGGGTAGGCGGCAATGATGTAATATTTGTTGATATTACATTACACACCAACACGCTGAGAGCTGAATAAGTTATGTCGTAGGAGGTTTTGCTTACCCATTTCATTAGATAATAAAAGTCTTCGAAATACTTAAAATCAGCGGATGTTCCAACACGTTGACAGTTTTTCTATTTCTAGTGTGTTTTTGTCCGTAAAATATTAAAAAATAGGCACGTGTTTTTCTTCTTTTTCTTATCTTTATGGTTGTCCATTTCATTCCTAGGGAAAGTAGGAAGCAAATCCTCCTTTAGCATAAAACTGACTAAAGTTAAAATTCAACTCATTGCCTAAAAAACAACGTTTACTATCCTCACAGGTTGTTATAAATTCACGTTTACTGTCCTAACTGTTTTCACCTAAAAATCTTTGAAAAATCGACGTTTATTGACCTAACTCTGTCATTCAAAAAATCGTTTAAACAGATCCATGTTTGTTATTGTGGAAGTGTTCCAATGTCTCTATATCCATAATTATCTGTCAAATTCTTCACAATGCTTATATATTTTTAAGAAGCTTGTTGTAACTATTGATTATCACCTCAAAGTTTTACTTACCCACAGAATCAAAATTAAAAACGCCACGAAAAGCATAAACGAAATTAAATCCAGAACATACACCAAACAGAATTGTAACAATGAATGAATACCAGGTACGTAATGAACTCCAAGAGAAGCGTAAATCATCAGAAGAATTCGAAGTAATGCCTTCAACTGGCATTAAGGCAAACATTTGAGCCATAATTAAAACTGTAAAGGAACCATCAAATTAAATAATTTATGATGAGAAAATTATTATTGCCTTAAGTGATCCTTATGATAAAAAACAAAGAACTAATAAAAATTACTACATTCGAATCTGTACATTATCTTTTAACATACCTGGGCGTATGGCTTCCTGAAAACTTCCCACATGCATGTAGTCCTCTTTGCGTCCTCTTCTAAGAATTTGATGTTTTACTGGAAATATATTTTATTGTTTTATTTTCAAACTCATAAAATGAAAAACATTTTCAAGGATATATGTGGTCTTTGCAGCGAAGAAATGGAATTATGTACTTACGTTTCATTATTAACGTTTTACGTCGACTATGCTTAGCATTTGCCGATTTGATTTTAAAAAATATGGAACTGTAAAAGAATCAAATGTGTAATAAGTATAAAGTTGATTAAATGAAAGAGAAATTATATTAAAATAACTAATGATAGAGGACTAGCTTGAGGGTTTTATAAGATTTCAAGAAGGTTCCAGTTCGGACAATAGTCGTAAAATGTTAAGATAAAAATATCAAACAAAAAATATAAAATACAAAATATAAAACATAAAAAATATAAAATATGAAATATCAAACATAAAATATCTATATATATAAAGTAGAAAATGTTTGTACGTTTGTTTGTAATTTATGGACTCGAAAACCAGGGACGTACGAAGGATTTTATTTTTGGGGGGGGGGGGGGGTAACTTGACCAAAAACTATGAAATTTTAAATGTTGTTTAGCGTTACGAAAACCTACTTTAAGATGTTATTAGTTGATTTCATATGAATTATTGACACAAGGTATATAAATTCAGAAGGTATTCAAAAGAGAAAGTTCACAATTGTATCTTAAATACAACTTTGAAAACATAACGTTTTGTTTTCGGAACATAACGTTTTGTTTTCTTCTTTGAAGTTCATATTGAGTTATCAATTCAAAATGTTTTCAATTTAACAAATTGTCATCTTATAAACCTTTTAATGGTAGATTACACTGTGCAACACTGAAAATGCAAACAACTTCTAGTGGGCATTTTCTGAAAGTACATATTAACAGCGTGTTTTTGTAAAAATGCTTGCCTGTCACACGAACCGTTCGTACTAAAACGTATACGTTCAAAATTTGGTTCTTGTAAAATTTTACGAACCATTCGTTTTTATCTAAAAGCTTTCGTCTATTTCATAAAAGCTTTTATATTTCAGGGTTTCCATGATACTTATTTTGTGAATTTTGCATAGGCATCTGCACGTAAAATGTGTTACTTGATGGCAACCCCAATAAACAGATGACAAACAAAAAATAAGAAAAAAAATGTATCAAATTTGTCCAAAAATAATTGTGATAATATGAAGAAACGGAAGTACATATACGCGAGTGCTTCTATGGAAAATAAATAAAATTGCATTCCCTTCCAGTTTTCGTGTGTTTTGTGCCATTTATTACTCAAATTATTTAAGTTTCATTCAAAACGATGGGTCTTTTCCATTCGTTTATTTTTGACGTATTCGTTCGTCTGATTTTGTTACGAAACCCAAAAGAATACTGAAATAAAAAGCTTTCATTTGTTTGTCACACGAATACAAACGTCAATCGCTATGAAAACCAAATTGTGTCTTCGTTCATGAAATCGACGAACGAAAGGTCAAAAACTTTTTACAAAAACACGCTGTAAGTCTACAAAACCCCTAGTTGGGTATCGTGTTTTTAGATCGGGTTTGGATTTTATGGCCTCATCTATACCGGGCTAAAACTACCATTTTTTTAAATGATTCGTACATTATCTCAGAAACTAATAAGAATTTTGCTTTGCGGTCTTCAGCAATATTGTAGTTCTAAAGTAGTAGCTTATATGTCTGGAATACGAACTACGAAAACAGCATATAACGCATCAAAATTGATAAAATATAGGAAAGACAACATAATTTCTGGAATTATGGTCACTAACTGCCAAACTATTAAGAGTTGAACCTAGTAGCTTTTCGCAAAAACTTCCTAAATAATGTCCTTAGCAATTCTTCAGAACATTCTGAAACTGTAAAACACTTATTTCATGTTGTTTAGGCGGTATTTCATATCATACTTTCTACAAAACATATTTCAAACAACGTTCACACATGCTGTTTATTCTCATATTTGAAATTTCAATGTATTGTTGATATATTTACCAAATTGTCGTTGAATAATATGCTAGAAACATTTACAACAATGATATGTTCTGAAGAGTTGTGTATTACATTAAAGAAAAGTTGACTGTTTTGGAGATACGCTACGAAATATATACAAATCACGGAAATTTTAGATATATTACAAAATTTGAGGCAATAAATGAGGTTATTCGTGTTCATTATGTTTCCAAATACATTCTTCTTGTTCTTATCTACAAGTTTGCTGCGGATGTCATGGAAAGATTCGTATTGGTTTCAAAGATATAGCCCCGATTTTCTTTAAAAAGTCAATATTTAGCCATGTTTAGATAGGGCCATAAAATCCGAACCCGATCTAACAAAACAAAATCCAAAGAGGGGTTTTGTCTATTGCGTCTGTACTTTCATAAAAACCGCATATGAAATTGTTTGCACAAAATTGCCTTGAAAATGTTGCACAGTGTTATTGTATACCTGACATGGTATTTTATTAACTCAGTATTTTTCTCTCTATAAAGTTATTGAAAAGTTATTGAAAAATAAATTCGGTGGAGAATATCCACAAACAAGAAACAAAGGGAACTGATGAGATCCAGTGGCGTGGATCGAAACTAGTCTTCCTTGCCTTACCCCTTGGCGAACAATGCCAAACCTTCTCCACTAATAAAGTTGTTGTTTTAAATGTTAAAACAACAAAAGGGATTAAGCCAGACTATTTTGAAAAATCAAAATTGTAACAGCTATCCCAATTAAATAAACGCCACCAATGTTCTAAACGCCACCAATGTTCTACTTTTTAATATTTATTTGAATTAACTCATGGTCCTAAACGACTTCTTTGAATTAGATACCTCCAAAAAGAAGGATAATTCGTATCCGCGAATGCAGATTGGATTTGTAACGAATATTTCCAATCCAGCTATTGTGTCGATAACATAAGAAAATAATACTCTTTTATGTCATCAAAACAAACAGAATTGATAGAGTCCGTGCAAGCCAACTAAAAAATGCAGAAATTTACATTAAGCAAAAAGGAAAGTGTTATGCACGTAGTCGGGAGTTATATACTACGACTTATAGACTCCGAATCCTACTCGAAGTACTGTTTGAGACTACGAAACTCATGTTTGGCCTTTGCCAAAACATGGTCGAACAAATATCTCAGAAAACAATGTCAGAAACCAACTTTTAGAAACTTTTGCTAAAACCTGACAAAATATAATTTAAAAAATACTTGATTTTTTCTTCAGGCTGACTTCTCTACTTTTGGTATAATGTTACAGAAGAAGCGTTATTAATATGAATGTACGAGTATTTGGACTCGGTGACATTAAAAACTTTGAAGGACACAGTTTTTGCTATTTATTGGAAATAGAATTCAAACATTTGTAAACCATCCATCATATAACCTACCGCCTGATTTCAGATATTTTGACGTTTATTTACGTTTGCTACATTTTCTGGCCGAATTAGCTAAAATTTGCCATATAGGGTTCCCGGTAATCGCGAAACTTCTCCACCAATAAATATGGGCATTATTAGGGTCCACGTTTTGGAATAACCGATTTCATGTATTTTTACGTTTTTAGCTGAATTTTCGGCGCGAAATAGCTATTATTTGCCAGTAAGGTTTCCCAGTGTTCAACAAGCTTCTCCGCTTCTCCATGATCCGGTACCGCCCGATTTCAAGTCGTTTTTCTACATTTACGAGCATATGGCATTTATGGTTCCCAGTGCCATATACACATATACATAAAAAATGTGGACATAGAGCCACTTCGTGGTATAGCTCCCATATAACGATACCTCCCGATTGCAGGTATTTTCAAGTTTCTGCTGACCGAATTAGCCAAAATTAGGTATTTGTGGTTGTGGTTCGTAATATAAAGGAAACTAATTATTTCATATTAGTTCAGACTATTTCAAGATGAGGGTATTCAAAGTTCGGAAAGAAAGAACTTAAGGCTTTTTACTTGTTAAAATTACATTTATTACTTCAAAAGTTATTATCAAAGACTCTGCCCACCCGAATTAATAACTTGAGCCCAGAAGCGTTTTTAACCTCATGAAAGTTTATGACTTTTATTTTCTGGAAAACAAGTAAAGAAGTATCAGTCGGCTTTGCCGACAAAAATATGCCCTCAGCCTGAGCCTATGACAGATCGAATACCGGAAGACAAAAATATCGAAATTTTGGGGTATTTATTTTAACGTTTGTGAATGTTCCGAATAAATGTTTAGGATTTGATAATTAATTTGATTTGGATTAAAGGGCAAACAAGTTGCACGTTTGCGGAGAAAGTGCCTGAAGGAATGAACCTGAGAGAGCTTGAGAGCGTTTCCTTTCGATAGTTATTACGCCCACCAGCCATTTTAATTGGTCACAGTATACAGTCAACCAAAAAAGTCTACATACACCATTTAAATCTCGAGTTTTATGGGTAAGGAAACATTTTTATGAAAATCGAAGTACATAATTCTATTTCATATCCCTAATGAACAAAATTAAATACAACAAAAAATATTCCATACAAAAATATTCCACCCCAATGAAATATTGAGATTACTGTAAAATTTATGGAATAAGCAACACAAATTTTACATTTTATTGTTTTATAGAATGTTTCTGGTTATCAATCATATATTTTAGATAAACTAGGAATATATTTGTGCTTTAATTGACGTTATTTAAGGTCAAACTTCGGGTATAGCTCCTTAAAGCGGACCCTTGCAGATTTCTTTGAGTTTTTCAGTCTTGTACTTTATAAAACCCTAGCAAATACATGAAGACTAATAATTTTGAAATCCTAGAGCGCTTTGAAGTTGTTCTTCGCTAAATGTAAAAATTCCTGAGTTTTATCATAAAGTTTATAGGTTTTTAGCATTCCAACCGGCTAAATACATGCATAAGCCTTGGAATTACCTTGTAATAAGGTTTGATATACTTTTTGGACCTTTACTCAATCAGAAATGTAAAATATTATTGTACAAACCCGCGCCTAAAGCTTCCAAACCATAAAAATAAAAGCACCACCAAAGAATGCATAAAATTTGTATGCAATTTACACTGTTAACTACTAAGCTTTCGTATTATGACCGCTAGGATCACTTAAAGCGCTATAAATATCGCATAATTATACAATGGTGATTCAATGGATTCTCGAGGATTGTACCAGGCCTTATTTTAAGGTAATCCCAATGCTATTGAATGTAATTGCCCCTTGGAATGATGTGCAACCTATAAACTTTATGAAAAAAGTGAAGAATTCGTACATTTAGCGAAGTTCAGGAGCATATAATTTCCACAAGGACAACTTCAAAGCGCTCTACGGTGCCAAAATTATTAGTCCCACTGTATTTTCTGGTGTTTTATAAAGTACCAGACTGAAAAGCTCGAAGAAATTTACAAGGGTCCGCTTTTACGAGCTATACGCGAAGTCTGACCTTTAATAACGTCAATAAAAGCACAAATATGTTCCTATTTTGTCTGAAGGATATCATGGACAACCAGAGACATTCGATAAAGCAATAAAATGTAAAATGTATATTGCTTATTCCATAAATTTTACGGTAATCTCAATATTCTATTGGGGTGTACGCACACTTTTTCCCTATTATTATACCCTACACCACTATGTGGGGAGGGTATTATAAGTTGGTTTTTGGCCAAAAAGTTTGTAACGCATCGAAATAATGGTCGTAGACCCATACTTATATATACCGAAATGAATGTCTGGACGAGCTGAGTCGATCTGGCTATGTGTTTTGATCGGATCGTCACGCATGTTGGTGGGGGTCCCGGAGGGGAAGAAGCCTATTGATTTTGGTGATGGTCGGATAATATTTAGGGGTCGGAAAGGGCAAACAACTTAGGTGGATAAAAAGACAACGTTTTTTTCCAAAGCGAATATCTCAGCTTCTATATGGGGTATACCAAAAGCAAAACCTGACAATTAAAGTAGAAAATATCACCTTTCTAATGATGTAAAGAAGGTGATCGTAGGTGATCAAACAACGAAGATATCACAATAGTAGCAATTAAAACCCCAATTTTAATTTTTGCGATTTTAATTATATTGACGAATATCACAGCTTTAGTTATAAACTTTCCAAAAGCAAAGCCTGACTATGAAAGTAGAAGATCCCGTCTTTACAATGATGCAAACAAGGTCGGCATAGGTAACCAAATGACGGAGATATCGCAATAGTCGGTAATACATCCCATTTTTCTATTTTTTTGGAAATCACGCTACAGGTCGCAATTTTGATCGGATATTGCAAAATTCAGTAATAAACCCAATTTTTCCATTTTTTGTAATCACGCTACAAGTTGGAATTTTGATCGGATAGTGACGAAATTTTGGGGGTAGATGGAGGCCCCACCGAGGAAGAAGCCTATTGATTTTGGTGATAGTCGGATAATATTTAGGGATCGGAATGGGGAAAAAACTGATTTGGAGACAAATTCAAAGTTTTATTCTTTGTGAATATATCGGCTTCTAGTAGTGGTATTCCAACGGCAAAACCTGTCAATGGAAGAAGAAAATATTACCTTTACATTGGTGTAAAGCAGGTTGGCGAAGGTGGTCAAACAAGGAAGATACCACAATAGTCGGTAATGCATCCAATTCTTCCATTTTTTGCAATCAAGCTACAGGTCGTAATTTTGATCGGTTGGTCACGAAATTTTGGTTGCTTATGGGGGTCCCAGAGAGAAGAGGCATAATATTTTTGGTGGTAGTCGGATTATATTCCCTAAAAGAAATTTTTACCAGTGGAAAGCTTATGCACAGGGGTAGTGGTGTAGGGTATCACATGGTCGACCCCATCCCGACAATAGCCTTTGCTCACTTGTTTATTAATTTTTATAGAATTTACCGTTACGAGTATTTGTATTATAAAATATATTTTTGTTGTATTTGTCCACAAGGAGAATGCCCAAAGGATCCTCAAACTGCAGTTATGTTCAATTCCTGTTAGGGAGGTACCCGACGGTGTTGTTGAAATTTTTTGTAGGAGGTACTTAAAGGAATGGGCCGATAAAATCTAAATTCGAAACTAAATTTTCTACTTTTGTGGGGGAGATACCTGAAGGAGTGAACCGATATGACTTAAACTAAGTTTAGACATAATATTACGAAATCCAAAATTTGGACAAAATCAGTTGATACGTTCGAGAGTTATCATGCGCTCCAGATAAATAGCCAGACGGGTGGACTGGGCCTAAAACATCTGTGGATTCTAAAACCAGTTTTTCGATGGGGCGCATTTGTATCAAAGTGAACATAGCCCCGTTAGCTCAAAGGCAATACAAGTTACAGCAGATATTGATACACTGTATCCAACGTTTCAGCATTATTTTCCTTTACAGTTGTTTTCGGTCACCAGAATTTAGGTGACGCACAACAATGAATGTTTCTTCACTATTTTCCCCTACTGTTTAACAAAAATTTTCTAAAATAGGATGGTTACATTCAAGCGAGATATACTTCACGAAAAACCGATATATACTACATTTCGACATTTCATTTCATGCACTTTCATTCACAGAATACTTAACTAGTTAAAATTGAAGCTAACTGAGGCCTCGAGACCTCGATAAATATCCAATATAGCATATCAAAGTGGAGTATATTTGTTACGCAATTGCGTGTTCCTTTATTATTTGAAAATGGGAATTAATTTCATAACAAGTACTTCAGATTTTACTGGCAGTTTCTTTCAGAAAGAGTATTCAAAGACAACATTTGAAAATATATCTCAAAAAACGTGTAAATTAAGTACATTTTCAGTACAGAAACTTCATATAAGATTCCATTTCAAATTTTCAAAAATAATTATCAGAATGAGAGAAAAACGGTAATAATTTGTTGTAGTAGCTCACCAAATATTACTCGATCAAACCAAGACCTAGAATGGTACGAAAAGTACTAAAAGGTACTTGTATGAGGCAAACGGGAAGAGCTAGAGTTCTAAAAATTTGGAATGAGGGTAACTGATGAAGAGTTAGAAAGATGTACCAAAGGGTTTTTGGAAATTCAACCTCTAACTGTACGAAAAGTACTAAAAGTTACAAAATTTAGTACCAGTTGTATATTTTGAACGGATTTAGCTAGAAACTTGGAATTTGGTATGTATATTTACGAAGAGTACTAAAGAGGTATAAATGTTGTATCGGGTGTAGGCACGGGTGGAATTTTAAACTTTTTTCTTAGAGTCACTGTTGGTGTGTGGGGTTAAGATATGGAGATGGTTCTGGAAATGCATACAATAAAAAGTAAATAAATGGTATAGAATTTGATATAATTTGTTATTATTAGCAGGGTTAGCAGGAAGTTTTGGAATTTTAGGAGGAGGTTTCGGAAATTCGTTCTTATGTATTTATATGTAAAGTACTATAATTTAGTTTGGGGGAACTGATAGAACTGGAAATCAGAATCGCGGTTGGTATAAATGGTTGATATAAGAAGGTAATTTTTTGAGGTTATACCCACGTGTATGAAAAGTACTAAATTTGTTACGATGAACGATAATATAAGTAGTATTTTAATGCGTACAATTTCTGAAATTTGGTATGAGAGTCGTTGATGGCTGAAATGATATTAGAAATATCTAATATTAGGTAACGAAAAAGTACTAAATGGTACTGATATTTGGAATTAAGATTATTGTTGGAGTGGAGGATTTAAGTAACCTTTAGAATTCGTTCATATGTGTACTAAAGTACTAAATTATATTTAACGTGATAAAATTTGGATTTGGTGAACGCATCGATCTAAAATCCTGAAATATAGTACTAAGATTACTGCCGGAGTGGAGAATTGACTTAGTCATTGAAATTTGTACTTTTGTATGAAAAGTATTAAATTCACTAAATTTTGTATATGGAATTCGGAAATTTAGTACTATAGTTGCTGTTGCTGTAGGTTTGAGTTATAGATGTTATTGTGGATACACGTACCATAAGAGGTAGAGCTGAAATTGTGAAATTCGGTATTAGGATAGCAGTTGGGGTATAGAGTGGAGATAAGGAGGATGTTTTGGAAATTCATTAAATTTGGTTTTAGGAGACAGATAGAGCTGTATCGCTTTTGCGATATAGTTTTTGATATAGTGATATAATTTTTGAAACTATTACCTATTATTAGTACTAAATTTGGTACCGTTTTGTTGTTGCATAAAAGGATATAGCTGGAATTTCGAATTTTTGTATTAGTGTTTTTTTGTATTAGTGTTTAGATAAATAAAATTAAATTCCGAAATTAGGTATGGAGGTTACTGAGGGCTAAGGTATTGAGCTGGTGTTGGAAATGCGGAAATACATTTTGATATCACAAATTCCGAAATTACAACTACTTCGGTTGGAAAACGCGGATCCTATGTTTAAACTACGCGGTGTTCTTTTTTTGGAAATTAGAACTAAAGGTGTACGAACGGCATATAAATTAAATTTAAAATCAATTAAAATAGGTATTGATACATAATTTTTTTATATTAAGTATTGTTTATCTGTATAATCTTCCTTTTCCGCATACGAAGTAGCGGGCATTTTGCTAGTTCCTTTATACATTATCTTAGTCGAGGTAGCGAAGCGCACTGGGTTCAGCTAGTATAAAATAAAAGATATTGCGCCCTGTTGCACATTGCTAGTCGTTAATTTGTCACTTTGTGGCTATTGGAACTTTTTCTTAAATTCTTTCCTTTTACACGTTTATGCAATTTTTTGCCTTTAATAATATTTATTATTTTGTCTGGAATGTGTCTTCGTTTTTTGGTTTGAGAACAATTGTTGCAGTCGGCCGGGTAAAAACAAACTCTCATCTGTTGTCGTTCATTAAATGGGGACATTAAAAATTTAAACAACTTTCTCATTAGACAATATTAAATTATGCAAACATTTATTTATAATTAAGAAGATTGTCTCTGGTTGTGGCGCAAATAGGACGTGGAGGCAGTAGTATGTAGGTCATTTGCCCATACATTCATAGACATGTAAAGAGACATGTTTCCTCCTATGCTTTAGACTAAAAGTAGACTAAAATTTTAAGAGTGTGCAAATCATTTGCATAATTTAGTATTAAAAAGAAAAAGAAGACGCATAATAAACAGTTCATATATAACATAGCGTAGAAAAAACCGGCGCACACAAACACACACTCTTTTTAACAATTATGTGTCTTCTCAAGAAATGGCATTAGCTTAAATGACACACATCCCTGCCAGCAATTGGAAGTGAGTTTTATCTAATTTTATAAATGAGGATCTTTTTGGTGTCTAATTTTCTGTAAAAATTCGACATTTGTCTAATATACAATAACAATTGCATTGTTATCCCATTTGTATCGTATCCAGTCACCATTTAGAAAAGAATACGATAGACAAATAACAACAATAACATATGTATCTAAAAATAAATGTAAGCTATCTCATTTATATCCCAATGAAGGATGGAAATTAGATAGACATATCTATTTTCCATCCTTTATTTGGATACAAATTAGACAGCTTACATTTATTTTTAGAATTGTTGTAAGTTGAACAAATAAGACATTTGTACACAGATGGTTATATACGCAGGTGGTGCAATGGTAAGCATGCTCGCTTTGCAATCTGAATGTCCGGGGTTCGATTACCAGGTCAGGCGACATCACGTTTTTCAAATGACAAAATTAATATAAGCGACAATTCCTGAAACAATTATAAAAATATAAATAATGAATTAAATTAAATAATAAAAAACCAAAAAGTCCAAAATAACCCAAACAAAGGATTAACGACACAACAACAACAATAAAACAAAACATAAAATAAAAAGGAATTAAATTAAGTTAAAAAGAAAATCAAAATAAAATTTTATTATTTTTTATTTATTATTATTTTTATCAAGTTTTTAGCTATATTAATGTTTTATAGTTAAAAAAAAGATTTGTCATTAAAAAAATGTCGACTGGCCTGGGAATCGAACCCGGGCATTCAGAGTGCAAAGCGAGCATGCTTACCATTGCTCCACCGGTATTATCGTTTTAATAACTTTCTGAAGTGTCCAATTAGACACTCAAAAAAGTATCTAATGAGTGGAACAGTTCTTCCCGAGAGCTTTATCTTTTTGGATAAGAATGCGACTATCGCATTCGTTTGTGCAATCTAATTGAAGTGACTCATTGGACAATAAACAGATAGCAAATGTTGGCAGGGATGCAGCCAATAACACACACACACTTACTCATGTTCATTGTTTAATATTTTATGCGGCTGCCAAAATTTAATTTCCAGCAAATGGCGTTTTGAGGAACTCAAATTACGTTGAGTTGAAACAATTTTCATAATTTCCTTCAACAATTTTTTTTTTTTTGGGATTTTCAGAGAGGCAAAGAATTTTTCTACATTAAAATGCAATCAAAAAATATAAAACTGTTCACCAACATTGGCCTTTTCAAACTGAAATCCCTGACGGATTTTGTTACACACCCCATAGGTTGCAAATTAATGTTGTGGTTGTTGCTATTATTGTTGCCATTGTGGTTTTGCAAAATGTAATTTTTGCATGTTTCATGCCTGTCCATGGTAATTATTACTCTTTTTTATTCTGCCCCATTATTGCCATTCATTACTCAGCCACCCATTTAATAAACACACCTAACTACGCTGCTGTTCATTTGGAGGGTTGCAAACTTATTGTTCATTCATTGAACTGAAAAAAAAAACATTTTTGTCCATTCATCAACGACATGATTGGCGTAAAAAAGCATTCTCTGTTGTTCCCTTCCAAAAACTAGGCACCCTACTGGTCTTCCTTATTTTGCTAGGGAAATGTTTACACTTGAAAAGCTGAAAGGATGTGGTTGAAAATCAACGAAATTTATGAAAATTTTTATCATTGTTACAAGTGGGTCATGGGAAATAGTTGAGCAACAACAAAAAAATATAATAAAAATAAACAAAATTATATTTATATATTAAAAATTACAATTTTAAATTAGTTTCCGTCGCTTGTTATAATCCATCATAACTTTTTTTTAGATATATTTAAATTATGCTGTGAAATAAAAATAATTATAATAACAAGGAAAATCGGACAGATTATGGAAGTGGGACTAAAAGTAGTAGGCACACCTAAAGGGTGTTTTTTTAAGCTAGATAGAACTTTAAATTGTAAAAAGTAACACAAACAAGTAAAAAAGTATCAGTCGGCTTTGCCGACAGAGATATACCCTCAGCCTGTGTATATTGAAACAATTTTTTTCCAAAAAACGCATGTATTTAGGGAGTTTTAAAAATTTTGTGCGTTTGAACTGACAAAAATGTTGATTAGGATTTAATATCAAAAGTTTTGCGGAGGAGATACTAAAAAGAATGGATCTCCATCCACTACATATGGTACCATAGGGGTTTTTTAGACCTTCAGGGATGTTTGCTCAAGAAGTATGAACTTGCCCCTGAAACAACTTTTACCATCGCAATTGAGGCAGCAATGCAAGTTGCTTCAACAAAAATCAAAGTGATTCGAAAGCAGGTCTTAAAGTGAACATGTATCCCAAATTTTGAGTGGGAGGTACCGGATGGAGTGGACAAATATAGTCCATATTTGAACCTGATCTATATCTGGTAGATATATTAGGATGTGTAAAGTATGGACCAATTCGGCCACTCTCTTCAAGGGTTATCGTACGCACAATTTGTCCGAACATTTTTGAACTTTTGTGGGGGAGGTACCTGAAGGAGTGGACCGATATGGCTTATCTTCGAACTTAAACTATGATTGTACAAAATATTACTAAGGCCACACTTTGGACCGAATCGGCAGACCAGTTCGAGAGTTATTTTGCCCTCCAACCTCCTCACACGGTGTCATAGGGGTTTTTTGCAACTTTCAGGCTATTTTCTCAGGAAGTATGGACTTGCCCCTGATGAAACTTATACCGTCGTATGGAGGGCAGTGAATACAAGTTGCTAAAGCAAAAATCAAAGCGATTCGAGAGATGTTCCTAAACTGAACTTTTCCAAAATTTTGTGTGGGAGGTACCCGACGGAGTGGACCGATTGAGTCCATATTAAAATCTGATCTAAGTCTGGTACACGCTCCACGATGGGCAAAGTATGGACCAAATCGGTTACACCCTTCAAGAGTTATCGTGCGTACAAATTTTCCGAACATTTTCGAACTTTTGTGGGGGAGGTACCGGAAGGAGTGGACCGATATAGCTCATCTTCGAACTTAAACTAAGTTTGGACAAAATATTACGAAAGCCAAAATTTGAACCGAATCGGTTCATCCCTTCGAGAGTTATCGTGCGCTCCAGCCAGACAGACAGACAGACGGACGGACATTGCTCAATCGACTCCAAATTGTCTGAAACACATTTCGTCCAAACATACTTGGGGTCTAAAACCATTATTTCGATGAGGCACATTTTGCCCGTATGAAAGTGTATATACCCTTCATAGCCTAAAGGCTGAGGGTATAAAAATTAAATTTTGATGAAACTTTTTTTTTATTTGTTTCAATATACTCTGACAAATCATCATGAATAGACTCACGCTTGAACAACGCTACGAAATTATCCAAATTTACTTTGAAAATTAGTCGTCGATTCGCGCAACTTCGCGCGTTGTTTTATCGCAAAATTGTGTTCAGCGATGAGCCGCATTTTTGGCTTAAAGGGTTTGTTAATAAGCAAAATTGCCGCATATGGAGTGAGACCAATCTACAAGAGACCCTACAGACTCCATTACATCCAGAAAAATGCACCGTATGGTGCGGTTTTCACGCTGGTGGCATCATTGGACCTTATTTCTTCAAAAATGAGGCCGGAACTCGCGTTACGGCCAATAGGCTACGTGAAGTCACTGGTTTATGCTGATAAACCAGCAACAATTGATGCCTTGGAGGCCAGCATTGTTCGTGTTATTCGTGACATACGGCCAGCAGTGCTCGAAAAAGTGGCCAAAAATTGGACGTCCAGAATGCACTTCGTCAAGAACAGGCGCGGTGCCCATATGCCCGAAATCATTTTCAAATGTTAATGTCACGTATTGATCTTTCGAATAAAAAAAAATTGATTACAATTTAATTTTTTGTGTTATTTTTTACAATTTCAAGTTCTATCGGGCTTAAAAAACACCCTGTATAAGTATTTTGATAGTTTACATCCGGACCAATATTCCCTCTTTTGGTCTATTTTTTTGGAAATATTGGGAGCAATACTCCTCATTCCCCTTGCAGTTTAGGCATATAGTGTTTTGAACAACACTCTGAGGAACATCTCTGGGGAACATTTTAAGTCCCTAGTGTCTCAACGTTAAAAACTTGGGTTTGGGCGTCGGGTAAGCAACCCTCCCCTAGAAAAAACAGCCTACTATGAAAAAAACGAAAGAAAAGAAAAACAAACCCCTCTAAAGTTGACGAACCCCGCAAACGTTTTAAGGACCATGATCTGCGAATCTGCACCTGGAATGTTCGCACTCTTTATAGAGAAGGTGCAGCTTACACATTGGCAGACGTACTTGAAAAGTACAAGGCCAACATTACTGCCATACAGGAAATACGATGGAACGGGAAAGGCGTCACAACAACACCTAAAGGTGACGCACTGTATTATAGCTGCCATGACACAAAGCATGAGTTTGGCTGCGGCTTTGTAGTTGGTCGGAGGTTAAAACATCTGATCTCCAGCTTCACCCCAGTGACTGAAAGACTCGCTGCAATTCGATTAAAAGCAAAATTCTTCAACATCAGTTTTATTTGCGCTCATGCTCCCATTGAAGGCAAGGATGAACAATCCAAAGATATATTTTACTAGCGCTTAGAAGAAACTTATGACCGTTGCCCTGCCCATGACATTAAAATTATACTAGGCGATTTTAATGCCAAAATTGTAAAGGAAAATATCTTTGGTCCAACAGTCGGAAAATTCAGTCTCCACAGTGAAACATCTGGCAATGGTATGAGGCTGAAACACGTCGCAGCGGCAAAAAATATGGTAGGTAGCAGCACCAGATTTCAACATCTCGACATCCATAATGGTACCTGGCTGTCTCCAGATCAAAGAACAAGAAATCAAATTGATCACGTTGTGATAGATGGAAGACATTCATCAAGCGTGTTAGATGTACGATCGTTCCGAAGGGCAAACATTGATTCGGACCACTACATTTTTGCAGCAAAGGTACGCACCCGCTTAAACGTAGCAAACAAAGTACGAACAGACACAACGCGAAAGTTAGACATCTGTAAGCTGCAATCACAACAGATAGCCACAGTATATTCCACTCAACTGGCCCAATTACTTCTCCTCATCCCGATAACATATCAGCGCAATGACAAATCATTGCCCACTCCATGCAAACAGCCGCAAAATACATACTTGGATACCAGAGACCTCCACCAAGGAATCCATGGTATGACCAGAAGTGTCGTGCTGCTACCGAAGAGAAAAATGCGGCATATATGGCTACTTTACAATCAGTAGCAAAGCGTAGCGCACGAAAGAGGTATCGGGAGAAAAGGAGAGAGGAGAAACGTCTTTTCAGCAGGAAAAAGAGAGAGATAGAAAGGCGGGAGTGTGAACAAATCGAGATGTACTGCAGACAGAATGAAGTCCGAAAATTCTACCAAAGAGTGAAACATCAAACTGATTGCTTTGGAACTGACACATCCACCTGTAGATACCAGCAAGGTAATCTGGTAACTGATACAGATAGTGTGCTAAGGATATGGAAAGAGCATTTTTCCAAACTGTTGGTATCCAATAGTAGCGAAGTCGAAGAAGATACCACAGATCCAATCCCAGAAGATGGTATTGAATGTATACCAAGATGAGGTAAAGACAGCAATATACCGGCTGAAGAATAATAAGGCAGCTGGAGCTGATGGCCTACCAGCCGAGCTGTTTAAAACCGGAGGCGACACGCTGATTAGGTGTATGCAGCAACTATTTAGCTCCATCTTGCAGGAAGAACCCGTATCCGACGATTGGAACCTGAGCATCCTGTGTCCCGTTCATAAGAAAGGAGATAAGACTTTATGCTCCAACTATAGGGACATAAGTCTTCTCCCTATCGTCTACAAGATAGTGTCAGGGATATTGTGCGAACGACTAAAGCCCATGGTCAACGAAATAATTGGACTTTACCAATGCGGCTTTAGACTTGGCATGCCCACCATTGACCAGATATTTACCTTGCGGCAAATCCTGGAGAAGACCCAAGAGATGCAGATCGACACCTACCACCTTTTTGTCGATTATAAAGCAGCCTTCGACAGCCCGCTACGTTCAAAGGTATTCCAAGCCATGTCTGAATTTGGTATCCCCGCAAAGCTCATTCGACTTTGTAAAATGACTCTAACTAACACAAGATCTTCAGTTAACATAGGAAAGAACCTCTCCGAAGAGTTTTGTACGAAAAGAGGTTTCAGGCAAGGAGACAGCCTTCGTGTGATCTTTTCAACATCCTGCTAGGAAAGGTTATGCGAGAGGCAAACGTCAAAAGAAGTGGCACAATCTACACCAATAGCCACATGTTACTTGCTTATGCTGATGATATAGACATCATGGGAGATCAGTAAATGAAGTAACCGATACTAGGGTGTCCAAAAAACCGGGTTTTCTAAACAAAACGGTTTTCGGTTAACCGACATTTTCAGTTTTTTCAAAAACCGGTTTTCGGTTTTCAAAAATTTTCAAAACCGGTTAACCGGTTTAAACCGGTTTTGTAAAATTGGTACAAAATTGCTCATAATTGATAAATATTTGATTAAAAATGTGCGGCAAGGGCTAAATTAAGTATAACTAATTGGGGACCACCGTGGTGCAATGGTTAGCACGTCCGCCTTGCACTCAGAAGGTCTGCGGTTCGAATCCCAGGCCAAGCAACATCAAATTTTCAACGGTGGCAAAATTCCCCCTCAGTAATGCCGGCGACATTTCCTGGGTATTTAAGCCATGAAAAACTTCTCTACAAGTGGTGTCGTAAGACACGCCGTTCGGACTCGGCAATAAAAAGTAGGTCCCATATCATTGAGCCAATATGAATCGGCGTGCACTCATTGATATGAGAGAAGTCTCCCTTGTCCCTTCAGGGATGTTGTGGGAACATATGTATGTATGTAATTCGTTATTATATAATTATCTGATGATATCCTTGTTATTTAACATTCAACCTTAAAGTGGAGACAGCAAACATAAGTCAGAAATTGTGCTCTAAAGTAAAGTAATAGTAAAAGCCCTTACAA
Organism: Musca autumnalis; assembly: GCF_047663935.1. Classification (NCBI taxonomy): domain Eukaryota; kingdom Metazoa; phylum Arthropoda; class Insecta; order Diptera; family Muscidae; genus Musca; species Musca autumnalis. The sequence continues at coordinate 19,516,873 of NW_027411977.1, forward strand.
AAATAAGATTGTGTACTAAAGGAATTAAATTTACATTTTATTAAGTCTGGATTCTCCTTCTTGCGTTGAGAACGTCAAATTACCTTGCCGGAATCAAAATGCATTTTGTTATCGTTACCCTTTACAGCCGTAAATTCGACAAGTTCTTAGTTTACTGTACTAATTCAAAAACGTATGAATAACGTCATTGAAACAACCGTATGATATAACGTATACGCCGTTTTTTCATAGATCGTTCAATTGAACTATATTGGAGTTGTGCCATTTTACACAAAATATTTTTCAAGTTTAAAGGTACCTTACATTTATAATTTTGCCGTACCTTTTGTTAGTTAAGTTTAGTTTTCTTTCAAGAATACAATTGTAATGAAATTTTATAAATATTACCACTTTGTTAAAACCGGTTAACCGACACAAATAACCGGTTTTTTCGGTAAACCGACAATGACGTTTTTGTCGAAAACCGGTTTCGGTTTTGTAACTCAAAACCAGTTAACCGGTTAACCGGTTTCGGTTTTGGACACCCTAACCGATACCTTTATGAAGGTCGAAGGAGAATCTGCTAAAGTGGGTCTGGAGGTAAACTGCGAGAAGACCAAGCTGATGGTGTTGACGCGCAATGCGTCCATTGAGATCGAACCAACTGTTGATGTTGGTTCCTATAATTTTGAGGTAGTAAAAGACTTCGTCTACCTCGGCACCACCGTAGACACAACAAACGACATCAGTTGTGAAATAAAAAGAAGAATTGTATTGGCCAACAGATGCTACTTTGGCTTAGGTAAGTACTTTAAAAAGAAAGCCACAACTCGTCAAACAAAAATAACGCTCTACAAAACACTGATACTAACCGTGCTGATGTATGGTTCCGAAGTACTTGCGCAAACAGATAAGGCTTGAGGGGTTTGAGAGAAAAATTCTTCGAAAGATCTACGGACCAATCTTCGTTGACGGTAAATATCGACGTGGTATGAACCACGAGCTTATCTGCTGTACAACGACATCAATATAGTTGAACGTATCGAGATGCAGCGATTGCGTTGGCTAGGCCGTATCATAAGAGTGAGGGAAGATGAACCCGCTAAAAATGCGTATAAATTCGAGCCACATGGCGGTGCACGCAGAATTGGCAGGCCAAAGAATAGATGGCGCAAACAAGTGGATGAAGATATGACAAGGCGCGGTATTCCAGAAAGCGAAGCACTAAACAAAGAGAATTGGAGATCTTTTCTAAGTTCGGTCTACGAAACAAACGTTCTGTAATGGCCCAGCTAAGTAAGTAAGTAAGTAAGCTACCTTTTTGACCGGATTACCTGTAATTTGACGTTTGGGTTCCCAGTTGTCTCAAAACTATTTTACTACAAATTGTCAACAAATTTCCATGTTTTGGTTTAGCCCCCATAAATTCGTACCTCCGAATTTTGAGGATTTTAGCTGCAATTTTTAACCGAAGTAGCTGTAATTTCCCATTTTATGTTTCCAATGGTCACAACACTTCTCCACTAAAAATTGTAAACATAGATCCATATTTTAGAACAGCTTCATATAACGGTACCTCCCGATTTTCAGAATTTTGAGGACCTTAGCCGCCTTTTTTGACCGAACTACCTGTAATTTGACATTTGAAGTTTTAAAGGGTCAAAACACTGCTTCACCAAACACTGTCCACATAGGTCAATGTTTTGGTATAGCCCCCAAATAACGGTACGCCCCGATTTTCGGTATTTTGAGGATTTTAGCTAAATTTTTTGACCGAACTACCTTCAATTTGACGTTTGAGGTTCTCAGTAGTCACAAAGTTACTCCACCAAATATTGTGAACATAGGTACGTGTTTTGGTATATCCCCCATATAACGGTACCTCCCGATTTTCGGTATTTTGAGGATATTTGCTAACTTTTTTACCGGACTACCTGTAATGTGACGTTGGAGGATCCCAGTGGTCACAAAACTATTCTACTAAAAATTGTACACATATCTCCATGTTTTGGTATAGCCACCATATAACGGTACCTGCGGATGTTGAGGATTTTAGCTACAATTTTTAACCGAAGTAGTTGTAATTTCCTTTTGAGGTTTCCAGTAGTCACAACACTTATCCACTAAAAATGTTCAACATAGATCCATATTTAAGAACAGCTCCATATAACGGTACCTCCCGATTTTCGGAATTTCGAGCATTTTAGCAGCCTTTTTTGACCGAAGTACATGTAATTTGACATTTGAGGTTCTAAGGGGTCAAAACTCTGCTTCGCCAAAAATTTTCTATATATCGGTACGTTCCGATTTTCGGTATTTTAAGGATTTTAGCTACATTTTTTGACCGAACCACATTTAATTTGAAATTTGAGGTTCCCAGTGGTCACAATGCTACTTCACCAAAAATTGTCAATATAGGTCCATGTTTTGGTATAGCGTCCATAAAACGGTACCTCCCGATTTTCGGTATTTTTAGGAGTTTAGCTACCTTTTTGACCGGACTACCTGTAATTTGATATTTTGAGAATTTTAGCTCCTCTTTTGACCAAATTAGGTGTAACTTGACGTTTGAGGTTTCCAGTGGTCACAAAACTACTCTACAAAAAATGTTCAATATAGGTCCATGTTTTAGTATAGCCACCTTATAACGGTACCTCCCGATTTTCCGTATTTTGAGGATCTTAGCTGCCCTTTTTGACCGAACTACCTGTTATTTAACGTTTGAGGTGCCCAATGGTCATAAAACTACTCTACTAAAAAGTTTCAACATAGGTCCATATTTTCGTACCTTCGCTTTCGAGGATTTTAGCTACAATTTTTAACCGAAGTAGCTGTAATTTACCATTTGAGGTTCCCAGTGGTCACAACACGTCTCCACTAAAATTTGGCAATATATATTCATGTTTTGGTATAGCACCCATATAACGGTACCTACCGATTTTCCATATTTTGAGGATTTCAGCCACATTTTTTTGACCGGAGGTGGTCACAAAACATCTCCATCAAAAATTGTCAACATAGATCCATGTTGTGGCATAGCCCCCATATAACAGCACTACCCGATTCTAAGTATTTTGAGACTTCCGTTATATGGGGTCTATATCAAAAAAGTGACTTTGTGATCACTGGGAACATCAAACGTTCAGAAAAATCGGTAAACAAATGTACCGAAAATTTTCAACATAGGTTCATTTTTATACCCTCAGCATTTATGCTAACGAGGGTATATACACTTTCATACGGGCAAAATGTACCTCATCGAAATAATGGTTTTAGACCCCAAGTATGTTTGGACGAAATGTGTTTCAGACAATTTGGAGTCGATTGAGCAATGTCCGTCCGTCCGTCTGTCTATCTGTCTGTCTCTCTGGCTGGTTGAAGTGCACGATAACTCTCGAACGGATCAACCTATTCGGTCCAAAATTTGGCTTTCGTAATATTTTGTCTAAACTTAGTTTAAGTTCGATGATGGGTTATATCGGTCAACTCCTTCGGGTACCTCCGCCACAAAAGTTCGGAAAATTTGCGTGCACGATAACTCTTAAAGGAAGTAACCGATTTGATCCATACTTTGTACATCCTGAAATTTCTACCAGACTTAGATGATCTTCCAATATGGACTCAATCGGTCCACTCCTTCGGGTACCTCCTACACAAAATTTCGGAAATGTTCAGTTTAGGACCCACTCTCCAATCGCTTTGATTTTTGTTGTAGCAACTTGTATTCACTGTCCCCCATATGACGCTATTAGTTTCATCAAGGGCAAGTCCATACTTCCTGAGAAAATAGCCTGAAAGGTACAAAAGCAAGATAACTCTCGAACGGATCTGCATATTCAGTCCAAACATTGGAATTCGTAATATTTTGTCCAAACTTAGTTCAAGTTCGAAGATGGATTATATCGGTCCACTCCTTCCGGTACCTCCCCCACAAAAGTTCGAAAATGTTCGGAATATTTGTGCGCACGATAACTCTTGAAGGGAGTAACAGATTTGGTCCATACTTTGCACATCGTGAAACTTCTACCAGACTTAGATGAGGTTCCAATATGGACGCAATCGGTAAACTCCTTCGGGTACCTCCCACACAAAATTTCGTAAAAGTTCAGTTGCTGTCGAATCGCTTTGGTTTTTGTTGTAACAACTTGTATTCACTGTCCCCCATACGAAGGTACAAGTTTCATCAGGGGCAAGTCCATACTTCCTCAGAAAATAGCCTGAAAGTTGAAAAAAAACCCTATGACACCATGTGTAGTGGTTGGAGCGCAAGATAATTCTCGAACGGATATGCCAATTCCGTCTAAAATTTGGCCTTCGTAATATTGTGTCCAAGGTTAGTTTAAGTCCGAAGATAAGAGTGGACCGATACACTCCTTCAAATACCTCCCCCCAAAAGTTCAAAAATGTTCGGAAAAATTGTGCGCATCATTACTCTTGAAGAGAGTTGCCGATTTGGTCGATACATTACACATCCTAATATATCTACCAGATATAGATCGGGTTCGAATATGGACTACATTTGTCCACTCCATCCGGTACCTCCCACACAAAATTTCGGATAAGTTCACATTAAGACCTGCTCTCGAATCACTTTGATTTTTGTTGGAGCAACTTACATCCGCTGCACAGTGGATCCACTTGTATGGAGAAAGTGACCAAAAATATTTAGAGTGTACAAGCCAATGCGCCGGTTATAGCTTTGTGCTGCTGCGAAGAGTGTTTTAAGAAACCACGAGCATAACATTGTCCCCCCCTTTCCCCTCTGGAGGGGGTATACCGTAAGAATTGTTTTATGATGTTAATACAAAATGACATGAACAAAGCTCCCGATTTTCTTATGATGCAAAAATAGGCTTGGGGAAACAAAACAATCTCCAAAACAACATAAAATCCAAACAATTTAGCGGATAACAAAAAACAATATTTTTGTCTGAAAATTGGTAACATTTTTAATATAGATCTTATAGCGTTCTTCCTGGAAGGCACGTACCGCAAACGTAAGACAAATTTGCCACTGATGCCAATTATGTTAATATACGTGGTCAGATAACAGAGTTATACGCTAATATATCCATAGAAACCCTATTCCAAAGAGCTTCGGTCAGCGACCCACCATTTATAGTCTGGCACTAGATGGCAGCTGATTTTAATATTGAATAATCTTAAACCCATGACCTACTTTGGAAAATTATTCCCGAGGTGGGCACTGGTGGGCATCATGACTAAAACCTTAGGTCAAATTTAAGTATATGATCGAATTGGCATTACGAAAAACACTAAGAAAATATGCAGCTAACTAGAATTCCACAACACGCTAAAACGCTATTTTTTAATAAAAATTAAGCTATTACCTCCTCCTTCAAAATCCACTATAATGTTTTGCTATACGTATTAGTTTCGCGATATTTTGAATATATTTACTTACACATAAAATATAGGTTGTACTCACAACAAAAAATATTAGTCAAATGTTCCGACTTTTGAAGCTATTTTTAAGAAGATCGCGTTCGAATGAAACAAAAACTAATATATTTTTAAAAAAGATCCATGTCATAGCTGTCAGAGTTGCCAGATGTTGTACCAAAATTTTGACATTCATTTTTTTTATTTTTGGCCAATGTGTGGATCCACTGTGCGCTGCCTCAATTATGATGGTATGTAAAAGTTTTTTCAGGGGCAAGTCCATACTTCTTGAGAAAACAGCCCGAAGTGTGTAAAAACCCCCTAGGCACCGCCATGGTTTATGTCGGTCCATTCCTTTAAGTACTTCCTCCGCAAAACTTTTGAACTTTAACCCTAATCAATATTTTTGTCGGTTCATACGCCCAAAATTTTGAAACCCCTTAAATACATAAGTTGTTTGAGAAAAAGTGTTTCAATTTAGACATGCTGAGGGTATATATCTGTCGGCAAAGCCGACTGATACTATTTTACTTGTTTTTTTGTATTTTGCGGATTTTAGCTTAAATGTTGAACCAAACTACTGCCATTAATTTATAATTTGTGGTTCCAATTACAAGACATCCCCCCAAAAATTGTCAACATAGGTCTAGGTTTTGCTATAGCCGCCATATAATGGTACGACCTGGTTTTAGGTGTTTTGACCGAACCATCTGTAATTAAACGTTTGGGTTCCCAGTGTCAACATAGGTCCACACTTTGACATTTTTAGATGCATTTAGAGTCTAAATTTAGACAAAATTTTAAGAATTTAAATTTTAGTCCATTTATGTTAAGTACATTTTTTACTTGTTTATATTTAGGTTATTTTTTGAAAATTGTCTAATATTTTACGGACTTTATAAACTCCATTTCATATAGCCTATTTTTAAAACATTCGGTTTTGAATCCCTTTATGATTTGTTGTGTTGTGTTATGATTTATCGTCAAAGCCACGACAAACTCATTACCAATGGGTGTCCCTCCAATGACAGTTTCATTTCCAATGTAAACATTTTGTTAATTAAAACTTCGAACCAACACTAAGAAAAATAATGCCCAAATCATATTAATGTTTCCAAAGTATTTGAATATTTCAAAGTAATGTCATTATTATGTCATTCATGGCCATGTCACAAAGTTTGAAGCATTTCGATAACATTATAGGGCTCCATTTAAATTTTTCAATAATTACAATAACAATTACAGTTGTAGAAGTAAAATTAAAACCATGAAATTGTTATATAAAAGAAACGAAATAATGTCAATAAAATCAAACAATTGACATTACTTTAATAATTATTTACAAAAACAAACGAAACAACAGTTAAGAGAACAGCATTTATTGCTACTTGATGAAATAAATAAATATACGTACACTCTAGCAGGCACTCCCACCCAGCCAACGACCAACCCACATTGAGTGCAATTGATGTTAAATATTAACAACAATTATTCCACTTCTGTCAAGTGTCAATAAATACAAATGTTGTGGTCCTTTTTGGTCATTGAGGGATTTCTTTCAATCAAGTAAATATTTACACAAGCCTGACCACTGCCACCTGCCAATTTACTTTTACCCTCCCTCCTCACCTTAAATTCGATGATTTCTAATGGCTGCAATAATGAAATTTAATTTCGTTGTAAATTGCATTTATGTGTTGGTCGTTTCGCAATGCCAAGTCCATAAGAGGGGAAAGCTGAAACCGAAGAGAAACCCCACCTTTAACAAATGTTCTTGTGGTATTTGAACTTTTGAAAATCTTTTAAATGAAATCGCCATAACGACAGCATTCATTAGAACGCAAGCAATAACTACATGAAGGTCAATACAGCAAAGAATAAAGTCAGTTTGTACTACGGATACCGACAAACAATATATCATATAGTCTGTGTTATGCTCAAGTGTTCCACACATATTTAGAAGGGATTACCGGTAGAAGGGATTACCTTTAGTTAAAACTTCTCTACAAAAGTGGTGTCTTAGGCACGCCGCACAGTGCTGCCGCGTGGACAAAAATAAAAAAATATGATGTTAACTTTTACATATGTTTATGTTTTTTTTCTTACAGCACACACATCCGATACAAGGAATCCGAAAGAATTTTGTCGATATGTGCATCCATAATGAAGTTATAGCTCTTTAAATATGAAAAATAATTCCCAGGTAATCTAAGGCGATAATCATTTGAAAATTAGACGACATTTAAAATAACATTTTCTGAAAAAGTTGTTGATAACACTAAAAGTTTTGGATGGGAATTTGATGAGTGGCTATAAATATAAAATTTTAGTACAAACAGTTGACATCAACTGCACATGGGCAATGTACCGTTATCAAGAACTAAAAATTTAAATTTGATAAAAAAAAGCATAAATTCTTAATATTTCGTATATATAAAAAAAAATTTAAAATTCAAAAATTAGTAGAGCAGATCTTTTTATTGCCACCTATTGCCACCTTGGCTCCTGTTTTCCGTTAATTGAACATCTCTTCCAAATCAAAATGTGTAAAAACATTCTGCCCATCCCTGCAACCTTCTGAGATATATCGGTTCAGATTTTATATAGCCCCCATATATATCTATTCCCGATTTTGCTACTACTCGTTCAATTTTGTTCGAATAGCCTTCAAATTTTGTATGTGTTATTTTCGTAGTAGCTGAGTAGCTACACCGATTTTTACAACAATCGGTTCAGATTTAGATTTAGCCCCTATATATATCTTTCCCCGATTTTGCTATAACTCGATCAATTTTAATCGAATAGCCTTCAAATTTAGTATGTGATATTTTCTTAGACTCCTGAATAGTTTGACTGATTTTAGCAAAAATCGGTTCAGATTTGAATATAGCCCCAATATATATCTTTCCCCGATTTTGCTATAATTCGCTCAATTTTTGATGAATAGTCTTCAAATTTAACATGGGATTCCTCAGGCCCCTGTTCATTTTTACCGTTGACCTGGGTTGATGAATGTTTGCACAAGTACTTACGAGGGCACAGGCCTAAGAAAACATCCCATGTTAAATTTGAAGGTCATTTTTCAAAAATTGACCGATTTATAGCAAAATCGGTGAAAGATATATGTATATGGAGTCTATATCCAAATCTGTACCGATTTTTGCAAAATCAAATCAAAATCCGTAAAACTGAACAGGGGCCTGGGGAAACGTCCCATGTTAAATTTGTAGACTATTCATCAATAATTGAGTGACTTATAGCAAAATCGGGAAAGATATATATAGGAGCTATATCCAAACCTGAACCGATTTTTACGAAAATCGGTAAAACTACTCAGGAGCCTAAGAAAATATCACATATTAAATTAAGGCTATTCGATTACAATTGACCGAAATATAGCAAAATCGGGGAAATATATAAAGTTTTGGGCGTATGAATCGATAAATGTATTGATAGGATTAAAGCTCAAAAATTTGGGGGATAACGATAGATACGGCTTTTTATCTCACTAGCTTACGACAAGAATATCGCTGTCAACAGGGCCACTAGGAAAACATTCGGTAAAAATGTCCAAAGGATCTTAGAACAGACCCTTAAAAACACAAAAATTTTGAACATTTGTGTGGGTGCGGTACCACAAGGATTAGACAGATAGGGCCCAAATTTGAACATAAACTAAGTTTCGACAATATTTAGAGATCCAAAGTTTGGATCAAATCGGTTGCTACGTCTATGAGAAGTCGCGCGTACCATTTTAGTGAATGTTTACGAACTTTTATGGGGGAGATACCGGAAGAAGTGGACCTATAAGTATCATACGGATTTTTTACAACTTTCGGGCTGTTTCCTCAAGTAGTATGGACTTGCCCCTGAAACAAACTTTTACCGTCGTAATTGAGGCAGCAAGTTGCTTCAACAAAAATCAAAGTGATTCAAGAGCAGGTTTTAAAGTGAATTTATCCGAAATTTTGTATGGGAGGTAACGGAAGGATTGGTCAAATATATTCCATATTCGAACCTGATCTATATCTAGTAGATATATTAGGACGTGTAAAGTATGGACCAAATCGGTCACTCCCTTCAAGAGTTATCGTGCGCACAATTTTTCCGAACATTTTTGAACTTTTGTGGGGGAGGTACATGAAGTAGTGGACCGATATGACATATCTTCGAACTGAAACTAAGTTTGCACTAAATATTACGAAGGCCACATTTTGGACCGAATCGACAGTAGTATATATTGCGCTCCAACTACGCACGGTGTCATAGGGTTTCTTTACCGCTTTCAGGCTATTTTCTCAGGAAGTATGGACTTGCCTCTGATGAAACTTATACCGTCGAATGGGGGCAGTGAATACAAGTTGCTACAAGAAAAATCAAAGCAGCAGCAGCACAGCAGGTCCTAAACTGAACTTTTCCGAAATTTTGTGTTGGTGGTACCCGAAGAATTAGACCGATTGAGTCCATATTAAAACATCATCTTAGACTGGTAGAAATGTCACGATGTGCAAAGTATGGACTCATTCGGTTACTCCCTTCAAGAGTTATCGTGCGGACAATTTTTCCGAACATTTTTGAACTTTTGTGGGGGTGGTACCTAAAGGAGGTACCGATATGGCCCATCTTCGAACTTAAATCAAATCTGGACAACATATTTCGATACCCAAAATTTTAACCGAATCGATTGATCCGTTCGAGAGTTATCGTGCGCACCAGCCAGCCAGACAGGCAGACGGACGGACATTGCTAGATCGACTCAAAATTGTCTGAAACGGATATCGTACAAACATACTTGGAGTCTAAAACCATTATTTCGATGAGGCACATTTTTGGTCGTATCAAAGTGTAAATACCCTCTTTAGCCTAAAGGTTAAGGGTATAAAAATGTATTCAGTCAGAAGAGTGGTACCACCTACGAGATATCAAAGTGTGCACCTACCTTCACAATTTTTGGTGGACAAGTTTTATAACTGCAGGTGACCTCAAATGTGAAATTACAGCTAGTTCGGTTAAACATTTTTGCTAAAACCCTCAAAATACCGAAAATCGGGAGGTACCGTTGTATGGGGACTATACCAAAACAAGAACCTATGCTTACGATTTTTAGTGAAGAAGTTTCGTGGCCACTGAGAACATCAAATGTTAAATTACTGCTAGTTCGGTTAAACATTGTAGCTAAAACCCTCAAAATACCGAAAATTTGGGAGGTACCGTTATATGGGGGCTATACCAAAACATGGACATATCTTGACGATTTTTGGTGGAGAAGTTTCGTGGCCACTGAGAACATCAAATGTTAAATTACAGCTAGTTCGGTTAAAAATTTTAGCTAAAATCCTCAAAATACCGAAAATCGCGAAGTACCGTTATATGGAAGCTATACCGAAACATGGATCTATGTTGACGATTTTTAGTGAAAAGGTTTCGTGACCTTTGATATCTTCAAATGTGAAATTACAGCTAGTTCGGTTAAAAAATCGTAGCTAAAATCCTCAAAATACAGAAAATCGGAGGTTCCCTTATATGGGGGCTATACCAAAACTTGGACATATGTTGACGATTTTTGGTTGAGAATTTTTGTGACCACTGAGAACCTCAAATGTCAAATTACAGCTAGTTCGGTTAAAAATTGTAGCTAAAATCTTCAAAATACCAAAAATCGGGAGGTATCGTTATATGGGGGCTCTACCAACTTCTTTTAGTGAAGAAGTTTCGTAACCACTGAGAACCTCAAATGTCAAATTACAGCTAGCTCGATTAACAATTGTAGTTATTCGGTTAAAAGTTGTAACTAAAATCATCAAAATACCAAAAATCGGGAGGTATCGTTATGTGGGGACTATACCAAATTAAGAACTAATGCTTACGATTTTTAGTCAAGAAGTTGTTTTGTGGCCGCTGAGAACCTCAAATGTCAAATTACAGCTAGTTCGGTTATAAATTATATTTGAATGATTTTTATTTTAATGCGTTACAAACGGATAAACAAACTTAATATACCCTTCATACTATGGTGGAGGGTATACAAAATTGAAATTGTTGCAGCTATACCTGGTTTTTTCAAAAACCAATGGACAACGGACAATTCAGTATGGAACACTTATACATGACACCGACTATTTGCATGTAAACATTGCGTAACAGCGGGAAATGGACTCGGAAAACTACCGAACTAAGAAAAGATGTACATTACTCTCTATTTGTTGCTTTATTTCTCCAATTTGGAATACCTTGTTTATCAATCTCATCTTCCACTTTTTTACTCCATCGAAGCCTTGGCTTTCCAGATTTGCATGTACAGCACGGCGACCCGTATATATACGCCTTTTTAGGGGGTCCATCATCCCTCATTCGTATGACATATCCCAGCCAAGGCAAACGTTGTATCTCTGTACGTTTAAATATGCTGTATAGTCGATACAGCTCGTGCTTCATACCACGTCAATATTCACCATCAACGCAGATTGGCGCGTAGATCTTTCGAAGAATTTTTCTTTCAAACACAAACGCAAATACCAAGGCTTCGGAACCATACATTAGCATGGGTAGTATTGGTGTTTTTATTTTGTTTCAAAGAGATGCGACTTTGTCAAAGTTGATACCATCAGCTTGCTCTTATTGCCAGATCGGCGATTTTTATACCCTCAGCATTTATGCTAACGAGAGTATATACACTTTCATACGGGCTAATTGTGCCTCATCGAAATAATGGTTTTAGACCCCAAGTATGTTTGGACGAAATGTGTTTCAGTCAATTTGGAGTCGATTGAGCAATGTCCGTCCGTCTGTCTGTCTGGCTGGAGCGTACGATAACTCTCGAACGGATGAACCGATTCGGTTCAAATTTTGGCTTTCGTAATATTTTGCCCAAACTTAGTTTAAGTTCGAAGATGGGCTATATAGGTCCATTCCTTCCGGTACCTCCCCCACAAAAGTTCGAAAATGTTCGGAAAATTTGTGTGCACGATAACTCTTGAAGGGAGTAACCGATTTGGTTCATACTTTGCCCATCGTAAAATGTGTACCAGGCTTAGATAAGGTGTCAATATGGACTCAATCGGTCCACTCCTTCGGGTACCTCCCACACAAACTTTCGGAAAAGTTCAGTTTAGGGTCATCTCTCGAATCGCTTTGATACTTGTTTTAGCAATTTGTATTCACTGCTCCCCATACGATGGTACAAGTTTCATCAGGGGCAAGTCCATACTTCCTGAGAAATTAGCCTGAAAGTTACAAAAAAGCCCTATGACACCGTGTGTAGTGGTTGGAGCGCAAGATAACACTCGAACGCCGATTCGATCCAAAATTTGGCCTTAGTAATATTTTGCGCAAACATAGTTTAAGTGCGAAGATAAGCCATATCGGTCCACTCCTTCAGGTACCTCTCCCATAAAAGTTCAAAAATGTTCGAAAAAATTGTTCGTACGGTAACCCTTGAAGGGAGTGGCAGAATTGGTCCATACTTTACACATCCTAATATATCTACCAGATATAGATCAGTTTCAAATATGGACTATATTTGTCTATTCCATCCGGTAACTCCCACACAAAATTTCGGATAAGTTCACTTTAAGACTTGATATCGAATCACTTTGATTTTTGTTGAAGCAACTTGCATTTGCTGCTTCAATTACGATGGTAAATGTTTTTTCAGGGGCAAATGCATAATTTTTGCGCAAACAGCACGAAGGGTGTAAAAACCTCCTATGATACCATATGTCGTGGCTGGAGATCCATTCTTTTTAGTATCTCCTCCGGACAACTTTTTATCTTTAATCCTAATCAACATTTTTGTCGGTTCCAAAATTTTTTTTCAATATACACAGTAGGGATATAACTTTTCGCATTTTTTTGCAGATATCGAAAATACCACCACATAGCCGTGTAGAGCATGAAAAACTATTATGAAATAAAGTGTAATTTCTTCTCTATCGCGAAAAAAGTTTCCGCACCAAATGCATTGAAGTTCATTAATGCATTTTTTAATTTTATCTGTTATAACAACACGTTTGCTTTTCATTAAAATTTTTATTATTTTTGTAATCTAATTTAAAATCATTATCAAAGCGTTCTGGACCAATTTGTTCTTAAATCGCGCCATTTCGGAGCATATTTGGAACTTTTGACACTATTGCAATTTTTGGTTTTTCTTTAAAAACTCATGAATTTTATGTTTATATTTTTTGTACCTATCGGACAAGAGAATATGGTGTCATTTGCAACAAATTCGCGAAAGTTACAGACCATTTTTAATGACTGCCTGTGAGAAATGTATTTTTACAGTGTTTTATTTAACTTGCCTTGGTGTGTGTTTAGTTCAAATCTGGTAACTCATTTTTAACACGGTTGCAGTTGACCAATCGAACTAAAACTTTGCACACTTCTCAGATTTGGATGACAATACACGAATATGACATCAAAACCAATATTGGCCCATTTTTACACTGTTTTACAGTGTTTTATCTAATTTGCTTTTCAAATCTGGTAACTCATTTTTCACATAGTTGCAGTTTACCAATCGAACTTAAAATTTGCACACTTTTTAGATTTGGATGACAATACATGAATATGAAATCAAAACCAATATTGGTTCATTCTTACAGTGTTTTTGCGGTGTCTAACTTGACCCCCTTTTCAAATCCGGTAACTGATTTTTAGCACGGTTGCAGTTGACCAATCGAACTGACACTTTGCACATTTTTCAGATTTAGATGACAATACATGAATATGAAACCAAAACCAATATGGGTCCATTTTTTCCTATAGCCTCCATATAACGATACCACCCGACTTCTGGTATTTTGAGGATTTTGTCTTCATTTTTAGCCCGAATTTGCTGTAACTTGGCATTTGGAGTTCTCAATAGTCCAGGAACTTCCCCACTAAAAATTGTGGACGTAGGTCAAGGTTTAATATAGCATCCATATAACTGTACGACCCAATGTCAAGCATTTTAATCTACATTTTCTGCTCAAATGGACTGTAATTCGTCATTTGGGGATCTCATTGGTCAAAAAATGTATTTACTAAAAAGTTAAAAATAAAAAATAATTTAAAAAAATTAACTTTCAGTGTTTTATTTAGAAATGCACTTAAAACTAAAAAATAATTTGTCGCTTAGCCTCAATAAATATAATATTGTTTCTCATGATGGAATCTCTCAAATAAAACGCTTGCCGTTTAATTTAGCCACCATTTATAATTTAAATGCAAGCGTTTTATTTGAGAGATTCCATCATGAGAAACAATATTATATTTATTGAGGCTAAGCGACAAATTATTTTTTAGTTTTAAGTGCATTTCTAAATAAAACGCTGAAACTTAATTTTTTTAAATTATTTTTTTATTATTATTATTATTATTATTATTATTATTATCATTATTATTATTATTATTATTATTATTATTATTATTATTATTATTATTATTATTATTATTATTATTATTATTATTATTATTATTATTATTATTATTATTATTATTATTATTATTATTATTATTATTATTATTATTATTATTATTATTATTATTATTATTATTATTATTATTATTATTATTATTATTATTATTATTATTATTATTATTATTATTATTATTATTATTATTATTATTATTATTATTATTATTATTATTATTATTATTATTATTATTATTATTATTATTATTATTATTATTATTATTATTATTATTATTATTATTATTATTATTATTATTATTATTATTATTATTATTATTATTATTATTATTATTATTATTATTATTATTATTATTATTATTATTATTATTATTATTATTATTATTATTATTATTATTATTATTATTATTATTATTATTATTATTATTATTATTATTATTATTATTATTATTATTATTATTATTATTATTATTATTATTATTATTATTATTATTATTATTATTATTATTATTATTATTATTATTATTATTATTATTATTATTATTATTAATTATTATTATTATTATTATTATTATTATTATTATTATTATTATTATTATTATTATTATTATTATTATTATTATTATTATTATTGTTATTATTATTATTATTATTATTATTATTATTATTATTTTTATTATTATTATTATTATTATTATTATTATTATTATTATTATTATTATTATTATTATTATTATTATTATTATTATTATTATTATTATTATTATTATTATTATTATTATTATTATTATTATTATTATTATTATTATTATTATTATTATTATTATTATTATTATTATTATTATTATTATTATTATTATTATTATTATTATTATTATTATTATTATTATTATTATTATTATTATTATTATTATTATTATTATTATTATTATTATTATTATTATTATTATTATTATTATTATTGATGCTTTTGTTATCGTTTGGCTACAGGCTTTTTATAAATAAAAATCGATGTTGTGATTTTTAATGATTTCTTTTATTTCCAATATTTCGATTGGAATCTCCAATCATCATCAGGGAATTAAAGAGAGTTAACGTTGTGTAATTGTCAGCGAACTTACTTTAATTTAATATTATTATTATTATTATTATTATTATTATTATTATTTTTATTATTATTATTATTATTATTATTATTATTATTATTATTATTATTATTATTATTATTATTATTATTATTATTATTATTATTATTATTATTATTATTATTATTATTATTATTATTATTATTATTATTATTATTATTATTATTATTATTATTATTATTATTATTATTATTATTATTATTATTATTATTATTATTATTATTATTATTATTATTATTATTATTATTATTATTATTATTATTATTATTATTATTATTATTATTATTATTATTATTATTATTATTATTATTATTATTATTATTATTATTATTATTATTATTATTATTATTATTATTATTATTATTAACCAATTATTATTATTACAGTGTTTTATTTAACTTGCCTTGGTGTGTGTTTAGTTCAAATCTGGTAACTCATTTTTATCACGGTTGCAGTTGACCAATCGAACTAAAACTTTGCACACTTCTCAGATTTGGAAGACAATACATGAATATGAAATCAAAACCAATATTGGACCATTCTTACAGTGTTTTTACGGTGTCTAACTTAACCCCCTTTTCAAATCTGATAACTGATTTTTAAAGCGGTTGGAGTAGACCAATCGAAGTAAAACTTTGCACACTTTTCAGATTTAGATGACAATACGTGAATATGAAACCAAAATCAATATGGGTCCATTTTTTCCTATAGCTCCCATATAACGGTACCACCCGATTTCCGGTATTTTGCTTTTCAAATTTGGTAACTCATTTCCCACACTGTTGCAGTTGACCAGTCGAACTAAAACTTTGCAAACTTTTTAGATTTGGATGACAATACATGAATATGAAATCAAAACCAATATTGGTCCATTTTTACAGTGTTGTACAGTGTTCAATTTTACATGCTTTTCAAATCGGGTAACTAATTTTTAAGACAGTTGTAATTGACCAAGCGAACTAAAACGTTGCACACTTTTCAGATATGAATGACAATACATGAATATGAAATCAAAACCACATTGGTCCATCTTTACACTGTTTTACAGTTTTTTATCTAATTTGCTTTTCAAATCTGGTAACTCATTTTTCACACAGTTGTAGTTGACCAATCGAACTAAAACTTTGTACACTTTTCATATTTGGATGACAATACATGAATATGAAACCAAAATCAATATGGGCCCATTTTTTCCTGTAGCTCCCATCCAGCGGTACCACCCCATTTAAGGTATTTTATCGTCCTTTTAAGCCCGTATTGGCTGCTTTTTGACAACTAGGTACAGAAACGTACCCATTAAAAATTATGGACATAGGTCCAGGTTTTGGTATAGCCCCCATATAGCGGTACCGCCCGATTTCAAGTGTTTTATGGATTTTATCTTCATTTTTATACCGAATTGCGTGTAAATTGCCATTTGGAGATCCCAGTGGTACAGAAATTTCTCCACCAAAAATTGTGACATAGGTCCAGGTGTTGGTATAGCCCCCATTTTACGGCTCCACCCGATTTCAAGTGTTTTTGTCTTAATTTTTTGGCCGAAGTTGCTGTAACTTTGATTTCGAGTTCCCAACTTCTCCAGGTTTTGATATAGCCCCTATAAATGGTACCACCCAATTTCAGGCATTTTATAGTTTGTATCTACATTTTCGGCCTAAATTGGTTATGGGGATCCGTTGAAAATTGAAAGAGCATGTTGAGAGGGGAAAGTTCGGTGTAAGTTGTTAGGAGTTAAAGTGAATGTTGTTCGGAAGTTCCGAGGAGTTTGTTTGAAAGTTCGGATGAGGTTGTCCGGAGGAGATTTTTCGGAAGTTTGGATGAGGTTGTTCTGAAGATCGGTGTAGGTTGTTCGAAGGGGTGGTGTTATGAAGATGGATGTTAGGAACTTCCACCCCGCTCCGAACTTCCAAACAACCTTCTCCGAACTTCCCCTTCTCAACTTGCCTTTTCCACATTCAGTCTAACTTGTTCACTACTACACACATCCACACACATAAGCACACAAACGGTCAAAACATAAATACTTATTTCAAAATCTGACCCATGTACACAATTTTAGCGGGGACGTTTCTGTACAACTGGGAACTCGAAGACAAAATCCTCAAAATAAATTAAATCGGGTGGTACCGGTATATGGGCACCATCATTAAATATCATTTATAATCTCAAGTATATACAAATAAAATTGAAAATCTTAAAAAAATGTATTTGCAAAAAAATAACAATAATTATAAAATTAATAAGTTTCAGTGTTCTTTTTTAAATGCACTAAAAACTAGAAAATAAGTATGTAATTAAAAAAAATTAAGTAACAGTGTTTTATTTATAAATGCACTTAAAAGTAGAAAATAATTTTGATGATGGAATCTCTCAAATAAAACGCTTGCCGTTCAATATTATCACAAGTTTTAATTTAAATGCAAGCGTTTTATTTGAGAGATTCCATCATCAAAATTATTTTCTACTTTTAAGTGCATTTATAAATAAAACACTGTTACTTAATTTTTTTAATTACATACTTACAGCCTGTTCATGTATGTCGACCGAAAGGTTTCTTGCGCTTCGGAAGACGAAAAAAATCATTTTCCGTTCATGTAAACACCTTCGAAACGAAAATCTATTCGACCGACAAGCCATACGAAATAACACGTAAACGTACACTTTTCCTGTAAATTTGGGTTTATGTATTTCGAAAAGACTGTCTCTTGTAGAAAGAGAATGTCAAAATCACTCACTTGCTTTGTAGCTGTCGAGTAGAACGTAAACTCGCGAATAACACCGAAAATCTTGAAACAAATTTATGCAACACATTCTTGAAACAAAATAAAAATTTTATAGACACGTTTGAATGACCGTTTCATTCATTATTTTGAAGAAATCAATTAAATAAAATAATTCAAAATACCGACACATTTTATTTTTCAAGCAAAACAAATCACACATATTCCAATGCTTGTATGTATATGTGGATTTTGTTTTCATTTCTCATTTGGCTCTCATTTATAAACATTGTTGTACAAATGTACATTCAAATTAGTAGTATTTCGCATAGGATACGTAACGGCATTCGCACGATAGTTTGCGAAATACATGAACGCCTTTTTAGACGGAAGCGAGCGGCTGCTTTCCTTTCGTACAAGTTTTCGTGCGACATACATGAACAGGCTGTTATTGTCTATAAATATTTATTCAAACAAAGCAAATTTAACAGCCTGTTCATGTATGTCGCACGAAAACTTGTACGAAAGGAAAGCAGTCGCTCACTTCCGTCTAAAAAGGCGTTTATGTATTTCGCAAACTATCGTGCGACTGCCGTTACGCATCCTATGCGAAACACTACTAATTTCAATGTACATTTGTACAACTGAGTTCCATAAATGAGAGCCAAATGAGAAATAAAACAAAATCCACATATACATACAAACATTGGAATATGTGTGTTTTGTTTTTTTTTTTTTTTTTTTTTTTTTGAGAAAATAATATGTGTCGGTATTTTGAATTATATTATTTGATTGACTTCTTCAAAATAATGAATAAAACAGCCTTTAAAACGTGCCTGCAAAATTTTTATTTTGTTTCAAGAATGTGTTGCATAAATTTGTTTCAAGATTTTCGGTGTTATTCGCGAGTTTACGTTCTACTCGATAGCTACAAAGCAAGTGAGTGATTTTGATATTCTCTTTCTATAAGAGACAGTCCTTTCGAAATACATAAACCCAAATTAACAGGAAAAGTGTACGTTTACGTGTTATTTCGTATGGCTTGTCGGTCGCACAGATTTTCGTTTCGAAGGTGTTTACATAAACAGAAAATGATTTTTTTCCACTTCCGAAGCGGAAGAAACCTTTCGGTCGACATACATGAACAGGCTGTTAAATTATAAGTAGAAAAAATACCAAGAGGGTTTTAGTAATTGCGGTCGGTGCTGAAACTTTTTTCATCGAATCAATCTTAGAAACGCGTTTTCATTATTAGGACAAAATTCCCCACATGGTACTGGTGTTGTATTTTTGTAGAAATCAAATACAATTCTCAAAGGCAAGGTCAACAAAAACAGCCTGTAACTTTCGCGAATTCGTTGCGAATGACCCCAAATTCTCTTGTCCGATAGGTACAAAAAATATAAACATAAAATTCACGCGTTTATAAAGAAAAACCAAAAATTGCAATAATGTCAAAAGTTCCTAATATGCTCCGAAATGGCGCGATTTGAGATCAAATTGGTCCAGAACGCTTTGATAATGGTCTTAAATTAGATTACAAAAAAATAAAAATTTTTGTGAAAAGCTGATATGTTGTTATAACAGATAAAATTAAAAAATGCATTTCTGAACTTCCATGCATTTGGTGCGGAAACTTTTTTCGCGATAGAGAAAAATTGACACCGTATTTCATAATAGTTTTTCATGCTCTACACGGCTATGTGGTGGTATTTTTTTGGTTATAGCCCTAATACACAGGCTGAGGGTATATCTCTGTCGGCAAAGCCGACTGAGGCTTCTTTGTTTGTTGTATGTGTTTTTGATTTGTCTCATCTTTTAAGGTTGGTTCAAGAGCACCGTGATAGGGGTTTCTTAACGCTTTCGGACCATTTTCTCAGGAACTATGGAATTGCCCCTGATAAGACGTGTACCGTCGTAATGGGGGCCACGAATACAAGTTGCTACAACAAAAATCGAAGCTATTCGAGAGCAGGTCCTAAACTGAACTTTTCCGAAATTTTATGTGAAAGGTAACCACGATTCCATATAGGAAACTCATCCATGTCTGGTAGAGATTTCACGAGGTGCAAAGTATGGACCAAATCGGTTATTCCCTTCAAGAGTTATCGGGCGCAAAAATTTTCCGAACATTTTCGATTTTTTGTGGGGCAGGTACCGAAGGAGAGGACCGAAATGGCTCATCTTCGAACTTAAAATAATGTTGGACAAAATATTAATTACGCCAAATTTTGGAACAAATCGGTTAATCAGTTCGAGAGTTATCGTGCGCTTCAGCCAGGGATTGAGGGTTTAGCAAAATTGTTTGAAAGAACAACATGTTATTTGATTTATTACCAAAAAATGACTATATAGGTCCATATTTTTGTATACTCATATAAATGTACATATCTCCCGATTTTTATTTTTGGAGGTTTTAGCTACATTTTTTGATCTAACTACTTGTAATTTGAAACTTGCGTTTCCCTGCAGTCACTAAACTTTTCAACCTTAAATTATCAACATAGATCCATGTTTTGATATAGCCCCCCATAACGGTACCACCCGATTATCCGTATTTTGAGGGTTTAGCTACATTTTTTTGACCGAACTACATGTTATTTGATTTTTGGGGTTCCCAGTGATTGCAAAACTTTTTTACCAAAAATTGTCTATATAGGTCCATATTTTGGTATACCCCCCATATAACGGTATCTCTTGATTTTCAGTATTTTGAGGGTTTAGCTACATTTTTGGCTAAACTACATATTATTTCCATTTGTCACAAAACTTCTCTATCAAAAGTGTTCAACATAGGTCCATCCATGCTTTTTTATTGCTTTCATATAGAGGCACCGCCCGATTTAGGTATTTTAAGCATTTTATCTACATTTTTGCCCGAACTATCTTTTATTTCACATCTGAGGTTCCCATTGGTCGCAAAGCATTTACACCAATTTTTTTCACATAGGTCCATATTTTGGTATAGGCCGCAAATAACGATAGCTCCATATTTAAGTTTGTGGACATTTTAATTTATTTCATGGTGGTGGAGGGTTGAAAAAGTTCAGCCCGGCCGAACTTATTGTTACACCCTACACGACACTGTGGTAAGGGGTATTATGTCTTTGTGCATTTGTATGTAACTTACAAATGCACATGTGGGGATATACATATAATCACTTTCCGAGTCGATTTATGCATGTCCGTCTGTCCATGTACTTTTGTTCGCAACGTACAGGTCGCATTTTTTGTCCGATTCAGCTGAAAATTGGGGAATATAATTTTTTTAGCCATAGGAAGAACGATATAGCTTTGGGTGAAAATCGGTTCAGATTTGGATATAGCTCCCATATATTTTTTTCGGCCGATTTGACGTATTTGCTGCACCAAACACGCTAGATACGTCCGATTTTGATGCAAGATGGAATGTGAGACTGAATTCGGTCTAAAACTAAATGTGCCAAATTACATCAAAATCGGTTCAGATATGGAAATAGCTCCAAAATATATTTTCGGCGATTTGACGTATTTGCGGCAGCAAACTAGCTATATACGTCCAATTTTGATGAAATTTGGAATGTGTGATAGAACTCGGTCTAGAAAGAAGTGTGCCAAATTATATCGGTTATCGGTTGAGATTTAGGGGTCGATCGTCGATAACAATTATCGTTGAGTGACGTTGCCAGTTGTCAAAATTGATCCACGTATGGCAACTCTCAACTGAAGTTGCGAATCTCAGTTGACGAAGCGGCTGTTTTTCAGCAACCACCAATTTTCAGTTGCAGTGAACATTTTCGAAGAAACAAGAAGTAAAATAGAAGGAAAAATAAACATTTTGTTAACAATTATTGATTCTTTGCATCATTAATTAATTTTGTGTATCAATATGGTGAAAATAACGACAAAGCAGCAGTTCGAAATATTAATTGATAAACTGAGTGAAAATCCAAACTTAGCCCGAGGAGTTCGGGAGTTTTGGTGAAACCAAAGCCACAGCGGATGAAGCGTGGAGGTCCATTTCGGACAGTTTAAACAGCCATGAACCTCTAACACGAACACCTGAAGAGTGGCAGAGTCTGGATTCACTTTAAAGCAAAGTTGAAAAAGAAAATGCCTCAAAATAAAATAAACTTCAACGACACTGGTGGTGGTCCATCAAAATAAGTGAATTTATCGCCTTTGGAGCGGACAGCAGCAAATCTTTTGAAAATGAATTTGGTGACAAATACAGTAGGTTCAGTTTAAGTACAAATGACGAACATCCTCCATCTATATAGCCAACTACACCAGAGAATTTCGTTTTTGAATAAAAATGGTTTTTATTTTGCATTTTTCCTCCTCTGCCAACTTCGAAACGATCCAATTTTGGCACAATTTGTCCTCTATCAAGTGGACAACTTCCTTCAATACTCTCGACAATGTAGATTGAGCCATGCAATTGTTAAAATCATTGCCATGGGACTTTTGGAAACTTCCGTCCTCCAAGAATCGCAACGCTGCGCACACTTTTAAAAGTGGGGGTATTGCTGTTGATCTGTAACTTTCTTTGAAGTCATCCTTTAACGTTTCCACAACGTAAACTACGGCATGCTTTGGCAATCCAAAATACGCCTTAAACCTAAGATAATTTACTGATTATACAGATCTTTCCACATGATCATCAGCTTACAGTGCAGATGGCAATTCCAATGGATTCGATTTTGTCCCTAAAATTTCTTCTAATAGATGCAATGTCCTGTACATTTTCTTCATCATCAAAAAATAATTCCACCGAACTTATCATTTTTTTGGGACAGCAAATAAAACTTGACGATCCGAAGATTCAATGGGCAGGTTATATTCCAATCTTGGGTTGTTTTCCAAATTTGCTCGAAAACGCAGCCAAAATATTAAAATATTGTCCAGAATACACAAAAGAGTTATCCAAAGCGCAATTATTTTTAAAATGTTTTTTTTTTTTTTTTTGCGAATAGAGGTCACAAGTTTGAAAAAACACTGATCGATAACATGTTTATCGACCACCCAGTTGAGTTGACATTAATGGTACAACATTTCGTCTCAGTCGCGCAGACAACTGACAACGCAACTCAAGTTTAGTGGCAATACAAGATAGACCCATTAGATATACATACATAGCTCCCATATAATTTCTGCCGAGTTGTCGTATTTGCGGCACCAAATACGCTAAATACGTCCAATTTTGATGCAATATGGAATGTGAGATCGAATTCGGTCTAAAAATAAATGTGCCAAATTACATCGAAATCGGTTCAGATTTGGATTTAGCTCCCCTATATATTTTCGGCCGATTTGACGTAATTGCTACACCAAACACCCTAAATCTGTGCAATTTTAATGAAATTTGGAATATGGAATAGTAATAAGTGTACCATATTATATAGAAATGGGTGCCACCGTGGGGCAATGGTATGCACTTTCGCCTTGCACGCTAAAGGTTGTGGGTTCGATTCCCAGGCCAGGCAACATCAAATTTTCAACGGTGGCAAAATACCCCTCAGTGATGTTGGCGACATTTCCTGAGTATTTCAGCCATGTAAAACTTCTCTGCAAGTGGTGTCCTTAGGACACGCCGTTCGGACTCTGCAATAAACAGTAGGTCCCATATCATTGAGCTAACATGAATCGGGGTGCACTCATTGATATGAGAGAAGTCTCTCCTGTCCCGTCTGGGACGTTTGTGGAACAATTTTATTATATAGAAATCAGTTCAAATTGATATATATCTCCTATATATATTTTACATATGCACAGTGGTGTAGGATATCATATAGTCGGCCCCGTCTGACTATGATCCTCTCCTTACTTCTTCTATTGTTTTTATTGTCCCTGGTGTGGATAGGTAGTTATTAGCGAACATATTTCTTTTTTTTCAGCTCAAACGGCAGAAGAAGCCAGAGGCTTTTCTCATTTAATTTTATCCCTGAAGATGTCTGACGATGTCATCCGAAAAATAACTTCAAATTAACATACAACAGGTCAAAAATAAATACTAACAGAACATATTTCTTCACACAATTTTCCGCAGTTCAGATATTCCGCGCAACTCCTGCAGCAACCACACCTTAAAAGTGTGTTTATGTCGTTTGTCTTAAAGGTGTACTGAGGAGAACAGATACCTCATTGGCTTACGAAAAGATTACAAAGGTATATCGAACCATTTGTAAATCTGATGAAATGTTTGATTTATACATGATTAACAGCGTGTTTTTGTAAAAACTTTTTGCCATTTGTTCGTCGATTTCATGAACGAAGACACAATTTGGTTTTCATAGCGGTTGACGTTTGTATTCGTGTGACAAACAAATGAAAGCTTTTTATTTTCGTAATTTTTTTGGTTTTCGTAACAAAATCAGACGAACGAATACGTCAAAAATAAACGAATGGAAAAGTCCCATCGTTTTGAATGAAATTTAAATAATTTGAGTAATAAATGGCACAAAACACACGAAAACTGGAAGGGAATGCAATTTTATTTATTTCCATAGAAGCACACGCGTATATGTACATCCGTTTCTTCATATTATCACAATTATTTTTGGACACATTTGATTACATTTTTTTCTTATTTTTTGTTTTTCATCTATTTATCGCGGTTGCCATCAAGTAACACATTTTAACGATGCCTATGCAAAATTCACAAAATAAGTATAATGGAAACCCTGAAATATAAAAGCTTTTATGAAATAGACGAAAGCTTTCAGATAAAAACGAATGGTTCGTAAAATTTTACAAGAACCAAATTTTGAACGTATACGTTTTAGTACGAACGGTTCGTGTGACAAGCAAGTATTTTTACAAAAACACCCTGTAACTCATGTGTATAGAGCAACTCCAAGACATGCCAATGAAATTTAATGAACTAACCTTCTTCTGCACATTTACAAAACGGCACTGCATAATGGTATGATTTAATATTCCCTATTATTTCAAATTCAATTTTCATTTCTCTGCCTCTTTAAATCATTGATATTGAAAATTGTCCATTTTCCCATAAAAATAAAAAAAATGCTCTCTCTCTCACACACACAAAATGCCTTTCACATGTAAAGCTTCTACATTTTGGACAACATAAACGTTTTCTTTTTGCAAAAACTACTTCAACATGTCAAAAGTAGAAAAACGTTTTTCAGACCAAGTCAGCGAAAAACGCACAACAAATTGAATTCTATTCGAAAAGAGAATTCGATACAAAAGATAAAAATCACAACATATTGTGGGTGTTGATGTTTTAGACACCCGATACGTATCACTGACGGCGGCAGTTCACGTTTACAACAAGCTCTCCAACACATGAAAAAACGACGACAGCGACAGCGTGAAGTAGTTTCCATTAATCAAGTCGTGCAAACAGTGAAAGAGGATACTACTCGTACATGTTTATAGGTATGAGTGTGAGGGTACATGAATGGTCATGCCAAGTGGACAACATGAGTATTGTGAATTCTATAAAACATGAAAAGAACTTTTTAAGGCAAACGGTATTGACAAAAGGTGTGATATAAAGCGGCAATGTTTTGATTTAATTTAACACAAAAATAAGGTATAACGATTTGTGTTCCCAATGAGAAAAATTATGAAGATATAATTTTCATACTCTCAGCGTTCAGGCTGAATAGGAATACTGGTTTTAGACCCAAGTTTTGGACGAAATTCTTTTCAGAAAATTAGGGTAGGTTTAGCCACGTCCGTCCGTGTATCTTTCTGTCTGGAGCACACGACAACTCTTCAACGGATTGACCGATTCGGTTCAAAATTTGGCCCTCGTCATGTTTTGTCCAAATCAGGGCTTCAGAGTCGAGCCATTTTTTTTCGACTCCGACTCCAGGCAAGCTTTTTTCACGACTCCGACTCTGACTTCGGAGTCGACTCCGTAGGTAATTTTCTGTACCACTGAAAATTAATAAAACATGCACCATTTTAAACTTTTTCCTATATTAGGACCATATATACTTATATGTATGTTATTTTCCCGAAGGTATTTTGTAATGCATGGCTCAATATTAATTTGTTGCCATATCTAACATCAAAAAGTAGCAACAGAAACAATTTATTTCACAGACAGAGGGACACGGCATTGAAATTAATATATCTTCCTTGTCATGGTGGATGGCGAATGAAGGCAATGCCGATAACACTGTACAACACAAAAAATAATTACAAGATATTTCGGCCAGATTATGAAATAGGACCGAAAAAAGGAAGACACGTGTACCGACGTTTTGAATGTTTACGTAGGGAAGTAACCTAAATAGGCGTTGGAAGTTCCGCCCATTTCTGCAGGTTTTGAAATATTCGACATCAGATTCCTTGGACTCCTTGCATTTTAGGTATAAAGTGTCTTTGGCAATATTACTGTCAACAATGCGGGTTATCTTTTTATGAAAAAAAATTAACCCTCATGCGAGTCACTAAACGGGTCTTTTTGGTCCCTTTCTTCAAAAACGTTTAAAGTCTCCTATAAAATGTGGTGGGGGATGGGGACTTTCTCAGATGTGTACTTCGGTACGGAAAACCTCTGACCGTCATTCACTTGGGAGTGACCAGAGGCGACTCATTTGTTGAATTTTCCAAGCAGCTCACTACTTCCGATTTTTAATCAAGTATTCCCTGGAAATATCGCACAGGCAGCCGTCAGTCGATAGCTAAAGTGAAAAGGCGACCCGGCCTAGAGGGTTTGTTGGCAGCCAACACTAGGATCGGATGCTGTGGCCCAATCAGCCGCACATCTTAAAAAAAAACTTGATTACAGAAACGTTAACAAATTCAAATTCAAACACAGCCCTATGATGACGACCCTTGCTTTCCAGAAACGGATTATGATTGGTACATGGAACGTGAGAACACTCTCTGAACCATCTAGATTGGAACAAGCATGTCGTGAAATGGATACTTACAAGCTATCTGTTCTCGGCTTAAGTGAAGTAAGATGACCTAAAAGTGGGCCCCCCTTCGAGACATCCTCTGGCTTCAAACTCCTATTCTCTGGAAATGATAGTAACCGTATCAATGGAGTTGGAATACTTTTAACGCCTAAAACTAGCAATTGTCTCATCGACTACAAACCCATTTCAGACCGTATTATAGTAGCTAGGTTGAACTCACGATTTCGGAAGATTGCTATAATACAATGTTATGCCCCTACGGAACCAGATGATGAATCTGTGAAAGTTGATTTCTATTCCCAGCTTGACGCTACCGTAAGCTCACTCCCAGGCGGCGACATTAAAATTCTCATGGGTGATTTTAATGCCAAAGTTGGTAATACTAATGCCGGCAGAGAAGCAGTAATGGGAACAAATGGTTTATGCTGTCAAAAAAAACGATAATGGAGACAGTCTCATAGACTTTTGTGCACGGCATAATTTCTACATTGGTGGTACCAAGTTCATCCACAAAAATATCCACAAATATACATGGCAATCTCCAGACGGAAGGACAAGAAACCAGATTGACCATATTATAATAAGTAAGCTGTTTGTGGGTTCTCTAATGGATGTGAGGACAAGGCGCGGTGCGGACATCGATAGCGACCATCAGCTCTTGGTAGGAGTCTTTCGCCTTCGGCCAGCTGCAATTCAAAAGACAAAAAAGGGTCGCAAATATAACATTAACCGTTTGCAAAATCAGACTGCTGTCGAAGCATACAACACCGCACTGAGTACAGAACTAAACAACGGAGGACGACGTGATGGCTCATGGCAGACGATAGTCGATGCATGTAACAGAAGTGCACAGACCGTACTTGGCCGCGCTGTTAATAGAAGAAAACCGTGGATAACTGATACAACATGGGCCGAAATTCAAAAACGGAAAAATCAAAAAAATCGTATTGAAGCAGCGCAGACTAACGAGGAAAGGACCGTAGCAAAGTTTGAATATAGAAAAAAAGCAATAATAATAATAATTGTTCCACAAACATCCCATGCGGGACAAGGGAGACTTCTCTCATATCAATGAGTGCACCCCGATTCATATTAGCTCAATGATAAGGGACCTACAGTTTATTGCCGAGTCCGAACGGCGTGCCTAAGACACCACTTATAGAGAAGTTTTTCAAGGCTGAAATACTCAGGAAATGTCGCCAACATTACTGAGGGGTATTTTGCCACCGTTGAAAAATGTTTGATGTTGCCTGACCGGGGAATCGAACCCACGACCTTTAGCGTGCAAGGCGGGTGTGCATACCATTGCACCACGGTGGCACCCGCAAACAATGTTAAAAACTTGCGCGCTTAGACCGTGAAGTATACTTTAACAAAATCGCAGATGAAGCTGAACAAGCATCGAATGTTGGGAACATGCGCCAAGTATATGCAACAATAAAAAAACTAAGTGGCTACAACATAAGAAGTACTGCATCGATCAGAGACAAAAACGGAGCCGAACTCACAACACCAGACGAACAACTTAATCGATAATGTGAATTCTTCTCCGAAAATTTCACAACATCCCAAAACTACCAGCCGCTCCCAACACCCTCAAGACGAAACCAAAGACGGGACATCGCAACCCACCCACCAACTCGGGATGAAATAAAATCAGCTCTTGAGTCTCTGAGAAATGGTAAATCCAGTGGCCCAGATAACATACCAGCTGAACTGCTAAAATATGGCGCTCCATCACTAGTGGATGCCCTTTTTCCTATTATACGCACTGCATGGATAACATCGAAAATTCAAGACGCATGGAAAGAAGGAGTCATAATTACAATTCCCAAAAAAGGTGATTTGAAGGAATGTAAGAATTGGCGAGGCATCACTTTGCTCAACTCTATTGCAAAACTCATGGCATCGCTACTGCTAAACCGGATACGCCCAGCTGTGGAATTAATACTGCGATGCGAACAGGCAGGGTTTCGCACCGGCAGATCTTGCGCCGACCATATCAACACACTTCGAATTATCATCGAGCAATCAAAAGAGTACATCTCTACTTACTTTTCGTCGACTTTGAAAGAGCATTCGACACCATATCACGTGATGCACTGTGGGAAATCCTTTCCCTAAATGGTATTCCGGACAAAATAATACTAATCATTCGTGAACTCTACAGAAATTCGACATGCCGTGTGCGTTTTAATACAGCAGAAAGTTCACCCTTTACCCCGCAGTTAAACAGGGATGCATTTTGTCACCAACGTTATTCCTGTTAATGCTGGACTTTGTTATGAACAAAACAAACAGCGAGGCCCCATGTGGCATACAGTGGAACCTCAACAATCGCCTTAACGATATTGACTATGCCGATGATATTTGTCTCATGGCCCACCGTTTTGAAGACATCCAAAAAATACTAAATAGGCATATTATCAATGCATCTAGTATAGGCCTCAAAATTAACATCAAAAAGACAAAACTTATGCGAATCGGGACCAGTGTTACAACACCACTAACCGTTAATGGCATTAACATCGAAGACGTCAATACATTTTGCTACCTCGGAAGCGTCATATCTGCACATGGTGGCTCTGACGACATTGTGGCCCGTATAAACAAAGCCAGAGCAGCTTTCCAAGCCCTACATAAAACATGGCGATCTAATAACATTAGTCGCAAAACAAAATTACGTATTTTCGACAGCAGCGTGAAATCAGTGTTGCTATATGGCTCATCAACGTAGGATACCACCCAGTCGAATATGAAAAAGCTCCAAACGTTCATAAATGGCTGCCTTAAACGTATCCTCCACATATACTGGCCGAATGTAATATCAACTAATGAGCTGCTCACTATTACAACTACTATCCCAGTCGAGGAGGAAATCAAGAAACGAAAATGGACTTGGATTGGACACATTTTAAGGAGTCCCGATAATGACATCACGGAGTCAGCTTTGCAGTGGAATCCTCAGGGACACCGAAGACCAGGTCGACCCCGAATGACGTGGATCAGATGCGTTAAGAGAGAA
The DNA here is from genome assembly GCF_047663935.1 of Musca autumnalis. Taxonomy (NCBI): domain Eukaryota; kingdom Metazoa; phylum Arthropoda; class Insecta; order Diptera; family Muscidae; genus Musca; species Musca autumnalis. The sequence continues at coordinate 19,547,445 of NW_027411977.1, forward strand.
TACGAATCAAGTCAAAAGTATCGCTAACGATAGAAGAAGATGGGGAGAATTTGTTACCGCCCTATGTTCTACATGAACTTTATTTGTTATGATATGTTCATATTATTTTGTATCACATTTTTTTAACAAATAAAACAGGACATATATATATATATATATATATATATATATATATATATATATATATATATATATATATATATATATATATATATATATATAAAATGTTGTAGTATTAGATCGAAATATTCTACAAAATTATTTGTCATAAAATTTAACTATAGGCCCCCGAATACACCAAAACTCTAAATCGTACAGAAACGCCAGGAATCTGTCAAAAATAAAATCACATTTTAGGGTGAATGTTGTACTTTATCTGAGTTTATTAATTTTTGTCACACTAAACTTCATTTTAGATAGAAGACGTCAAAGAAAAATATATTCTCCATCAAATTTCAATATAAGTCGCCGAATAAATGAAATGTGTATTTACAATATATATCAAGAACATATATACATCAAGTTTGCCAACAAAATACCCACATTTTTGAATGATTTTCTTTCTTGAAATTTTGTTTTAGACGAAAGGTCTTAAAGGAAGAAATATTCTACACAAAATTTCACTGTAAGTCCCAGAACAAACTATATATCTAAGTTAAAAACTGTGTTAAGAAAACAAGTAAAAAAGTATCAGTCGGCTTTGCCGACAGAGATATACCCTCAGCCTGTGCAAATTGAAACACTTTTTTTTCACCAAAAACTTATGTATTTAGGGGGTTTCAAAATTTTGGTCTCGTATGAACCGACAAAAATGTTGATTCAAAAATTTTGCGGAAAACGTACTTAAAGGAATGAACCGACATAGACCATGGGGTGCCATAGGGGGTTTTTACACCCTTCGGGCTGTTTTCTCAAGAAGTATGGACTTGCCCCTGAAACAACTTTTACCATCGTAATTGAGGCAGCGAATGTAAGTTGCTTCAACAAAAATCAAAGTGATTCAATAGCAGGTCTTAAAGTGAACATATCCAAAATTTTGTGTGGGAGGTACGGGATGTAGTGGACAAATATAGTCCATATTCGAACCTGATCTATATCTGGTAGATATTATGAGAATGTGTAAAGTATGGACCAAATCGGTCTCTCCCATCAAGAGTTATCGTGCCCACAGTTTTTCCGAATATTTTTAAACTTTTGTGGGGTAGGTACCTGAAGGAGTTGACCGATATGGCTCAGGGACGTACGCAGGGGGGGGTGGGGGGCGGTCCCCCTGTGCCCCCCCCTGCGTACGTCCCTGAAATGGTTTGGTCGAACAAAATTTATTTAGCTACTGTAACCAATTATTACATTTTTTATTTGTCATAAAAATTTTTTATGTTAGGATATTCCAAAAGAAAACTTATATTTTTCTGAAGTTTCTGTACACAAAATGTACATAACACTGTGCTACAGTGAAAATTTGCAGGGGTTCTAATGCATAAATTCGGTTTTGTGGAAGTCCACAGAAGACGAAAATACCTTTGGTTTCTTTTGGTCACTGTTTTTTATTATAAAGGGGAGAGTAATGCCTTTTGAACAAGCCATCGATTTCTGAAATCGGTTAACAAATGGCTAAGTAATAATGGTTTAAGTGTGACAAAAATGCATTAAAAAACAGTAAAATGTTTTTCCTTGTGCTCTAGGCTGCGTAAATGACACCTAACAGTACAATTATTTACAGTTAGCAAGTAGGCTTTCCAAAATGGGAAAATCCGTTGAAAAATGAATGCGTTATGGCATTTTTTGTGTTTCAACTTTTTGGTTTTTTTCATATTTTCCTTTATAAAATCAAAACCCGAAGTGACCCTAAGAAACCAAAGGTATTTTCGTCTTCTATGGACTCCCACAAAACCGAATTTGTGCATCAGAAATCCTGCAAAAAAATTTTGTCCACATTTGTATCACAGTGTAATTAATAAGTTTTGTAAGATTTTTTTTCTTTTTTGAATTTTTTGTTTGTATGCTCTTTTTGGGAGAAACTTCAAATGAAATCTGAATTACTTCTGCATGTCACATCATTCCACTATTAAATACGAATTCCGTAATAAATATATTCCATATTTGTTATGTCATATTCAAGATATATTGAGGTCTCGAGACTTTACACTCACCCTATATCCAAAATAATTACGAGTTCAGTATTGTGGGAATGGAAGTGCATGAAAAATGTCTATTGGAAAAAATGTATGAAGGGATCTTCGTGGACAATATATTGAAAGCCAATTAGAATTTTTTTTCGCTGCCTTCACCAAAATTTTCTTATTTGATGCTAAACAAGCCGAGAAAATAATGAAGAAAAAAAATTAATTTGTGTGCTTAAAAAATTGCTAAAATCTGCTATATGTAGCATATCTTTTGCATTTTTTTCCTATCATCAACAAAGTATAATTGTACCCTCAGACTTTAGGGTTACGAGATAATATACACTTTGATACGATTCAAATTTTAGACTCCACATATGTTTGGACGGACAGCCCGTCCGTCTGTATCTCAGATGTCTGGCAGGCTGGAGCGCATGATAACTCTCGAACGGATCAACCGATTTGGTCCATGTTTGAATCCCGTAATATTTTGTCCAAATTAAATTTAAGTCTTATCGGTACTTCCGCTATAAAAGTTTAAACATTTTCGCTAGAATCGTGGTAATAGATTCGATCTGAACTTTGGACATCGGAATATTTCTTCCAGAAATATATCGAATTATTATAAGGTATAATTAGTGATTAATTATGTGGGGTTTTTAAGCATCGATTGTTATTTTTAATAAATAAAAAATTAAGAAATGTTTGAACTTTAGTTCCAATAAGTTGCAAGACCTGAGTCCAGCGAAGTGTTTAATGTGATCGAGTACGAAAACTTCTATTCATACAATTAAAAAATTAATAAAACTTCTCACGGAGCGCCTTAACTAAATTTAAATGAAGGGTGCTTACACCTGGGAAGTTTTTGCTGAAACTAAAATGTTTATAGATGAGAAAAATCAAAAAAAAAAAAACATAAAATCGCCAGAGGGATTTTCAAAAAAAATCGCGGTCAAAGTGCACATTTTTAGGGTTTTTTAAGTTTTCACGATTTTGCGTGGGAACGACAAGTCCTATTGAAATGGGACTAAAGAAAATGTTGTAGAGGATTTTTATTGCTACCACATTTTCCTTAGTCGCGTTTCGATAGGAATTGCTGCTTCCCAACAAAATCCTAAAAATCTAAAATAAACCTAAAAATGTGAACTTTGACCTTATTTATTTAAAAGCGCTCCAGCGATATTTTGTTGTTTTTGGATTTTTATCATCTATGAACATTGCTGTTTCAGAATTTGCAAAAACTTCCTAGGTGCAAGCCGTTTTCATCTAAAGTTAGTTAAGGACACCGTACATGATATTGTTTTATAAGGAAGCGATACCGTCAGTGCATTGTCCAATTTGAACTTCTATATCTCAAAATTGGTAAAACTTAGGAAAAAGTAATAAAGGCCAATCTTGTAGAGAATTTTTACAGTTACAACATTTTCGGCTAGAGTTTGCCTATTGGTTTCTGATATTTGTTCGACCATGCTGTGGCATAGGCCATGAGTTTTTTAGTCTCAAACAGTACTCCGAGAAGGATTCAGAGTCTATAAATCGTAGTCTGTATCATCCGTTTTTAAATTTCTAAAGTTTTTTTTTGTCTTACAAAGAATATTTTATTCTTAAAGAATATTTCATTCTTAGGCTATCGACACAATAGTTAGATATAGAAGTCCAATCTTTGCTCGCGGATTCGAGTTATTCTTCTTTATACCCTACACCACTATGTGGGGAGGGTATTATAAGTTGGTTTTGCCCAAAAAGTTTGTAACGCATCGAAATAATGGTCACAGACCCATACTTATATATACCAAAATGAATGTCTCGACGAGCTGAGTCGATCTGGCTTTGTGTGTCCGTCCGTCAGTCCGTCCGTCCGTCCGTCCGTCCGTCTGTCCGTCTGTCCATCTAAACCTTGTAATCACGCTACAGGTCGCAATTTTGATGGGATCGTCACGAAATTTTGGTTGTTGATGAGGGTCCCGGAGGGGAAGAAGCCTATTGATTTTGGTGATGGTCGGATAATATTCAGGGGTCAGAATGGGCAAAAAACGTATGTGGATAAAAAGACAACGTTTTCTTCCAAAGCGAATATCTCAGCTTCTATATGGGATATACTAAAAGCAAGACCTAACAATGAAAGTAGAAAATATCACCTTTCTAATGATGTAAAGTAAGTTCTCGTAGGTGATCAAACAACGAAGATATTACAATAGTCGTAAATAAAACCCACATTTTCACTCGTGCAATTTTAATTATAATGACGAATATCACAGCTTTGGGTGGGGACTTTCCAAAAGCAAAGCCTGACTATGAAAGCAGAAGATCCCATCTTTACAATGATGCAAACTAGGTCGGCGTAGGTGACCAACTAACGGAGATATCGCAATAGTCGGTAATACATCCCATTTTTCCATTTTTTTTTGAAATCACGCTACAGGTCGCAATTTTGATCGGATCGTCACGAAATTTTGGGTGTTGATGGGGGTCCCGCAGGAGAAGAAGCCTATTGATTTTGGTGATGGTAGGATAATAATTAGTGGTCAGAATGAGCAAAAAAGTTGTTTAGAGAAAAAGTCTAAATTTTATTCCAAAGCAAATATCTCAGCGTCTATAAGGGGTATATAAAAATCAAAACTTGGCAATGAAAGTAGAAAATATCGCCTTTGAAACGATGTAACGTAAGTTGTAGTAGGTGATCACACAACGATGATATCGCAATAATCGCTAATAGAACCCAACTTTTCATTTTTGTGATTCTAATAATAATGACAGATATCACACCTTTGGTTGGGGAACTTCTTTAAGCAAAGCCTGACTAAGAAAGCAGAAAATCCCATATTTAAAATTATGCAAACTAGGTTGGCGTAGGTGGTCAAATGGTGTAGGGTATTACATAATCGGCCCCGTACCGACTATAGCCTTTTCTCACTTGTTTTAAAGCTATTTAATTTATAGAAGTCGTTTAGGTATCTCCATATGTAATTAAAAACAAATGAGGGGTACTGTTTGGGTCGAACTATGCCCCTATACCCTATAACTCTTCTATAACTCAATTCGTTCTACTCGCTAATATAGTTTTGTGGATTGAATTAAAACGTGGACATATTTTAACCACTTTCTGCAAGAAGGCTCTTCCACAAATAGGAATCCCAAAATCTGTATTACAGCTGATATTCTAAAAATTATATTAAGAGCTTTGAAATTTTGAAAATCTTGCGATAGCAGAAATAATGGCAATTATCTGTGCTTTTAAAATTCTGGGTTATATGACATAACAAGGACCTATATATTTTAATCATATATAATCCAAAATACTGAAAACGGGGAGCACCTTTTATATGGCGACTATACCGCACGTGGTCCAATATGGTTTATTTTTAATTCTAAATATCCGAGGACTTATATTTTATACTCTGTAAAAAGTTAAGATTGTATTGTGAGCATTCTCTACTGAATTTATATACGTTGTGTCAATATTTTATATAAAATCCACTACTAAACCTTAAGAAAGCTTGACGTAAAGCTACACACCATTTTCAATTTTCATGATTTTTGATTTTTGATTTTGATTTTTGATCGAATGAGTTTACCGATTGAGTCCATATTGGAACCTCATCTAAGTTTGGTAGAAATTTCATAATATGCAAAGTATGGACCAAATCGGTTACTCCCTCCAAGAGTTATAGTACGCACAAATTTTCCGAACATTTTCGAACTTCTGTGGGGGAGGTACCGGAAGGAGTGGACCGATATAATCCATCTTTGAACTTGAACTGAGTTTGGACAAAATATTACGAAAGCCAAATTTTGGACCGAATTGGCAGATCCGTTCGAGAGTTATCTTGCGCTCCAACCACTACACACGCACAGTGGAAAAAAGTACCGATTTAGCGCGCCAAAAGTAAAAGTCTATGTTTTATTGTATGTTTGTCCATAAATTCGATATGAACAGCTATAAAGTGACAATTTTACTTCATTTATTAATATATTTGGTAAATTTGTATTTTTACCGTAGAATGGTACCTATCGATATTCGGTATTTTAAAGATTTCTACCACATTATCCAACCGAAACGGCTAGGATTTGGTATTTAGTCTCCGTGGGGGTTATGCATACACTCCTATAAACATTTTCGGTATAGGACCATGTTTTCATATAGCCCCCATAGACCGGTACCACCGATTTCGGTAATTTTGGAGATTTTAGCCATATTATCCAACCGATATAGCTGAAAGTTGACATTTAGTCTTCGTTGGTGGTATAAAATATTCCGACGGAGAATTTTCGGCACAGGTACACGCATTGATATGGCCCCCATAGAAAGGTACCGCTCTAATTTCAGAATTTTTACATAAAAAATGATATTAATAAAAATAGTAATAAAATAAAATGTTGCAGTTTGTTGCAGCTAAAATTTTACAAATTAGTTAAGAACTATGTGTACTAAAAATAAAATAAAAAATCTACGCGCCATCCCGCGACACTCCTTAGTAATAGCTTTAAGAAAGTGCTCATTTTGGAAACAAATCGGATGTCACATGTTTTAAGTGTAAAATCCGAGTTGCAATAAATAACATCTTATATTCAACATTTTTTAAATCACCTGCTTCACGAAATGTTAAATTCAATAAAGCTTTAAAATTACTTTGTAGGAAGAGTGTATGCGACGATCACAAATTTACTACTAAACTATATTATGAAAACTAGTTAAAAAAATATCAACCAAAAACGGACCGTTATTCCGCTTAGACTGATGCAAAACAAATTATTTTAAATGCCGTTGCATTCTGTGGACACCTTAGATTAATACTGCAACAATCATTTTTAAATTGGCGTATGTGATTTTTTTGACTTTTGGCGCGCTAGATCAGTATTTTTTTCCACTGTGACACGGTGTCATAGGGTTTTTGTAACTTTCAGGCTATTTTCTCAGGAAGTATGGACTTGCCCCTAATGAAACTTACAGCGTCGTATAGAGGACAGCGAATACAACTTGCGTAAACAAAAATCAAAGCGATTCGAAACCAGGTCCTAAACTCAACTTTTCCGAAATTTTGTTTGGGAGGTACCCGAAGGAGTGGACCGATTGAGTCCATATTGGAACCTAATCTAAGTTTGGTAGAAATTACACGATGTGCAAAGTATGGATCAAATCGGTTATTCCCTACCAGAGTTATCGTGCGCACAAGTTTTGCGACAATTTTTGAACATTTGTGGGGGAGGTACCTGAAGGAGAGGGCCTGTATGGCCCATCTTCGAACTTAAATCGAATCTGGACAAAATATTTCAATACCCAAAATTTGAACCGAATCGATTGATCCGTTCGAGAGTTATCGTGCGCACCAGCCAGACACACCGACAGACAGACAGGCGGACGGACATTGCTAGATCTACTCAAAATTGTCTGAAACGGATATCGTACAAACATACTTGGGGTCTAAAACCATTATTGCGATGAGGCACATTTTTGGTCGTATCAAAGTGTAAATACCCTCTTTAGCCTAAAGGCTGAGGGTATAATTACTTTACAATATTAGATATTATATGGAGAAATGATTTGTTAAACTTTTAGATTCTTAATTAAAATGTATTCCATACTGAGTCATAATCTCCTAAGAAGAAATGTTCCAAATCAAATTTCAATTCAAGTCTATGTTGTCGTATGTTTTTACAGCTTTATTATCTATCTCGGCAATTATAGACATTAAACCCCTCATGGATCTATGTTGACAAATTTTGGTGGAAAAGTTTTTACCACTAGAAACCTCAAATGTCAAACAACTGGTAGTTCAGTAACAAAAATGTAGCTAAATCCCTCAAAATATCGAAAATAGGGAGGTACCGCAATATGGGGTATGTACCAAAACATGGACCTATTTTCACAATTTTTTTGCTGGAATTACGTGACTGTAGGGACCTCAAATGTCAAATTACGCCGATGTTTGTCAAGGAATGTAGCTATAACTCTCCAACAAGCCAAAATCGGAACGTATCGATCAATATATGGACCTATGTTGAAAATTTTTGATGGAGAAGTTTTTGATCACTGGGGACCTCAAATGTCAAATAACTGGTAGTTCGGTCAACAAATGTATCTAAAACCCGCAAAATACCGAAAATCGGGAGGTACCGCAATATGGGGTATGTACCAAAACATGGACCTATTTTGAAAATTTTTGCTGGAATGCCAAATTACGGGTAGGTTAGTCAAGAAATGTAACTATAACCGCCAAAATGTCGAAAATCGGGAGGTACCCTTATATGGGGGGTATAACAAAACTTTAAAATTCTGCAAAAACACTGAAATTCGAGAAGTACCGTTAAATGGGGCATATATTCGATGACCACTTTCCATATACAATATACAATAGGTCCCATAGAATTTTCGATTTTCGGTATTTTGAAAGTTGTGGCCTAACTATTCCCCCGAAATGGCTGAAATTTGGTATATAGTCTTCGTTGGAGGTATAAAACTTTCCCCCAGAAATTTTTCGGTACAGGTCCACGCCGATTTTCGGTATTTTGAAGGTTATGGCCACAATAATCCATGGAAATGGCTGAAATTTGGTATTTAGTCTTCGTTGGGGGTTTTCAACGTTCCCCTATTAATTTGTCGGTATGGGTCTACGCCTGAATATAAGTGTACATCCCAATTTTCGGTATTTAAATTAAATTTATTACTTAGTCTTCGTTAGTGGTATAACATTTTTTCAGAAAATTGTCGGAACAAGTTGTGGTTGTGGCCACAAAAGCCCACCGAAATGACCGCAATTCGGTATTTGGTCTACATTGGAGGTTAAAACCTCTTCGATTGAAATTTGTTGGAATAGCCCACATAGAACGGCAATATGCCACTGAAATGACAGAAATTCGTTATTTAGTCTTCCATGGGGTTATAAAATATTCCAGAAGAGAATCAGAATAGGTAAGATAATGTGGTTAAAACCTAAAATTAAGAGGTACACTTCTATGGTGGATATAGGAAGACGTGGCTATATCCCCCATAAAAGCGCATCTCTTTCCATTTGAAGACCTTCAACGGTTTTCTGTTGCCTTTAGAATATTTCAGAAGGTCTTCTGTTGTCTTTAGAAGACCTCAAGAGGTCTTCTGCTGTCTATAGAAGACCTCCAAAGGTCTTCGATTGACTTCAGGATACATCTAAAAGTTTCCATTAGTTTCCAGTAGAAGACTTCAAGAGGTCTTCTGCTGTCAATAGAAGACCTCCAAAGGTCTTCGATTGTCTTCAGGATACATCTAAAGGTCTTCAGTTTCCATTAGAAGTCCTCCAACGGTTTTCTGTTGCCTTTAGAATACTTCAGAAGGTCTTCTGTTGTCTGCTGTCTATAGAAGACCTCCATAGGTCTTCGATTGTCTTCAGGATACATTTAAATGTTTTCAGTTTCCATTAGAAGACCTCCAACGGTTTTCTGTTGCCTTTAGAATACTTCAGAAAGTCTTCTGTTGTCTTTAGAAGACCTCAAGAGGTCTTCTGCTGTCTATAGAAGACCTCCAAAGGTCTTCGATTGTCTTCAGGACACATCTAAAGGTCTTCAGTCGCCTTTAGAAACCCGTCAAAAATTCTCTGTGTTCTTTAGAAGACCTCCAAAGTTCTTTTGTGGCCTGTAGAAGACCACCAGAGGTTTTCTGTTGTTTTTAGAAGATCACCAAAAGGCTTCTGTTGGCTTTAGAAGACCTCCAAAGGTCTTCTGTTGGCTTTAGAAGACCTCCAAAGGTCTTCGATTGACTTCAGGATACATCTAAAGGTCTTCAGTTTCCATTAAAACACCTTCAACGGGTTTCTGTTGCCTTTAGAGTACTTCAGAAGGTTTTCCAAGAGGTCTTCTGCTGTCTATAGAAGACCTCCAAAGGTCTTCGATTGTCTTCAGGATACATCTAAAGGTCTTCAGTTGCCTTTAGAAACCCGTCAAAAGTCCTCTGTGTTCTTTAGAAGACCTCCAAAGGACTTATGTTGTCTGTAGAAGACCACCAGAGGTTTTCTGTTGTTTTTAGAAGATCCCCAAAAGGCTTCTGTTGGCTTTAGAAGACTTGGAAAGGTCTTCTGTTTAGCTAAAACCAAAAATCAATAGATACCGTTATATGGGAGCTATACCAAAACATGGACCTATAGTAAAAATTTTTGTGCAGAAGCTTTGTGCTGTATTTCGGTCCAAAAATGTAGCTATCTGGTCCTGGTTTCTTTGTACTCATATACAAAAGTTCTACAACTTAGCCAAACAGATGAAGCGTATCGCACGATCCCAGTTCACAAGCTGAACAATTCGGTACCAATACCAATTGAGACGGCTGGATCGTCCTGTTCTTAATTTAGCTGCTGTGATGGATGGTGGTGGTCTCCATGTAAGACACTAAGAATTGACTGTGGCACTGCATTAGTGTGAATGATTTCCAAGCCTGCTCGTAGTTTTGGAGCTTGAATCGTTGATTGATGTTATACCTTAGATCATGAAAATATCTCCTGGCGTGATTGGATGAGGGAAGCTTATCCACAAAATTGTGACAGGGATTCTCACGGTAATACCACACAAGCCGGTGCGGAATCTACGACATGTTTTTGTGTTGATGCGCCGGTAAAATCTTAGGCTCCTAATAAAGGTGGTCCACGGATGGTGTCAAAGATATCAATGGTAAAGCAAATTGATAATGTGCAATTTTTAATCTCATCTCATTTCCTTCTATATGCGTCGAGCCGTCCATGGCTATTTTCAATAACCATGGATTTTATTCTCAATCATACCCCCTGTATAACACCCTTTTCTAATTCGCCATTACAGATCTGTATCTCGTCAAATCTTAATTTAATAAACATTTGCTTTTACAAGAATCGAATGGCATGACATTTAACTACAAAACTTGCTGCATTCACACAGTAGACCACTATAACAGTGTCGAGAACACACACACTTACAACAGTTTGCACAAATGCAAAAGTGAAGTAAAAGTAATGGTCTAGTGTTTATAATACTAAACTCTCGATAGTTGTTCAGTAAACTTTCCCGACACGAGGACGAGAGCAGTTTGGCCCAAAGTAAAACTGTGTTATCCGAGTAATATTTGTAATTTTATAGCAGGGAAGCTGTTGGTGGGCCACAAATCAGTGAGTGTGGGCGTCTCTGGGCGAAAGTAACGTGAAGGGAAACGCGAACCCAAATACATCAATAAACAGATCAGGAATTGAATACATCGTGCACATGGTACAAGTTAAAGTGCAGTCATACGATGAGCATAACAGCAAAAGTATTAGAAATACTTTACATCATGCTTTGGGGCCATGTAAGTGTTAGTTGGAGTGTGAAAAGATTTCGAGAGTGGTGAAGGTGTGGCTGGAAGTGGGAAATTATATTTTATTTTATATTCGATATGAAAGTTTAAGGTTTAATTTTAAATTCAATTGTTTCAAATATTTTATAGTTTAGCACGCTCGACCCGTACAAGGAAGGTCGTAGTTTTAAGCTAGATATCATAACGTCTTTCGGAGCCCACACAGTAAAGATTTAAAATCCGTGGATTAAAAAAAATAAGTACCATCACATCTCTAAGCGTAAATTTTTTAAAAAAATTTGTTTGAGGGACCATCACACTTCTAGGCCGGGATTTTTTAACACATTTCTTAGGGACTATCACAGCTCTAGGCGTTAATTTTTAACCACTTATTTTGGGGGACCATCACAGCTCTAGGCGTGGATTTATAAAAAAATTTTTGTGGGATCATCACTGCTCCAGGCGTGGATTTATAAACAAATTTTTTTGTGGGACCATCACAGCTCTCGGCGTGGATTTTTAAACAATTTTTTGAGTGGCCATCACAGCCCTATGCGTGAATTTTTAAACACATTTTTTTGAGAAACCATCACAACTCTAAGCGTGGATTTTTAAACAATTCTTTTTGAGGGACCATCACAGCTCTAGGCGTGGATTTTTAAACAATTCTTTTTGAGGGACCATCACAGCTCTAGGCGTGGATTTTTAAACAATTCTTTTTGAGGGACCATCACAGCTCTAGGCGTGGATTTTTAAACAATTCTTTTTGAGGGACCATCACAGCTCTAGGCGTGGATTTTTAAACAATTCTTTTTGAGGGACCATCACAGCTCTAGGCGTGGATTTTTAAACAATCCTTTTTGAGGGACCATCACAGCTCTAGGCGTGGATTTTTAAACAATTCTTTTTGAGGGACCATCACAGCTCTAGGCGTGGATTTTTAAACAATTCTTTTTGAGGGACCATCACAGCTCTAGGCGTGGATTTTTAAACAATTCTTTTTGAGGGACCATCACAGCTCTAGGCGTGGATTTTTAAACAATTCTTTTTGAGGGACCATCACAGCTCTAGGCGTGGATTTTTAAACAATTCTTTTTGAGGGACCATCACAGCTCTAGGCGTGGATTTTTAAACAATTCTTTTTGAGGGACCATCACAGCTCTAGGCGTGGATTTTTAAACAATTCTTTTTGAGGGACCATCACAGCTCTAGGCGTGGATTTTTAAACAATTCTTTTTGAGGGACCATCACAGCTCTAGGCGTGGATTTTTAAACAATTCTTTTTGAGGGACCATCACAGCTCTAGGCGTGGATTTTTAAACAATTCTTTTTGAGGGACCATCACAGCTCTAGGCGTGGATTTTTAAACAATTCTTTTTGAGGGACCATCACAGCTCTAGGCGTGGATTTTTAAACAATTCTTTTTGAGGGACCATCACAGCTCTAGGCGTGGATTTTTAAACAATTCTTTTTGAGGGACCATCACAGCTCTAGGCGTGGATTTTTAAACAATTCTTTTTGAGGGACCATCACAGCTCTAGGCGTGGATTTTTAAACAATTCTTTTTGAGGGACCATCACAGCTCTAGGCGTGGATTTTTAAACAATTCTTTTTGAGGGACCATCACAGCTCTAGGCGTGGATTTTTAAACAATTCTTTTTGAGGGACCATCACAGCTCTAGGCGTGGATTTTTAAACAATTCTTTTTGAGGGACCATCACAGCTCTAGGCGTGGATTTTTAAACAATTCTTTTTGAGGGACCATCACAGCTCTAGGCGTGGATTTTTAAACAATTCTTTTTGAGGGACCATCACAGCTCTAGGCGTGGATTTTTAAACAATTCTTTTTGAGGGACCATCACAGCTCTAGGCGTGGATTTTTAAACAATTCTTTTTGAGGGACCATCACAGCTCTAGGCGTGGATTTTTAAACAATTCTTTTTGAGGGACCATCACAGCTCTAGGCGTGGATTTTTAAACAATTCTTTTTGAGGGACCATCACAGCTCTAGGCGTGGATTTTTAAACAATTCTTTTTGAGGGACCATCACAGCTCTAGGCGTGGATTTTTAAACAATTCTTTTTGAGGGACCATCACAGCTCTAGGCGTGGATTTTTAAACAATTCTTTTTGAGGGACCATCACAGCTCTAGGCGTGGATTTTTAAACAATTCTTTTTGAGGGACCATCACAGCTCTAGGCGTGGATTTTTAAACAAATTTTTTTGAGGGAACATCACAGCTCTGGGCGTGGATTTTTAAACAAATTTTTTTGAGGGAACATCACAGCTCTGGGCGTGGATTTTTAAACAAATTTTTTTGAGGGAACATCACAGCTCTGGGCGTGGATTTTTAAACAAATTTTTTTGAGGGAACATCACAGCTCTGGGCGTGGATTTTTAAACAAATTTTTTTGAGGGAACATCACAGCTCTGGGCGTGGATTTTTAAACAAATTTTTTTGAGGGAACATCACAGCTCTGGGCGTGGATTTTTAAACAAATTTTTTTGAGGGACAAATTTCACCAGCTTTACAACAGAATTTATTTAAACAAAAAATATATGTATTAAAGCTATATATGAGTAATTCATTTTCAAAACAAACTCCATGTTGGTCTTTATTTCCTACCTATCCCTGGGGCTACATAAAACATAATGTCACTTCCATGTGCCTTTTTTCCTGAAATGCAAATTGAAATAGCTCCTTCCCCATACCTGTATCATTTAATGCTGTCCTGGTGTTGTCATTACACGTATCACCACAATCGTCTTCTTTGTTTCGGTAGTTTTGGTTTTGTCATGTTTCTTTGGCACCATGCCGGTTCTGGGAGTATGGCCTCAAGCAGATGTCGCATTGGTGCGTTTCAAATGGTTTAGCCTGCCCGTGTTGTTGACACTTACGTTGTGCATATTTGCGACCATCGACTTGTTTCTTTCGCTTAAAGTTCTTGCTGATATGGGAATAATGCTTACAACAACAGGTAAACAAAACATTAGACAATCAACAAACAGCAAACAGTTTGTCTAATATATTCTCCATCTCTCTCTCTCTCTAGGACCATTAAGCTTTAGCATTGAGTGCCTTACCGGCTTTATTGTATTCTTATGGCTATCACGTAAGTGGCCAAATTTGATTAAGTCCACGCGCCGCCTGGAAGTGATATTTCTTCGTGGACCCTATGCAGCATGTCCAGAATCACAAATACTGAGTCGTCGTATACGTCTTACGGGGACATTATTCCTTGTGGGATCAGTAGGTATGTGTGTATGAATGTGTGCATCTATGAATGTATGCATGTTAAATTAATTTTGCTCTTGATTTGTATAGTTCTATTTGATTTCTTTATTCATGTTGTTTGTTGTTTTTATTTTTGGTTGTTGTATTCTTTTTATTGCAATTACTTGAGCCAGTGGAACACTTGTGCTATGTGGCCAGTGGACTTTATAGCAATCACTTGCAAATCAAAGAATGTAATGTAACTGCGGGGTTTTGGAAAAACTATTATATGCGGGAACGTTTACAATTCTTCTCCCTTATCGATTATACCGTGTGGTTGGTTCCGCTATTGCAGGTATGTATTAATTACATTTGAAAAACAAGTATGGAAATGCTATAAAAACTTACGAACATGGTTGGTTTTGATATAAAGCTTAGAAGAATAGAAGCCGAGATATCTGCCATTCGACAAACTGGAAATTGGGATAGCCAAGCATCGTTATCTTTATCGGTGATAATTTGAAAATTGTTGGTAACATGGTGCCACATTAAAGCTCAGATAGTCTTCTTCAAAATTGGCCACATTAAAAATAGGAAATGGAGAAATGGGATTGGTTAGCGACGATTCTCAATATTCTTTGCAACAGTGTTAAGGTGAAATGTTCTACTTTCATTGACATACAGTCAAAGAATAAAGTCTACATACACCCTATAAATCTCGAATTTAAAGGGTAAGGAAACATTTTTTATGAAAATCCAAGCACTTAGTTCTATTTCATATTAGGGATATGAAACAAAATTAAATAAATGCATCAGGCGTACGCAGGAAAATAATGGGTTATTTAAAATTTTACATGGCAAAATTACTTACTTTACTCTCTTTACGTATGGGATGGAAGATACCAAGGAACGGTCCTGACCGGCTTTAACATGCCAAAGCCCAGGATTTATTTTGGTTCCTCTTTCATCTCAAGTGGACACTGACATCCCGGTGGTGTCACCTGGGGAACTGCCTTTAACACCCGTTAAAGGTAGTGAGCTAACATGTGCCGCGCGTTCACCCATAAGAACGTTAAAAACTTGGGTTTGGGCGTCGGGTTAGTAACCCTCCCCTAGAAAAAAAGCCTACTATCAAAAAGCGAAAGAAAAGAAAAACAAACCCCTCTAAAGCTGACGAACCCAGCAAACGTTTTAAGGACTATGATCTGCGAATCTGCACCTCGAATGTTCGCACTCTTTATAGAGAAGGTGCAGTTTATGCATTGTCAGATTTACTTGAAAGTACAAGGACGACATTACAGTCATACAGGAAATACGATGTAATGGGAAAGGCGTCACAACAACACCTAAAGGTGACGCGCAGTATTATAGCTGCCATGACACAAAGCATGAGTTTGGTTGCGGATTTGTAGTTAGTCGGAGGTTAAAACATGTGGTCTCCAGCTTCACCTCAGTGAATGAAAGACTCGCTGCAATTCGATTAAAAGCAAAATTCTTCAACGTCAGCTTTATTTGCGCTGTTGGTCCCACTGAAGACAATGACGAACAGACCAAAGATATATTTTACGAGCGCTTAGAAGAAACTTATGACCGTTGCCCTGCCCATGACATTAAAATTATACTAGGCGATTTTAATGCCAAAATTGGAAAGGAGAATATCTTTGGCCCAACAGTCGGGAAATTCAGTCTCCACAGTGAAACATCTGACAATGGTATGAGGCAGATAGACTTTGCAGTGCAAGAAACATGGTAGATGGCAGTACTAGATTTAAGCAACTTGATATTCATAAAGCCACTTGGCTGTCGCCAGATCAAAGAACAAGTAATCAAATTGATCACGTTGTGATATATGGAAGACATACATCAAGCGTGTTGGATGTACGATCGTTCTGAGGTGCAAACATAGACTCGGACCACTACCTTGTTGCAGCAAAGGTACGTACCAGACTAAACGTAGCAAACAAAGTGTGAACAGACACAACACGGAAGCTGGACATCGGTAAGCTGCAATCACAACAGATAGCCACAGAATATTCCACTCAACTGGCCCAATTGCTCCTAATCATCCCGATAACATATCAGCGCAATGGCAAAGCATTGCCCACTCCATGCAAACAGCCGCCAAATCAGAACTTGAATACCAGAGACCTCCACCAAGGAATCCATGGTATGACCAGGAGTGTCGTGCTGCTACCGAAGAGAAAATGCGGCATATAGGGCTACTTTACAATCAGTAGCAACGAGTAGCGAACAAGAGAGGTACCGGGAGAAAAGGAGAGAGGAGAAACGTCTTTCCGCAAGAAAAAAAGAGAGATGGATAAGCGATAATGTGAACAAATCGAAATGTACGGGGGACAGAATGAAGTCCGAAAATTCTACCAAAGAGTGAAACATCAAACAGGCACATCCTCCTGTAGAGACCAGCAAGGTAATCTGGTATCCAATAGTAGCGAAGTCGACGAAGATGCCACAGATCTAATCCCAGAAGATGGTATTGAATATATACCACCCGGCCAAGACAGCAATAAACCGGCTGAAGAATAATAAGGCAGCAGGAACTAATGGCCTACCAGCCGAGCTGTTTAAAACCGGAGGCGAAACGCTTATACGGTGTATGCATCAGCTAGTTAGCTGCTGAGCATCCTGTTTCCCGTCCATAAGAAAGGAGATAAGACTTTATGCTCCAACTATAGGGGCATAAGTCTTCTCCCTATCGCCTACAAGATAGTGTCAGGGATATTGTGCGAACGACTAAACCAAATGGCCAAGGAGATAATTGGACCATACCAATGCGGCTTTAGACCTGGCAAGTCCACCATTGACCAGATATTTACCCTGTGGCAAATCCTGGAGAAGACCCAAGAGATGCAGATCGACACCTACCACATTTTTTGTCGATTATAAAGCAGCCTTCGAAAGCCCGCTATGTTCAAAGGTATTCCAAGCCATGTCTGAATTTGGTATCCCCGTAAAGCTCATTCGGCTTTGTAAAATGACTCTAACTGACACAAGATCTTCAATTAAAATAGGAAAGAACCTCTCCGAAGAGTTTTGTACCAAAAGAGGTTTCAGACAAGAAGATAGGCTTTCGTGTGATCTTTTCAACATCCTGCTAGAAAAGGTTATACGAGAGGCAAACATCAAAAGAAGTGGCACAATCTACACCAACAGCTACATGTTACTTGCTTATGCTGATGATATAGACATCATGGGACGATCAGTAAAAGAAGTAACGGATATCTTTATGAAGGTCGAAGGAGAATCTGCTAAAGTTGGTCTGGCGGTAAACGGCGAGAAGACCACGTTAATGGTGTCGAAATCGGAGCAACTGTTGGAGTTGGTTCCTATAATTTTGAGGTAGTAAAAGACTTCGTATACCTCGGCACCGCCGTAAACCAGTTGTTACAATGGCTTAAGTAAGCACTTCAAAAACAAAACCACAACTCGTCAAACAAAAATAACGCCCTACAAAACACTGATACTGCCCGTGCTGATGTATGGTTCCGAAGCATGGGTACTTGCGCAAGCAGATAAGGCAGTGCTTGGCGTGTTTGAGAGAAAAATTATTCGAAGGATCTACGGACCAATCTGCGTTAACGGTTAATATCGACGTCGTATGAACCACAAGCTGTATCTGATATACAACGACATGAATATAGTTAAAGGTATCGAGATGCAACGATTGCGTTGGCTAGACCATATCATAAGAACGAGCGATGATGAACCCGCTAAAAAGGCGTGTTCCGCAAAAAGCAATAAAATTTTTTCAAATGGAAATACAATAGAAATTTATTTTTTACCATATATGATATTTTAATTAATTCTCTTTCAAGTTGAGCTGTTACGACCTAAGAGCTACATTGGATAATTTGGAGTCTACCAAAGTCCCACTCTGTCATCCATTATGTTACGTTTCACGTGTGGTTGTTGCAGTGAACCCATTCTGAAAACCATGCACATACATTGTTGCAGCAACCATGTATATTGTATTTTATAACAATAACACACTGTATATTGTTACAATAACTATGTATATTGTATTTTATATTTAATGTTGTAGCAATCATGAATATGGTAGAAACTATCATGTATGTATATTACTGCAACCATATATATTGTTGTAAGAAATATATATTTTGAGTTGCCAATGCACTACTTACTTTTCTTTGAAAATATGCTCTCATTAACAATATTCCTTCTCTGCGTGTTGAGTCTACTAAACAAACGTCAATGATTGGCATGGTCTATTGACCAGGGCCGTAATCCACGATACAACTTATAGCTTTTCACTTTGCGCTTATCACAAGGTCTTCTTATAGAAGGCCACAAGGACTTCTTATAGAACGCCACAAGGTCTTCTTATAGGTGACCACAAGGTCTTCTTCTAGGAGACCTCAAAGTCTTCTTCTAGGAGACCACAAGGTCTTCTTCAAGGAGACCACAAGGTCTTCTTCTAGCAGACCACAAGGTCTTCTTCTAGGAGACCACAAGGTCTTCTTCTAGGAGACCTCAAGGTGTTCTTATAGAAGACCTTAAGGTGTTCTTATAGAAGGCCTCAAGGTCTCTTTCTATAGAAGACCTTAAGGTCTTCTTATAGCAGACCTCAAGGTCTTCTTATAGAAGACATCCAGGTCTCCTTATAGAAGACCTCAAGGTATCTTCTTATAGAAGACCTCAAGGTCTCTTCTTATAGAAGACCTCAAGGTCTCTTCTTATAGAAGACCTCAAGGTATTCCTATTGAACACCTCAAGGTATTCCTATAGAAGACCTCAAGGTCTTGTTATAGAAGACCACAAGGTCTTGTTATAGAAGACCACAAGGTCTTGTTATAGAAGACCACAAGGTCTTCTTATAGAAGACCACAAGGTCTTCTTATAGAAGACATCAAGGTCTCTTCTTATAGAAGACCTCAAGGTATCTTCTTATAGAAGACCTCAAGGTATCTTCTTATAGAAGACCACAAGGTCTTCTTATAGAACACCACAAGGTCTTCTTATAGTAAACCACAAGACTTTCTTATAGAAGACCACAAGGTCTTCTTATAGAAGACCACAAGGTCTTCTTATAGAAGACCACAAGGTCTTCTTATAGAAGACCACAAGGTCTTCTTATAGAAGACCACAAGGTCTTCTTATAGAAGACCACAAGGTTTTCTTATAGAAGACCACAAGGACTTCTTATGGAAGACCACAAGGTCTTCTTATAGAAGACCACAAGGTCTTCTTATAGAAGACCACAAAATCTTCTTATAGTAGACCACAAAATCTTCTTATAGGAGACCACAAGTTCTTCTTATAGAAACCACAAGGTCTTCTTATAGAAGACCACAAGGTCTTCTTATAGAAGACCACAAGGTCTTCTTATAGAAGACCACAAGGTCTTGTTAATGAAACCACAAGGTCTTCTTAATGAAACCACAAGGTCTTCTTCTTATAGAAGACCATAAGGTCTTCTTATAGAAGACCACAAAGTTTCTTATAGAGGACCACAAGGTCTTCTTATAGAAGACCACAAGGTCTTCTTATAGAAGACCACAAGGTCTTCTTATAGAAGACCACAAGGTCTTCTTATAGAAGACCACAAGGTCTTCTTATAGAAGACCACAAGGTCTTCTTATAGAAGACCACAAGGTCTTCTTATAAAAGACCACAAAGACTTCTTATAGCAGACCACCCGGTCTTCTTATAGAAGACCACAAGGTCTTCTTATAGAAGACTACAAGGTCTTCTTATAGAAGACTACAAGGTCTTCTTAATGAAACCACAAGGTCTTCTTATGGAAGACCACAATGTCTTCTTATAGAAACCACAAGGTCTTCTTATAGAACACCTCAAGGTCTTCTTATAGAAGAACCTCAAAGTCTTCTTATAGAAGACCTCAAGGTCTTCTCATGGAACACTTCAAGGTGTTCTTATAGAACACCTCAAGAAGAAGAACCACGATGTCTTTCTGACCACAAGGTCTTCTTATCGAATTACTGGCTCTTTTCATTCCAACCGGGTTAAATATCAGGTGTTGTGTTGTGCAAAGTTCAAAGAAAAACAATCTCATTGGCATATTTACCTAATTTCCTCTCCATTCATCTCTGTTTTTTCTTCATCCTCTTCTTCTCTTTAGTGGATAACCATTTCAATGACATTTGTATGGAATTTTGTGGATGTTTTTCTAATTCTCGTGTCACAAGGATTGGCGATACGTTTCAATCAATTCAAATGGCACGTGCAATGTTATCAGAAAAAGGTGAGTATGTTCGAGTGTGTGTGTGTGAAGTCCTTTTTTCTGTTACTGAGATATGGGTTTGCCTCTTTTGTTATTTAATCCTGCCGTGTCTTCAAACATTTGACAGCATATGTCAAATGACTTTTGGCATGGCGTACGCAAAGATTTTCTTGCCTTGACAGATTTACTGCAGCTCTACGATAGAGATTTGTCCGGATTGGTGATGTTGTCATGTGCCCAGAATTTATATTTTTTGGCTGTCCAGACATTTCATGCATTTCTGTAAGTCAATCGATAAAACGGTTCAAATGGTGCGCTAGTGGACCATGTAATAAGCGGCGGACAAGAAAAGATGGTTATTGTTGTTTTTTGTTTTCTTTTCTTTTCACAGCTATCGAGACAATTTTATGAGTGAAATTTACTTTTGGTTTTCCCTGCTTCATGTGGCGACACGAACTTTTTACATGATGTGGTCGGCAGCGGCCATAAATGAAACGGCCTATGGAATTTTAAGTATAATTTATGAAATACCCACCGCCTACTGGTGTTTGGAGGTAAGACAAGAGAGCGTGATGGATTTTAATTAATATTTTGATATGAGATGAATAGTTGGACACAATGTATTTGACGATCTCAAATTGTGTCTAAAAATACAAATTTTTAATAAATTTTTTAAATAATTGAGCTATGACCAAAGGAGAATTGTATTGCAAAATTATATGTAGCGAATTCGCACACATTTAACCACATTTATGTTTTTCCTTCTATTTCAGCTCAAGCGCCTCAATGAAATAATTGTTTCCGATTTAATTGCCTTGAGTGGAAAAGGTTTCTTTTTCCTGACCAGACCTCTAATGTTGGCCGTGAGTTGAATTTCTTTTTATTTCAATATCCACATATCCTTTAGAAATATTTTTCTGGATATGTTCTTTAGATTTTTTTTCATTTAAAACATTTTTATCATCCACGTTTTTTGTTTGTCCTTGCAGATGGCCGGTACTTTGGTTATTTATGAGCTTGTCCTGCTCGATCAAGTCGATGGTAATGATGCCCAAACACCACTTTGCAATCAAAGGAAGGGTTGAAATTGTTCTTTATGTGTATCCTGTTTGATGTTGATATCCGTTACATGAGTAGTAAAATGTGTTTAAAAATTATGTCTTTTGTAAGCTTTAATGTCCATGGAAATACTTTAAAAACGTGCGTGCCCTTTCGATATTATTTCCTCATAAAGTCAATATTTATGTATGTCGTAACTGGTCTTTTATGTGGTAATAAAAAATCAATATTGCTTTCGTTTGAATGTTAGATTTAAATATTAATTTGAAAGACATTTGATTCAAGGTCAAAGTGAGATGTAAAAGAAAAGGCAACAACTGGCTGGAGGGCACGATAACTCTGGAACGGATTAATCGATTCGGTCCAAAATTTGGCTTTCGTAATATTTTGTCCAAACTTAGTTTAATAAATTATTGTACCAACTTCAATTCACTGTCCCCTATAAGATGGTACAAGTTTCATCAGGGGCAAGTCCATACTTCCTGCGCAAATAGCCTGAAAGGTGCAAAAAAACTCATGACCCGTGTGTAGTGGTTGGAGCGCAAGATAACTTTCGAAGGGATATGCCGATACTGTCCATATGTTTGTTGGCTTTCGTAATATTTTGTCCAAACTTAGTTTAAGTTCGAAGTTAAGCAATATCGGTCCACTCCTTCCGTTGCCTCCCCCACAAAAATTCAAAAATGTTCGGAAAAATTGTGTGCACGAAAACTCTTAAAGTGAGTGACCGAATTGACCAATACTTTACACATCCTAATATATCTACTAGATATAGTACTTACTTAATTTGCTGGCCCATTACAGAACATTTGTTCCATAGACCGAACTAAGAAAAAATCTCCAATTCTCTCTGTTTAGTGCTTCGCTTTCAGGAGTACCGCGTCTTGTCATCTCTTCATCCATTTGTTTGCTCCATCTATTCTTTGGCCTGCCAATTCTGCGTGCACCGCCATGTGGCTCGAATTTATACGCAGTTTTAGCGGGTTCATCATCGCTCATTCTTATTATATGGCCTAACCAACTCAATCGCTGCATCTCGATACGTTTAACTATATTGATGTCGTTGTATAGCAGATACAGCTCGTGGTTCATACGACGTCGATATTCACCGTCAACGCAGATCGGTCCGTAGATCTTTCGAAGAATTTTTCTCTCAAACAAGCACTGCCTGCACTGCCTTGTCTACTTGCGAAGTACCCAGGATTCCGAACCATACATCAGCACGGGTAGTATCAGTGTTTTGTAAAGCGTTATTTTTGTTTGACGAGTTGTGGCTTTGTTTTTGAAATACTTACTTATGTCATAGTAGCATATGTTTGCCAATACAATTATTCTTTTTATTTCACAACTGATGTCGTTTATTGTGTTTACGGAGGTGCCGAGGTATACGAAGTTTGTTACTACCTCAAAATTATAGGAACCAACTTCAACAGTTGGTCCGATTTCAATGGACGCATTGCGCTTCGACGCCATCAACGTGGTCTTCTCGCCGATTACCGCCAGACCCACTTTAGCAGATTCTCCTTCGACCTTCATAAAGGTATCGGTTACTTCTTTTACTGATCGTCCCATGATGTCTATATCATCAGCATAAGCAAGTAAGGTGTGGCTATTGGTGTTGATTGTGCAACTTCTGCTGTGTTCCAGAACTGCAAGAATCTACTAATTTTTACTATTTTTTCCGATAACATAGGGAAAAATATGATATCGTAGTAAAAAATAGTAGCTTCTTGCAGGTTCTGGAACAGAGCATTCTTTTGACGTTTGCCTCTCGTATAACCTTTTCTAGCAGGATGTGGGAAAGATAACCTCTTTTGGAACAAAAACTCTTCGGAGAGGTTCTTTCCTATTTTAACTGAGGACCTAGTGTCAGTTAAAGTCATTTTACAAAGCCGGATGAGCTTTGCGGGGATACCAAACTCAGACATGCCTTGGAATACCTTTGAACGCAGATGGCTGTCGAAGGCTGCTTTATAATCGACAAAAAGGTGGTAGGTGTCGATCTGCATCTCTTGGGTCTTCTCTAGGATTTTCCGCAGGGTAAATATCTGGTCAATGGTGGACTTGCCAGGTCTAAAGCCGCATTGGTATGGTCCAATTATCTCGTTGACCATAGGCTTTAGTCGTCCGCACAATATCCCTGACACGATCTTGTAGGCAATAGGGAGTAGACTTATGCCCCTATAGTTAGAGCATACAGTCTTATCTCCCTTCTTGTGGACGGGGCACAGAATGCTCAGGTTCCAATCGTCGGGTACGCCTTCTTCCTGCCAGATGGAGCTAACTAGCTGATGCAAGCTCCTTATCAGCGTGTCGCCTCCGGTTTTAAACAGCTCGGCTGGTAAGCCATAAGCTCCTGCTGCCTTATTATTGTTCAGCCGATTTATTGCTGTCCTTACCTCATCTTGGCCGGGTGTTATACATTAAATACCATCTTCTGGGATTGGGACTGTGGTATCTTCGTCGTCTTCGCTGCTATTGGATACTAACAGTTTTGAAAAATGTTCTTTCTATATCCTGAGTACACTATTTGTATCAGTTACCAAATTACCTTGCTGGTCTCTACAGGAGGATGTGCCTGTACCAAAGCCATTAGTTTGATGCTTGACTCTTTGGTAGAATTTTCGGACTTCATTCTGGTTCCTGTACAACTCGATTCGATCACACTCCCGCTTTGCATCTCTCTCTTTTTCCTGCGGAAAAGATGTTTCTTGTCTCTCCTTTTCTCCCGATACCTCTCTCGTGCGCTACGCGTTGCTATTGATTGTAAAGTAGCCCTATATGCCGCATTGTTCTCTTCGGTAGCAACACGACACTCCTGGTCATACCATGGATTCCTTGGTGGAGGTCTCTGGTATCCAAGTATGGATTTTGCGGCTGTTTGCATGGAGTGGGCAATATTTTGCTATTGCGCTGATATGATATCGTGACGAGGAGTGCTTTGATTAAGCAGTTGGGCCAGTTGAGTGGAATATGATGTGGCTATATGTTGTGATTGCAGCTTACCGATCCTCTACTTCCACGTTGTGTCTGTTCGCACTTTGTTTGCTATGTTTAACCGGGTGCGTACCTTTGCTGCCACAAGGTAGTGGTCCGAGTCTATGTTTGCACCGCGGAACGATCGTACATCCAACACGCTTGATCCATGTCTTCCATCTATCACAATGTGTTTAATTTGATTTCTTGTTCTTTGATCTGGCGACAGGCAGGTGCCCTTATTAATATCGAGATGCTTAAATCTGGTACTGCTAACTACCATGTTTCTTGCAGCTGCAAAGTCTATCAGCCTCATACCATTGTCAGATGTTTCACTGAGGAGACTGAATTTCCCGACTGTTGGGCCAAAGATATTCTCCTTTCCAATTTTGGCATTAAAATCGCCTAGTATAATTTTAATGTCATGGGCAGGGCAACGATCATAAGTTTCTTCTAAGCGTTCGTAAAATATATCTTTGGTCTGTTTGTCATTGTCTTCAGTGGGACCAACAGCGCAAATAAAGCTGATGTTGAAGAATTTTGCTTTTAATCGAATTGCAGCGAGTCTTTCATTCACTGGGGTGAAGCTGGAGACCAGATGTTTTAACCTCCGACCAACTACAAATCCGAAATCAAAATCATGATTTGTGCCATGGCAGGTATAATACAGTGCTTCTCCTTTTGGTGTTGTTGTGACGCCTTTCCCAATTAACCGTATTTCCTGTATGGCAGTAATGTCGGCCTTGTACTTTTCAAGCACATCTGCCAATGCGTAAACTGCAGCTTCTCTATAAAGAGTGCGAACATTCCAGGTGCAGGTTCGCAGATCATGGCCCTTAAAACGTTTGCGGGGTTCGTCATCTTTAGAGGGGTTTGTTTTTCTTTTCTTTGGTTTTTTCATAGTAGGTTGTTTTTTTAGGGAATGGTTACTAACCCGACGCCCAAAACCTAGTTTTTAACGTTATTATGGGTGAACGCGCGACACATGTTCGCTCACTACCTTTAACGGGTGTTAATGGCAGTTCCCTAGGTGACACCACGGGGAGGTCAGTGTCCAATGTATTTTCGGTCGATTTCATGTTTATGTTAAGTATGTCCAATTTCAATGCAATTTATATAATATCTTTGAGAGACTTCTGGAAAAAATAATTCCCATGTATAAAATAAATTACAACTATCCTCAAACTTAAGGTTCTCAAAGCTGATTCTATTCTTAATTGAATTCACTCAGGTAGATCTAAATCCAATCTGTAGAAAATTAAAAGGGTTAGTGTATATAACCTACGTAGGAATACTAATAGTCGAAAAGGCTTTAGGAGGAATGCTACCTCCTGACACATACAAAAATACCATAGTAGCTCCATAACAGCCCTGAATAGCTAGAGAACGCTTTCATATCTCCTATATGAATACGTTAAAATATTAAAAAAAAAATATAATTATAGCATTCCATTATATTTTCGGGGTAGTAAAGTCCACCGGGTTCAGCTAGTAATTTATAAAATGTAATATAAAATAAATAAAAACAAACTTTAGTTGACAATAGATCAAAAATCTTGTGATATAGGAGAGCACTTACTAATGACGTAGGAATAAAACTTACCATAGTATTTGTGAACATTGAAAAATGGCAGGACTATAGGAAATGTTTGAAGTTTCAATTAACTGGCATAATTTCGCATATGCATTTATCTAATGAAGTGCGATATATATATACTAGTTCCCAAGCTTTGCCTTCGTCTGCCACAAAAACAACATTCAATACGCCTGAAGATCGGCTTAACCACCCGTGAAACGTAGCGTAATGGTTGAATGCGTGGGACTTCGGTAGACTCCTAATTTGTCAATAGGTCTAATAAGCTCAACTCGAAAGAGAATTAATTAAATATCACTATAAATGACCTTCGCCTTAATAAGGCAAAAATAAAAAAAAAAACATTTTTAACTATCTCACATTTTTCAATTGCATTTTCTACAGTTCTTTGGAGCGCATGATTGATATATTAACTCTGTGTAATAGAACCCATACGCCAACCATGCATTCCATGCTCAATTCTGAAAACAGATATTGGTCATTAAAATACATACCAGAGGTCCGCAAAATGCCACTCGCTTTTAATGCATATTCGCGATTTCGTGCCTTTTTCATTGCTTGCTATTGCCATCTCTGTTTAGTGCTATTGCTTGCTTTGCCTTTACTTTCATGAGTGTGTGCCAATTGCACACACACAACACACTAAAAGAGCTCGTTGCCTTTTTGTTGCACGCTGCCTTCGAAAAAGCACGTTGCATTACAAAAAGCAGTAGATATTTCTGGTCAAATTTACATGTTAATAAACATACAAAATGAATGTTGAGACAATAAAAACAATAACTAGTAATGGTGTTTATCCTATTATTAAAGAAACTCAAAGAAAAAGCGAAATTTGGCAAATGTATTCATTTATTCAAACAGAAGATGGTACGATACTGTGTGGTGGTATGCAGTATTGTGCATACTGCATTTGCGAATCGTGTGAATACAAATGTAAAAGCAAGCAAGCATGCACTAAAGCAGTGAATCATTTCTTGGGGTGAATCTGCTTTTTGCACATTCATATTTTTTATGTGCAAGGCACTGCACTATTCGCTTTTGGGAAAAGGCAATAGAGTGTGCCTTTTATATGCATTTTGCGGACCTCTGATACATACATCATTTTTTAAACATTTATAACAATTATTTATTAACTTTATATCCATTAAATCATTAGTTTTTCTTTTCACTTCAAAACATCCATTTAAAAACTACAAATATTAACATTCAAATTGACTTCATTTATCAATAATTTATTTAATACTTAAAAAAATTACAACACATCCATTAGCCAAACTTAGGAGATTTGTTCGGCATTATCTACAGCAGCAGCAGCAGCAGCAGCAGTGGCCATAGCAAAGTTTTCCTCAAAACGTTCATAATGTTTGCAATAATTTGTCACTTGCTTAATGGCTCCTTCATTAATAACACTCGATACCATCAGCTGATAAGTGACAACAGTGCTGGCCATCTATAAATATTTTAAAAGGAACATTTTTGCACATCATCAGGACATCAGCATCATCATTGTCGTCATCATGAAGATAAGTTATACAGGTCAACAAATTGCGAAAAATAAACAAAAACACCACAAACAGGCCATTAATTTAAATAAGCTTACGAAAAACACAAATTCAAGTATAAATTGTCGTTACAGCTAAAATTAGTTTACGAGTCAAGGTAAAAAGTCCAGCAGCAGTAAGGGCTGTTACATCCACCGATAGTTGTTGGCTAAAACGTTGAGTCTGTAAAAGCAAAAAAACACACACATCAATATCCAGTCACACAGCAGCCGGGGTATAGCAAAAACAAACGAAATTCATTTTTAATAACTATTGAAAATTGATCATGTTTAAGCCAACCGACCAACCAACCAACCTCTATACACCAGGAGCGAGAGGGGACATCACGCAAACATGTTATAATCTTCTTGGTATACTCGTCCAACATGGAGGCCAAAGAGAATGTTAAAACTGTGCGAAAAATACTATAAAGTAGCGAGAACCAAAATGCCGTTTCAGCAACCCAATCTACACCAATGTTGCTGCAAGGATAAAGGAAACACAATTTGTAAATGATATGTACGTGCATACATACATACATATATGTAGGTATATTGTACATAATTATACATAGATGATGGACTTACGTAAAACTATTGAATAACTGACAACAAATGAAGTACATATTGTTGGCCCCAGATAACAAAATCAAAGCAGATATTTCTTTGTTGAGGTTTCGCAAAAGTCGTTTCAACATCAAATAATGTTCCCGGGTTTCTAACCAAAATATTGAGGGCATGGGCTATACAAAAATAAATAAACATAAAACATTATTAAATATCAGAACATTGGCGGGCGTTTGTATTGGGATAGGTGTTACAATTTTGTTATTTTTACAGCGTCTTATTTAACTTGCTCTGGTGTCCGTTTAGTTCAAATCTGGTAACTCGTTTTTAACACAGTTGCAGTTGACCAATCAAACTGAAACTTTGCACATTATTTAGATTTAGATGACAATACATGAAAGCCAATATTGGTCCATTTTATAGTGTTTTAACGGTGTTTTATTTAAATTGGATTTCAAATCTGGTAACTCAATTTTGACACAGTTGCAGTTGACCAATCGGACTAAAATTTTGCACACTTTTCAGATTTGGATGACAATACATGAATATGAAATTAAAACAAAAAATTGGTCCATTTTACAGGGTTTTAACGGAGTTTAATTTAACTTGCATTTCAACTCTTGTAACTCATTTTCCACACAGTTGCAGTTGACCAATCGAACTGAAACCTTGCACACTTTTCAGATTTGAATGACAATACATGAATATGGGTCCATTTTTTCCTATAGCCCCATTAACGGTACCACCCGATTAAGTTCAAATCTAGTAACTCATTTTTAACGCAGTTGCAGTTGACCAATCGAACTGAAACTTTGCGCACTTTTCAGATTTGGATGACAATACATGAATATGGGCCCATTTTTTCCTACAGCCCCCATATAGCGGTACCACCCGATTTTAAGTATTTTTAAGGGTTTTATCGTCGTTTTTTGCCCGAATTAGCTGTCATTTGGGATTTCCATTTATACAGGCATTCCCCCAACAAAAATGTTGAACATAGGTCCAGGTTTTGGTATAGCCCCCTTATGGCGGAGCCACCCGATTTCAAGTATTATGAGGATTTTATCTTCATTTTTAGGCCGAATTGGCTGTAACATGGCCATGGAACCCCCATTGGTACAGAAACTTCCTCACTAACAATGATAGCCAAAGGTACCGGTTTTGGTGTATCCCCCATATAGCGGTACCACCTGATTTCAAGTGTTTAAAGTATTTTATCTTCATTTTTTACCAGAATAGGCTGTAATTTGGCATTTGGGGTTCCCAATGGTACTGAAACTTCCCCACTAAAAATTGTGTACATAGGTCCAGGTTTTGGTATAGCCCCTTTATATCGGCACCACCCCATTTCAAGTATTATGAGGCTTTTATCTTCATTTTTAGGCTGAATTGGCTGTAACTGGCAATGTGACATTTTTAGCCAGATTTGCCTGTCACTTGGCATTTGGAGTTCCAAATGGTACAGAAACTTCCCCACCAAAAATTATGGACATAAGTTCAGGTTTTTGTATAGCCTTTATATAACGGTACTACACGATTTCAGGCATTTTAATGTTTTTATCAAAATTTTCGGACTATAATTTTGTTTTCAGTGGTCAAATAAATGTTCTGTAATGGGCCAACTAAGTAAGTAAGTCAAATAAATGTATTTACCAAAAAGTTAAAAATGAAACAAGTAAAAAGTCGTTAAGTTCGGCCGGGCCGAACTTTTTATACCCTCCACCATAAAAAAAATCTTAATTAAAATGGAATTATTAGGGTCCTTTTACAATTTTAGGTCTAACAACTTTTCGATACTTGTGAGTATATTAAAAGCCCCGAAGGACAGATGCGCCGTGAGTCGAACTTCCG
Organism: Musca autumnalis; assembly: GCF_047663935.1. Taxonomy (NCBI): domain Eukaryota; kingdom Metazoa; phylum Arthropoda; class Insecta; order Diptera; family Muscidae; genus Musca; species Musca autumnalis. The sequence continues at coordinate 19,577,851 of NW_027411977.1, forward strand.
CGTTATGGCGTGATGAAGTTTTTGCAAGAGACCCAGTAAGCCATAATGAATTAGCATTATATCTTTGACCAATGTTGACGATGTTTGGCGGAGATGTTTCATGACCACTGAGAACCTCAAATGTCAAATTGCAGGTAGTTTGGTTAAAAATTGTGGCTAAAATTCTCAAAATACCGAAAATCGGGAGGTACCGTTATATGGGGGCTATACCAAAACATGGACCTATGTTGACGATGTTTGGTGGAGATGTTTTTTGACCACTGAGAACCTCAAATGTCAAATTTCAGGTAGTTTGGTTAAAAATGGTGGCTAAAATTCTCAAAATACCGAAAATCGGGAGGTACCGTTATATGGGGACTATACCAAAACATGGACCTATGCCCATATCGTTTGGGATATAAGTTTGTTGATCATTAGGAACCCTAAGTGCCAAATTATAGCTAATTCGGTCAGCAAATGTGGCGAAGAACGTCAAAATACCTTTACCGTTATATGGGGGCTATACCAAAGAGTGGACCGATATAGTCCATCTTCGAACTTGACCTGCCTATGGGAAAAAGACCCTCGGGTGCAAAATTTCAGCACTCTATCTCAATTATTGCGGACGCTAGAGTGATTACAACAGACGGACAGACGGACGGACAGACGGACAGACGGACAGACGGACAAGGCTAGATCGTCTTAGAATTTTATCCTGATCAAGAATATATATACTTTATAGGGTCGCAAATGATTAGTTCGATGTGTTACAAACAGAATGACAAACTTAATATACCCTCCATACTATGGTGGAGGGTATAAAAAAAATAAAAAAATAAGTTTCAGTGTTTTATTTAGAAGTGCACTTAAAACTAGAAAATTGTTTGTCGTTTCGCATCAATAAATATATTCTTTCTCATGATGGAATCTCTCAAATAAAACACAAACAGTGTACAAATTTGTCATTGTTCGCAAATTGGTAAGGCAATATCCCAGCCAGCATTTGTTGACAATTATAATCAAATTCGAGTCTTTTTTGATCCGACTGCACGATTAAAAAGCTAGAATATGAGCTCATTTTCTGATCATAAATTACTCCTTTGTCGGTAGGAAAACATAACCTCAGGCGACTCGTCTAAGCAAATCACAAATGAGTCTTCCTCTGCATTAGTTTCGAGTCATTTTTTCCCATTTTCTGATGGTATATAAAGTCTTTTTCGATTCGCATTTCAATCATTTATTGGTGATTTGTTGAATAATTTAGGACTCTTTTTCGTGTCTTTTTTGGGTCATGTTTATAATCGTTTATAAATCTTTAGGGAGTCATTTATGAGTATTTTTATTAAACGAAATAAATTAAAAGAATTTTCCCTTTATTCTCTTTTTAAATGGTTTTATTTAGCTCACCCCGTTTGTTTTATTATTTATTCTTGGGTCAAATTTAGTAATTCAAATTTCACCCTCTTCCTGTCAACCGATTAATCTGAAATTTTGTATACACTTTGGATTTTGGTGACAATACAATTATATTTATTCATTATCATTATAAATTCAACATGGCCGCCGCTACAAAATGGGGGATAATTTATGTTTTATTAATCCCATAAATATGGGTATCAAATGAAAGGGCTCAACAAGCAGAATACAAAATACTATAAAAAATTGAAATCCAAGATGGCGGCCGCTACAAAATGGCGGATAACGTAGGTTTTATCAATCCCATCAATATGGGTATCAAATGAAAGGGCTCAACAAGCAGAATACAAAATACCATAAAAAATTGAAATCCAAGATGGCGGCCGCTACAAAATGGCGGATAACGTAGATTTTATCAATCCCATCAATATGGGTATCAAATGAAAGTGCTCAACCAGTAGAATACAATGTACTATATAAAATTAAAATCCAAGATGGCGGCCTCTACAAATGGCGGATAACTTAGGTTTTATCAATCCCATCAACATGGGTATCAAATGAAAGGTCTCAACAAGTAGAATAAAATTTACTATGCAAAATCGAAATCTAAGATGGCCGCCGCTACCAAATGGCTGACAACAATTTTTTATCAATCCCTCCAATATGGGTATCAAATAAAAGGGCTTGACAAGAAGAATACAGTGTACTATAAAGTACATTTTATACACCCGAAAGCCATACAGTTTCTAGCTAAGTACAATTACGGGACGGCTGAAAGAAGAATGTTGCCTTTAATACTATCATGGGCTTCTACAATACATAAAATGTAGGGCAGCACTGTGGATCACGCAGTCGTATACTTAGGTGCGAAACTGTTTGAAGAAGGTCAAGTCAAGGTCTTAGTAGAGTAAGATCTTTGCAGGGACTACGTATAGAGGAGTGTGACTGCAATAAACTAACGGGCAAGAAATCTTGCAATAATGAAGCACTAAATGAATTAAACAGAATGCGAAATAAAAACTAAAAACTAAAAAATAAAAATAGGTAAAAAAACTTTTTAAGTTAAACGGTTTTATGTTAAACATACATTGCAATGTTTAAGATAAATGTACTAAAAACCAAAAAATAATAAAATAGATACAGTCGTGGGAATTATAAACATATGCATAGACTAGACTAAAATAAAACCGTGGGTCACGTCAATTGTCTACAAATTATCGACTTAATGTGCGATAGAAGAATCGTTTAATTCGTCGTTAGGCAGTTACTATTTTCTTGCTCATGGAAATTCCAATAGTTATACATAGTTATACCATGTAAATAAAAGAGATGTTTCAACTAGTTTATCGTTGGACATTCACACTGCTGCCTGGCGAGGAAGCGTTTCACTGCTCGTAGTTTGTCTTTAATCGACAAAGTACTACTCGCTCACCACTACGAAACATTAAAACTCGCTTATAATCGAGCTTGCTAGCTTGTTTCCACATTCTAGCCCTACCTATCACACGTCCATCGTTGTCGGTTGAACAACTGCCTAATTATAGTGTAACATTACAAAACAAACATTTTAATCAACGATTGTAGACAATTGACGTGTCCCACGGTTTTATGTTATTTTAGTCTAGTCTATGCATATGTTTATAATTCCCACGACTGTATCTATTTGATTATTTTTTGGTTTTTAGTACATTTATCTTATACATTGCAATGTATGTTTAACATAAAACCGTTTAACTTAAAACGTTTTTTTACCTATTTTTATTTTTTCCAAAAAAAAACTTATGTATTTAGGGGGCAATTCAAAATTTTGATTAAAGCTCACACATTTGCGGAGTATATCTATAGAAAGGACTTTTGTAACATACTTGCCTACGAATCAGGGCATAACGAAAACCTCCTGTAAAATGTTCCAAAGGGAAATCGAAAAAAACCCTTAACCACACAAGGGCCCACATTTAAACATAAACGAAATATTTAAAGATCAAAAGTTTGGACCAAATCAGTTCCTACGTTTATGAGATATTGCGCGTACCATTGTAAAGAATATTTTCGAACATTTGTGTGGGAGGTACCGAAAGGAGTGAACCTATAAGCCAGGGACGTATGCAGGATTTCATTTCGGGGGAGGCCCAACTTGACCAAAAATCTTGAAAAATTCAAATGTTGTGTAGCGTTACGTTAAGTTATTTTAAAGGGTTATGGCCACTTATAAGTATCAGAAAGGCCATTTTCATGCACTTTTTATAAGAAATCTATTAAACCTTGAGTTACCTTCTAACTTTTTATACCCTACACCACTATGTGGTAAGGGGTTATGTGTTAGTGCATTTGTATGTAACATACAAAAGGAAGCGAGATAGACCCATAGTTCCTTCTAGGGATATACATAGAATAACTTTCTGAGTCGAGTTATGCATGTCCGTCCGTCCGTCCGTTCGCAACATACAGGTCGCATTTGTTGACCGATTTCGCTGAAAATTGGGGAATACCATTTTTTTAGCCGTCGGAAGATCAAGCTCGAAGATGGGCTATATCGGTCCAAGTTTTGGTATAGCCCCCATATAACGGTACCTCCCGATTTAAGGTATTTTAAGGATCTTAGCCGCATTTGTTGCCCAAACCAGCTGAAATTTTACATTTGAGGTTCCCAATGGCCGCGAAATTGCTCCACTAAAAATTGTCAAGATAGGTCCACGGTTCGGTATAGTCTCCATATAACGATACCTCCCGATTTAAGGTATTTTATGGATCTTAGCCACATTTTTTGCCCAAACTGGCTGAAATTTTACATTTGAGGTTCTCAATGGCCGCGAAATTGCTCCACTAAAAATTGTCAAGATAGGTCCACGGTTCGGTATAGTCCCCATATAACGATACCTCCCGATTTAATGTATTTTAGGGATCTTAGCCACATTTTTTGCTTGAACTAGCTGAAATTTTACATATGTGGTTCCCAGTGGCCACGAAATTTCGCCACTTAAATTGAGCCAAATAATATCGAAATCGGATCAGATTTGGATATAGCTCCCATATCAATGTTCGCCCGATTTCACGTATTTGCTGCACCAAACACGCTATATACGTCCGATTTTGATGAAATTTGGAATGTTTGACTGAATTCGGTCTAGAAATAAGTGTGCCAAATTATATCGAAATCGGTTCCGATTTGGATATAGCTCCCATATATATTTTCGGCCGATTTCATGTATTTTCTGTACGAAACACGCTATATATTTCCGGTTTCGATGAAATTTGGAATGTGTGACCGAATTCAGTCTAGAAATAAATGTGCCAAATTATATCGAAATCGGTTCAGATTTGGATATAACACCCATATATATTTTCGGCCGATTTCGTGTATTTTCAGCTCCAAACACGATATATAAGTCCGATTTCAATGATATTTGGAATGTGTGACTGAATTCGGTCCGGAAATAAATGTGCCAAATTATATCAAAATCGGTTAAGATCTGGATATAGCTCCGATTTATATTTTACATATTCACAGTGGTGTAGGGTATTATATAGTCGGCCCCGCCCGACTTTGATCCTTTCCTTACTGGTTTTGTATAATCTTTGTGACAAATGCCCGCCTATAAAGCACTGTTTTTACTAAAGCAGTTTGCGGTACCCACTGTAGTTCGAAAAAGAATAAACCGATCAGCACATATTTTTGTGGGATCATTACGAACCTAATAATCGTGTCCATTATCGAAACGGAATTAAAAAAAATAAATTTTTGAAAATTTTCAAAATTTCGGTTTAAAAAAACGGACTCCGTCAGCAGTTTTTTAAAGATTCTCTCGGTTAAGCACATGGTTTATGTGTATAATAGTCCCAAAAAACATATAAAGACCGGAGCATCCGTTTTCGAGCTACAGTGGACACCGCTTTCAAAAGTGCCAATTCGAGGAAAAGACGCTTTTAGATTCTATGCTACATACAGAACACAATAAATGTTTCCTTTCGAAAGCTAATATCTCCGTAAATTTTTATCCGATGGACAGGAAAATTTTGGCACATATTCCATTCTACATGTTCGATTTTTCGAATTTTATATGAAATATTGGTACAAAGTATATAAATTCAATAGAAAGAATTCATAATATTTAGGATCTTAGCCAAATTTTTAAGAATATCGGCTGCCGTTGTCGTTGCTATGTTTCCAAATGAAAACATTAAGAAAAAATTAACAGTTTTAGAAATATGGTGCGAAATCTATACAGATTATATAAATTTAAGAAATATTATAAAATTTGAGGTAATAATTGTAGTTTTTCCAGTTCAATATTTGTTCAAATATTTTATTCTGACCCTTATCTACAAATTTGCGTCAGAGGTCAGAAGAAGATTTGCATTGGTTTCAGGGACATATCCCCGTGTTGCTTTAAAAAGTCGATAATTAACAATGTTTAGTGGGGGCCATAAAATCCAAGCTAGATCTGACTCAACAAAACGCAACTAGGGATTTTGTACTTTGGATCTGTACTTTCAAAAAATCCTCACTACAAATTGTTTGCACAAGATTACCTTAAAAATGCTGCATAGTGTTACTTACCGGAAGAGATAGAGTCTGATACCCCGGTTACATTTAACCGGATTAACCAAGTGGGTTCGGATTTCAAATGTCAATTCCATTACGCAAACGTCAAATAAATCCTCTCGAAGTGGGTTAACCCGGCATAAAACTATAGTGTAACCGTACTATGATTCAGGATTATTTTTTACTTTTAATATAATGTTAAAAAAGAAGCATTATATTTTTTTTCTAAATTGTACGATTAGAAGTTTTTGGACTCGATGACAAACACTTTGATGGACTTAGTTCTATATAGTTTTGACAAATAACAATCGATCCTTATTGAACCCCACTTAATTATTCGCAAATAATAAGCTAATTCATTTTAGAAATGGATCTTATTTTGAGAGACACTCCTCTCGATAGTTACCGCGCCCATACGCTATTTTAGTTGGTCACCGTAGCATTGAGAGCTTTGTCAGGAAGCATGAACTTGTCCACGAAAAATAGGATATCGCTGTAAACAAGACTACAAAATGTCCAAAGGATCCTCGAACAATCTTTAAACTGCAGTTATGTTAGACTTGTATGAGTGACCTGAAGATGTTGTCCAAACATATTCTCTTGGAACTTGATGTACTTTTGGAAGTAATTTTGCGAGTGGACCGAGATAGTCCATATTAGGTTCGATTTTAGACCGAATCGGTTAGTCCCTTCAACCATTTTATTGAAAATTGTTGAACTTTTATGGCGGAGGTACCGATATGACTTAAATTTAATTGGGACAAAACATTACGAGATCCATATTTACTTGGACCAAATCGGTTGATCCGTTCGACAGTTATCATGAGTTCCAACCTGCCAGACAAACAGAGATACAGACAGATGGACGGTGGTAAGTACTTCCATCATCTCCAAACATATTTATGTGGAGTCTAAAATCATTATTTTGATGAGACCTATTTGCATCGTATTCTAGTGTATATAATCTCGTAACCTTAAAGTCTGAGGCTACAATTAAACTTCGGTGATGATAAGGAAAAAAAAATCAAGTCACGCACAACAATTCATTTGTCTTCATTATTTTCTAATACTGTTTAGCAGCAAATTTGTCTAAAATAGAATAACAAAATTTTGCGATGGCAGTAAAACAAATTTCTAATTCGCTTTCAAGATGTAGTCCACGAAGGACCGACCCTTCATACATTGTATCCAATAGACATTTTTTCATATACTTCCATTCCACAGTGGTCCCACTTGTATGGGAAGGTGCGACAAAAATATTTATAATCACGGATCAATCTGATTTTTTCAGTGTATGCTAAAAATAAGTAAAGAAATACTTTAGCCATAACATCATCAATATGGGTCCAGTTTTTCCTATAGCCCCCATGAAGCTTTTATCTACATTTTCGGCCCTAATTGGCTGTACTTTGGTATTTGGGGTCCCAATGGTCAAAAACCTTCTGCGCCAAAAATTGTGGTCTTAGGTCCAGGTTTTAGTTTAGCTCTCATATTACGATACCTCCCGTTTTCGGGTGTCTTGAAGATATTATTAAAATTTTCGGCCCGAATTGGTTGTAATTTGCCATTTGGAGTTCTCAATGATCAAAAACCTTCTGCGCCAAACATTGTGGTCTTAGGTCCAGGTTTCGGTATAGCTCTCATATTACGATACCTCCCGTTTTCAGGTATCTTGAAGATATTATCAAAATTTTCGACCCGAATTGGTTGTAATTTGCCATTTGGAGTTTAAATGATCAAAAACCTTCTGCGCCAAACATTGTGGTCTTAGGTCCAGGTTTTGGTATAGCTCTCATATTACGATACCTCCCGTTTTCAGGTATCTTGAAGATATTATCAAAATTTTCGGCCCGAATTGGTTGTAATTTGCCATTTGGAGTTCTAATGATCAAAAACCTTTTTAGGACTTGGAAAAAAAAAACCATAAGAAAGTATTATAATAATAATTATAATAATTGTTCCACAAACATCCCAGACGGGACAGGGGAGACTTCTCTCATATCAATGAGTGCACCCCGATTCATATTAGTTCAATGATATGGGACCTACCGTTTATGGCCGAGTCCGAACGGCGTGTCTTACGACACCACTTTATAGAGAAGTTTTACATGGCTGAAATACTCAGGAAATGTCGCCAACATTACTGAGGGGTATTTTGCCACCGTTGAAAATTTTGATGTTGACTGGCCGGGGAATCGAACCCACGACCTTCTACGTGCAAGGCTGGATGCCTATGGCTTATTTTTAAACTTAAACTAAGTTTGGTGTTGTCAGGTCAGGTGTTGATATTAGAGAGTAAAGAAAGGAGTTTGTACAGGTAAGGAGATAATTATAATATTGAGAAAGAAATATGAGTGATAGTGGTGGAAAAGGGTATTAAGGTGGGTAGACGAATGTGACTATAGGGGCTTTTTGCAACTTTCAGGCTATTTTCTCAGGAAGTATGGACTTGCCCCTGATGAAACTTGCACCGTCGTATGGGGGCAGTGAATACAGTTGCTACCACAAAAATCGAAGAGATTCGAGAGCAGGTTAAGGAACTGAACTTTTTCGAAATTTTGTGTGGGAGGTACCCGAAGAAGTGAACCAATTGTGTCCATATTGGGACCTGATCTAAGTCTGGTAGAAATTTTACGATGTGCTAAGTATGAAACAAATCGGTCACTCACATCAAGAGTTATCGTGCTCACAAATTTTCCGAACATTTTCGAACTTTTGTGGGGAGGGGAGGAGTGGACCAATATAACCCATCTTCGAACTTAAACCAAGTTTGGACCAACTATTACGAAAGCCCACTTTTGGACCAAATCGGTTGATCCGTTCAAGAGTTATCGTGCGCTCCAGACAGCCAACCAGACAGACGGACGGACATGGCTAAATCAACTCCAAATTGTCTGAAACACATTTCGTCCAATCATACTTGGGGTGTAAAATCATTATGTACCCTCGTTAGCATAAATGCTGAGGGTATAAACTTAAAATAATAATGCAGTAAACAAAGGACATAAGGCATGTCACTAAGAGACAAGTATGGAAGTATCAGTCGGCTTTGAAGGCAGATACATAACCTCGGCCTGTGACATACAGGAAAATGTCTATAAAAACAATAAAAAAATTGTGTGTGAATTGAAACTCTTTTTTATGTACATATGTATGTATTTAGGAGGTTTTCAGAATTTTGGACATATGAATATTAGGGTTATGACTTTTCCACATTTTTTCTCAAAAATGATTTCCTGTGGCACGGCAGAATGAACTTTTCAATATTAATCACTAAAATAACGTTTATTCCATTGAAGCATAAAAAAGTTCACGCACAAATCGATTTTTTTTTTTTTTTTTTTTTTTTTTGAGAAAATGTATGAAGTGAAAAAAAAAAGTTCTCAAAAAATATTTCCTGTTGCACGAATGAGTAAACTTACTTACTTAGCTGGCCCATTACAGAACATTTGTTCCATAGACCGAACTAAGAAAAGATCTACATTTCTCTCTGTTTAGTGCTTCGCTTTTTGGAATACTGCGTCTTGGCATCCCATCATCCACTTGTTTGCGACATCTATTAATTGGCCTACTAATTCTGCGTGCACCGCCATTTGGCCCGAATTTATACGCCTTTTTAGCGGGTTCCTCATCGCTCATTCTTATGATATGGCCTTGCCAACGCAATCCCTGCATCTCGATACGTTTAACTATACTGATGTCTTTGTATAGCTGATACAGCTTGTGGTCCATGCGACGTCGGTGAATATCGTTAAAGCAGATTGGTCGTAGATCTTTCGAAGATTTTTTCCCTCAAACACGCCAAGCACTGCTTTGTCCGCCTGCGCAAGTACCCAGGCTTCGGAACCATACAAGCCAAAGTAGCATCTGTTGACCAATAAAATTCTTCTTCGTATTTCACAACTGATGTCATTTGTTGTGTTTACGGCGGTGCCGAGGTATACGAAGTTTTTTACTACCTCAAAATTATAGAAACCAACTTCAACAGTTGGTCCGATCTCAAGGAACGCATTGCGCGTCGACACCATCAACTTGATCTTCGCGCCGTTTACCGCCATACCCACTTTAGCAGATTCTCCTTCAACCTTTATAAAGACATCAGTTACTTCGTTTACTGATCAGCATAAAAATGTAACATGTGGCTATTGGTGTAGACTGTGTCACTTCTTTTGACGTTTGCCTCTCGTATAACATTTTTTAGCAGGATGTTGAAAAGATCACACGAAAGGCTGTCTCCTTGCCTGAAACCTGAAACTGAGGATCTCGTGTAAGTTAGAGTCATTTTACAAAGCCGAATGAGCTTTGCGGGGATACGAAATTCAGACATGGCTTGAAGTATTTTTAAGGTAGCGGGCTGTCGAAGGCTGCTTTATAATCGACAAAAAGGTGGTCGGTGTCGATTTGCATCTCTTGGGTCTTCTCCAGGATTTGCCGCAGGGTAAATATATGGTCAATGGAGGATTTGCCAGGTGTAAAGCGGCATTGGTATAATCCAATTATTTCGTTGACCTTGGGCTTTAGTCGTTCACACAATATCCCTGATACTATCTTGTAGGTGATAGGGAGAAGACTTATGTCCCTATAGTTGGAGCATAAAGTCTTATCTCCTTTCTTATGGACGGGGCACAGGATACTCAGGTTCCAATCGTCGGGTACGCGTTCTTCCTGCCAGATGGAGCTAACTAGCTGATGCATACACTTTATCAGCGTGTCGCCTCCGGTCTTAAACAGCTCGTATGGTAGGCCTGCTGCCTCATTTTTCTTCAGCCAGTTTATTGCTGTCTTTACCTCATCTTGGCCGGGTGGTATACATTCAATACCATCTTTTGGGATTGAATCTGTGGTATCATCGTCGACTTAGCTACTATTGAATACTAAGAGTTTGGAAAAATGCTCTTTCCATATCCTTAGAGGTAGTTTACACTATCTGTTTGAGGATTGCCTATTTTGACAACCCCGGAATTCGTCCAATATGTAACCGCACAAACTCCTAACTCAAGGGTCCGACTTGAGTATGCAAATGTTGTACTTACTCAGTGGTCACCAATAGTTTGTTTCAAGGCACAGCAGAAACACACGCTTATTCCAACGAGGCCGCAAGAATTCAATTCGTGTCTCAGCAAACATCAATCTTCCCCAGAGTAAGTGTAAATGGTGGTTGTAACTATATCTCCAATAATCGAGTAAGAACTCCACAGACTGTTGAATTTCCAATAACACCTCAAATATGGTTCCACACGTTGCCTCAATGTATGAACAAGTTGATTAATTAGACTTTTACGAATGCCTCAATGAGTAAGGCAATTAAATTATTAACTTCAAAAAGAATAGAAACACTTGTACTTATTGCAAATATTCTTCCCAATTCCTTTGTTGGGTAATTTCTTTCCTTAAATTTTGCCCACTGGCCCGTCACCAAAATGAAACAACTTCTTTCTCGTTCAAAGGTTCACAATTAGAATGTTTTATTTCTTCTCTATTATTGTTGAAAATACCAAAGGGATAGCGGGATAATATGTACAAAATGTATGTATTTTTTTCTTTTTGCAATACCCACCAATAGAATAACAAGCAGAGGCCGAGAAGGTAATATGCACTCAAATGTATGTATGTACATATGTGCATATACAACATACTGGTTGATCGTTCTATTGCTGAGACAACTCCACAACAACATCACACTGCTGGTTATTCTCTCTGTTGGGCGAATTTAAGTATTGCTTGTAATTCTCTCTGCTGGGCGAATTCGCCCACAAAACAGAAAGAAGAATAACAAAGTACCAAAAGGGCATTAGGGTGGTTCTAGTTGCATTAACAATAATGAATAAATGAAATGCTATTAAAATACCAAATTTTTCGGCCAGCATATTTAACATAAATTCAAATGATTAAATTAAACGAAACAACATAATTTTAAGAGAAATGTTAATAAATTTTCGAATGTCCCATGGGGACAAGAATACAATTTCCAATTACATTAACGACATAATAATGTGCCTTAACACTATCTATCAATGTCATATGACACGAAATAAAAACATTCCATATCTAACCACGCAGGCAATGTGCAGACGTAATTTTATTACAATTTTGCTAGTGTGGACGCACAAAGTAAATGGCGTAAGGAAAATCCCCAATATTGCACATATTAGCGACTTTATAATGATGGAAAATTTGATGTCACATGACATTTACATATAGTGTAAACTGCCCCTTAGCACACTATCTGTATCAGTTACCAGATTACCTTGTTGGTCTCTACAGGAGGATGTGCCAGTTCCAAAGCCATCAGTTTGATGTTTCAGACTTTTGTAGAATTTTCGGACTTCATTCTGTCTCCTGTACATCTCGATTTGTTCACATTCCCGCTTTTCCATATCTCTATTTTTCCTGCGGAAAAGACGTTTCCCCACTCGCCTTTTCTCCCAGTTGGGCCAGTTGAGTGGAATATGCTGTGGCTATCTGTTGTGATTGCAACTTACCGATGTACAACTTCCCTGTTGTGTCTATTCGCACTTTGTTTCCTACGTATAACCTGGTACGTACCTGTTTGCACCTCGGAACGATCGTACATCCAACACGCTTGATGCATGTCTTCCATCTATCACAACGTGATCAATTTGATTTCTTGTTCTTTGATCTGGCTACAGCCAGGTGCCCTTATGAATATCGAGATGCTTAAATCTGGTGCTGCTAACTTCCATGTTTCTTGCAGCTGCAAAGTCTATCAGCCTCATACCATTTGTTGGGCCAAAGATATTCTCTTTTCCAATTTTGGCATTAAAATCGCCTAGTATAATTTTAATGTAATTCGCAGCGCAACGGTCATAAGTTTCTTCTAAGAGCTTGTAAAATATATCTTTGGTCAGTGGGAGCATGAGCGCACATAAAGCTGGTGTTAAAGAATTTTGCTTTTAATCGAATTACTGCTGGAGACCAGATGTTTTAACCTCCGACCAACTACAAATCCGCAACCAAACGCATGATTTTTGTCATGGCAGCTATAACACAGTGCGCCACCTTTACGTGTTGTTGTGACGCCTTTCCCATTCCATCGTATTTCCTGTATGACAGTAATACCGGTCTTGTACTTTTTAAGTACATCTGCCAATGCGTAAACTGGACCATTCCAGGTGCAGATTCGCAGATCATGGTCCTTAAAACTTTTTCGGGGTTCGTCAACTATAGAGGGGTTTGTTTTTCTTTTCTTTCGCTTTTTCATAGTAAGCTGTTTTTTCTAGGGGATGGTTACTTACCCGACGCCCAAACCCAAGTTTTTAACGTTCTTATGGGTGAACACGCAGCACATGTTAGCTCACTACCTTTAACGGGTGTTAAAGGCAGTTCCCCAAGTGACACCACGGGGAGGTCAGTGTCCACTTGAGATGAAAGAGGGACCAAGGTAAATCCTGTTCTTTGCTATGTCAAAGCCGGTCAGGACCGTTCCTTGGTTTCTTCCATCCCCTACGTCACCTAAACAGAAGCCTAAAAATCATGAAGTTGCTTTAAACATTTTTCTATACTACTTCCGCCGAAATTGGGGTCGTGGTTATGAGCAACATCTCTTTGAATTATATTGTTCTTACCTTTCCTTGCACATGCTTGATGCGTAAATATATCTGACGAAATCTAGTTGCCAAGCCTACACTGACAAGGGCAATAAAGGTATCAGTAAAGTTTCGTGGATATGCTAAAGACAAATTAAGCCACTAAAATTTAAAAACTGCAAATTATCTTTTATAGTTCTTAGACAAATTCATCTAAATATCACCTCAAGTAGGGGCAACAACCACCCATGAAATGACAACACCATTCTTAGATGCGGTCTTTCGCGGCCATACAACGTTTCCCAATAACTAACGTTCAAATTACACTGGGTACGTTCCAAATCGGCTTTTTGAAAAGAATTAAAGACCAGCAAACAATGTTCCACTGCAAAGATATAAAATGAATTTTTATGTTAACCACGGAAAAAATCTACTCACCCAAGGCATTACACATAATTATCAAATACCAGAACCATAACCAATGCTTCATATTAAAGGTAAAATAGTTGGGATAGGGGGACTTGAAGAAAACCTCTTCCACCTGATGCCATTCTTTTATCAATTTCGGCCACTTGACCGATAAACGCCAAAAGAAATAATGTTCCAACAGGCAAACTAAGAATAAGGCAATTGTTCCTGAAAACAGAAATTAGAATTATAAACTGATTCTGTAAAATTGAATTCGTTGAAGTTGCTGCCAAATTGCCTGATTGATAGTTTAGAATCATACACGGAGGAAAAATGCCTCTCTAACACATTGGGTTCTACAAACAAATATATGTTTGGGTGCAAACAAAGTATATATTTGGGTACAAACAAATATGTGTTTGTTTGCAAACAAATACAAACCCAAAAGCCACACAAAAACAAACACATGCACCAGTGGGTGCTTTCTGAGAGCAAGGGAGCGTAAACTTCAATGTGAAACACATTGAAATGTATGCTCACTTGCTCTAAGTAAGCGCTCACTGAATATCTCAAACATATACACACATTTATAAATGGTGGTGGTTTATTGAAAGGCATAGAAAAAAGCAAAATCAACAATACGGTATATAAACGGTGAATATCGACTTCGTATGAACCACGAGCTGTGTCTGCTATACAACGATATCGATATAGTTAAACGTATTGAGATGCAACGATTGCGTTGGCTAGGCCATATCATAAGAATGAGAGATGATGAACCCACTAAAAAGGCGTATAAATACGTGCCACATGGCGGTGCACGCAGAATTGGCAGGCCAAAGAATAGATGGCGCAAACAAGTGGATGAAGAGATGACAAGGCGAAGCACTAAACAGAGAGAGTTGGAAATCTTTTTCTTTTGCCTTTAGAATTTTTTATGTACCGTACATAAAAAATTCTAAAATTAATAAAAGAAAAACTGAATGAAATAATTTATAATAAGTCACACTTTTAAAAAGAAAAAAATGATATAGAAACATCGTTGAACGCTTCTCCTTAGTTGTGAAATAAAACACATTTTCCTCAATGTTGAAATCATCAGTGGGACATCGGTATCTAGAATCAAATGATTATATAATGTAATAAACATCCATATTTCAAATATACATATGTATGTATGTACTTACTTACATAGCTAGCTCATTAAAGAACATTTGTTCCGTAAGCCGAACTAAGAAAAGATCCCCAACTCTCTGTGTAGTGCTTCGCTTTCTGGAATATCGCGCCTTGTCATCTCTTCATCCACTTGTTTGCGCCATATATTCTTTGGCCTGCCAATTCTGCGGGCACAGCCATGTGGCACGTATTTATACGACTTTTTAGCGGGTTCATCATCTCGCATTCTTATGATATGGCCTAGCCAACGCAATCGTTGCATCTCGATACGTTTAACTATACTGATGTCGCCGTATAGCAGATACAGCTCGTGGTTCATACAACGTCGATATTCACCGTCAACGCAGATTGATCCATAGATCTTTCGACGATTTTGTTCTCCCAAACACACCAAGCACTGCCTAGTCTGCTTGCGCAAGTACCCAGGCTTCTGAACCATACATCAGCACGGGTAGTATCAGGTTTTGTAAAGCCTTGTTTTTGTTTGGCGAGATGTGGCTTTATTCCTAAACTGCTTAATCAGCCCGAAGTAGCATCTGTTGGCCAACACTATCCACAACTGATGTTGGTTGTTGTGCTTACGGCGGCGCCGAGGTAGACGAAGTCCCTTACTACCTCAAAATTATAGGAACCAACGTCAACAGTTGGGCCGTTCTCTATGGACGCATTGCGCAGCGAGAACATCAACCCACTTTAGCAGATTCCCTTTCGACTTTTTCAAAGGTATCAGTTACTTCCTTTACCGATCGACCTATGATGTCAATGTCATCGACATAAGCAAGTAACATATGGCTGTTTGTGTATATTGTGCCACTTCTTTTCTCCTTCGCATCTCGTATAACCTTTTCTAGCAGAATGTTCAAAAGATCACACGAGAGGCCATCACCTTGTCTGAAACCTCTTTTGGTACCAAACTCTTCGGAGAGGTTCTTTCCTATTTTAACTGACGATCGAGTGTCAGTTAATGTTATTCTACAAAGTCGAATGAGCTTTGCAGGGATCCCAAATTCAG
Organism: Musca autumnalis; assembly: GCF_047663935.1. Lineage (NCBI taxonomy): Eukaryota > Metazoa > Arthropoda > Insecta > Diptera > Muscidae > Musca > Musca autumnalis. The sequence goes on from NW_027411977.1 coordinate 19,593,932, forward strand.
GCATGGCTTGGAATATCTTTGAACGTAGGGGGCTGTCTAAGGCTGCTTTGTAATAAAAAAGGTGGTAAGTGTCGATGTGGATCTCTTGGATCTTCACCAGGATTTGCCGCAGGGTAAATATCTGATCTGGGTGCCACCGTGGTGCAATGGTATGCACGCCCGCCTTGCACGCAGAAGGTCGGGGGTTCGATTCCACGGCCAGGCAACATCAAACATTTTTCAACGGTGGCAAAATATCCCTCAGTAATGTTGGCGGCATTTCCAGAGTATTTCAGCCTTGAAAAACTTCTCCACAAGTGGTGTCTTAAGACACGCCGTTCGGACTCGGCAATAAACAGTAGGTCCCATATCATTGAACTAAATATGAATCGGGCTGCACTCATTGATATGAGAGAAGTCTCCCTTGTCCCGTATGGGATGTTGTGGAACAATGTTTTTTTTTTTTGTTTTTTAAATATCTGGTCAATGGTGGATTTGCCAGGTTTAAAGCCGCACTGATAGGGTCCAATTATTTCATTGACCATAGGCTTTAGTCGTTCGCACATTATCCCTGACACTATATTGTACGCAATAGGGAGAAGACTTATGCCCCCTTTCTTGTGGACAGGGTACAGTATGCTCAGTTTCCAATCGTCGGGTGTTCATTCTTCATGCCAGATGGTGCTAACTAGCTGATGATTACACCTTATCAGCGTGTCGCCTCTTGTTTTGAACAGCTCGGCTGGTAAGCCATCGGCTCCTGCTTCCTTATTACTCTTCAGCAGATTATTGCTGTCTTTACCTCATGTTGGCTGGGTGGTATACATTCAATACCATCTTCTGGGATTGGATTTGTGGTATCTTCGTCGACTTCGCTACTATTGGTTACCAACAGTTTGGAAAAATGCTCTTTCCACATACTTAGCACAATATCTGTATCAGCTACCAAATTACCTTGCAGGTCTCTGCAGGAGGATGTGTCTGTAGCAAAGCCATCAGTTTGATGTTTCACTCTTTGGTAGTATTTTCGCACTTCCTTCTGTCTCCTGTACATCGCGATTTGTTCACACACCCGCTTTTCCATCTCTGTCTCTTTTTCCCACGGAAAATACGTTTCTCTCTCTCCTTTTCTCCCGATAACTCTCTCGTGCGCTACGTTGCTACTGATTGTAGAATAGCCCTATATGCCGCATTTTTCTCTTCGGTAGCAGCACGACATTCCTGGTCATACCATGGATTCTTTGGTGGAGGTCTCTGGTATCCAAGTACTGATTTTGCGGCTGTTTGCAAGGAGTGGGCAATGTTTTTCCATTGTCCTGATATGTTATCGGGCCGAGGAGTGCTTTGATTAAGCAGTTGGGCCAGTTGAGTGAAATATGCTGTGGCTATCTGTTGTGATTGCAGCTTACGGATGTCAAACTTCCGTGTTGTGCGGTCCGAATATATGTTTGCACCGTACATCGAACACGCTCGAAGCATGTCTTCCATCTATCACAACATGATCAATTTGATTTCTTGTTCTTTGATCTGGCTACAGCCAGGTGCTCTTATGAATATCGATATGCTTAAATCTGGTACTGCTAACTACCATGTTTTTTGCAGCTGCAAAGTCTATCAGCCTCATACCATTGTCAGATGTTTCACTGTGTAGACTGAATTGCCCGACTGTTGGGCCGAAGATATTCTCCTTTCCAATTTTGGCATTAAAATCTCATAGAATAATTTTAAGGTCATTGGCAGGGCAACGGTCATAAGTTTCTTCTAAGCGCTCGTAAAATATATCTGTGGTCTGTTCTTCCTTGTCTTCAGTGGGAGCATGAGCGCAAATAAAGCTGTATGGCAGTAATGTCGGCCTTGTACTTTTCAAATACATCTGCCAATGCGTAAACTGCGCCTTCTCTATAAAGAGAGCGAACATTCCAGGTGCAGATTCGCAGATCATGGTCCTTAAAACGTTTGCGGGGTTCGTCCACTTTAGAGGGGTTTGTTTTTCTTTTCTTTCGTTTTTTCATAGTAGACTGTTTTTTCTAGGGGAGGGTTACTAACCCGACGCCCAAACCCAAGTTGTTAACGTTCTTATGGGTGAACGCTCGGCACATGTTAGCTCACTACCGGTCAGGATCGTTCCTTGGTATCTTCCATCCCCTACGTCACCCATGTATGTATATGAATGTATGTATGTATACGAAAAATGTATTTATATAATTACCAATATTGTCCAATAAAATATTTATGTTTACCTTTTTGATTCAATTATAAAATGTATTGGACATTTAATTTACTAAAAAGCACAATTTCTTTAAGAACAGAAAGAACACTGATTTACTCACTCACTTTAACGTCTTTACTCAACGATTGTATTAAGAAAACTGAAGAAAAAATAACAACATAATTAATCCCATTTTGTTATTCTCATCTTCGCTTGCCACGTTGGTTAACAACAACACAGCAGGAAACACACGTGCTTTACCGCATACACACCACCAAAGCTTCTGCGTCTCCTTCCAGCAAATTAATCGTACCGACGATCGTAACGAAATGGGAACAAAATTCGGAAGATACGTCCGATATCTGATCCGAAATCTCAACGACATCTTAACGAAAGTTGTATGAAGTGGTTGACATAATTTCGGTCCGATTTCGTAACGAAATCTGAAGAAAATCATTGGGAAATTCGAAAAGGAAATTTCTTTCCGACATTCGTTCCGAAATCGGAACGAAATCGGTACAAAATCTGAACTATTCCGTCTCCGAAAAATCGTTTAGAAATCGGAACGAAATCTGAACGACTTTGCTTCAGAAATTGTTCAGACGTGTCGGACATCAGACATTAGGTTCGCTGGGCTATTACACCACACACACAGCTCCGCAGACGCGAGAGCCCTGTTGTTACTCTCTTTGACAAAAATCCTCTCTCCACCCATAAAAAATATGTTCTAACATAAAAAAATGTATATATAAAAAATATGCTACAAATAACATTGAGATATGTTACAAAATGTTGCAAACATATATTTATTTGGACACAAACGAAATATGTTTGGATCCAAACATATATTTGTTTGCAATCAGTGCCAAAAAAATATTTGTTTAGATCCAAACATATTTCTAACATATATTTTTCTGCGTGTACAAAAGAAGTTTGGCAGCGAATTCGTTTGCTTCGAATTTGAAAAGAATCAGGCTGTTGAGTGGTGTTCTTTTTTGCATTTCGTGTACCAAATTCCAATCAAACTTACCCAACGAATGAAAATTGATGCCAGTATAAACAACATAATAAATTACAGCAATAAATTCCAAAATATTTAATATCATAATGATCGATGCATAAAATGTGGGAATGCTAATCCATTTGTATTGAATTTTAGAAATATCTGCACGATAAACATTCGATATGGGGAAAAGACCAAAAAATTGTGATAGGAAAAAAACTGAAACGAAAGAAAGAGAAATAAGTTAAAACTCTAAACACAGTGTTATGAAATAGGGAAGACATAATGGAAACAAGTAAAGAAGTGGGGGTTTATATCGTTAAAGTCATCTTACAAAGCCGAATGAGCTTTGCAGGTATACCAAATTCAGATATGACTTGGTATACATTTGAAGTCTGCTTTCGATGGTTGTTTTATAATCGACCAAAATATGGAAAGTGTCGATCTGCATCTCTTGGGTCTTTTCCAAGATTTGCCGCAGGGTAAATATATATTTATATACCATTGACTTTAGTCGATCGCACAATATACCTGACACTATTCTGGAAGCTATAGGCAGTAGACTTACGCCCCTATAGTTAATCTTTGTCTCATCTCCTTCTTTGTAGACGGGGCAGATGATGCTCAGGTCCCAGTCACCGGCAACGCGTTCTTCCTGCCAGGTGGTGATAACTAGCTGATGCATACACCTGCAAGTCGAATACCCGAAATCAGACCAAATTTCCCAGCAGAGACGACGACGGGACTAGGAAATCAGCATGGTGATCTTCGTCGTACAAACCCTGAAGACCTAAGAGTTAAAAAACTTACCCTTTAAGTCAACAGGTTAGTAGGCGAACATAAGCGGAAAAAGTGGCTAGACTTCCAGAAGCTGTGCAACATTGGTACAGGATTATGTAAATTATGGGCAACAATTGAATCACTCTCTGTAGGGGATGAAAGACACCAAGGAACGGTCCTGACCGGCTTTAATATGACAAACCCCAGGATTTATCTTGGTCCCTCTTTCATATCAAGTGGACACTGGCCTCCCCGTGGTGCCACCTAGGGAGTTGTCTTTAACGCCCGTTAAAGGTAGTGAGCTAACATGTGCCGAGCGTTCACCCGTAAGAACGTTAAAAGCTTGGGTTTAGGCTTAGAAAAAACTGCTTTCTCTGAACAAATGAAAGAAAAGAAAAACTCCTCTAAAGTTAACGAACGCCGCAAACGTTTTAAGGACAATGATATGCATATCTGCACGTGAAATGTTCGCACTCTTTATAGAGAAGGAGCAGTTTACGCGCTACAGATGTACTTGAAAAGTACAAGGCCGATATAATTGCCATACAAGAAATACGATGGATTGGGAAAGAAGTCACAGCAACACCTAAAGGTGAAGAGAAACGTCTTTTCCAAGATGAACAGATGCCAGATTGAAGTCCGAAAGTTCTACCAAACAGTGAAACATCGTACTGATGGATTTGGTACAGGCACATCCTCCTGTAGAGACCAGCAAGGTAATTTGGTAACTGATACAAATAGTGTTCTTAGGATATGGAAAGAACATTTTCCCAAATTGTTGGTATCCAATACCCGTGCTAATTTATGGTTCGGAAGCCTGACTATTTGCGCAAGCAGACAAGGCAGTGCTTGGTGTGTCTGGGACAAAAATTCTTCAAAAGATCTATGGACTAATCTGCGTTGACGGTGAATATCGACGTCGTATGAACCACGAGCTGTAACTGCTATACAACGACATCCGTATAGATAAACTTATCGAGATGCAAAAATTGCATTGGCTACGCCATATTATAAGAATGAGCGATTATGAGCCCGCTTAAAAGTCGTATAAATACGTGCCACATGGCGGTGCACGCAGAATTGGCAGGCCTATGCATAGATAGAGCAAACAAGTGGATGAAGAGATGAAACAGCGAGGTATTTCAGAAAGCGAAGCAACAAACTGAAAGAATTGGATATCTTTTCTTAGTTCGGCTTATGGAACAAATGTTCTGTAATGGGGCAGCTAAATAAGTAAGTACGTTAAATCACTCCCGAATCTGGGAAAAAAGGATGATAGAACGGCTGTTACTTTCAAAGCGGTGCTCGTGTTGCATAGTGCTACAACAGCATTACACGCCATATCCACCCATATCAGTAGAGGGCTGAACAGAAATAAGACGACCAAACTTCGTAGAGTGAAACAGAAAGTTCTCTAGGGCGGGGTGATGTCCCCGGACCTGTTTAATCTTCACCTTTCTGAAATTCCACACTCTCCAGACGGCATATAGATCGTAACGTATGCGGATGATTGTATGATCTTAGCGTCGGGTCCAACCACTAACTACCCTAAAATATTGCATGTAACATTCGATCAGAAGTAGGAAAAAGGTCCACAAGACGTTGGAACGCAGCACTTGGGTTGCTGACAAAGAAACTTTGTTGACCCCTTACTAAAGAGTAGGTCGGTCTGTGATTAGCTATGAGGCACAGCGTGGTACGCAAATGTTAGCGCTACGCAATGGATGAATATTAAAACCTGCCAGAATGCCACACTACGGACTGCAACACGGTGCCTCCTCATGACACCAGGAGACCATCTTCGTGAGGACACGAAGGTTTTACCGGTGCATAAGCACAAGAGGGTGTTTTTGATGCAGTACCTGTCAGACACGTCAGGAGGGATTTTGATGATCTAAAGAGAGAGAGGTCCTAATGTATAAAAGATAACCTCTACACCAACGAGCCTATCAGACAGGCTTGAATAGAATTCACACTCAGCATTTATGCAAACGAGGCTATATGCACTCTCATACGGGCAAAATGTGCCTCATCGAAATAATAGTTTTAGACCCCAAGTTTGTTTGGACGAAATTCGTTTCAGACAATTTGAAGTCGATTTATCAATGTCCGTCCGTCTGTCTGGCAGGAGTGAACGATAACTCTCGAAGTGATGAACCGATTTGGTCCAAAATTTGGCCTTCGTTAATGTTCGGAAAATTGTGCGCACGATAACTCTTGAAGAAAGTATAAATCGGTTACATACTTTGCATATGTTCCAATATGGACTCTATTGGTCCACTCCTTCGGGTATCTCAAACACATAATTTCGGAAAAGTTCAGTTTATAACCTGTTCTCGAACCGTTTCGATTTTTTTTTTGTAACAACTTGTTTTCACTGCCCGCATTACGACGGTACAAGTTTTATCAGTCCATACTTCCTGAGAAAATAGTTCGAAAGGTGTAAAATACCCCACCATGATCTGCCGATTCGGTCCAAAATTTGTCTTTGGTAATATTTTGTCCATACTTAGTTTAAGTTCGAAGATGGGTTATGTCGGTCCACTCCTTCCGGTACCTCCCCCACAAATGTTCAAAAATGTTCGGATAATTCGTGCGCTCGGTAACTCTTGAAGGGAGTAACCGATTTGGTTCATACTTTGCACATCTTGAAGTTTCTACCAGACTTAGATGAGGTTTCAATATGGATCCTATCGGTCCACTCCTTCGGCTACCTCCCACACAAATTTTCGGATAAGTTCAGTTTAGGACCTGCTCTCGGATAAGATCACTTTAAGGCCTGTTCTCGAATCACTTCCATTTTTGATGAAGCAACTTGAATTCGCTGCCTCAATTACGATGGTTAAAGTTGTTTTCAGGGGCTAGTCCATACTTCTTGAGAAAACAGCCCGAATAGAGTAAAAAAGAAACCCCTATGGCACCATATGCAATGGCTGGAGAGAACGGTAGCTCTCGAACTGATTAACCTATTTGGTTCAAAATTCTGCCTCGTCATTTTTTGTCTATACTCAGTTTCAGTTCGAAGATTGGTAATACCGGTCCACAACTTCCGGTACTTCGCCAATATTTAAAAAATTTCACTAAAATGGTATGCCCGATATCTCTTGAACGGGGCAACCAATTTGGTTCACACGTTGGATCTCCAAATATTTTGTCCAATTTTAGTTTAACTTCTAAAATGATCCATATCGGTACTCTTGTGTCTAAGAGCAGTTTAGGATCTGTTCGAAGATCCTTTGGAAACATATACCAATGCTGTTCGTTGTGGTCCTGTTTACAGCGATATCATCTTTTGCGTGGGCAAGTCTATACTTTCAGGCTAATTCACATAGACTGAAGGTATATCTCTGGCGGCAAAGCCGACTGATACTTTTTTTACTTGTTTTTTTTTTTTTTTTTTTTTAATATTTTTATGTTGTTAAGTCAAATTTCAATCGGCAACTAAAAACGAGTTTTTCTCGAAACTGCGTTTTTTGAGATTTGTCACTCTTTGAGTAAAAGAGCGACATTTACTTCCTCATGGAGTTATAAAGCATTCTCGTTATTTTGAAATTATTTGTTAACATACTTTTTCTCACAGACTGATGAAATGTTTGCTTTTCCATGTTAGTGAAAATTTTGTTAATTTTCGTTTATTTATTTACAAATTTATAACAACTTTTAACTTAAACTTTTACCGCACTTTTTATTTTGCTTAACTTTCCGTTAGACTGAAATATTTCAATTAAAATTTGTCGTTTGCAGAAATTTGTGTATGTGGGTGCCACAAGGATTATCACCCAAACTACGAACACAAACACATACCTTCTGTCATTTTTCGTTACCCTTTTGACAGCAAAAGAATAGAATTGTTGTCGCGTATTTTCAAGCATTTTATGATTTACTTTTTTCTTATTTTTTAAACTGAATTTATACAAATAACAATTTATTTCTACTTAAAGTGATAGTGTATATGCACTTAATTGGTATTTTTTACCGTGTGAATATGCACAGTGGTGGGCAATATACAAAAATGTTTTCCATATTTACTCGATCGATTTCACTTATTGGATTTTATGGAATAGAAATTATTCATGGATAAAAATGAATTTCAATTAATATTCCAAAGGTGTCCCCAAAACGCTGTTCTGACTATTTTGGGTCATTTTTGGTAAATATGGAAAGGATACCATCTTTTGAATTCATTCGATCGTGTTTCGATTCAACTTCATAAAAATCATCGAATTATCAAATAATTAATTAAAAAATCGCTAAAGAATATAATGGAATGTGAAGACATGTATTTCATGACTGATAGTAAATTTTCTCTTTCGTTGGTAACCGTCTTTTTTCGTTCTTTCCTCTAACATCTGAGACAGGTTCCTACCACTGTTTGGATTTGATTCCTTAATGCAAATCATTATTACATCAACTGTCGACAAACAATAAAGAATGACTAATGAAATTAGTCGGTGACACGCATTTATTAAATTTATTTCTCATTATCACTTCGTATTAAAATTATGGCAAATAATTTCAAAATTACAAAGAACAAATTGCCAGTAAATATGAATGTAAGGTTAAGGTGGGAGATTGTATGGCATTCTTGCTTAAGTCGTATCAGCTAAAAGAACAAAGAAATGCCAGAATCACATTAGGAATTACATACGTCGTAATTGTTATACCCTCAGCATTTATGTACGGTAACGAGGGTATAAGCACTTTCATACGGGCAAAATTGGCCTCATCGAAATAACGCTTCTAGACCCCAAGTGTGTTTGGACGAAATCCGTTTCAGACAATTTGGAGTCGATTTAGCAATGTCCGTTTGTCTGGCTAGGCGCACTCTCGAACGGATTATATTTTATCCAAACTTAGTTTAAGTTCGATGTTAGGCCATATCAGCCCATTCCCCCGGGTACCTGTCCCACAAAAGTTAAATTTTTTTCGCAAAAATTATGCGCACGATAAATCTCGAAGGAACTTACCGATTTGGTCCATATTTTGCATAACGTAATATTTCTACCAGACATAGATACAGTTCGAATATGGACAATACCGGTTCACTCCTTCGCGTACCACCCACACAGAAAAGAGCAGTTTAAGACCTCCTTTTGATTTTTATTGTAACAACTTGGATTCGCTGCCCCCATTACGACAAGGCATGTTTTTTCAGGAGCAAGCCCATACTTCCTGAGAAAATTACCTAAATATTTTAAAACCCGCTAAGGCACCATGTGTTGTGTATAGAGCGTGCGGTAACTCTCCAACGGATAAACCGATTCGATCCAAACTTTTGGAATCGAAATGTTTTGCCCAAAGTTAAATAAAGTTCTAAGATGGGTCTTATCGGTCCACTTCTTTGCGTACCTCCCCCACAAAAGTTCAAAACATTTCGCTAAATGGTGCGCACGTTAACTTTCGAAGGTAGTAACCAATTTGGACCATACTTTGCACATCGTAATATTTCCATGAGACATAGATCCGGTTAGAAAGAAAGGTTAGAATATGGACTATATATGTCAACTCCTTCGGATATCTCCCACACCAAATTCCGGATAAATTCACTTTAAGACCTCCACTCGAATCGTTTTGATTTTCCTTGCAACATCGAATATTAGATGAAATTCGATAATGGTGCTTATAGGTCCACTCTTTCCGGTACCTGCCCTACAACATATCAGAAATGTTCGCTAAAAAGGTAAGCGCAAAATATCATAAACGGAGCACCCGATTTTGTCCAAACATAGTTTATGTTCAAAAAAGGGCCCTATCGGTACATTCCTTAGGGTACCACCCACACCAATGATCAACATTTATATTTAAGTGCGGTTAAGGGTCTGTTCGAGAATCTTTTGGGTCTATAGAAGCACCCTTTCTTTGAGAAAGGGTCTATAGAAGCACCCTTTCTTTGAGAAAGGGTCTATAGAAGCACCCTTTCTTTGAGAAAGGGTCTATAGAAGCACCCTTTCTTTGAGAAAGGGTCTATAGAAGCACCCTTTCTTTGAGAAAGGGTCTATAGAAGCACCCTTTCTTTGAGAAAGGGTCTATAGAAGCACCCTTTCTTTGAGAAAGGGTCTATAGAAGCACCCTTTCTTTGAGAAAGGGTCTATAGAAGCACCCTTTCTTTGAGAAAGGGTCTATAGAAGCACCCTTTCTTTGAGAAAGGGTCTATAGAAGCACCCTTTCTTTGAGAAAGGGTCTATAGAAGCACCCTTTCTTTGAGAAAGGGTCTATAGAAGCACCCTTTCTTTGAGAAAGGGTCTATAGAAGCACCCTTTCTTTGAGAAAGGGTCTATAGAAGCACCCTTTCTTTGAGAAAGGGTCTATAGAAGCACCCTTTCTTTGAGAAAGGGTCTATAGAAGCACCCTTTCTTTGAGAAAGGGTCTATAGAAGCACCCTTTCTTTGAGAAAGGGTCTATAGAAGCACCCTTTCTTTGAGAAAGGGTCTATAGAAGCACCCTTTCTTTGAGAAAGGGTCTATAGAAGCACCCTTTCTTTGAGAAAGGGTCTATAGAAGCACCCTTTCTTTGAGAAAGGGTCTATAGAAGCACCCTTTCTTTGAGAAAGGGTCTATAGAAGCACCCTTTCTTTGAGAAAGGGTCTATAGAAGCACCCTTTCTTTGAGAAAGGGTCTATAGAAGCACCCTTTCTTTGAGAAAGGGTCTATAGAAGCACCCTTTCTTTGAGAAAGGGTCTATAGAAGCACCCTTTCTTTGAGAAAGGGTCTATAGAAGCACCCTTTCTTTGAGAAAGGGTCTATAGAAGCACCCTTTCTTTGAGAAAGGATCTATAGAAGCACCCTTTCTTTGAGAAAGGGTCTATAGAAGCACCCTTTCTTTGAGAAAGGATCTATAGAAGCACCCTTTCTTTGATAAAGGGTCTATAGAAGCACCCTTTCTTTGAGAAAGGGTCTATAGAAGCACCCTTTCTTTGAGAAAGGGTCTATAGAAGCACCCTTTCTTTGAGAAAGGGTCTATAGAAGCACCCTTTCTTTGAGAAAGGGTCTATAGAAGCACCCTTTCTTTGAGAAAGGGTCTATAGAAGCACCCTTTCTTTGAGAAAGGGTCTATAGAAGCACCCTTTCTTTGAGAAAGGGTCTATAGAAGCACCCTTTCTTTGAGAAAGGGTCTATAGAAGCACCCTTTCTTTGAGAAAGGGTCTATAGAAGCACCCTTTCTTTGAGAAAGGGTCTATAGAAGCACCCTTTCTTTGAGAAAGGGTCTATAGAAGCACCCTTTCTTTGAGAAAGGGTCTATAGAAGCACCCTTTCTTTGAGAAAGGGTCTATAGAAGCACCCTTTCTTTGAGAAAGGGTCTATAGAAGCACCCTTTCTTTGAGAAAGGGTCTATAGAAGCACCCTTTCTTTGAGAAAGGGTCTATAGAAGCACCCTTTCTTTGAGAAAGGGTCTATAGAAGCACCCTTTCTTTGAGAAAGGGTCTATAGAAGCACCCTTTCTTTGAGAAAGGGTCTATAGAAGCACCCTTTCTTTGAGAAAGGGTCTATAGAAGCACCCTTTCTTTGAGAAAGGGTCTATAGAAGCACCCTTTCTTTGAGAAAGGGTCTATAGAAGCACCCTTTCTTTGAGAAAGGGTCTATAGAAGCACCCTTTCTTTGAGAAAGGGTCTATAGAAGCACCCTTTCTTTGAGAAAGGGTCTATAGAAGCACCCTTTCTTTGAGAAAGGGTCTATAGAAGCACCCTTTCTTTGAGAAAGGGTCTATAGAAGCACCCTTTCTTTGAGAAAGGGTCTATAGAAGCACCCTTTCTTTGAGAAAGGGTCTATAGAAGCACCCTTTCTTTGAGAAAGTGTCTATAGAAGCACCCTTTCTTTGAGAAAGGGTCTATAGAAGCACCCTTTCTTTGAGAAAGGGTCTATAGAAGCACCCTTTCTTTGAGAAAGGGTCTATAGAAGCACCCTTTCTTTGAGAAAGGGTCTATAGGAGCACCCTTTCTTTGAGAAAGGGTCTATAGAAGCACCCTTTCTTTGAGAAAGGGTCTATAGAAGCACCCTTTCTTTGAGAAAGGGTCTATAGAAGCACCCTTTCTTTGAGAAAGGGTCTATAGAAGCACCCTTTCTTTGAGAAAGGGTCTATAGAAGCACCCTTTCTTTGAGAAAGGGTCTATAGAAGCACCCTTTCTTTGAGAAAGGGTCTATAGAAGCACCCTTTCTTTGAGAAAGGGTCTATAGAAGCACCCTTTCTTTGAGAAAGGGTCTATAGAAGCACCCTTTCTTTGAGAAAGGGTCTATAGAAGCACCCTTTCTTTGAGAAAGGGTCTATAGAAGCACCCTTTCTTTGAGAAAGGGTCTATAGAAGCACCCTTTCTTTGAGAAAGGGTCTATAGAAGCACCCTTTCTTTGAGAAAGGGTCTATAGAAGCACCCTTTCTTTGAGAAAGGGTCTATAGAAGCACCCTTTCTTTGAGAAAGGGTCTATAGAAGCACCCTTCCTTTGAGAAAGGGTCTATAGAAGCACCCTATCTTTGAGAAAGGGTCTATAGAAGCACCCTTTCTTTGAGAAAGGGTCTATAGAAGCACCCTTTCTTTGAGAAAGGGTCTATAGAAGCACCCTTTCTTTGAGAAAGGGTCTATAGAAGCACCCTTTCTTTGAGAAAGGGTCTATAGAAGCACCCTTTCTTTGAGAAAGGGTCTATAGAAGCACCCTTTCTTTGAGAAAGGGTCTATAGAAGCACCCTTTCCTTGAGAAAGGGTCTATAGAAGCACCCTTTCCTTGAGAAAGGGTCTATAGAAGCACCCTTTCTTTGAGAAAGGGTCTATAGAAGCACCCTTTCTTTGAGAAAGGGTCTATAGAAGCAACATTTCTTTGAGAAAGGGTCTATAGAAGCACCCTTTCTTTGAGAAAGGGTCTATAGAAGCACCCGAGCGGTAACTCTCCAATGGATAAACTGATTCGATCCAAAATTTTGCAATCGTAATGTTTTGCCCAAAGTTAAATCAAGTTCTAACATGGGTTTTATCGGTCCACTCCTTTGGGTACCTCCAACTCAAAAGTTCAAAACATTTCGCTAAATGGTGGTGCACTATAACTTTCGAAGGCAGTAACCGATTTGGACCATACTTTGGACATCGTAATATTTCCATGAGACATAGATCAGGTTATAATATGGACTATATATGTCAACTCCTTCGGATACCTTCCACACCAAATTTCGGAAAAGTGCAGTTTAGGACCTCTTCTCGAATCGTTTTGATTTTCCTTGCAACAGGTTGCACTCAAGGCGCCTATTACGATGGTACAAGTTTTTTCAGTGGCAAGGCCACACTTCTTGAGAAAATGTCCCGAAAACTGTAAGAAAACCTCTACGGTCAGCATGTGTAGCGACTGGTGCGCACAACAAACCCCCAACTGAATACTGCGTTGGTCCACACTTCGCATATCGTAATATTTCATCGAATATTAGATGAAATTCGATGATGGTACTTATAGGTCCACTACTTCCGGTACCTCCCCCACAACATTTCGAAAATTTTCGCTAAAAAGGTAAGCGCAAAGGGTAAAAGGAGCAACCGATTTAGTTTACAGTGATATGATGTTTTCCGTGTGCAAATCCATGTTTCCTGCTAAAATTGTCATATCGTGAAAAATGACTCCCAAAACAAGAAACACTTCCAAAATACACTACGTCGCTCCATTCCTTTAGTTAGTCCTAATACATATCCGAAGGTAAGGCCCGATATCTCTGGAACAATTAGTCAAAAAATCTGAAAATATACTGAAATGTTTTGCTGATGAGCAGCATCACCATGTGACGACGTATTTTCACTTTGAAGCTGGGGTAGGTTCAGCAGGGCCAGGGTCGTCAGAAGAATTTATTTGGTATAGGGCATTAGAGGGAGGAAAGACACACAATTATTCTTTTCTTTCAAAAACGTTATAAACACTTTATTGATTAGTACTTAAATACACTTAACACAACACTATAATGAACACTATTATGATGCGGGGTAGGGCCTTTTGGCTGGAACAAAGTTTAAGCCTGACAAGGGTAGATACTGATGGCAGGGCGTTTAGCACGCCAGCGGGCGGTGGATGTTGACGGGGAGGAATATTGACGACAGGATAGCTGGTGATGACTGTTCGACGGATTCGGCACGGCGATGACCAAAGGACGTTGGCGGCACCGTGGCGCCACACCGGTGGATATAGTAGGTATATAAAGCCAGGGGCACGGCAATCCCCCTCCTGACTTCCAATACACCTACACACAATATACCTAGAGACAAGGGCACGTTATAAACCCCTCTTGACTCTAAACACCAACACTACACAATATGCCTAAGCCAAGGGCACGTTATAAACCCCACTTGACTCTAAACACCAACACTACACAATATGCCTAAGCCAAGGGCACGTTGTAAACCCCACTTGACTCTGAACAACAACACTACACAATATGCCTAAAGCCAAGGGCACGTTATAAACCCCACTTGACTCTAAACACAACACAACATGCGTAAAGCCAAAGGCACGTTGTAAACCCCACTTGACTCTAAACAACAACACTACACAATATGCCTAAAGCCAAGGGCATGTTATAAACCCCACTTGGCTCTAAACAACAACACAACTATTTTCTGTTTAGTCGAGGGCAACGTTATAAACCCCACTCAACTCCACAAAACTACTAATAAACTACATCTACAATTTGCCAAGGGAACGTTGTAAACCCCACTTAGCACACCAGCCATCAACAGACGACTGCCTCGAGTGTCTGTTTGCAGCCTCCTTTTATACCTGTTGGTGGCAGGCCAACACAACTGATTGTGTGATGACGTTTGGTAGTTCCGGTAATTGCCGCCAGGGTTACCGATGTTTGTTTTGCTGTTGGTTAGTGCCTCGCATTGCCACCTAGTGGTTTTTCCGTTAATTCAAATAATTTAAGTATTTTATTATTTCAATGGAAATACGAAATAAATAAAATACTGATTGTAGTCAAAAACGAGGCTACGACTTTTGATCGTTACAACCACAGCAAAGAATAAAGGACATCAAAACCCTCATTTTGAAAAAGTGTCCAGTTAAACTCAGAAATCACCACATGTAGATAGGAATCAATTGCCATATCGATTGACCATTGTAGAACATCCTATATTGAGATTTCTAGAATAGGCTATGCTTTAGCGAGCGAGTATAAATACGCGAGAATAGCAAGGGGGTGAGTGAGTTGTAAATCAGACCGCGAACTAAAACTGTCAGTTAATACTGAAGTAAAGTGTGGGAATGGGTGAAGTAACCTTAATAAAGCATGGTAGAATCGTACTCTAACAGAACCCGCGTTTTTTTTTTTTTTTTTTTGTACAAATCGTATCGGGGATTAAAACAACGTCTACACCTGTTTATGTTTCGTAACAATATCCTTTTGGTGAATTGTCTAGGTTGAGTAATAGAAAAATACTAAATCACTGGGAAATCTATTGGTATAAGATATACTCAAATTTTAGAATAACACCCACCAGCTAAAACTGTACTTCTCAAATGTTAAATATATACATATATATTGGCATCTATCTAAACGACCACATTTACTTCATTAATTTGAACGTGTTAACAAATCCTTGTTGTAACAAAAAACATATCTTAATTAAATCTCTAATTCACAGACGAACAACCATTGCGCCCCAACAGCTCTCCACAAATTTATGCACAAGAACAATGAAGAGCTGACGAACAACTAACAGATAAATGTGATAAAACAAATGTGCTTCGATGTTCTCTGAAACATTCCGGCAGAATTACAAATGAATTTTTCATTTAGGCCATATCAGTTGTTTAACATGAAACATCACAAGTAAATCTCATCGTCATCATGAATACCAACTAACATCATTTTGATGGATTTCCGGATTTAACGTATCAGCGGAAAACCATATAATTGAGTTCAGCAGAACCCTAGAAACTGCTAGGCAACCTGTTTGTTAATTAATTAAAACATTTTCCCCATTTATTCCGCACATACATCATTGACGTTTACGTGAGAGTTAAACTATGTTGCGGTCGCCGTGTTCAGCTTGGAAACCTGAAAAGTTGTGTTAACATCCAAAAGCAATTAATTAGATGTTGGAATAAAGGAATTTTCTTATTTTCATACAACATGTTGGGAACTCTTTGTCACTCTTTGTCTTTTATTGTGGGTGATAAAAAGGGGAAC
The DNA here is from genome assembly GCF_047663935.1 of Musca autumnalis. Taxonomy (NCBI): domain Eukaryota; kingdom Metazoa; phylum Arthropoda; class Insecta; order Diptera; family Muscidae; genus Musca; species Musca autumnalis. The sequence continues at coordinate 19,610,053 of NW_027411977.1, forward strand.
ATAGTTTAAAACCAAGAAAGCATTACAGGAAATTTCCGGAAAGATTTCCATAGAGATATTGACTCCAATTGCAGAGGTTTTTATCAACCTCACCTTCTTCTATTGCTTCCTAGGCGTACAAAAAAGGATATTCATGAAGAATATTGTTGAATAAATTCTGAGAGCTGCGTAAGGCATTATAAATATTTAAAAATATATACTTACTTCTGTATTAACTGACAGTTTAAGTTCGCGGTCGGATTTACAACTCACTCACCCACCTGCTATTTCCGCATAATTATTCTTGACCGTTGAAGCATAGTCTGTTCTAGAATCATCAATATAGGATATTCTACAGTGGTCAAGCAAAATAGCAATAGATACAAAAACAAGTAAAAAAGTACTAGTCGGCTTTGCCGACAGAGATATACCCTTAGCCTGTGTAAATGGAAACACTTTTTCCAAAAAAAAACTTATGGATTTAGGGGGTTTCAAAATTTTGGGCGTATGAACCGACAAAAATGTTGATTAGGATCAAAATTCAAAAGTTTTGCGGAGCAGGTACATAAAGGAATGGACCGAAATAGACCATGGGGTGTCATAGGGGGGTTTTTACACCCTTCGGGTTGTTTTCTCAAGAAGTATGGACTTGCCCCTGAAAAAACTTTTACCATCGTAATTGTGGCAGCGAATTCAAGGTGCTTTAACAAAAATCAAAGTGATTCAAGAGCAGGTCTTAAATGAACTTATCCGAAATTTTGTGTGGGAGGTACTGGATGGAGTGGACAAATATAGTCCATATTCGAACCTGATCTATATCTGGTAGCTAAATTAGGATGTGTAAAGTATGGACCAAATCGGTCACTCCCTTCAATAGTTATCGTGCGCACAATTTTTCCGAATATTTTTGAACTTTTGTGGGTGAGTTACCTGAAGGAGTGGACCGATATGGCTTATCTTCGAACTTAAACTAACTTTGGAAACAATATTAAGAAGGCCATATTTTGGACGAGAATTATCTTGCTCTCCAACCACTACACATGGTGTCATAGGGGTTTTTTTCAACTTTCAGGCTAATTTCTCAGGAAGTATGGACTTGTCCCTCATGAAACTTGTACCTTCGTTTGGGTGACAGTGAATACAAGTTGTTACAACAAAAACCAAGGCTATTCGAGAGCAGGCCCAAAACTAAACTTTTCCAAAATTTTGTGTGGGAGGTAAACGAAGGAGTTTACCGATTGAGTCCATATTGGAACTTCATCTAAGTTTGGTAGAAATTTCACGATGTGCAAAGTATGGACAAAATCGGTTACTCCCTTCAAGAGTTATCATGCGCACAATTTTTCCGAATATTTTTGAACTTTTGTGGGTGAGTTACCTAAAGGAGTGGACTGATATAATCCATCTTCGAACTTGAACTAAGTTTGGACAAAATATTACGAAAGCCAAGTTTTGGACCGAATCGGCAGATCCGTTCGAGAGTTATCTTGAGCTCCAACCACTACACAAGGTGTCATAGGGGTTTTCTGTAACTTTCAGGCTATTTTCTCAGGAAGTATGGACTTGCGCCTGATGACACTTATAGCGTCGTATGGGGCAGTGAATACAAGTTGCTACATCAAAAATCAAAGCGATTCGAGAGCAGGTCCTAAACTGAACTTTTCAGAAATTTTGTGTGGGAGGTACCCGAAGGAGTGGACCGATTGAGTCCATATTGGAAGCTCATCTAAGTCTGGTAGAAATTTCACGATGTGCAAGGTATGGACCAAATTGGTTACTCCCTTTAGGGGTTATCATGTGCACAAATTTTCCGAACATTTCAGAACTTTTGTGGGGGAGGTACCGGAAGGAGTGAAGAACATTATACTCAACATTGTATTGTAAAGCGACTAATTGAAAATTGACTTAAAAAAACTCGTTTCCTTCAACAATTTTTTCCTATTTTTTACATTATTATGACCACAGCTTCCGCTCAAATTATAATTTTAAGAATTCCATCGGAGAATCGTGCTAAAACAGTTTATTTTACCTAAATGCGTTGAAAAGTTATGGTATATTACAACAATTCGCGAGTTACAATACCCCATACCTCAGTTTCAACATAAGTAAATTTTCTACAAATAGACCGATATACCCTTTCTAGCCTAAACAATTTCACTGTGCCACAAATTGGAACTCAAGGTCTGTGCGGTGGAAAATTCCTTTTGGAGATGAAAGCCCTTAGTGAGTATATTAAGAACCCAAAAGGAAATTTTCCCCATAGGTCAAGTTTCTGAGATATCGCGTGATAATGGTATACATATAAGTTTATTCGGTTACTTAAAATCGGTACAAAATCCGGGTTTTATATCGCTATATCCGGTTCAAAATATTATATAACCGGATCTATTCTCCAAGAAAATTTGTCATTAACGTGTTCAGCATATCGGGAGCTATATATGGTAAATATTTCAGATACATCCCAGATGTCAATATAAGCGATAACCAATAGGTATGTCTACCTACCAATACATAACAAATAACGAATATACAGAAAAACAAAACATAGGTTTTTCTGCACAAAAACCGGGTAAATGTCAAAAAGGACAATGAAAACGTGACAATATCGATTAGTTGTCAATGATAACCTTACCTAAAATTCTCTGAGCAATATTTTTGTGGAATATTTGGATGCTGTAAAATCTCATCTTGTGGTACTTTTACTACGGTTCAAGAAAGAAAGGACGAAAAGGATATGAAAGGAATTGAGTTAGAAGAATGAAATGTTCTACAAAAAGATTCGCCATTCGATTTGACTGAAGACATGTAATCTCAAAACGAAGCTACAATAACGGCAAACAGAGATATAAAGCTATTTTCTCAAGCATCATAGGCGAAAATTCAAAAAATTCATCGCGCGATATCTCAGAAACTTGACCTATGGGGAAAATTTCCTTTTGGGTTCTTAATATACTCACTAAGGGCTTTCATCTTCAACAGCAATTTTCCACCGCACAGAAATCTTGTTGCACAGTGTTTCTAGTTTCTAAACAATTTCTAGTTTCCCCTACATTTTCCTTTATTTTTTTCTGGCAAAAACCGGTTTTTGTGCTTTTCCTATAAAGATTTTGTGGTTTTTCTTCTATTGTTTTTGTTTGTCCTTCCTCCCCTCCATCGTATTTACACGCACATTGACTCCGTGTCAACAAAGCACAACCATGCAAGCAAAAACTATCTCGGAAGTGACTTAGGCGTGTCGCCCAAGGCGATGAAAACAGTCGCGGAAGTCACCCTAAAGTGACCTCCATTTGAAGAAAAGAACCACGCCGGCGTGTCGTCTTGGAAGTCACTCCAGCGACACTTCTAGAAGATCATTTCCACGATAGTTCTTGGAATTAAAAAATATATATTTTTTTTACTTATTTTTATTAACATTTTTTTATATTTATTTTTTTTAATTTTATTTATTTTTGTATTTTTTTATTTTTATTTCTCTTCTCTTTTAGAGAAATTATTCTTTGCAGCGAGCCCGGACCTTCAGAGTACAAAGCGAGTATGCTTACCACTGCACCACCGTCTCATACAATCATCAGATAGAAAAATTTTATATATTTGTTCAAATGTGTTGAACCATTACATAAATGTAAACAATTGCCTGAAAGTCACTCCGAAATGTCAACATACGCGATAAAAGGTAATCACAATAAGGCTATAGAAATTGTTTGTGTAATTCACCAACCATCTTCCTTGGCGTGTCTCCGGAGTGACTTACTAGGCGAGGGAGTGAGAAATCTCCAAATGCTGCCAGGGAACAACCTAAACAACCACCACTACCACACTAACAAACCAAACACTTATTGATTTCGTTTGTTGTCGGAAAACACTCACCATATCAAAATCAATATTTCGCATATACAACTTTTTAATTTCTTTTTCAGGGATGGCAGCAGTGGGGACTATAAAACGTTTGCTAGAGGTGAAAGATGTGAGATCAGGTGGTACGACTCTCCATTGATAGCGGATTTGCCTGTCTTTAGAATGGGAATTTTGCGAGCCACCTTCCAGATGTCCGGAATTACCAATTATAGAATTTCCAAAACCTTTGTCAAGTAGGTCAAACCTACTGCTCTCAATTTCTGGACCAAAGGCTTCGGATGGTGAGGACTTGCGCCACATTTCTTCGATCTAGCGAATCATGCTCGAATTTGTTTCCACGTTGCCTTGTGTGGTGCCTAAACCTGGTGCTACTAACTATCATGTTCTTTGCCGCAGCGAAGTCGATCGCCTTAATTCAGTTAATTGAATCGAATTCACAGAAATTTACGTATTTTAAAGATATTAGCTACATTTTTCTGATCGAACTAACTGTAAATAGGCACTTGAGGATCCGAGTGGTCTTAAAACTTTGGCAACCGACTCTCTTCAGCTGAGATAGATGGTAAATGTACTTCGAGGAGCGTATTCACACGTTAATTGTTTATGGCATCTGCAACTGCATATTCAAACCTGCTTGTACCTCTCTTTCTAGATCATGAATATCCCTTCTGATCTCCCTCCACCATATGGTGATGGGGATGGTTCTGATGGAACACCCGAGCATGTACTGTTGCTGTACTGGAAGAATCTTTGTCTCCTCATGTAGATGGTCCACTGAGGACATGAGAAGGCACCATGTTTCACTAGTCAGTGTGGCATTCTTTGTCTTCATGATGACATGACATTTAGATTTTTTTCACTTTGCAATTGTATTCGCGGACTACACTGTCAACAAGGTTTCTTTATCTGCACACTAAGTTCTACCGGCTAGGAAATTATATCCCTTGTTCCTACATCTCAGGCTGTCGCAGATAGCTGCGGTATGCGCGGAAGGCGTCAACATTCTGTCGAATGTAATCTCCAGAATATAGTCTTCGGAATTCGGTAAAAATCGACTATGACATTCAGCTCGACTACGACATTCAGCTATGTGGGCGCATATTTAATGGTGGGTATTTGCATCAGTCAAATAGGAGTTCAGCCTTTCACAAACGACATCAGGAAAGGTACCTAACGCCAAGATCGTACAATCATCCGCATGTGTCGACTCAGGGGGGTGGACTACAGGAGAGGTAGAGGTTAACAGTTCCCACCTTGGGGAACTCCGCGTTTCACTCTACGGGTCTTGGATTTCTTGTTCCACACATATAATTGATTATCCAACGTTTTAAACATGCTCAGAGGATAGCCCGCTCAATAACCTCAAACAGCGTGGAGTGCTTGACAGTTTCAAAGGCTTTTGATAAGTCGAGCGACACCATTACTGTTCTAACGCACGTCTTTCTCCGGCTGAGTCTTCGACTAAATTGTGTGGAGAAGGCGTACAGCGCTGTTGTCATCTATGCTGCTTACGGAACCCATGATGATGATCAGCAACTACATAGCTATTTCTAATGCTGGGTAGGACTGAAGCCTCAAGAGTTTTTGCTGTGGGTGACAACTGCCAAATCGGTTTGTACGATTCAGTCAGCTTTGGTGGCATCCTTGACTGGCTTCAGTATTGGGACCACTCTGCTCGTTTTTCCGACTTTAGGAACGATGTGGGTCACTAGCAACAGGTTGAGAACTTTGGTGAGATACTCAACTCCCGGTTCATCCAGCTGTTTCGACATTACCATGGAGATTCCATAAAAATAACGTGCGCACCTTAACCGTTTCCCACAATTCACTTATTCCGGCTGCAATGTTGGAACTCTTCAGATGATTTAACCATTTGTTCCGCTTATGCCCAACAGAACAATCTGTCAACATCTAGTGTCAGTTGCCTGGCTCTGTTGTCACTGGGGTTGGCTCTGAGAATGGGTATAGGTATATAGTGAGCGCATGCAGTAATCATGATGTCTCGGAACATCTTTTCTGCTGCCCGAATATCAGAAGGAATGAGCAGATTTCTGAAGCGGTGACGAGCTCAATTAGTGTCCAGAGGGGATGAAATAGGGCAGTCTGCTTATGGATACAATTATGGCGACGCCATTTGTCAGACCAGGTGACATGGTGGTATATCTGACGAATTTTAACACACTCCGCTAATTCTGGTGGGTAGAGCTGACAAACTATTGCTAGTCGGACTATCGTTTTGATCATTGCCGTAAAGCATTGTTTATATCGGACACCCAGGTAAAATTATCGTTTTAAATATTTCGCGTCAGATATCGTTGGTCGACGCAACATTTGTTGGTCGACGCAACATTTGTTTTACGACAATAATCAAAACCATAGTCGGACTATCCATATTTTGCCAGCTTTACTCGTAGGGGCGCCCTCATTGACCCTTCAAGCATAGAGCTATCAATCTGCTCAGGCAGCACTATGAGTATCAAATTTCCCTAAGACCAGACGATTATGACCTTCCAAAAGCTGGCTAATGTTCCACACCTGACTGCTACCACCCTCCATTCCATGTAGCGATCATTAGAGCCAGGCTCAAGGTCTGTATTGAACAAACTGGTGTTATAGGAAAGCTCCATCTTACCTCTGATAATTTCGGGTAGATTTAGCCAAGTCCGTACATCTATTTGACTGGCTCTAGCGATCAATAACTCTCAAACGGATCAACCGATTTTGAAAAACTGCAGTTTAAGACCTCCTCCCGATTTGCTTTGACTTTTTTGTAACATGTTGCCCTCAAAGCCCCTATTACGACGGTATAAGTTTTTCCAGGAGCAAGTCCTTGAAGTATGGACGAAATGCGCGAAATTTGTAACAAAAACAACTACGGCCACCATGTTATGCCTGGTGCGCACGACAACTTTTGAATTGGATACTGCGTTTGTCCAAACTATGCATTTTGTAATATTTCCTTGAATCATAGATAAAGTTCGAAGATATAGATTATCGGTCCACTCCTTCCCGTCCCTCCCTCACAAAAGTTTGAAAATATTTGGTAAAATGGTACGTGCGATATCTGTTCAACGGAGCAACCGATTTCGTCCATACTTTGGATCTCTTAAAATGTTGTTCAAACATAGTATAAGTTCGAAAATGGGCCATCCACTGGGCCGACACTTAGGGTACTTACCTCACAAAAGTTCAATATTTTGGTTTAGCTGCAGTTTAAGGTCAGCTCGATGAAGGCACTCTTTGTAATTCTGTTGTGGTGCGCGCTACCTATCTAAAGAAAGAATTTATTGTATCTGACATTAGACGAATGTTTGAATTCACCCAGGCTGAGGGTATGTATATCTCTGACGGCAACGCCGACTGATACTTTCTTACTAGTTTTTAATCCTCGTCGTTGTTATTGTGGTTCCTTAAAAAATATGCTCCAAAAAATTCCTCCCCAAGAAATGTATTATTAAAATTCTTCAAATCAATGATTTTATTTTTCCCAAACAATTTATTTAAAAATGTGAACTAAACCCCTAATCGGAATGTTGCTCATTGTAGAAATCAAAATTTTCCTCAAAATGTTCATATTTTGCACAATAGTCGGTGACTTGTTTGATGGAGCCTTCATTAATGACATCAGTGACCATCAGCTGGTAGGTAATAATAGTGCCGGTCATCTAATTTTCAAAATGAGGCATATTTTTTTAAATTAAATTCTTAAGTATCAAAAAACTATAAATAGCAACATAAAAGCAAATATTTACCCCCAAGATTAGTCCACGTGTCAATGAAAAGAAACCGGCTGCTGTAAAGGCCGTCACATCAACCGATAGCTGGTCACTAAAACGTTGGGTCTTTAAAAAAAAAAAACAAATAAAATCAACCACGAAGATTTTCAAAATTAAATCAAAGCAAACAAAAAAAAATAAACACAACCACACCTCTGTACACCAACTTCTGGAGGGAACATCACGTAAACAGGATACAATTTGTTTGGTATATTCATTGACCAGCGAAGCCAAATACAGCGTCAACAGGGTTCGAACAATATTGTACAGCAGCGAAAACCAAAATGCCATTTCAGCTACCCAATCAACACCAATGTTCCTGCAAAGAACAAAAGAAAGGTAACTTCAATTGCTCACATTTTATTGTTTGTTTGTTGTTTCTTTAGGAATTCTTCTCACATTGGATAAAATCTCACAGCTATTTGTTTTACTTACACAAAACTGTTGAACAATTGAAAACATATGAAATACATGTTGTTTGCACTGGCCAATAGTATCAGGGCGGACAGTTCATTGTTGACAAGACGCAAAAGTTTTCTCAGCACCAGATAATGCTCACGTGTTTCTAGCCAAAATATTGCTGGCATTGGCTAAAGGCATGCAGAGGTAGGAGAGAAAAAGAATAAATTGTATATTAAATTCTGATGATGTTGCTATTGGTATGTTGTTAGGCTTGCGGTACTATTGTAAACATTATCTGAGTTACTTATTTCTATATAGACCAGATAAAATATAACCACATTCGGTGATGTTACTAGAAGGATTTTCGCACAATGGTCGAAATCACTGATCTAGGGGCGCGAAAGTAAAAAAATCAAACTCTAAAATTGCGAAATGTTTCCATTATAGCGATTACAGAAAATCTGCTGACTAAATTTTTGTTTTTACTTTTTATACCCTACACCACTATGTGGTAAGGGGTATTATGTGTTAGTGCATTTGTATGTAACATACAAAAGGAAGCGAGATAGACCCATAGTTTCTTCTAGGGATATACATAGAATCACTTTCTGAGTCGATTTATGCATGTCCGTCCGTCCGTCCGTCCGTTCGCAACATACAGGTCGCATTTGTTGACCGATTTCGCTGAAAATTGGGGAATACCATTTTTTTAGCCGTCGGAAGATCAAGTTCGAAGATGGGATATATCGGTCCACGTTTTGGTATAGCCCCCATATAACGGTACCCCCCGATTTACGGTATTTTGACGTTTTCAGCTACATTTTCAGACCGATTTGGCTATAATTTGACATTTAGGGTTCTTAAGTGTCAATAAACATATATAACAAAACTTGTGGACATAGGTCCACGTTTTGGTATAGCCCCCATATAACGGTATCCCCCGATTTGCGGCATTTTGACGTTTTTAGCTACATTTTCAGACCGATTTAGCTATAACTTGACATTTAGGATTCTTAAGTATCAATAAACTTATCTAACAAAAGTTGTGGACATAGGTCCACGTTTTGGTATAGCCCCCATATAACGGTACCCCCCAATTTACGGTGTTTTGATGTTTTTAGCTACATTTTCAGATCGATATAGCTATAATTTGACATTTAGGGTTCTTAAGTGTCAACAAACTTATATAACAAAAGTTGTGGACATAGGTCCACGTTTTGGTATAGCCCCCATATAACGGCACCCCCCGATTTACGGTATTTTGACAGTTTTAGCTACATTTTCAGACCGATTTAGCTATATTTTGACACTTAGGGTTCTTAAGTGTCAATAAACTTATATAACAAAAGTTGTGGACATAGGTCCACATTTTGGTATAGCCCCCATATAACGGTACCCTCCGATTTGCGATATTTTGACGTTTTTAGCTACATTTTCAGACCGATGTAGCTATAATTTGACATTTAGGGTTCTTAAATGTCAATAAACTTATATAACAAAAGTTGTGGACATAGGTCCACGTTTCGGTATAGCCCCCATATAACGGTACCCCCCGATTTACGTTATTTTGACAGTTTTAGCTACATTTTCAGACCGATTTAGCTATATTTTGACACTTAGGGTTTTTAAGTGTCAATAATCTTATATAACAAAACTTGTGGACATAGGTCCACGTTTTGGTATAGCCCCCATATAACGGTACCCCCGATTTGCGGTGTTTTGACGTTTGTAGCTACATTTTCAGACCGATGTAGCTATAATTTGACATTTAAAGTTCTTAAATGTCAATAAACTTATATGACAAAACTTGTGGACATAGGTCCACGTTTTGGTAAAGACCCCATATAACGGTTCATTTAAGTTCATATTTTCGTATAGCCCAGATACCTCCGAACTAGCTGTTAATGACATTTGAAGTTCCCACGTTATGTACCGATTTTCGATATTTTGAAGATTCTAGCTAAATTTTTTAACCGAATTAGGAGTTATTTGACATTAAAGGCTCCCATCAAAAACTGTCAACATAGGCCCATGTTTTATTATAATCCCTATATAACAGTACCTCCCAATTTCTAGCCCACCAAAAATTGTCAACATACATAGTTAGATATAGGCACCATAAAAAAGGGCCTCCCGAATGAAGCATAAATGTACATAAACATTATCTGACATTTTAACGTACCCACTTCAAGTTGGGGACAGGAATGAAAAGTAATTATTCCATTTTAGTTCAGAATATTTTATGGTGGAGGGTATGAAAAGTTCGGCCCGGCCGAACTTAATGCTTTTTTTACTTGTTTTTTCTTGTAAATATTTTCTCTGCTACTCACTATCCAATGTTTACAGCATCAGATTTTAAGAAAGTTGTTGCAAAACATCTTTTTGTTCAATTGTTAAATAAATTCTTAATAAAACTAAACAAAGTTTATTTTTAATTAATAGGGGGGGGGTGAAAATTAAATGAAAACAAGTAAAAGAGTATCAGTCGGCTTTGCCGACAGAGATGTACACTCAGCATATGTGAATAGAAACTTTCATATACGTACAGATCGAATGTATTTAGGGTATTTTCAGAATTTAGTGGTCCTTTTTGGACATTTGAACTTGCCGATAAAAATATGGTTTAGGATTAAAGTTCAAAAGTGTTGCGGAGGAGGTACTTGAAGAAGTGGACCTACATAGTCCATTATGGAAGTGGACGTTATTTTGGGAGTCATATCATTTCAGATATCGCGAACACTAGTCATTTTGGACCAGTATGCCAGAAAGCATGCAGGAAGCATCGGTATACATTTCTAGAGGATCTTCGAAAAGACCTTAAACTACACTTAGACACAAATGTTGAACTTTTGTGGGGCAGGTTCCCTAAGGAGAGGACCAATATGGGCCATTTTAGAAGTTAAACTAACTTTGGACAACATATTAGGAGATCCAAAGTTTGAACCAAATTGGTTGCCCCCCTTCAAGTGATATCGTGCATACCATTTTAGTGACATGTTTTAAATATTTGGGGAAGTACCGGACGTTGTGGATCGGTGTTGCCCATCTTCGAACTGAAACTAAGTTTGGACAAAATATGACGAAGCCCCAATTTTGAACAAAATCGGTTGATCAGTTCGTGATCTCCAGCCACTACATATGGTGCCATATGAGGTTTTTACACCTATCGGGTTGTTTTCTCAAGAAGTATGGACTTGTCTCTGAAAAAACTTTTACCGTCGTAATGGAGGTATCGAATGCAAGTTGCTTTAATAAAAATCAATGTGATTCGAGAACAGGTCTTCAAGTGAACTTATCTGAAATTTTGTGTGGGAGGTACCCGAAGGAGTGAACAAGTGTAATCTATGTTCGAACCTGATCTATATTTGGTAGATGTCTTAGAATGTGTACTCGTGAAGTATGGACCAAATCGGTCTCTCACATCAAAAGTTATCGTTCACACAATTTTTCCGAACATTTTTGAACTTTTGTTTTGCTTATCTTTGCTTATCTTCGAACTTGGACAATATATTACGAAGGCCAAATTTTGGACCGAATCGGCAGATCCGTTCGAGAAAATTCAGCTTGTTTGGTCTGAAAATGTGGACTAAAACATTCGTTTGCACGTTATTAATGTCGCGCAGCTAGATCAGCGATTTCAAACTCAGTGCGGCGACGGGATCGTCGATACCGGATAGACCCGAAACCATACAATCCCCGTGTTCCGAGTAGCGATACACATGTTTGTATTTGTGTGTTGGGAGCAACTTATCCCTGATGGAATACACCGAACTCTTTCAGTCCGCGTCGGGGCAGATAAAACCCCAGAAATTAACTGGATGTGCTAAGTTTGTCATAATCGCATCCAGTCAATCTTCGGTGAGATACAATATATGTGGGAGTGGGTGTATAGTATGTGAGGGACTATGTGGCTGGGTGAACATAGCCTTACACTTGTACTAGCAGACTAGAGTGGTTTTAAAAAATCGATGTCTGATTTTTTTATGCGGCACCGCCCTAAAGCGTTTAGTTTTGAGAGATTTTAAGATTGATTGAGCACAATCGGAATATGTTAACAACCCCAACGAGAAAATTAATGAAATTTGCCTAGTTTCTGAAAATTCACTAATCACCGTTTTACAGATCTGCTCAACCATTTCGTTGTTCGGGTACTCAATAGAAAGTTTCGAGACATCATCACTGCTACAGCTGAAATACCTGCTGGTCGATTACCCGAAGTGTGACCAATTTTTTCCAGCACAGACGACAGGGTTAGAAAATAACCGTAATGAGCTTCATCGTGCTAACCACAGTGACCCCATAGTCAGGGAAATGACACAGGAATCAGTGAGCATAAACGGAACAAGTGACTAAATCATCTGAAGAGTTGAAACATTGTAGACGGAATAAGTGAATTGTGGACAACGGTTAAGTCACTCTCGAACCCTGGAAAGAAGGGAGATATGGATGATGTTGCGAATATCATCAGGTACGTTAAATCATCCAAAGTGTTGGACACAGATGGAATCTCCACGATAATACTGAAACAGCTGGATGAGCCGGGAGTCTCATCAAAGATCTCAACCTGTCGCCAACAACCATATCGCATCCGAAGTCTAAAAATGGGCCAGGCAAGGATGCCAGCAATGGTGACTGAATAGTACAAACCGATTTTGCCTTTTGTCTTTCCTTCGTCAGAAATAGCTACCCAGTTGCCGATCACATATTATTCGAGGACTCAACCAGAACAAATCGTACCATAGGATAGTGTTGGTGGCATTCGAATTGTCAAAAGCCTTTGATAGTGTCACCGTGCAGTGGTGTTTGACATTGAGCAGGATACCCTCCGACCAAGTTCGAATCGTTGGATAATCAATTATACGTGTGGATGCCGGTCGTACATGGATTTCAGGACCAAAAAGTACAAGTCCGGTAGAGTAAACAGGGTGTTCTCCAAGGCGGGGTGATATCTCCGAAACTGTTAAACCTCTACCTCTCCTGCATCACGTACCGTTCTATGGGGGCTATATGAAGGAGTGACCTATTCCGACAAATTTCATATGGAGCGTTCAATACCCTAAATGAAGACCAAATACCAAATTTCAGAAATTTAGATGGAATATTGACGCCACAACCTTCAAAATACCGGAAATAGGGAGGTACCGTTCCATGGGGCCTATACAAAGGCGTGGACCTATACCGACAAATTTCATATGGAACTTGTAATGCCCCAAATGAAGACCAAATACAAAATTTTAGCCATTTCGCTGGATTATTGTGGGCACAATCTTCAAATATTAAGCGCTTAATACCCCAAATGAAGACCAAATACCAAATTTCAGCCATTTCCGTGGAGTATTGAGGCCACATGCTTCAAAATACCGAAATTCGGGATGTACCGCTCTATGGGAGCTATATGAAGGATAGGTCCACACCTTTCATTTCTAGGAGAAAGTTTTGCTCCCCCATTGAAGACCGAGTACCAAATTTCAGCCCATTCGGTGGAATATTGAGGCCACATCCTTCCAAGCACCGAAAATCGGGAGGTACGTTCTATGGGGGCTATATAAGGGCGTGGAACTATACCAACAGATTTCATATAGAACGTTTGATATCCCCATTGAAGACTAAGTACCAATTTCATCCATTTCGGTGTGATAATGAGGCTAAAACCTTCAAAATACCGAAAATCGGGTGGTACCGTTGTATGGGGGCGTGGACATATACCGACAAATTTGATATGGAACGTTCAATACCCCAAATAAAGACCAAATACCAAATTTCAGCAATTTCGGTGGAATATTGAGGTCAGAACCTTCCCATTACCGGAAATAGGGAGGTACCGTTCTATGGGGGCTATACTAAGGCGTGGGCCTGTACCAAAAAGTTACTGGGGGAATGTTTTATACACCCACGAAGACCAACTTTCAGCCATTTCGGTGGAATATTGAGGCCACAACCTTCCGAATACCGGAAATAGGGAGGTGCCGTTCTATGAAATATATATTAAGGCGTGGACCTGTACCAACAAGTTTCTGGGGGAAAGATGTATACCCCAAAACGAAGACTAAATACTGAATTTCATCCATTTCTGAGGAATATTGATTCCACAACCTTCAAAACACCGAAAATCGGGAGGTACGTCCTATGGGGGCTATATGAAGGCGTGGACCTATACCAACAGATTTCATATAGAACGTTTAATACCCTCAATGAAGACTAAGTACCAGTTTCATCCATTTCGGTGTGATAATGAGGCTAAAACCTGCAAAATACCGAAAATCAGGTGGTACTGTTGTATGGGGCTTATATGAAGGCGTGGACCTATACCGACAAATTTCTGGGGGAAAGTTTTATACCCCCAACGAAGACTAAATACCAAATTTCAGCCATTTCGGTGGAATATTGAGGCCACAAACTTCCAAATTTCATATGGAACGTTCAATACCCCAAATAAAGACCAAATGCCACAACTTTCAAAATACCGAAAATCGGGAGGTACCGTTTTATAGGGGGCTATATGAAGGCGTGGACCTATACTGACAAATTTCTGGGAAAAAGTTTTATACCCCCAACGAAAAAAAGGTACCAAATGTCAGCCATTTCTTAGGAATATTGAGCCCACAACCTTCAAAACACCGAAAATCGGGAAGTACCGACAAATTTCTGGGGGAAATTAAATTAATTCGCTTCTGAAAACTTTGTTAGTTGCAATTCTAGAACAAAAAAACCGTTTTCTTGAACCGCTTTTAAGGGAAAATATCATTACGCGCAAATATGGAGATCAAAGGCTGGGGGGCGAACAATTCTTTTTGGCGATGAAAGTCGATGAAGGAAATATTACGAACCCGGTAGGGCAGTTATGCCGTAGGTCAAACTTCTGAGTTATGGCGCAATCAAATTTCGTTAGGGTTTTTGTCATGTAGGTATGTATAGTTTGTCAAGAAAGAATTCATTTCGCACTAACTCAGAAGTTTGACCTACGGCATAACTGCCCTTCCGGGTTCGTAATATTTCCTTCATCGACTTTCATCGCCAAAAAGAATTGTTCGCCCCCCAGCCTTTGATCTCCATATTTGCGCGTAATGATATTTTCCCTTAAAAGCGGTTCAAGAAAACGGTTTTTTTGTTCTAGAATTGCAACTAACAAAGTTTTCAGAAGCGAATTAATTTAATTTGATTGACAACTCTATAACCTTTTTAACGGTATACATATTAGTTTAATCGGTTACTTAAAACCGGTTCAAAAATCGGTTTTAATGTCGGAATATCCGGTTCCAAAATTGAGATAACCGGATCTATCCTCCAAGAAAATTTGTTATTAACGTGTTCGTCATTTCAAGAGCTATTTGTGGTAAAAATTTCAGAAGCCCCCCAGATGTCTACATAAGCAATAACCAATAGTTATGTGTACATACCAATAAATACCCAATGACGAATATACAGAAAAACAAAACATAGTTTATTTCTGAACCAAAACCGATTAAATGTCAAAAAGGACAATGAAAACGTGACAAAATTGATTAGTTGTCAAAGGGAACCGTACCTAAAATCTTCTGAGCAACATTTTTGTAGAATATTTGGATGCTAAAAAATCTCATCTTGTGGTACTTTCACTACGGTTCAAGAAATAAAGGACGAAAAGGACATGAAAGACATTGAGTTAGAAGAATGTAATGTTCTACAAAAAGATTCGCCAATCGATTTCACTGAAGACATGTCACCACAAAACGAAGCTACAACAACGCCAAACAGAGATATGGAGCTATTTTCCCAAGTATTATAGGGAAAAAATCAAAAACTTCATCGCGCGATATCTCAGAAACTTGACCTATGGCGAAAATTTCCTTTTGGCTTCTTAGTATACTCATCAAGGACTTTCATCTCCAAAAGAAATTTTCCACCCCCCAAAAATGCTGCTGCACAGTGTTATTTAATTTAATTATTTATGGTGGAGGGTATAATAAATATATAAGCACTTTTATAAAAAACATATTATTTATTTCTTCTTGTGATTTTAGTTCAGCTATAGGTCCTTGTAATAAAACAACAAAATTTTGTTTTATTTTTAATTATTTATTTCCAATATTTCGGCCGTCTTCGACGGTCATCATCAGGGATTTTTGGTATTATTTTAACAGGTAGCAGGTGTCAGTTCTCCATCACTGTCGCTTTTCCACGAAGATGGCCGAAATATTGGAAATTAATAATTAAAAATAAAACACAATTTTGTTGTTTTATTACAAGGACCTATAGCCGAACTAAAATCACAAGAAGAAATATTAAAGATCAAAGGTCAACAATAAACAAAAAACAGAAACATATTATTTATTATTTACCTTTCCTTGAACTGCTTTCATGCGCAGGTGAAGTTGGCGAAATCTTGCCGCCAAACCAATACTCACAATTATAATGAAAACATCGGTAAAGGAACGGGGATAGGCTAAGGTTAAATTTAACCACTGAAACAAAGAAATTCCAAAGAGATGACATAAATTTTCTCCCGATTTTTAAATATCAAATTTTTTTCAACATATATGTATGTATATAAATTACTTACCTCAAATACGGGTAATGTCCAATATTGAAAAGGTATTACCATGCTAAGATGGGGTCGTTCACGACCATATAACGTTTCCCAGTAGCTGACATTCAAATTACATTGTCTTCTTTCCAAATCACTTTTCTGAAAAGAATTGAAGACCAGCAAACAATGTTCCACTAAGTGGGAAACAAAAAAGCAAACGTTATTTCCTCTATAAAACACAGTACCATTTCTTAAATCTGCATATTCGAAATTCAACATTTTTGTTTCAGTACTTACAAAAAGCTGCGAACATTATTAATAAATACCAAAACCATATCCAAAATTTCATATTAAATGTTACATAAAGCTGATAGGGAACTTGCAAAAATAATTCCTCCACCTGACGCCATTGACGCATTAATTTGGGCCACTTTAAAGCTAAACGCCAAAAGATAATGTGCTCCCAAATGCAAACGAAGAATAGAGAGACAGTACCTGGAAATGAAAATATAGAATCATGTAGCAGATATTATTGTTTACCACTCAAACGAAGAATAACCCACCTGATGTATGAAAATTAACACCCGTTCGCGTTATATAATAGATAACAACTCCAAATTCCATAATATCCAAAATTAAAATCACTGCGCTATAGGCACAGGGTATACTCAGCCATTTATAGTGGAGTCTCGACACATCTTTGTGCCACACATTTGTGACAGGCAGCAAACCAAAACACTGGGATATGAAGAGAACTGAATGGCAAGAAAGGAAGAGAACGATAAATATCAACCTACGGAAATCTGTATGTTTGGATGTAATCCGTTTCAGACAATTTTGAGTTACATTAGCACTGTCCGGCCGTTTGGCTGACTGACTCCAATGAGTCAACAAATTTCCTCCAAATTTAAATCAAATTCGAATATTCGCCATATCTGTCCTCTACTTGGACCAAGCAAAAGGAGTAACCGTTTCTGTACAAGGATCAGATTCGAATATGTACTATCAATCAATCCCACGGCGGCCGGTTCTATGCACCGTGGAGCGGCAATTTATCCCAAAATGTTTGCTATGAACTCTTTTGGTCCGTGCCGGGATAGGGATGAACCCCGAGCCGATATGGAGGTGTTCCGTTTGCCAGATCCGCATCCACCACCTGTCAGTATTGGTGAAATGTAATGGATGAAGGGAAAGGGTGCATTTCTGAGGGTGCTCTTAGTCGCACCCTGGATCACAGGGATAGGTATGTTGCTGCTTGCTTCGCCAGAACATCGCCCAGTGTGTCTTCAACTTCGTCGTAGTTGGAATACGAGACGTCCCCGCAGTCTCCACAACAACAACAAGCGCAGCCTCTAGCACCACAAGTTGTTGTTCAATGGCCGGCAATGCATCATTCCTGCAATTCAATTGCAATGGTCTCCGCAATAAGGTCAGCGAAATTGTGGACTTTATGAGTTGGAAAACATCATGGTCGCCGCGATCCAGGAAACCTGTAGTTTATAACGTTGTGATGGTTACAACGTTTTGCGGAAGCATCGCACAAGCAGCGGAGGAGGAGGACTTGCCTTCCTAATACACCAGTCTGTCCAGTACAGACCTATCTCGCTTGACTCCATGTAGGGGGGTTGCAGTAAAGTGTGGTTCAGCCGAGATAGAGCTGCTTAATGTGTACATACCGCCGATGAAAAGCTGTGCCCGGCGTTATGCGCCCGTTATTAGTTCGCTTTTAGGAGAGCAGAAATGTCATGCTTTACGTGGGTACCTACCTTCCGGTCTAAGCTCACGGTGTTATCACAACACGGACTGGTTATAAAGCGACCAATCAGTGCCCCTTGCACCGTAGTGAGGTACCAATTGTGTTCAAGTGTTTTGCCTGTTCACCACATTGCTTTATTACGGAACCCATCTACAATTCCTGTCTTTCTATGGTTCAGACATACGGTTGCAATGCAACTCCACATTCAAGCCGAATACTCTAACCGCGATTTGGGTACAACCACAACCACCACTACCAACTACCAGTGTAGATCAAAAGATCTAGGGGCAACTGGCACCCGTGGTCCAAGAATATAGTCTCTAGTAAAACCTCTTAACCATGAAGACTACTACCAGTTGGTCCCCAAACGGAGCCCGGACTGGTGGCCCGGGCAATAAACGTCTGGTGCTAGCGGACTTCATTACTCATCATGAGTTTAAATAAGAAATAAAGAGTTGGCCGAGCAAATTGCTCCACGTTTTGCACCGTGAATGAAGATACTCCTACGAGGATTAGAGGAGATTGCCACAGCTCGCCAGATATCACAATTATGGCGCCAGGTCTGATAAATGACGTATCCTGGCAACCCGTCATTTCCTATGGCTTGGACAAACTCCCTATCATCGTCTCCGTAAATAGACCACCCGGTTTCATAACCACTGAATGCCGTGGGAAAGCTGATTGGCAAGGGTTCAGAGATTTAACCATCACCGCTTCAGAGAGCTGCCAATCCTCTCAGATCCTCGGGTAGCTGAGAGAACTTTCCGGGACATCATCACTGCAGCAGCTGCTCGCTACATAACTGCTGGTCGAATGCCCGAAATCATACCAAATTTTCAGCCGAGGCGACGGGACTAGAAAATGAGCGTGATGAGCTTCGTCGCTTACTTTTGAAGTCAACAGTTAAGTAAAGCGGAAAAATTGGCTAGATCACCTGAAGCAATGCAACATTGGTACAGGATTAAATAAATTGTAGGTAACGGTTAAATCACTCTCGAATACGGGAAAGAAGGATGACAGAACGGCAGTTTCGTTCAACGGCGTGACAATAACTGAGCCAAAGAGGTGCGCGAGTTATTTTAGCCGGCAGTTCATAGAGCACCCTGAGAGTGATAAGGAGAAAAGGAGTAATCTAGGCCATATAAGAAGAGCCCTCCAAGCTGAGTTGGTACCACCACAATTTACTATGCGCGATGTTGCAGAAGCCATCCGAAACGCGAAATCATCCAAAGCGTTGGGCCCACAACGAATATCGATGGTAAAGCTTAAGCAACTGGATGAACCTGGAGTTGTGTATTTAACAAGGGTCCTAAACCTATTGTTAGCCACCCATATTGTGAAAGTTTGCAGGGTGGTCCCGCTACTGAAGCCTGTCAAGCACGCCAGCAGAGGGGAATCGTACAGGCGGATTCACTCCTGCCGGCAGTAGCCAAGATCCCAGAGGAGGAGGTGTTTTCCAGTTTCACAATATCAACATGGATTTCTGAAAATGCATAGTACTGCAGCAGCATTAGACGCCATATCCACACATATAAGTAGAGGACTAAACCAGAAAAGGTCGTTCCACCGAACAGTCATGGTGGTTCTTGACCTAGCAAAGGCCTTCGAAACTGCCAATCATGCCAAGCTGTTCGAGGAAGTGTGTGAAACTGAGTGTTTGAAACGTTGGGTGAGCAACTATATGTGCGGACGCCTGTCGTTTGTGGAATTCAGAGACAGGAGTCCAAGCCCCGTAGAATAATACAGTTCCCCAAGGAGAGGTGATATCTCCGGAACTGTTTAAACCCTACCTCTCTGGAATTCCACACCCTCCGGACGGCATAGAGAACGTAATGTAAGCTGATTGTTGTACGATCCTGGCATCGCTCTATGTACGACCGAACAGACATGGTGACTCTTGACCTAGCTAAGGCCTTCGATACTGTCAATCATGACAAGCTGTTCGATGAAGTGTTTGAAACGTTGGGAGAGCAACTATATGTGCGGACGCCCTTCGTATGTGGAATTCAGAGACAAGATGTCCAAGCCCCGTAGAGTAATTCAGTTCCCCAAAGAGAGGTGATATCTCCGGAAATGTTTAACCCCTACCTCTTTGGAATTCCACACCCTCCGGACGGCATAAAGATCGTAGAGTAAGCTGATGATTGTACGATCCTGGCGTCGCACTATGTCGCGAGTTCATATTACCTGTGGCCAAAATTAGAAGGAGTTATCGTAGGTGCATCAATTTTGGTACACGTACTTATTGTTCACATACTTCTCGAGGACATAAACCTGGGATGTTCGGTCCACGTTTTGATATAGCCCCCATAGAACCGTACCTCCCGATTTTCGGTTAAATGTTTTAGTCATAATAACCAACCGAAATGGTTGAAATTTATTGTTTAGTATTCCAACAGAGAATTGTGGGTGTAAGTCCACGTTTTTTAAAGCCCCCATATAACGGGGCCCGATTTTCGGTACTTTCACCAGACATTTGTCGGTATAGGTCCACGTCTTCATATAGCCCCCATAGAACGGTACATCCCCATTTTCGGAGTTTCAAAGGTTTTAGCCTCATTAACCCAACGAAATGGTGACATAGGGGATGGAATATACCAAGGAACGGTGCTGACCGGCTTTAACATGGCAAAGCCCAGGATTTATCTTGGTCCCTCTTTGATCTCAAGTGGACACTGACCTCCCCGTGGTGTCACCTGGGGAACTGCCTTTAACACCCGTTAAAGGTAGTGAGCTAACATGTGCCGCGCGTTCACCCATAAGAACGTTAAAAACTTGGGTTTGGGCGTCGGGTTAGTAACCCTCCCCTAGAAAAAACAGCCTACTATGAAAAAACGAAAGAAAATAAAAACAAACCCCTCTAAAGTTGACGAACCACGGAAACGTTTTAAGGACCATGATCTGCTAATCTGCACCTGGAATGTTCGCACTCTTAATAGAGAAGGTGCAGTCTTCGCATTGGCAGACGTACTTGAAAAGTACAAGGCCAATATTACTGTCATACAGGAAATACGATGGATTGGGAAAGGCGTCACAACAACACCTAAAGATGACGCACTGTATTATAGCTGTCATGACGTAAAGCATGAGTTTGGTTGCGGATTCGTAGTTAGTCGGAGGCTAAAACATCTGGTATCAAGCTTCAGTGAATGAAAGACTTGCTGCAATTCGAATAAAAGCTAAATTCTTCAACATCAGCTATATTTGCGCTCATGCTCCCACTGAAGAAAAGAACGAACAGACCAAAGATATATTTTACGAGCGCTTAGAAGAAACATATGACCGTAGCCCTGTCCATGATATTAAAATCATTCTAGGCGATTTTAATGCCAGAATAGGAAAGGAGAATATCTTTGGCCCAACAGTCGGAAAATTCAGTCTCCACAGTGAAACATCTGACAATGGTATGATGCTGATAGACTTTACAGTAGCAAAAAACATGGTAGTTAGCAGTACCAGATTTAATCATCTCGATATTCATAAGAGCACCTAGCTGTCTCCAGATCAGAAAACAAGAAATCAAATTGATCATGTTGTGATAGATGGAAGACATTCATCGAGCGTGTTAGATGTACGATCGTTCCGAGGCGCAAACATTGATTCGGACAACTACCTTGTTGCAGCAAAGGTACGCACCCGCTTACGTAGCAAACAAACTACGAACAGACACAAAACGAAAGTTAGACATCGGTAAGCCGCAATCACAACATATAGCCACAGCATATTCCACTCAACTAGCCCAATTGCTTAATCAAAGCACTCCTCATCCCGATAACATATCAGGACAATGGCAAAACATTGCCCACTCCATGCAAACAGACGCCAAATTCATACTTGAATACCAGAGACCTCCACCAAGGAATCGCATGAAGAGAAAAATGCGGCATATAGGGCTACTTTACAATCCGTAGCAACGCGTAGCGCACGAGAGAGATACAGGGAGAAAAGAAGAGAGGAGAAACGTCTTTTCCGCAGGAAAAAGGGAGAGATGGAAACGCCGGAGTGTGAAAAAATCGAGATGTATAGGAGCCAGAATGAAGTCCGAAAATTCTACCAAAGAGTCAAGCATCAACCTGATGGCTTTAGTACAGGCACATCCTCCTGTAGAGACCAGCAAGGTAATTTGGTAACTGATACAGACAGTGTACTCAGAATATGGAAAGAACATTTTTCAAATCTGTTGCTATCCAATAGCAGCGAAGACGATGATACCACAGATCCAATCCCAGAAGATGGTATAGAATGTATACCGCCCGGCCATGATGAGGTAAAAACAGCAATCAACCGGCTGAAAAATAATAAAGCAGCAGGAGCCGACGGCTTACCAGCCGAGCTGTTTAAAACTACAGGCGACACGCTGATAAGTTGTATGCATCTGCTAGTTAGAACCATCTGGCAGGAAGAACGCGTACCCGACGATTGGAACCTGAGCATCCTATGTCCCGTCCACAAGAAAGGAGATAAGACTGTATGCTCCAACTATAGGTGCATAAGTCTTCTCCCTATTGCCTACAAGATCGTGTCAGGGATATTGTACGAACGACTAAAGCCTATGGTCAACGAGATAGTTGGACCATATCAATGTGGCTTTAGACCTGGCAAGTCCACCATTGACCAGATATTTACCCTGCGGCAAATCCTGGAGAAGACCCAAGAGATGCAGATCGACACCTACCACCTTTTTGTCGATTATAAAGCAGCCTTCGACAGCCCGCTGCGATCAAAGGTATTCCAAGCCATGTCTGAATTTGGTATCCCCGCAAAGATCATCCGGCTTTGTAAAATGACTTTAACTGACACGAGGTCCTCAGCTAAAATAGGAAAGAACCTCTCCGAAGAGTTTGGTACCAAAGGAGGTTTCACACAAGGAGACAGCCTTTCATGTGATCTCTTCAACATTCTGCTGAAAAAGGTTATTAGAGAGACAAACGTCAAAAGAAGTGGCCACATGTTACTGGCTTGTGCTGATGATATAGACATTATGGGGCGATCAGTAAAAGAAGTAACTGATACCTTTATGAAGGTCGAAGGAGAATCTGCTAAAGTGGGTCTGGCGGTAAACGGTGAGAAGACCAAGTTGATGGTGTCGACTTGCAATGCGTCGATTGAGCTCGGACCGACTGTGGAAGTTGGTTCCTATAATATTGAGGTAGTAAAAGACTTTGTCTACGTCGGCACCTCCGTAAACTCAACAAACGTCATCAGTTGTGAAATAAAAAGAAGAATTGTATTGGCCACCAGATGCTACTTTGGTTTAAGTAAGCAGTTTAAAAACAAAACCACATCTCGTCAAACAAAAATAACGCTCTACAACACACTGATACTACCCGTGCTGATGTATGGCTCCGAAGCCTGGGTACTTGCGCAAGCAGACATGGTAGTGCTTGGTGTATTTTTGAGAGAAAAATGTTTCGAAAGATCTACGGACCAATCTGCGTTGACGGTGAATATCGACGTCGCATGAACCACGAGCTGTATCTGCTATACAACGACATCAATATTGTTAAACGTATCGAGATGCAGCGATTGCGTTGGCTAGGCCATATCATAAGAATGAGCGATGATGAACCCGCTAAACCGCTTGGCGGTGCACGCAGAATTGGCAGGCCAAGGAATAGATGGCGCAAACAAGTGGATGATGAGATGAAAAGGCGCGGTATTCCAGAGTGCGAAGCAACAAATAGAGAGGAAAGGAGATCTTTTCTTAGTTCGGCCTATGGAACAAATGTTGTGTAATGGGACAGCTAAGTAAGTAAGTACCCCACCAAATGGCTGAAATTTCGCACGGTACCTGCCGATTTTCGATATTTGAAGATTGCGGCATCGATATCCCACGGAAATGGCTGAAATGTTGTATTTTGTCTACGTTGAGGGTATAAAACTTTCCACCAGAAATTTGTCGGCATAGATCCACGTCTTCATATAGCCCCCATACAACGGTACCTCCCGATGTTCGGTATTTTGAAGGTTGTGGCCTCAATATCACACGGAAATGGCAGAAATTTTGTATTTTGTCTCTGTTGGGGGGGTGGGTATAGGTCCCCGTCAAAAGTTTCCATCGGTATGGCCACGTCTTCATATAGCCCCAATATTGAAGGTTGTGACCTCAATATCCAACGAAATTGGTGAATGGTGAAAAATCGTATTTTATCTTCGTTGGGGGTATAATGCTTGTCAATTCCTTTGTGTATACGTCAAATGAAAACTCATCTGAAATCTATTGGATTTCGTTTGACGTTTGAGCAATGAAATTGACAGTTGAAATCGAGTGGATTTCGTAAATGTAAACATAGTATAAAACTTTCCACCACAAATTTGTGGCCATAGGTCCATGCCCTCATATAGTCCCCATAAAACGCTACATCCCGATTTTCGGTATTTTGGAGGTTGTACCTCCATATCCCACGGAAATGGCTGAAATTTTCTATTTTGTCTTTCTTATGGGTATAAAACTTTCCAACAGAAATTTGTCGGTATAGGTCCACGTCTTCATATAGCCCCCATATAACAGTACCTCTCGATTTCGGTATTTTGAGGGTTTTAGCTACATTATTCAACGGAACTAACTGTACATTGGCATTTATGGTTCATAAAGATCCAAACACTGTTTCACCAAAAATTGTCATGATAGGTCCATTTTTAGGTATAGCCCCCATATAAGAGTACCTCCGGATTTTCGGTATTTTGAAGAATTTACTTACATTTTTTGACAGAACTAACTAATATTTCAGATTCCCAGTTTTCACAAAACAAAATATCCGCCAAAAATTGTCAAGATATGTCCATGTTTAGGTATAGCCCGCATATAATAGCACCTCCAGTTTTTCGCTATTTTGAAGATTTTAGCTACATTTTGATTGAGAGTTTTAGCTACATTTTCGACTGAACTGCTCGTAATTTGACAATTGCCTGCAGTCACGAAACTTTTCCACCAAAAATTGTCAACATAGGTCCAGGTTTAGGTATAGCATCCATATAACGGTACCTCTCTATTTTCGGTATTTTGAGGGTTTTAGCTACATTTTTTGACTGAAATATTCGTAATGTGACAACTAGGTTCCATCAAATAAATATCCATTAAATATTTTATTTAAACTTATAACAAAATGTTCCTAATGGAGTTCCAATAGAATTCTCCACTAAAACACCACACACAAAACGTTGCCATAGCATTTGCAGAAACTATCTCTCTTATGTGTTTTTAATTAAAAAAATATTTCAATTTCAAATGATAAAAAACACCTACTTTTTCGTACGGAATGATGAAAAGTTTGCTTTTCCATAACTTCAATAATGTTTAAGTTGAGTAATCACATTTAATTAAATAATATTTTCCATATAAATAGTTTTGTTTTAAAGTAACAACATTCTAACCACACTCTTCACTCACAACAAAAAACCAAACGATACAATTAAAACTTGTTGACAAAACCTGTCTGACTTTAATGAGCAACTTTTAAAACTACAAATAAATCAACAGAATTAAGCACACAACTTTACCATTGAGTTAAACTAACGAGGATAATGGGCATGCATACACATGTACATATGTATATGCCGTAATGAAGTATGTGTACATTAGGGTTATGACTTTTCGAATTTTTTTCTCAAACATGATTTCCTGTAGCACGGATGAATGAAGTTTTGCCTAAAAATAAGGTTTATTCCATTGAAATATAAACAAGTAAGAACAGACTATAGTCGGACGGGGCCGACCATGTGATACCCTATACCACTATCCCTGTGCACTAGCTTTCCGGGCTAGCTGTTATAAGATGTGCATTAGAAATTTTACCAATTTTCACACAAAAGTTTTGATCAATTTAACCCGCTAAATATTATCCGATCATACCGTTGACTTGCACGCTACTTCTTCATCTCAAACCAAAACTACGTTTAAAATTTCGCGCCGATCGGACTATTATTGCGACCTACAGAGCGGCTACAAAATCGAGCAAAAATTTTGTTTTTGGTCCATTTCATCCCTTTAACATTTCACGATCATCGCCAAAAACTAATCAGTTCTATTCTGGTCCAAACCCGACCTCCATACTAAATTTCGTGACAATCGGTCCATAATTGCGGCCTCTAGCTTGATTACAATTTTTAATGGACGGACAGACGGACGGACGGACGGACGGACAGACACACATCGCTAAATCGCTTTATCTCGTCGAGATATGAAGTTTGGTATACCACATGAGGGGTCTACGACGAATATTTCGCGGCGTTACATGAATTTTTGGGAAAACAAACTTATTATACCCTTTTCCACATTGTGGTATAGGGTATAAAAAGTTCAGGCGCAAATGGATTTAAAAAATATTTTTTTTGAAAAAAAAAATATATGAGATGATTTTTTTTAATTATTTCCTGTTGCACGATTGAATAAACTTAAGTCTACAAAAAACTAAAATAACGTTTATTCCATTCGAATATTAAAAAAGATCATGCAAAAACCACTTTGAAAAAATTTTATTTTTTTGTTTTATTATTTATTATTTTTTTGTTAAGAATTATATCATGAAAAACGTGTTTACGATATTTTCACGATTCTCAGAATTAAAGAAAATTAGTGAGAATCAACTGTTATGTCAGTTTGGTTAT
The DNA here is from genome assembly GCF_047663935.1 of Musca autumnalis. NCBI lineage: Eukaryota > Metazoa > Arthropoda > Insecta > Diptera > Muscidae > Musca > Musca autumnalis. Next base: position 19,636,934 of record NW_027411977.1, read on the forward strand.
CTCATGTGGCTCTAAAGTTTATTTTAAATTTTATATCTGCTTACAGTGACTTCAAAAAATTACCCATAATTCTGATAAATTAAAATTTTAAAATCATTTTGTGCCTGAGGTTTTTTCACCGAATCACCTTATAATTAAGATTTTACGTAATCTTATATATAAACTCATCACGCTATGATACAGGGATATGAGGTTGTGAAAAAAGCCATAACCCTAATGTACATATGTCAACAAGAGACTACTACCTCTCCGCCGCTACAGTCTACAGATGTCGTTGCATGTTTCTGTTTAATTTGTACTCCATGAATTACAAATGAAGAACAAACATCAGCACACAACCAACCGTTAGTTTCGTTCAATCTTTCCGTTACTGGTTTATTAATCTTTCAAATGTCCATGTATTAACCTGTATGAATACATATGACCTCTTTCTTGTCGTTACCATGCCAGTGAACGCCCACGCCTTATGAGCCATTCGGCAGATATTTCATTGGTCAGCGCTGTATCAAATATGTAAATTATGTTAAAAAAATAAATACCACAAATATTTCATTTATTTCCCTTTAATATATATTTCGCATTACTGCCTTATTACCACAAAGGATTTCATTCAAAAATTACAACAACAATTTCACATTAAAAATTAATGAAAATCAAATAATAAAATTCAATGTAAAATTCCCGTCCTCACACATCACATTTCCTGGTTAACCACACAAATTTGGTAAGCCCTTAACACGATTCGGTTCATCGAATTGCAATAAAACCAGTTCATAGGTTACTATGGTACCGGCCATCTGAAAAATTAAGTAGATGTTAGTTAGAGTATTAAATTTAATTGCACACAGATTATCTTAAGTGAGGTTAGGGAACCAGAATAGGGATTTACAGGTAGGAGGGAGAACAAACGTAATACTGGCAAAATATATTCTATAGACATTTTCTTCAATATAAAGAGGGCCCTTAAATGACTTTCTTTTGAAAGAAGACTTTTGTATAGGGTTTCTATTGATAGGAGAACCTTCACTCTGAATGACTGGACAACATTAACAATTTTCACTATACCGACAAATTTCAGATGGGAATTTTTTTACCCCCCAACGAAGACTATATACCAAATTTCAGCCATTTCGGTGGGTTACTGCGGCGAACACCTTCGAAACACCGAAAAGAGGTAGGTACAGCTCTATAGGAACTATATGAAGACCTGGACCTATACCGACAAATTTCAATAGGTTAATGAGGCTAAAACCTTCGAAACACCGAAAATCAGGAGGTACCGCTCTATGAGAGCTATATGAAGACGTGGACCAATACCGACAAATTTCATGTGAAGAGTTGTATACCTGCAACGAAGACAAAATACGACATTTCAACCATTTCGGTGGGTTAAGGATGCTAAAACCTCCAAAACTCCGAAAATCAGAAGGTACCATTCTATGGGGGCTATATGAAGACGTGGACCTATACCGACAAATTGTATACGCCCAGCGAAGACAAGATACGAAATTTCAGTCATCATATACCGATAAATTTGACATGGAACGTTTAATACCCTAAATGAAGACCAAATTCGGCCATTTCGGTGTAATATTGAGGCCAGAACCTTCGACATACCGGAAATAGGGTTGTTTTTGTTGTAACAGTGTTTATTATGTGTTTGTATGTTCGTTCTTCTGTTCAATCTGGCTCTGGGTCTATCTCCAGTTCCAGGAAAGTGGCTGCTTCGATGGGATTTAGCCACAGATCCACTGGAAATAGATGAGTTGGTTTAGCGGGGCAGTTGAAAAGATGATTTGTGGTTTGGGCCCACATACTGCGCAGATGTCTTGCACGGCGCGATCGATTTACGCCCAAAAGAATTTAGGTGACTGCAATATCCTGAGCGTAGTTGAGCCAAAACTACTCTGGTTTGTCGTGGCAGCTGACGCTCCTCAGCTGCGATAGATGGTGGATGTACTCCGAGTACTTTATTCACACTATATTTGCTTATGGCCTTAGCAACTGCATCCGTGTGAATACTATTTAAACCCGCTTAATATGCCTGTTGATCTAGGGGTTCTCTCCCTCTCTAGGGCATGAATATTCTTCCTGATATGCCTGAATGTATCGGGCCTAGCCAGCAGATGGTGATTGGGATGGCTCTCACGGTAACACCCAAGCAGGTACTGCATCGACAACATCTTGTTGTGCTGACGCACGGGAAAAACCTTCGCCTCCTCATGAAGATGGTCCACTGTTGTCATGAGGAGGCACCCTGTTGCAGTCCTCAGGACGGCATTTTGGCAGGTTTCCATAACATTTGCATATCAAACTGGAACCGCATAGCTTACCACAGACCGACCTATCGCGTTATATGTGGTCAACAAGGTTTCTTTATCTGCACCCCATGTGTTGCCGGCTAGGGACTTGAGGACCTAGTTCCTGCTTTTCAGTTTGTCGCAGATAGCTGTGGCGTGTGCGCATGATCTGAATGTAGTGTCGATGTGACCCCTAAAATTTTGGGGCAGTTTGTGGTCGCAACCATGACATTCAACTCTCGCCCAAACTGCGCTGTCAATGTGGTGAACACAGTGGCTGTAGATATTGTGGTGGAAATCTGCATATTCCTCGATTGGAAAAAGGTGGTAAGATCGATTAAATAGGTGTTCAGTCTCTCACAGATGTCATCAGGGAAGGTACCTGACGCCAGGATCGTGTAATCATCCGCATACGTTACGATCTCGATGCCGTTTGGAGGCGGGGGAATACAGGAAAGGTAGAGGTTAAACAGTTCCGGAGATATCACCCCACCTCGGGGAACTCCCTGTTTCACTCTGCGGGGTTTAGACTTCTTGTTCCTGAATTCCACTTACGACTGGCGTCCACACATATAATTGACTATCCAACGTTTCAAGCTTGTCTGTTCAATTCCCTCAAACAGCGTGGAGTGCCTGACTGTATCAAAAGCTTTTGACAAGTCAAGCGCCACTATCACGGCGGTCTCTGTTTGAGTCCTTGACAAATATATGTGGTAATAGCATGCAGCGCTGTTGTCGTGCTGTGCTGCTTACGGAATTCATGCTGATGATCGGTAACTTGATAGCTATCTATGATACTGGGGAGGACTAAGGCCTCAAGGGTCTTTAATACGGGCGACAAAAGCGAAATCGGCCTTTTGCTGGCATCTTTGCCGGGCTTCCGTTGTGGAACCACCCTGCCGATTTTTCAGACTTTGGAACAATTAGTGTGGCTAGCGACAAGTTGAGAACTTTAGTGAGATACTCAACTCCCGGCTCATCCAGCTGCTTCAGCATTACCATGAAGATTCCATCAGGGCCCAACGCTTTGGATGTACTCTTCTCTTCGCTCTGTCAATTTCGGGGTGCTCGACAAACTGTCGATTGAAATAATTTGCGCACCTCTTCGGGTCAGTCAACGTAACGTCGCCAAACGCGACTGAGGTCCTATCATCCAGGGTTTGAGAGTGACTTAACCGTTGCCCACAATTCGCCTATACCGGCTCCAATGTTGCAACTCTTCAGATGATTTAACCACTTGTTCCGCTTATGCTCGTCGACCAGCCTGTTAACCTCCAGTGTCAGTTCCCTCACTCTGAGTTCATTGGGGTTGGCTCGACGAACCTCATCAAGCCCATTTGCTAATCTCGTCGCCTCTGCTGGGAAGTTTGGTCTTACTTCGGGTATTCGACCAGCAGGGATATGGCGTGCGGCTGCAGCAGTGATGATGTCTCGGAATGTCCTTTCCGCTACCCGAACATCAGAAGTATTGGGCAGTTCTCTGAAGCGGTGATTGGCGAACTCTCTGAAACTCGGCCAATTAACTTTCTTATGATTGACGAATGTGCGGCGTTCAGATGTGATGAAATCGAGTGGTATGCTAATGGAGACAATTATGGGGAGATGGTCTGATCCAAGGGAAATGACGGATTACCAGGTAACGTTATTTGTCAGACCAGGTGGCACGATGGTTATGTCTGGTGAACTGTGACACTCTCCTCTAACTCTAGTAGGTCCGTCTTCATTGACCGTGCAAAACGTAGAGCTATCAATCTGCTCAGCCAGAGCCTTACCCCTCTAGTCGTTTCCGAGGGCCGAATGCCACATCTCACGATGCGCATTGAAGTCCCCCAGGACCAGACGATTATGACCTTCCAAAAGAGGTATAATGTCAGGCCCGTAATTTGAGATACAGCTATTTCTCGGCGGGATGTATACGTTCAGCAACTCTATCGCGGCAGTTCTATACCTGACTGCTACCCCCAAGCTCAAGCGAGATAGGTCTGTATTGGACAGACTGGTGCAACAGGAAAGATAATCCCCCACCTCCACTTCTGGTGCGATCCTTCCTTAGCACGTTGTAACCATCACAACGTTGTAAGCTACAGTTGTTGTTGAGCTTGGTTTCTTGCACCGCAGCGACCTTGATATTCCTCCGACTCATGAAATCTACTATTTCCTCGATCTTACCTCGGAGTCCATTGCAATAAATTGCATAAAGGATGCATTTTCCGGGATTGGGACAACAACGGCTGGTGTTAAAGGCTGCATGTGCAGTGGTTGTCGAGGGAACTGCGGGGGAGTCTCATAATCAGACGACGAGGAGTTTCGTAATCCGATGACGACTCACTGGGGACTGTATTCACGCAGCATGCAGCAACATAGTCCCTGTCGCTGTCCATCACGTGGACAAGTCCAGACAACCACTTAGATGCATCCACTCCTGACATCTATTGCAACTCACCGAAGTTTGGATGTGGGTGAAGATGCGGATGTTGCAAATCGAGCAAAAATATATTGGTCCTGGGTTTTCCTCCGTCCCGGCACGGACTAAAAGAATTCGGAGCAGGCATTCCGGGATATGCTGCTCCCAACACGAAAAAACGAAACAAATAAAAACATATGTACAATGAGGTGGCAGCCGCTGGTCGGAACGTTGATGTTGTGTGGTTCCGGGTCAATCCGGTCGGAAAGAACCCGCTGACGTGGGATTGCGGCGGTACCGTTCTCTGGGGTACTATACTAAGGCGTAGACCTATACCGACAAATTTCATGTGGAAAGTTGTATACCCCCAACGAAGGGAGTGGACCGATATGGCTCATCAATCTGATTCGTTTAAAGCACTTTCTATATAAAATATAAAATAAATGTTGGGATGTTTTCAGAGTAAATATTTACACATTTGTGGCGTGGGTATCATAAACCATGAACCTTATTATTCAACTGATAGACCCCTACATACCAAAAAAGACCATAATATTTCCCGGCAATCCCAAGGCGGCCGGTTTTATGCACCGGATTGACTCGGAGGAATCTTCAACCAGGGGTAGTCACATCAATAATTATGTGTGCAGACAATAGATCCCAGGAGCAGGCAATATATCCCGGAAAACCTGCTCCGAGCTCTTTTGGTCCATACCGGAATAGAAGAACCCCAGCTCATGGATATGTTCCGTTTGCCAGATCCGCATCCACCAAGTGTCAGTTTCGATGAGCTGAATGGGATAAGTGCAATTCAGAGGCTGCACAGGTCTTAGTCGCCTCCAGGATTACTGCGATGTGAGTTATGTTGCTAATTGCTGCACCAGAGTAGCTCCCGACGTCTTCAACTTCGTCGTCGGAATACCCCCGCAGTTTCTACAAGCGACAACAAATGCAGCATCTAAAACCCCAAGCTGCTGTTCAGCGCCCCGGAAAGGCATCATTCCTGTAACTCAATTGCAACTGTCTCCCCAATAAAGTCAGTGAAATAGTAGACTTTATGAGTCGGAGCAACATTATGGTCGCCGCGATCCAAGAAATAAAGCGCACCGTCACCTGTATCTTGCAACGTTGCGATTATTACTACGTTTTGCAGAAGGATCGAGAAGCAGAGGAGGAGGGCTTGCCTTACTTATATGCCAGTCTGTTCAGTACAGACCTATCTCGCTTGAGCTTGACTTTAGTGAGCTGCTAAATGTGTACATACCGCCGATGAATAGCTTTGCGCTCTATGAGGATCTGAGTGATAAGTTCGCTTTTGGAGGGCAATAACCTCTGGTGCTAGGGAACTTGGTCATCATTAACTTTAAGCACTCCTTCCTAGCGCTGGCCGAGCTAATTGATAGCTCCACATTTTACTCGGTGAATGAAGACTTTGCTACGAGGATAAGAAGAGATTACCACAGCTCACCAGACATAACCATTGTGGCACCCGGTATCATAAATGACGTGTTCTGGCAACCCGTAATTTCCCTTGGCTCAGACCAACTTCTTATCATCGTCTCCATAAACAGAGTATCCGAGTTCCTAACCTCTGAACGCCGTACTTTTCTAAACCATATGTCATAGCTGATTGGCAAGGATTCAGAGAATTTTCCAAATCACCGCTTCACAGCGCTGACCGTTCACTCAGATCCTCAGGTAGCTGATAGAACTTTCAGAGACATAATCATTGCAGCAGCCGCTCGCTACATACCTGATGGTCGAATAGCCGAAATCAGACTAAATTTCATAGCACAGGCGACGCGACTAGCAAATGAGCTTTATGAGCTTCGTCGTACGAACCCTGAAGATGATCAGAACAGATGCAAGTGTTATTCAACCGGCAGTTGTAAAAGCTTAAACTTTTATTTAACCCATATTATCGTTCATTAAATCTACATCAACACCCTTCAGCATATGCGACCACCTTACTTACTTACTTAGCTGGCCCATTACAGAACATTTGTTCCATAGACCGAACTAAGAAACGATCTCCAATTCTCTCTGTTTAGTGATCGCTTTCTGGAATACAGAGCCTTGTCATCTCTTCATCCACCGACGTAGCCAGGGGGGGCCCCCCGAAATGATTTTCGTTCCCATAGGATATTGGCTTATGTTACACATTTTTTTTAATTTTTGAGTAAAATGTTAAACTGTTTTAAATTTTTCAAGAAAAATGTAAAGTATTTGGAGGACGTATTACAGAGAATAATTTAACTACATTGCACTATAGGTAATTTGGCCTGTTTTTGAGGCAAAAATTAATAGCGGTGGACGTATGGGCTTTTTATACACTTTTAATGCTTTATATGCAAAAGTAAGATAAAACCAACCAGAAACTACGTTTATAGCGAATAAAGTTTTGTGTTTCCAAAGAATTTTTCTTAATATTTAACTTTTTAAAAGGAATAACATTTTTTGCAATTTGTTAGGATTTACAGGCCCGCTTTTACGCACAAGCGGATAGCGACGAATTTAAGCAGTGTTTCAAATATTTTAACGTATGTATAATATTTAAAAGTAAGCTTTAATAAGAATTTTGCAGATGAACACGTTTATAACGAACGCCCGATATAACGAACAAATTTTCTTTTTTTACTCCTATTCTCATTTTACCTAAAAAACGATTATAATGAACTAAAGTACTGATCCGCCAAAAGATTTTTATAAACATTGAAATGTTTAAAATATTGATTCGCGAAGAGATCTTTATAAATATTATTTTTTAAAAGGACCAAATAAATCACGTCATGGTCCCTAGTTAGACCGTATTACGGCTATAATTATCAAAGATTTTGACCACAACACATCTGTAAATTTTTAGAACACATGGTGAATATTTCTTTAAAGAAAATATCTTTTTGTGTTAAATAGTGCATTGGTATACTTATTGTTTAACATATTTGAAAATATAAAAATAATTAAAATGTTAGGCTTTTTGAGCAATTTTCTGCGTAGTTGTTAAGGCGTTGTTCAAGGGTTTAGTCGTAATTTTAGGCTGACTTGAACGTTCTGAACGTTTGTAGCATGTTTGGCTTATAAACAACATCTAGAAAAACATTCTTGTGACTTTTGTTTTTAAAATTTTTGATAGAGCAATACGCAATCTATATATATAAAATTGAAATTTGTTTGTCTGTTTGTTTGTTTGTGCCTTATAGACTCGAAAACCGCTGAACAGATCTTACTGAAATATTTAGGGTACATTGCTACATGGCATGGAATGAAAATAGGCTATATCATTTTTTGAAATTTCGCGTTGATCTGGAGATAAAGCATCAAAACCGGAGGTACCTCCAAAAAATTTAGATTTTGTATGCAAATATCTTTAGAACTATTACAGATACAATCTCCAAATTTTGTATGTGTGACGGAATTTGATGTAGAAATAAATTTACTACATTATATTCAAATCGGTTCAGATTTGGATATAGCTCCCACATACATATATTTTCGGCCGATTTCCTTATTTTATGTACCAAACATGCTATCTGTGTCCAATTTCAATGAAATTTGGAATGTGTGGCGAAATTTTTTTAGAAATAAATGTGCCAAATTATATCGAGTTTGGTTCAGGTTTGGATATAGCTCCCATCTACATATATTTTCGGCCGATTTCCTTATTTTATGCACCAAGCACGCTATATATGTCCAATTTCGCTGATATTTAGAATGTGTGATGGATATTGGCCTAGAAATATATGTGCCAATTTATTTTGAAATCGGTTCAGATTTGGATATAGCTCCTATATATATTTTCTGCCGATTTCATGTATTTGATGCACCAAACACACTATATATGTCCAAACTCACTGAAATTTAGAATGTGTTACAGAACTTGGTCTAGAAATAAATGTGCCAAATTATATCGAAATCGGTTCAGATATGGATATAGCTCCCATATATATTTTCGGCAGATTTTCCGCATTTGATGCACCAAACACGCTATATATGTCCAATTTCGCTGAAATTTGGAATGTGTAACGGAATTTGGTCTAGACATAAATGTGCCGAATTATATCGAAATCGGTTCAGTTTTGGTTATTGCTCCTATATAGATTTTCGACCGATTTTCTGTATTTGATGCATCCAACACACCATATGTGTCCAATTTCGCTGAAATTTGGAATGTGTTACAGAATTTGGTCTAGAAATAAATGTGCCAAATTATATCGATATCGGTTCAGATTTGGATATAGCTCCTGTATATATTTTCGGCCGATTTCCTGTATTTTATACACCAAACTCGCTATATATGTCCAATTTCGCTGAAATTTGGAATGCGTAACGGGATTTAGTCTAGATATAAATGTGCCAAATTATATCGAGACCGGTTCAGATTTGGATACACTATATATGTCCAATTTCACTTATGTTTACGTATGTTCAATTTCAATAAAATTTTGAAGACTTAGCAGTCAGTAGGAGTCATCATTATTTACACAAGTACTTATAGTTGGGAAGGAATTGACCAAGGCTACAGCTATTAAGTCTCATATCTTTGAGAGACTTCTTAAGATTTATGTGTTATTATGATATATCTAAATCGCTAGGAATACTTATAGGCGGGAAGGCTTTCGGAAGAGTGTAACCTCCTGAAACATACAAAAATACCATAGTAGCTCCGTAACAACCCTGAATAGGTATATAACGCCTTCCTATCTCCTATATTTATGAGCTAAAATATTAAAAAGGTTAATATAATTATGCATTCCATTATATTTTGTCGTAGTCGGGGCAGCAAAGCGCACCGGGTTCAGCTAGTAAAATATAAAAAGAAACTATATCAACCATTTTTATACCCTACACCACTATGTGGGGAGGGTATTATAAGTTGGTTTTGGCCAAAAAGTTTGTAACGCATCGAAATAATGGTCGTAGACCCATACTTATATATACCAAAATGAATGTCTCGACGAGCTGAGTCGATCTGGCTATGTGTGTCCGTCCGTCCGTCCTCTGTCCGTCTGTCCATCTAAACCTTGTAATCACGCTACAGGTCGCAATTTTGATCGGATCGTCACCAAATTTTGGGTGTAGATGAGGGTCCCGGAGGGGAAGAAGCCTATTGATTTTGGTGATGGTCGGATAATATTTAGGGGTCGGAATGGGCAAAAAACTTATTTGGGGAAAAAGTCAACGTTTTATTTCAAAGCGAATATCTCCGCATCTATAATGGGTATAGCAAAAGCAAAAACTGCTGATGAAATTATAAAATATCACCTTTACAACGATGTATAGTAGGTTGTCGTAGGTGGTCAAACAAAGAAGAAATCGCAATAGTCGCTAATACAACCCATCTTTTTATTTTTGCGATTTGAGTTATAATGACGAATATCACAGCTTTGGTTGCGGATCTTCCAAAAGCAAAGCCTGACTATGAAAGAAGAATATCCCACCTTTACAGTGATTCAAAACGGGTTGCCGTAGGCGGCCAAATAACTGAGATATAGCAATAGTCGGTAATACATCCCATTTTTCAATTATTTTCAAAATCGCGCTACAGGTCGCAATTTCGATCGGATCGTCACGAAATTTTGGGAGTTAATAGGGGTCCCACAGAGGAAGAAGCCTATTGATTTTGATGACGATCGGATAATATTCAGGGGTCGAAATGGGCAATAACTTATTTGGAGAAAAGGTCAAGGTTTTATTTCAAAGCCAATAGCTCTGTTCCTTTCAGAGGTATATCAAAAGCAAAACCTGGCAAGGAATGTAGAAAATATCACCTTCACAACGGTGTACAGTAGGCTGTCGTAGGTGGTCCAACAACAGAGATATCGCAATAGTCGGTAATGCATCCCATTTTCCGGCTTTTTGTAATCACGCTACAGGTCGCAATTTTGATCGGATGGTCACGAATTTTTTGGGAGTTGATGCGAGTCCCACAGAGGAAGAAGCCTATTAAGTTTGGTGATGGTCGGATAATATTCAGGAGTCGGAATAAGCAGAAAGCTTATGTGGAGAAAAGGCAACGTTTTTTCTTATGCGAATATCTCCGCTTCTGGTAGGAGCATTCCAAAAAGAAAACCCGCCAATGGTAGAAGAAAAGATCTCCTTTATACTGATGCAAAGTATGTTGGCGTAAGTGAGCAAACAACCGAGATATAGCTAAATTCAGTAATACATCAATTTTTTTTACATTTTCTGTAATCACGCTACCGGTTGGAATTTTGATCGGATAGTCACTAGATTTTGGGGGTAGATGCGGGCCCCACAGAGGAAGAAGCCTATTGATTGTAGTGATAGTCGGATAATATTTAGGGGTCGGAATGGGGACAAACTCATGTGGAGACAAATTCAAAGTTTTATTCTTTGTGAATATATCGGCTTCTAGTAGGGGTATTCCAACGGCAAAGCCTATCAATAGAAGAAGAAAATATTACCTTTAAATTTGTGTAAAGTAAGTTGGCGAAGGTTGCCAAACAAGGGAGATACCACAATGCATCCAATTCTTCCATTTTTTGCAATCACGTTACAGGTAGCAATTTTGATCGGATGGTCACGAAATTTTGGTTGCTTATGGGGGTCCCGAGAGAAAGAGGCATATTATGTTTGATGATGTTCGGATTATATTCCCTAAAAGAAATGTTTACCAGTGAAAAGCTTATGCACAGGGGTAGTGGTGTAGGGTAACACATGGTCGGCCCCGTCCCGACTATAGCCTTTGCTCACTTGTTTATGATATAATTTCTGTTCCACCGCAGTGTCGTCGTTGAGGTTATTTGAAACTGGTGTCGTGCTACAAATTAGTAAATGCCTATTGGACAAAAAAGGATTTTTATGTTTTGTTCGACCTTTTCGAATGTTAATAAAATCAAGATTATTGAGCTTGAGGTCAATGAATGTACATTTTTTTATTGCGTATTATTTCCAATGTTTCGAAATTACATTAAATTTCAACTTCAAAGATTTTTCTGTCGATTGCTCTTTGAATTTTATTTTAGGAAGTACTTTCAATGGATGCACATTTCTTAAATGATCCTCTTTCCTTCTTCGGTAAGGGGCTTTGTGGCGACAAAAGAAATCAAAAAAAAAAACTAATCAGAAGAAGAATCTGTTTCTTCTTCGTCAAAATCAGTCGGCTTTGAGGACAGGAACTGAAACTTTCATCTATGTACAGATTGAATAGCGGCTACACAACCAAAATTCTTTAACACAAATCTATGTATTAGGAGATTTTCAAAATTGTGTAGCCATTTTCGGATCAGAATTGTTGCAGAGGAGGTACCTGAAGTTCATTTTGGAAGTTTATTTTATTTTGGGACTCATTCCTTTAAAAAGATATTGCGCCCACCAGTCATTTCAGTTCGTCATAATATCATTTTCAGCTTTTTTTCAGGAAATATGGACTTGCTGACGAAAAACATAATACCGCTCTAAAGACAAGGAATACCTTTAGTAAATATTTCTAAGGATCCTCGTACAGACATTAAACTGCATTAAACAACTATTTAGATGGTTTGTGAGGGAGGTACCCCAGTATGGTCCAAGGAGTATACCGAAAAGCAGCACCGTCGAACTTTGTATAACGCTCGCAGAAATATTGTGATAAACAAAGTTTGGACCAACGCAGTATCCGATTGGAAAGTTGCCGTGTGCACCAGCCACTACACATGGTAGCCTTAAGTGTTCTTTACAGCTTTCGGGCCATTTTCTCTGGAAGTATGGACTTGCTCCCGAAAAAAAACTGGTACTGCAGTAATAGGGACCCCGAGAACACTTGTTGCAAAAAAGCAAAGCGTTTCCAGAGAGGTGTTTTTATTTATTTCATATTTTTACTTATAACTAAATTATTAGAATAAAGGAAGTGAAGCCACAACTACTGAGGTCTTAAGCTTACACAGAGGCCTTAACCTACACTTCTCTGAAATTTTTTGAAATACTCTGTAAAAGATTACCGAAAGAGTGGATCGATATGGTCCATCTTCGAAGTTGATCAAAATTTGGACAAAATGTTACGAAGGTCAAATTTTGGACCGAATCGGTTGATCTGTTCGAGAATTGTCGTGCTCTCCAGGCAGCCATCCAGACGGTCAAAGATAGCTAAGTCGACACCAAGTTTTCTGAAACAGATTTCTTCCAAACACACCTTAAAATAATTATTTCGATGTGGCACATTTTGTCTAAAGGGGAGTACACACTAACAGTCAAAACTGACAGTCAAAGTACTTTTAGGACAATTTTCCGGCAAATAACAACTTTTATTTAGCTAAAAACGTTTGAAATACAATATTTACGGTATTATTTAGAGATTACAAAAGAAATTTTTCAGTTAGGCTTTGATATTCACGAAATAGACCTCGATGACTGTCAGTTTTGCTTGTCAATGTGTACTATACTTAAAGGTTGAGGGTATAAAAATTTAGATTGGGAAAAAGTTCTGTTTATGGATGTTTGCTAAAATAATATATGCCTATGAATATCTTGGATTGGACGCCAGAATTTCATTTTAAATGTATTCAAGATTGGTTGCGAGAGTTTTCCCTGTTCCTGATCAATTTATGAGAAGATCCACGATAGGAAACCAGAATTTCTATAAGTGAAGTTCCACGATTGGGCGTCAAAATTAGTCTATTGACAGATGCACAGAATTTGTCATTTACATACCCGCTAGAATTTCATGATGGATAGGCTCACTATTGCTCAACATTAGTTCTCTATCAAGAAAACCACTGTCGACCTTCAGAAATTCTTTGTGATAAGATCTACGATTGGGCACCAAAATATATTTAGGAAAATAACTATAAATGGCTTCTTTATGACAATCGTTGTGGAGTGAGTTATTCGATAAATGATACACCCAAAAATATATGCGATTATTAATATGTCCATTGTTTTGAACATATATTAACTCTGATATATTGTCAAAATAAAGTTATGAAAACAAGGGAAAATTTGCCAATAAGTCTTACGTAGTTTTAATTAAAAATAATAATGAAAATTATTTCATCAGTAATATAAGTCTAAAATATGGTTTACATCATCGCTAAATACAACATTTTCGCTAACATGAACTTTCAAAATTTTGGTCAGGTGGAAACCCCCCCCCCCCCCCCCGAAATGAAATCCTGGCTACGTCCCTGTCTTCATCCACTTGTTTGCGCCATCTATTCTTTGGCCTGCCAATTCTGCGTGCACCGTCATGTGGCTCGAATTTATACGCCTTTTTAGCGGGTTCATCATCGCTCATTCTTATTGTATGGCCTAGCAAACGCAATCGCTGCATCTCGATACGTTTATCTATACTGATGTCGTTGTATAGCAGATACAGCTCGTGGTTCATACGACGTCGATATTCACCGTCAACGAAGATTGGTCCGTAGATCTTCCGAAGAATTTTTTCTCAAACACACCAAGCACTGCCATTTCTGTTTGCGCAAGTATCCAGGCTTCGGAGTAGCAGTGTTTTGTAAAGCGTTATTTTTGTTTGACGAGTTGTGTTTTTAAAGTGCTTACTTAAGCCAAAGTAGCATCTGTTGGCCAATACAATTCTTCTTTTTATTTCACAACTGATGTCGTTTGTTGTGTTTACGGCGGTGCCGAGACTTCGTATACATCTTTTACTACCTCAAAATTATAGGAACCAACTTCAACAGTTGGTCCGATCTCAATGGACGCATTGCGCGTCGACACCATCAGCTTGGTCTTCTCGCCGTTTACCGCCAGATCCACTTTAGCAGATTCTCCTTCGACCTTCATAAAGGTATCGGTTACTTCTTTTACTGATCGTACCATGATGTATATATCATCAGCAGCATCTACATATGTATATCATCGGCCACACGAGAGGCCGTCTCCTTGTCTGACCCATTTTGGTACAAAACTCTTCGGATAGGTTCGTTCCTATTTTAACTGAGGATCTCGTGTCAGTTAGAGTCATTTTACAAAGCCGAATGAGCTTTGCGGGGATACCAAATTCAGACATGGCTTGGAATTCCTTTGAACGTAGCGCGCCGTCGAAGGCTGCTTTATAATCGACAAAAAGGTGGTAGGTGTCGAACGGTGGACTTGCCAGGTCTAATGCCGCATTGATATGGTCCAATTATTTCGTTGACCATGGCCTTTAGTCGTTCGCACAATATCTCTGTCACTAACTTATAGGCAATAGGGAGAAGACTTATGTCCCTATAGTTGGAGCATAAAGTCTTATCTCCTTTCTTATGGTCGGGACACAGGATGCTCAGGTTCCAACCGTCGGGTACCCGTTTTTCCTACCATATGTACGCATACACCCTCCGGTTTTAAACAGCTCGGCTGGTAGGCCATCAGCTCCTGCTGCCTTATTATTCTTCAGCCGGTTTATTGCTGTCTTTACCTCATCTTGGCCGGGTGGTATTCATTCTGTCTCCTGTACGTCTCGATTTGTTCACACTCCCGTTTTTCCATCTCTCTCTTTTTCCTGCGGAAACGACGTTTCTCCTCTTTCCTTTTATCCCGATACCTGTCTAGTGCGCTACGCGTTGCTACTGATTTTAGAATAGCCCTATATGCCGCATTTTTCTCTTCGGTAGCAGCACGACACTCCTGGTCATACCATGGATTTCTTGGTGGAGGTCTCCGGTATCCAAGTATGGATTTTGCGGCTGATTGCATGGAGTGGGCAATATTTTGCCATTGTGCTGATATGTTATCGGGACGAGGAGTGTTTTCATTAAGCAATTGGGATAATTGGGTGGAATATGCTGTGGCTATCTGTTGTGATTGTAGCTTACCGATGTCCAACTTCCGTGTTGTGTCTGTTCGCACTTTGTTTGCTACGTTTAATCTGGTACGTCCCTTTGCTGCAACAAGGTAGTGGTCCGAGTCTATGTTTGCACCTCGGAACGATCGTACATCCAACACGCTTGATGCATGCCTTCCATCTATCACAAAGTGATCAATTTGATTTCTTGTTCTTTGATCTGGCGACAGCCAGGTGCCCTTATGAATATCGAGATGCTTAAATCTGGTACTGCTAACTACCATGTTTCTTGCAGCTGCAAAGTCTATCAGCCTCATACCATTGTCAGATGTTTTACTGTTGAGACTGAATTTCCCGACTGTTGGGCCAAAGATATTCACCTATCCAATTTTGGCATTAAAATCGCCTAGTACAATTCTAATGTCATGGGCAGGGCAACGGTCATAAGTTTCTTCTAAGCGCTTGTAAAATATATCTTTGGTCTGTTCGTCCTTGTCTTCAATGGGAGCATGAGCGCAAATAAAACTGATGTTGAAGAGTTTTGCTTTTAATCGAATTACATCGAGTCTTTCATTCACTGGGGTGAAGCTGAAGACAAGATATTTTATTGCTTTGTGTCATGGCAGCTATAATACTGTGCGTCACCTTTAGGTGTTGTTGTCACGCCTTTCCCGTTCCATCGTATTTCGTTTATGGCAGTAATGTTGGCCTTGTACTTTCACGTACATCTGCCAATGCGTAAACTGCACCTTCTCTACAAAAAGTGCGAACATTCCAGGTGCAGATTCGCAGATCAGGGCCATTAAAACGTTAGCGGGGTTCATCAACTTTAGAGGGGTTTGTTTTTCTTTTCTTTCGTTTTTCATATTAGGCTGTTTTTTTCTAGGGGAGGGTTACTAACCCGACGCCCAAACCCAAGTTTTTAACGTTTTTATGGGTGAACGCGCGACACATGTTAGCTCACTACCTTTAACGGTAGTGAAATAGGGACCAAGATAAATCCTGGTCTAACACGACGCCGGTCAGGACCGTTCCTTGGTATCTACCATCCCCTACGTCACCCAATATATGCGACCATCAACTGCCTTATAATCCAGTCGCTTATGCAAAACTATCAATTGAACACTGACCTCGTAGTAAATTATTCTTCAAATCTAACCATAACCTCACTTATTAATATGACTACTATACACAAAATGTACACCTTACCCCAAATAATAAACGTCGCGTTAAAAAGTAAAACTTTTTACCCGACAAAGCCACCGTCTGGGTTGTCATTTGAAATATTAAACGTTCAACCTGAAACAAATCAAATTTAAATCAATTCCATCAATCGTCTTATGGTCTGCACATACCTCTACACACCATGTTCTGCTGGAGACACGACGCAATACGGCCAAACCACCTTTCGATTCATCATTTATGGATGCTGCCGAAAGGAAAACAAATGCCGTTCGACCAATCAAATACAGCAGGGAATACCAAAAATAAATGTAATTGATGGGCCAGCGTAGCTTGCTTTGTTTAGAATAAAAAATGATGACAAAAAAAGTAGAAGAAAAGTAATACAAATTATATCCTTTCCATCAAATCCGTTACTTACTTGAAAACATTCAACAGCTGATAGCAAACAAAATACAAATTGTTAATGCATGACAACAAAATTATACCCGACAAATCTTCGTCGACACATTCCAATAATTCGCACAATTTCACATAATGTTCACGTATTTCAATGAACACGGTTTCGGGTACTTCCTGTCGTTTAAGGTTAATAAATATAAAAACACAATAATGCCGCAAAATCCGCAAAAAGAAAAGAAGCCACAGGGAAATAGAAGAATTTCAATTAGGATTGTTTGTTCGTTTGTGTCGAATGTTCAAAAGAAATGCTCCTGAATTTATTACTTTAAATTGCCATCAATTTTGGAATTGAGTACGAAGTCTAGACATGACAAATTGGGGAGTAATTTCCAACAATGAATGGAGCACTTTGCCGATGCCAATAATAATAATTGAATAATTTAGAGGTGAACAAATTGCACCCTCTGATTACCTTGTTATCCAATTTATTAATTCGTGCGGTTATTTGCTCAAACCGGTAGGCAATACCTTTGCTCACCATCATGATAAACATGTCCATGTAATTCCATATAAAGGTACATAGACCATTGACAACCTATATAGAAAGATGGTTTTTTACTAATATTTTTTGAGAATTTTTTAAAAATGTCTTTAAACAATATTTTAGAAGGACAAGCCCAGGATTTTTAAACAACCTTTTTTCAAGGACAAGCACAGATTTAGGTGTGCATTTTTAAAAGAGTTTTTTCCTAAGCGTTGACTTTTAAAAACACTTTTTTCTGACCGTGGATATTTTAAATAATATTACTTATTTTAAAATATATTTGTTAAAGCGTAGATTTTTAAAAAAGATATATTTTTTTTCAAAAATATTTCTTTCAAGCGTGGATTTTTTAAAATATTTTTTTTTTCAAGCGTGGATTTTTTAAAATATTTTTTTTTCAAGCGTGGATTTTTTAAAATATTTTCTATCAAGAGTGGATTTTTATATATATTTTCTTGCAAGCGTGAATGCTTTTAAATACTTTTCAAGCATTGATTTTTTAAATAATTTTCACAAAAGTTAATTTTTTTCAAAATATTTTTGTCAAGTGGGATTTTTTAATATTTCTTTCAATCATGGATACTTTCAAATAATTTTTTCAAGATTGAATTTTTTTAAAAAATATTTTTTTAAGCTTCGGTTTTTAGATGTTTTTAAGCGTAAATTTGAAAATATTTTTTCAAGCATGGATTTTTTAAATGTTTTTTCAAGCGTCGTTTTTTGTTAATTTTTTAAGCATGGATTTTTTAAACAATATTTTTTTAATACAAAATATTTTTTTCAAGCGTGGATTTTTTAAAAAAATACCTATCTCAAGCGTGATTTTAAAAAATTCTCAAGCGTGGATTTAAAAAAAATACCTATCTCAAGCGTGATTTAAAAAAAAAAAATTCTCAAGCGTGGGTTTAAAAAAAATCTCAAGCTTCGATTTTTTAAAAAAATACTTTTTCTCAAGCGCGGTTTTTCATAAAAAAATACTTTTCTCAAGCTTGATTTTTCTTAAAAAATACTTTTCTCAAGCGTGGTTTTTCTTAAAAAAATACTTTTCTCAAGCGTGGTTTTTCTTAAAAAAAATACTTTTCTCAAGCGTGGTTTTTCTTAAAAAAAAAATACTTTTCTCAAGCGTGGTTTTTCTTAAAAAAAATACTTTTCTCAAGCGTGATTTTTCTTAAAAAAATACTTTTCTCAAGCGTGGTTTTTCTAAAAAAAATACTTTTCTCAAGCGTGGTTTTTCTTAAAAAAAAATACTTTTCTCAAGCGTGGTTTTTCTTAAAAAAAATACATTTCTCAAGCGTGGTTTTTCTTTAAAAATACATTTCTCAAGCGTGGTTTTTCTTTAAAAATACATTTCTCAAGCGTGGTTTTTCTTAAAAAAAATACTTTTCTCAAGCGTGGTTTTTCTTAAAAAAATACTTTTCTCAAGCGTGGTTTTTCTTAAAAAAAAATACTTTTCTCAAGCGTGGTTTTTCTTAAAAAATACTTTTCTCAAGCGTGGTTTTTCCTAAAAAAAAAATACTTTTCTCAAGCGTGGTTTTTTCTTAAAAAAACATACTCTTCTCAAGCGTGGTTTTTCTTAAAAAAAAAATACTTTTCTCAAGCGTGGTTTTTCTTAAAAAAAAATACTTTTCTCAAGCGTGATTTTTCTTTAAAAAAATACTTTTCTCAAGCGTGATTTTTCTTAAAAAAAATACTTTTCGCAAGCGTGGATTTTTTAAAAAATATACTTTTCTCAAGCGTGGATTTTTTAAAAGATACACTTTTCTCAAGCGTGGATTTTTTAAAAAATATACTTTTCTCAAACGTGGATTTTTAAAAAAAAATATTTTTCTCAAGCGTGGATTTTTAAAAAAAAATATTTTTCTCAAGCGTGGATTTTTAAAAAAAAAATATTTTTCTCAACCGTGGATTTTTAAAAAAAATATTTTTCTCAAGCGTGGATTTTTAAAAAAAAAATATTTTTCTCAAGCGTGGATTTTTAAAAAAAAATATTTTTCTCAAGCGTGGATTTAAAAAAAAAATATTTTTCTCAAGCGTGGATTTTTTAAAAAAATATTTTTTTTTTAAAAATAATTTTCTCAAGCGTGGATTAAAAAAAAAAATACTTTTCTCAAGCGTGGATTTTTTAAAAAATACTTTTCTCAAGCGTGGATGTTTTAAAAAAATACTTTTCTCAAGCGTGGATTTTTAAAAAAAAAAATACTTTTCTCAAGCGTGGATTTTTAAAAAAAAATAATTTTCTCAAGCGTGGATTTTTTAAAAAAATACTTTTCTCAAGCGTGGATTTAAAAAAAATACTTTTCTCAAGCGTGGATTTAAAAAAAAAATAATTTTCTCAAGCGTGGATTTTTTTAAAAAAATACTTTTCTCAAGCGTGGATTTAAAAAAAAAATACTTTTCTCAAGCGTGGATTTTAAAAAAAAATACTTTTCTCAAGCGTGGAGTTTTTAAAAAATACTTTTCTCAAGCGTGGATTTTTTAAAAAATACTTTTCTCAATCATGGATTTTTTAAAAAAATACTTTTCTCAAGCGTGAATTTTTTAAAAAATACTTTTCTCAAGCGTGGATTTTTTAAAAAATACTTTTCGCAAGCGTGGATTTTTTAAAAAAGTACTTTTCGCAAGCGTGGATTTTTAAAAAAAAATACTTTTCTCAAGCGTGGATTTTTTAAAAAAATAGTTTTCTCAAGCGTGGATTTTTTAAAAAAATACTTTTCTCAAGCGTGGATTTTTAAAAAAATAGTTTTCTCAAGCGTGGATTTTTTAAAAAAATACTTTTCTCAAGCGTGGATTTTTTAAAAAAATACTTTTCTCAAGCGTAGATTTTTTAAAAAAAATACTTTTCTCAAGCGTGGATTTTTTAAAAAAAATACTTTTCTCAAGCGTGTTTTTTTTTAAAAAAATACATTTCGCAAGCGTGGATTTTTTAAAAAAATACTTTTCTCAAGCGTTAGTTTTTTAAAAAAATACTTTTCTCAAGCGTGGATTTTTTTAAAAATGTTTTTTGCACGCGTGGATTTATTAAAAAACGCTTGTTAATTTTTTAAAACATTTTTTCAAGCGTGGATTTTTTAAAAACGATTGTTGTTTTTTTAATACTTGTTTCAAGCGTGGATTTTTTAAAACACGTTTGATGATTTTTTAGGAAATATTTTTTTCAATTGTTTTTAGAAAACATTTTTTAAAGCGTGGAATTTTTAAAAAAATATTTTTTAAGCGTGAATTTTTCAAAAAATGTTTTTTTAAGCGTGTTTTTTTTAAACATTTTTTTCAAGAATGGATTTTTTTAAAAATATTTTTCAAGCGTGTATTTTTTGAAAATAATTTTTTTAAGCGTGGCTTTTTTGAAAATATTTTTTTAAGCTTGGATTTTTTTGAAAATATTTTTTTCAAGCGTGGATTTTTTTGAAAATATTTTTTTCAAGCGTGGATTTTATTGAAAATATTTTTTCAAGCGTGGATTTTTTTAAATGGTTTTTCAAGCTTGAATTTTTTTCAAAATATTTTTTAAGCGTGGATTTTTTTAAATGTTTTTTTCAAGCGTGATTTTTTCAAAAACTAATTTTTTCAAGCGTGGTTTTTTTGAAAATATTTTTTCAAGAGTGGATTTTCCCAAAAAAATTTTTCAAGCTTGGGTTTTTCAAAAAACAATATTTTCAAGCGTTGATTTTTAAAAAATTTCCAAGCGTGGGTTTTTCAAAAAAATAAAAAATTTCAAGCGTGGGTTTTTCAAAAAACAATTTTTTAAGCGTGCATTTTTAAAAAAATATTTTCTTCAAGCATGCATTTTTCAAAAATTTCTTTGTCAAGAGTGGGGTTTTCAAAAAAAATTTTTTTCAAGCATTGATTTTCTGAAAAAAAATTTAAATCGTGGATTTTTTGAAAAAAAAATAAGCACGGATTTTTTCGAAAATAATTTTTTTTAAGCGTGGATTTTTTTAATATATTGTTTTGCAAGCATGGATTTTTTGAAAATATTTTTCAAGCGTGGATTTTTTGAATTTTTTTTTTTTCAAGCGTTGATTTTTTGAAAATATTTTTTTCAAGTGTTGATTTTTTGAAAATATTTTTTTCAAGCGTGGATTTTTTGAAAATATTTTTTCAATCGTAGATGTTTTGAAAATGTTTTTTTCAAGCGTGGATTTTTTGAAAAAAGCGTGGATTTTTTAAAAGATATGTTTTAAGCATGGATTTTTAAAAAATATGTTTTAAGCATGGATTTTGAAAAAAATATTTTTTTTAGCGTCGATTTTTAAAAAATATTTTTTAAGCGTGGAATTTTAAAAAACGCTTGTTAATTTTTTAAAACGTTTTTTTCAAGCGTGGATTTTTAAATTACGCTTGTTATTTTTTTTTAAATTATGCTTGTTATTTTTTTAAATACTTGTTTCAAGCGTGGATTTTTTTTAAACACGCTTGATGATTGTTTTAGAAAATATTTTTTTCAAGAGTGGATTTTTGTTTAAAACGCTTGTTGATTTTGTTTTAAAATATTTTTTTCAAGCGTGGATTTTGTAAAAAACTCTTGCTGATTCTTTTAAGAAAATATTTTTTTAAAGCGTGGAATTTTTAAAAATATTTTTCAATCGTGGATTTCTCAAAAATAATATTTTTTCAAGTGTGAATTTTTCAAAAAATATTTTTTAAGCGTGGATTTTTTTAAAATATTTTTTCAAGCGTAGATTTAAAAAAAAATTCAATCGTGGATTTTTTGAAAATATTTTTTTCAAGCGTGGATTTTTTGAAAATATTTCTTTCAAGCGTAGATTTAAAAAAAATCAAGCGTGGATTTTTTGAAAATATTTTTTTCAAACGTGGATTTTTTGAAAACAATTTTTTCCAGTGTAGATTTTAAAAAAAATTTCAAGGGTGGATTTTTTGAAAATATTTTTTTCAAACGTGGATTTTTTGAAAACAATTTTTTCCAGTGTAGATTTTAAAAAAAATTTCACAAAAATATTTGTTTTAAGAAAAAAAAAAAATATTTTTTTTCAAACGTGGATCTTATGAAAAAAAAACATTTTTTCAAGCGTTGGTTTTTAAAAAAACATTTTTTTCAAGCGTGGATCTTTTGAAAAAAATTTTCAAGCGTGAGTTAAAAAAAAAACATTTTTTTCAAGCGCGGATCTTTTGAAAACTTTTTTTCAAGCGTGCCTTTTTTTTAAATATTTTTTTTTCAACCGTTCAATTTTTTTAACTTTTTTCAGGGATTATTAAAACTCAACTTACCAAAATGAAAAACCCAACAAACATGTTGTGTGGCAAGATTTGAAAAACATAGTCATAGTTTCGTAAAATATAATTACTAAATGATATATCCGCTGTTGCATTAAGCAGTGGGGCACACATTTCTTGGGTGCGCTTAAATGAGGTTACAGCTGAAGCCAAATATAGGCCGTGTTCAACTGGAAACAATAAAAATTAAAAATTTTCCTTTATCTCCCCAAACAATGTCCAAAAATTTCGACTCCAACATACCAACCGATAGGATAATAATTACTACAGCAGCAACTCGTACCCTCCATGCCAATGCGCGCTTAGGCATTTCATAGGGCTTCTGTGTAAATATCGTTTCAATTCGATACCAATAACGCATCAGACGCGGCCAGCGTGGAGCCAAAAGAGCAAAAAGTACACAGGAGATTTGAACACAACCAAAAAATACCATACCAACTGAAAGTAAAAATATTTTGATTCCTGTAAGGATTTTTTGCAACTGCAAACGAAAAGTAGAATTGATGTTGCCTTCACTCACCAAAATTCTTAGCATTTATTCCAATTTTTAACAAATGTTTTAATGTCGTCATGGTTAGTATGGTACTACAGCACATAAACGACACAGTTATTACCATTTGAACTGATTTCAGAGAAAACTTTAGGTTTTTGGGATGGGGTTTTCTAACGCCTCGAACCGGTAATATGGCGCAACATTGTCCTAGAAAGAGAACTAGAGAAAACATTAAGTATTGGTAATAAGTAGAACACAAACACGATAGATACACTCCGTAGATTTTTTGATAACAACAGAAATCGTGTAACAAACTGAACGCATATTTTGGCAGTCTGACAACATCCAACAGACAAGAGGTTCCATACACGTAGCCAATTTTGCATCTATCTAAAGGTGAAAGTCCTAAATTCCAAGAAAAATTACTTTTATAAACCTAGAAGTTGGGCGCTGTGTCTTCGTGTCTCCGAGAAATAAGGCATTCACACTATACCGTTTGACCTCTCTCTCCAGATCATGAAGGTCTCTCCTGGCGTGCCTGGGTGCGGGAAGCATTTCCACTAGATCGTGGAAATAACACCCAAGCAACTACTGCATCGACAACATTTTGTTGTGCTGATGAACCGATGCGATCTTCGTCTCCTCATGTAGATGGTCCTCATGTAGGGGTTCTTTAGGTTTTCACGATTTTGCTTGGAAACCGCGAGTCCTATGTAAATTGGCCTAAAGAAAATGTTGTAGCTGTGAAAATTCTCCACAAGATTGGACTTTATGATAGTTTCGTAGGTTTTACCGTTTTTGAGATAAAGACGTTCAAATTGAGACAATGCACTGACTCTATCGCCTCCTTATAAACCAATGTCATTACCGCAATTTCCCAAATTAAAGTTATATATCTTGAAAATGGTACAACCTTGAAAAAAATAAATCATCCAATCTTGTAGAGAATTTTCACAGCTTCAACATTTTCTTTAGTCCCATTTTGATATGACTTGCGGTTTCCAAGCAAAATATTGAAGACTTAAGATAAGAACCTAAAAATTTGAACTGAACCTCTATATCTCAAAAACGGCAGAACCTACGAAAAAAACCTTAAGGTCAGTCTTGTAGAGAATTTTCACAGCTACAAGCAAAATCGTGAAAACCTAAAAAACCCTAAAATTGTGAATTTTGATCGCGATTTATTTTGTTTTTTTATCCGCCGATTTTTATTATTATTTTTTATTATTAATTATTTTTTAATTATTCTTATTTATTATTAATTATTCTTATCTATGAACATTGCGGTTTCAGAATCCGCGAAATCCTCCCATGTGTAAGCGGCTTTCATCAAAAGTTAGTTAAGGCGCACTGAGTATGATATTGTTTTATAAGGAGGCGATACAGTCAGTGCATTGTCTCAATTTGAACTTCTATATCTCAAAAACGGTAAAACCTACGAAACTATTATAAAAGTCAATCTTGTGGAGAATTTTCACAGCTACAACAATTCTTTAGGTCCTTATACATAGGACTCGCGGTTTCCAAGCAAAATCGTGAAAACCTAAAGAACCCCTAAAAATGTGAACTTAAATCGCGATTTATTTGAAAATCCCTCCGGCGATTTTTTTTGTTTCTTGATATTTCTTATTGCATTGTAGTTTCAGAATATGCAAAAACTTCCCAGGTGTAAGCACCTTCCATTTAAATTTGGTTAAGACACACCGTGAGAACTTTGTTCCTACTTTTCATATTGTCGCAAAGAGCTGTGGCTTGAGCGAACGACTTAAACATGCTGTCGAACGTTACACCCAATATCTGGGGGTACTTAGTGGTTGGAACTAGTACACCATCGACCATGATCAGCAGGAGCCTCATTTCAGCCGCCCAGGCGGTGAACAGAGGCAGATATTTTCATATTCCTCAGATGAAAGTACTGAACTAAGATATTTTCATCTATCTCATATGCCATCATAGATAGAATACTAGACTACGAGTAGGTGTACTACCTAGTGCAGGATACTACACTAGAGTCTGCCGCCTGGAGGGTAGAGTTTAAAAAGTTTCGGTGATAACACCCCGCCTTGTGGAACTCCCTGTTTCACTTTATGGGGTTAAGACTCCTTCAGCTGGCATCCCAATCTGGCTTTAGTAGCGTGACCACCCTGCCAACGACAAACTGAGGACACTTGACAAACACAGAATTCCGGATTCATCCATAATGTTTAAGCATTTTCATTAAGATTCCGTGTGGGATGATTTCTCGTCTCGGATGCCATCTGCATCCGATTGAGAAAGCCTTTATACGGCGTAGGTTAGCCCACTAACCTGTTGAATCAAGAGTAAGTTCCCTAACACTTGGATCTTCAGGATTAGTACGACGAAGTTGATCACGCTCCTTAGCTGAGAAATTTGGTATAATTTCGGGTATTCGACCAGCAGCTATGCAGCTAGCGGCTGCATCCGGGATGATGACCCGTAAAATTATCCCAGCTACCCGAGGACTTGAATGGTAGCACTCTAAATCGGTGATGTTTGCGAGTTGTGGCAATCTGCTGGGAAATTTGATCTAATTTCGGGTGTTAGACCATCAGTTATGTAGCGAGTGGCTGCAGCTGTGATGATGCCCCGGAAAATTCTCTCAGCTACCTGTGGATTTGGATGGCAGCTCCCTAAATCGGTGATTAGTAAATTCTCTAAACCATTGCCAATCATCTCTAGCCAATTCAGCAGTACGGCGGTCAGATGTTATAAAGTCGGGTGGCCTGAGTCAGGGGAAAAGACTCGTTGTCACGGTTGTCATGTCATTAATCAGACTGGGTGTCACAATGGTAATGTTTGGCGAGCTGTGGCAATCTGCTGGGACATTTGGTATAACTTCGGGTATTTGACCAGCAGGTATGTAGCGATCAGCAGCTGATCATCAGCTGCAGCAATGATGATATCCCGGAAAATTCTCTCAGTTACCCGAGGATCTAAGGGAAACGACAGCTCTTTGAAGCGGTGATTGGTAAATTCTCTGAGCCCTTGCCAATCAGTTTTTCCATGGTTCAAGAAAGTAAGGCGGTCAGAAGTTATGAAGTCGGATGGTATGTTAATGGCGGCGATGATAGAGAGGTGATATGAGCTAAGGGAAAAGGCTGGTTGCCAGGACACGTCATTTATCAGACCTGGTGCCACAATGATGGTGTTTGGCAATCTGCGGCGATCTCCTCTTATCCTCGTAGGTACGTCTTCATTTGCCGTGCAATATGTGGGACTATCTTTGCATGGCCAGCACTGTACCTCTCTGGCCATTGCCTATGGCAGAATTCTCATGATGAGCGAACTAATATCAGGTATATGACGCGGTACACAACTATTCATCGGCGGTATGTACACATTTAGCAGGTCTAACTCGGCAGTCCCACACTTTACTACTACCCCCACACATTCCACTAGAGTCAATCTCAAGCGAGATAGGTCTGTACTGGGCAGACTGGTGTATGAGGATGGCAAGTCCTTCTCCTCCGCTTCTTCTATCATTCATTCGCAAAACGCTGTAACCATCCCAACGTTACAAACTACAGGTGACGGTAGGCTTTGAAGTGCAGATCGTTGTAATTAAATTGCAGTGACGATTCATTCCAGCGGGACCGAACAACAATATGGAGGATAGGATGCTGCATTTGTTGTTGTTGAGGGGGCAGTGAGAGTGTTTCTTATTACGACGATGAATCCGACGACGAAGTTGGAGACACACTGGGAGATGTTCTGGCGCAACAAGCAGCAACCTAACTCCTATGGCAGTAGTCATGGATGCGGCTAAGACCAGAACCACCTCGGAAGGGCACCC
The DNA here is from genome assembly GCF_047663935.1 of Musca autumnalis. NCBI lineage: Eukaryota > Metazoa > Arthropoda > Insecta > Diptera > Muscidae > Musca > Musca autumnalis. The sequence goes on from NW_027411977.1 coordinate 19,664,028, forward strand.
ATTCCTTACATACATTACATCGTACCGATTTTGACCTGTGGTAGATGCAGCCTGAGTGGTTGAGTTGACGGCCCTGGTCAAAGATACGTCCAAGAATCACAAAAAACTTGTTATTGTCTTTAAACGTAGAATAAACAGTAAGAAAGTTTTATATAAGCACGGAGCGCCATAACTAATTTCAAATGGAAGGTGCTTACATGTTTTTGCGGAATCTCAAACTACAATGTTCATATATTATAGTACGTTTATATATAACCGGATTTAACAAATCCACTGGATTTTAAGTGTCAATTCCATTACATATACGTCAAACAAATCCTCATAAGGAAGGTTAACCCTGTAAAAGGCTATAATATAAACATGGCCTTATTGTTCCTCTAACATCACATACGGGACAAGGGAGACTTTCATGGTAGAACAATAAAAGATAACAGCAATACCCAGCTGACTGAACTGGGCTGTAATGTTAGTGTCAAATTCCATACGACATTTTATATATTTATTTCTATTTTCGATGTATATTAGGGATATATATTTTTTAAGAAAAAATATATTCATCAGAAAAAACTATTTCCCATAAAAACTTCTTCATAACATTGACCTCATCCAGGTCCGAACGACGTGCCGCACACTAAAACACCGCTTATAGAGGAGGTACAATATTTGTTAATACGTGTAGTATTTTGTTAAACTTGAAAAGAATAAAGCCATAACACCGTGTGTAATTTTGCGAGTCATGGTGTGATAGAACACCAAAAAAAGAGAAGATACATGTCTCGCCGTTTTTCCCTATCTCATAAACTTTCGCGATTATAGGCCTCCAAAGTTTGAGGCTTTGGTGTAAAAAGGGGTATTATAGTCAGGACTATATCTTCCAAACCTTTAGGAAATTTTTATTTATCTCAGAGGCAAAGTTGTAGCTCTTGTCTTAAAGAACAAAAGTTGTGAACACATATAATCCATCAAACTTCATCTGCAAGGTCAAAATCGCCAATGTCAAATTTCGTTTAAAAATGTTCCTCGAGTTTTGATCTACAGCTATCAAACCGATCAAAGCAAAAAAGCAACTACAAAAATGTACGGACTCTTTATGGTGTGTTCTTAAAGGTCAAAATAGCAAAGCAAATGTGATTTGTATCCTGTTTTCTCTGGTTCTGGTCCACAGATACTAAACCGTTCAATATTCAAGAAAACAACCAACTACAATAATGTAGCAAAGGCATCAATAAACAACTTTCTGGAACACACGAAATGTCTATGAACGGTTCTTAATGGTAAAAATAGCAAAAATCTTTTGAAAATATTCAATTTTTATACCTTTTCTCCGACTCTGGTCCAAAGATAGATACACAACGGCCCAAAAATTAAGGATACAGTCAACTACAAAAATGTACCTTAGATTTCAAGTTTCTAGAACATATGAAGATACTAGGAACGATTCTTCACGCTCAAAATTCGATTAGTTTATATCATTCTTTCCTGTTCAGGTCCGTAAATAACAAACCTTTCAAATTTCCTTGAGTTTTTAACAGTTTGTTATTTCCAAACCTGAGCAGGGGGAATGTTAAAAATAATTTAATTTTTCGTGAATTTCAGCCCTGAGAATCATTCCTAGAATCTTCATATGTTCTAGAAAGTTGTTTATTGAAATCTTAGGTACATTTTTGTGGTTGACGGTATACTTAATTTTTGGGCGATTCGGTATCTGTGGACCAGAATCGGAGAAAAAAGTGTAAAAATTGAATATTTTCAAAAGTGTTTCGCTATTTTTACCATTAAGAACCGTTCATAGACTTTTCGCATGTTCCAGTTGTTTATTGATGCATTTACTACATTATTGTAGTTGGTTGTTTTCCTAAATATTGAACGGTTTAGTATCTGTAGACCAGAACCCGAGAAAACAGGATAAAAATCCCATTTTCTTTGCTATTGTGACCTTTAAGAATCGCCTATACATAGTTCGTATGTTCTAAAAAGATGTTTATTAAGACCTGAGGTACATTTTTGTAGTTGCTTGTTTGCTTCAAATTTGATCGGTTTGACAGCTGTAGACAAAAACCCGAGAAAAAAATTGAAAAGAAGATTGACCTTGGCGATTTTGACCTTGCAAATGAAGTTTGAAGGACTATATGTGTTCACAATTTTTGCTCTTTAAGACAAGAGCTAAAACTTTGCCTCTGAGATAAATTCAAATTTCCTAACGGTTTGGAAAATATAGTGCTGACTAAATGACCCTTTATACATCAAAGCCTCAAACCTTTGGAAGCCTATAACCGCGAAAGTTGATGAGATAAGAAAAAACGGCGATACACGTGTCCTCTCTTTTTTGTTCTTGTATCACGCTGCGGTGTCAGCATATGGTTAATAATTTTCGTGTTGCACAGTGTAATAAACGTGTGCTATTTTGATTTTAAAAACAATAAAATGAAGCAGCTTCTCCTTTTTCGATGAATTACCATCGACCCCAAATATTTTTGCAAGATTTTACTTTCTGCGAGAGATTATGCATTTAGTGGAATGATATGGAAACATTCAAATTGAAAATCTAACGAGTTTTCATTCATGTTTTCCAAAATATTCAATCAAATGTGAAAAAATAGTTGTTTTTTTAACTTCCAATAATTTATAGATTTTTCCTTATTTTGTTTACATTTACCGTTGACACTAACATTACAAACAAAAACAAATGTCTATGTGGTTGTTGTAGAGTTGTATTTGTTGTAGTATTTACTTTACCTGGTTTGTTCTACCATGGGAGACTTAAATGTTCACTGATGAGAAAAATAAAAAAAAAACAAGTAAAAAAAGTATCAGTCGACATTGCCGACAGAGATATACCCTCAGCCTGTGTGGATTTAAATACTTGTTTTCAAAAAAAAAACTTACGTATTTAGGGGGGGTTTTAAAAACAATATGGATAGGATTAAATCGCAACAATTTGCGGGGGTAGTTAGGGGTTTTTTAAACTGAGTTTCGACAATATTTAGAGTACCATTTTAGCGAATATTTTCGAACTTTTCTGGGGGAGGTATCGGAAGGTCCACTCCTTCCACCTTCGAATTTCATCTAATATTCGAAGAAATATTACGATATCCGCAGTATTCGGTTCGAGCTCTCCAGTCACTGCATATGGTGCCATAGGGTGTTTTTACAACTTTCGGGCTTTTTTCTCAAGAAGTATGGACTTGCCCTGGACGTTTACTGTCGTAATTGAGGCAGCGAATGCATGTTGCTTCACAAAAAGTGATCCGAGAGCAGGTCTTAAAGTGAATTTATCCAAAAATGTGTTTGGGAAGTACCGGACGGAGAGGACGAATATAGTCTATATTCGAACCTGACCTATACCTGGTAGATATATTAGAATGTGTAAAGTATGGACCAAATCTGTCACTCCCATCAAGAGTTATCGTACGCACAATTTTTCCTAACATTTTTGAGATTTACCTGAAGGAGTGGCTCGATATGGCTTATCTTCGAAGTTAAATTAAGTTTGCACAAAATATTACGAAGACCACATTTTGGACCAAAACGGCAGATCCGTTCGAGAATTATCTTACGCTCCGACCACTACACACGGTGTCATAGGCTATTTTCTCAGGAAGTATGGACTTACCCCTGATGAAACATACAGGTACCCGAAGGAGTGGAACGAATGAGTCCATGTTGAAACCTTATCTAAGTCTGGTACACATTTCACGATGTGCAAAGTATGGATCAAATCGAGTTATCGTGCGCACAAATTTTCCGAAAATGTTCGAACTTTTGTGGGAGAGGTACCTGAAGGAGTAGACCGATATGGCCCATCTTCGAACTTAAACTAAGCTTGGACAAAATATTACGATAGCCAACTTTTTGACCAAATCGGCTCATCCGTTTGTGAGTTATCGTGCGCACCAGCCAGACAGACGGACAAACATTGCTAAATCGACTTCAAATTGTCTGAAACACATTTCGTCCAAACATACTTGGGGTCTAAAACCATTATTTCGATGAGGCACATTTTGCCCGTATGAAAGTGTATATAACCTTTCTAGCCTGAAGGCTGAGGGTATAAAAATCGCCGGAACGTTTTTTAAATAAATCAGAGAAAATATTGTAGCTGTGAAATTTCTCTACAACATTGTTTTTTGTCATTTTTCCCAGGTTGTACCCTGTTTGAGATATAGAAGTTCAAATTGGGACCATGCACTGACTGTATCGCCCCCTTATAAAACAATGTCATGACTGCAATTTTCCAACTTAAACTTATATACCTATCTCGAAAATGGTACAACCTAGGAACAAATTACAAAAGCCAATCTTGTAGAGAGTTTTCACAGCTAAAAGATTTTCTCTAGTCCCATTTCGATTGAAAGTTAGTCAAGGCGCACCGTGCCAGTTGTGTCTTAGAACACGTCTTTCGGACCGTGGTGCAATGTACCGCACTCTGAATACCCGCATTCGATTCCCAGTCCGGAGAGCATCAACATCTCAACGGTGGCAAAATACCCCTTTAGCCTAATGTTACCCATATTTCCTGAGCCATGTAAAAAAATTAAAAGTGGTGTCTTACGACACGCCGTTTGGACTCGGCTATAAAAAGGTGATCCAATATCATTAAAAGAAAGAAGACATTACTTACTTGGACTGACAGCCCTTTGAAATGTATCATCAATGCTGTTGTTATTGTTGCTGGCCTCCACCTCCTCCTCCTTGTTCTGCAACTGTGACTCACGTTCGATAGGATAGTTTTTATTTGGTTTATAAATTGAAAAGACACTTTCATTTAAATTCATATTTTCAATTGGTGTTATGGTTTTTCTTTGAAAAGTTGAATCTTCGTCCAGACCAAAGCTATCAAAATTATTGGCATCATCCGCAATGTTCTCATCCACGCTGCTTTTCTTATAATGGCGCAGCGATTGAACTCCTTCATCATTATTCTCAACATTTGGACTTCCTTGTATGTAATTAACATCCTCTACCACCAAATCCTGGGCCGTTGATTTTTTGTCTATTACATTTCTCATAAAAAGATTTGATTTTTTTGAAAATCGATCAATACACTGCGATTGATTCATTACAATATTTTTTTTTTATTTAAAATTATTTGAAAAACAAATTTAATGACACAACTTCTTTTTTCGCTCTTAATTCAAGTACTATTTAATGGAGAATGAAAAGCTTAACAATGGTGTTTGCAATTTTTATATACCACCTGCCCCGGAGCATTGTTGTTGTTTTGCCGTTTTTTCGCAAAGCCAAAGTGTCAACCACACACATGTGATGAATATTTTATGAGATAAATGCAGGCTAATGCGAACATAAAATACGGTCTTTGACCAGCGCTCCTGTCCTGTCACGTCATGCAAACTCAACTCGTTGATAATGTCCATAAAAAAATGGGCAAAAACTTACACAAAGTAAATAAGCCAAATAAATAAGCTGACCATGGGGACAACTAAGTCCAAGATGGATGAATGTTGAAGACACTTGCATTGTGCTGAATAACTGTTTACAATGCGAGGATAAGAGTTATGAGAGAACAAATAGTAATGTTAAGTTTTTAAATGGAAATGGAAAAACAGCCTGTAACTTTCGCGAATTCGTTTCAAATGACCCCATATTCCCTGGTCCGATAGGTTAAAAAAATATAAACATAAAATTCACGAGTTTATAAAGAAAAACCAAAAATTGCAATAGTGTCAAAAAATCCTAATCTGGTCCGAAATGGCGCGATTTGAGAAGAAATTGGTCCAGAACGCTTTGATAATGATTTTAAATTAGATTACAAAAAAATAAAAATTTTAATGAAAAGCAAATATGTTGTTATTACAGATAAAATTAAAAAATGCATTGCAGAACTTCAATGCATTTGGTGCGGAAACTTTTTTCGCGATAGAGAAAAATTGACTCCGTTTTTCATAATAGTTTTCCGTGCTCTACACTGCTATGTGGTGGTATTTTTTTGGTTATAGCCCTACTGTGTATATTGAAACATTTTTTTTTTTGCCAAAAACGTATGTATTTAGGGGGTTTTAAAAATTTTGGATGTATGAACCGACAAAAATGTTGATTAGGATTAAAGATCAAAAGTTTTGCAGAGGAGATACTTAAAGGAATGGATCGACATTGACCATTATGGAAGTGGATCTCCAGCCACTACATATGGTGCCATAAGGGGTTTTTACACCCTTCGGGCTGTTTGCTCAAGAAGTATGGACTTTCCCCTAAAAAAAATTTTACCACCGTAATTGAGGCAGCGAATGCAAGTTGCTTCAAGAAAAATCAACGTGATTCGATTGCAGGTCTTAAAGTGAACTTATCCGAAATTTTGTGTGGGAAGTACCGGATGGAGTGGACAAATATAGTCCATATTTGAACCTGATCTATATCTGGTAGATATATTAGGATGTGTAACGTATGGACCAATTCGGCCACTCCCTTCAAGTGTTACAATTTTTCCGAACATTTTTGAACTTTTGTGGGGGAGGTACCGGAAGGAGTGGACCGATATGGCTTATCTTCGAACTTAAACTAAGTTTGGACAAAATATTACTAAGGCCAAATATTGGACCGACCAACCACTACATACGGTGTCATAGGGTTATTTTGCAACTTTGGGGCTTTTTTATCAGGAAGTGTAGACTTGCCCCTGATGAAATTTGTACCGTCGTATAGGGGGCAGTGAATACAAGTTGCTAAAACAAAAATCAAAGCGATTAGAGAGCAGGTCCTAAGCTGAACTTATCCCAAATTTTGTGTGGGAGGTACCCGAAGGAGTGGACCGATTGAGTCCACATTGGTAACTCATCTAAGTCTGGTAGACGTTTCACGATTTGCAAAGTATGGACCAAATCGGTTACTCTCTTCAAGAGTTATCGTACGTACAAATTTTCCGAACATTTTCGAACTTTTGTGGGGGAGGTACCGGAAGGAGTGGACCGATATAACCCATCTTCGAACTTAAACTAAGTTTGGACAAAATATTAGGAAAGCCAAATTTTGGATCGGATCGATTGATCCGTTCGAGAGTTATCGTGCGCTCCAGCCAGCCAGACAGACAGACAGACGGACGGACATTGCTCAATCGACTCCAAATTGTCTGAAACACATTTCGTCCAAACATACTTGGGGTCTAAAACCATTATTTCGATGAGGCACATTTTGCCCGTATGAAAGTGTATATACGCTCGTTAGCATAAATGCTGAGGGTATAACAAATCGAAGATTTTCATTCATAATTTTACAACTAATTTTACAGTTGTCTGGACGCCTACGTCATACCGGCAAGGTTTGGGTTTTTGATATAGTCCATATTCGAACCTGATATATGCATAGAAGTAATATTTCCAAATCCCTAGTTTGGAACATTTCGGTGAGTTCCTTCAGGAACTATCGTGCGAATATCCTAGCGAATTGTCTGAAATGGATTTCGTCCAAACATAGCTGGGGTCTAAAATCATTTTTTGGATAATATCATTGGCCTAAATGTTGAGGGTATAAACAAATATTAAAAGAATTTTGGAAATAGTTTTCGATCGATCAATGAAAAAAGGCCAATATTTCGAGCTACTATTACATTACTTTTCATCAAAGGTATCACAAAACCTTCAAGACCCCGTAAAGAATTGCAATTTAAAAACCTGGAAATCCGTTGTCATGATTTTAAAACTTTTCTATCATGATTGCTACATTTTGTAACATGGAATGTAAATGTAGTTCTATGCAAGAAAATCACAACAATAAAAAACCACATATATGTTAGGCAGTAGTTCAGTTATCCAACCGCTATATTCATGTTGGTTTTCAAGTTTATTTTCGTAGATTGCCGAAATATGTCTCCTAGAAATAAACAAGTAAGCAAATGCTATAGTCGGACAGGGCCGATCATGTGATACCCTACACCACTACCCCTGCAATTAGCTACTAGCATATCAAAATTCCTTTATTTAACAAATAAACTTTTTGTAAAGAAGTTGTTCATGGCTGAAATACTCAGAAAATGTCGCCAACATTATTGAGGGGTATTCTGCCACCATTAAAAATTTTATGTTGTCTGGCCGGAAAAATGCATATTCAATTACACTGTGCAACAAAATTCAATTTTTTTCAAAATGATGAGAAAACCCGATTACATTATGAAAGTAGAGCTAAAAATATGAGACACGTGTATCGGGGTTTTTAAAGTTTACGTCGGAAAGTAACCAAAATAGGCGGGGCAAATTCCGCCCATATTTAAATTTTTCGAAATATTCGAGTTTATATATCTTGGAATCCTTGCATCTCAGGTATATGGTGTCTTTGGCAACTTTACTTAGGAGGGTGTGGGAAACACTTTTGTTAAACATTTTAACCCTCATGCGGTTCATTAAAGGGGTCTTTTTTGTCCTTTTTTCGAAAATCTTTCAAAAACTCATTAAAAATGTGATCGTATCAAATCCGAATATTCTACAAAATTATTCGCCATAAAATTTTACTATAGGTCTCAGAATACACCAAATCTATAACTCTTGTCTAATCGCCAGGAATCTCTAAAAATGAAAAACACGTTTTAGGGTTAAAGTCGGACTTCATCTGAGTTTATTCAAAATTGTCCCACAAAACATAATTTTAGAGAGATGATGTCAGAGACAAAAATATTCTTCGTCAAATTTCACCATAGGTCACTAAAGAAATGAAATGTCTATTTACATTCTATAGCATGAAAATATCAGTATCAATTTTGCTGAAATAACATGCAAATATTTCCCAATTTTTTTTATTAAAATTTTTTCCTTCTTTTTTCTTGTTGATACATGGAAGTAATATAAAACTTGGTTATTGGTGAAAAGTGTCAAAGGATGAAAAATTCTACACAAAATTTCACTATGAGTTTCAAAATAAGTCATAAATCTATGTACACTATTTCCTTAAAAAAATTAGATTACAAATTTATATATATTATGATCAGGGTTTCGGAGTCGGAGTCGGAGTCTACGAGTCGGAGTCGAGCAATTTTGCTGGAGTCGGAGTCTGAGTCGGAAAAAATAACTCGACTCCGACTCCGGGCAAAATTTTTTCCACGTTATAGAAACATAGAATTAAATTTGGAACAAGAACATTTTTTTTAAATCATTATTTATTTTAAAAGAAAATTATAAGAAAACATATATGCAAACGGTATTTTATACTAATTTAAAGGACAATTCACAGGATATTTACTATCCTCTGAAGTGTAGTCTATTCATCCCTATTTTGTTGATCCGAATGATTCTTTACATTTTTGCAAACAAAAGTAAAGTTCTATGACAATAACATTAAGATTGGACCTTTAACCTCTTTCGTCAGAAGTCTTACTGGTCTTCTCACAAAGGTCTATTGGTATTCTCATTAGAAGTCATCCTTGTCCTCTATTAAAGACATTGTGGTCTCTATGTATTTCGGTAAATTTCGCATAATCTATTAACTATATATCAAATTCAGATTAAATTCGTTGTTTGTCAACGCCATAACTCAGAAGTCTGACAAACGGCGAATCTTTCTTTTAGGATTCTTTATGTACTCAATGAGGGCATTAGATGTAGACATTCAAATAACCGGATCTGTCCGCCAGGAACAGACATAGTTCATGTGTATCCGAGTTTTCTACACAAGCAATAGCATATACGAAATTCAATGAAATACATAATCATAGAGTTTTCATGAGAAAGGATCGGGTAAAAGTGATAAAGGACAATGGAAACATGACAATATCTATTTCTTGTCTTAGTGGACCGACCCTACATAAAATTTTCCTAGCAACATTTTTGTAGAATATTTTTTGTAGAATATATCTCAAATATTTAAATAAAATTATCCACTCCACACCAAAGTTCAAAATGTGAGCGCTGAATTTTAGTATAAATAGCTTAGCATAGAATATGTGATCAACTTTTTTAGTCGATCGGAACAATATTTCTATAGTTTTCTATAGTATAAGCGTTGGATGGGAACGATTTATTTTATTTTGTATGCTGTGTTTTTCTCGAAATCGGCCACTAAAATATATGACAATTGGCTTATCAGTTTTCGAGGAAGAGTTGTGGTTGGCACCGCAAAATGCTTTAATAAAAACAGGGGTTCGTAGACGGTCTCAAAACTTCGTAATATTTTTCGCTTTCAGATGAAGAAAAAATTTACGTAATAAGTTACGTAGTTTTCTCGGAAAAAATCATGAAAAATAGATTTTATTGAGCTTTACAACTGGGGGTCTCCTTTTAAGGCTAAGCGCACTAAAATGTTGGGTTACATCCAGTTTGCATTGCTTATAATTTTTATTGCATGTAGCCCTTATGATTTGTATTGCCCCTTCATTTTCACATATTTTGAAAGCTTAAATATTTTCTCACGCGGAAGAATTCCGTCCAAAATATACTCGTGCAAAAAAGGAAAACCGACAAAAACTTTTTTATTTTATTCATTTTTAATGGTATAGGAATTCACTCTCGGAGTCGACCCGGAGTCGGAGTCGGAGCCGGAGTCGTGAAAAAAACTCGCCTGGAGTCGGAGTCGGAGTCGAGCCAAAAATACCTCGACTCCGAAACCCTGATTATGATGAAATTATATGTTTTAATTTTGGACTGTTAATTTTACATAATTCCATACTGGATCAAAATCTAGCAAAATCCTTTACTTTTTGGGAATATTGTTAAAGAAAGAAAAGTTCCAAATAAAATTTCATTATGAGTCTCTGAATAAAAGAAATCTGTAGCCATAACATATAACATTCTTAGCAGCACTTGTTTTTGATATGTAGGTTTTAGGGCCATATTTACCAATTTTCATACAGATTGTCGTTGTGATTGAAAAATATAAATATCTTATTGATGGTTTTTCGTTATAAATTCATACAGAAGATGTTGTGCGTTCAATTTAAACAGCTTTAAAAACATTTGTTGTGAATATATATTTGAAAAATATAAAAAACCCAGATCGGACCTGCCAAAATTGCGTATTTTTAATACTTTCAACTTAAATACCGTAGTTAGGATATGCTATTGGTTACTTATATTGCATGCGAAAATACATTAGAGGTCTACGGCTATGGTCCAATGAAAATATAAGTGTAAATGCCAACAAAATAGGAGTGTGTCCCATCATTGTAGTTTTTTTGGACCACACCAAATTGTGCATGTGAGAGCCCATATGACACTTATATTTTCATTGGACCATAGCCGTAGACCTCTAATATATTTTCGCATGCAATATAAGTAACCAATAGCATATCCTAACTACGGTATTTAAGTTGAAAGTATTAAAAATACGCAATTTTGGCAGGTCCGATCTGGGTTTTTTATATTTTTCAAATAGTACATTTTGCAAAAAGTGGCTAAGCGACCCCATGCTGCAATATATGTATAAAAATCCAATTGGACAATTAATACGCAGAGGCTCCGCGTAATTTGCTATAATGCCAGAACTGGGAATTTCTCTGTCATTATAGAGACAATTTGTAGCATGGTACTTGGTCTTCATTTGAGGTGTAAAACGTTCCATATGAAACTTGTCGGTATAGGTTCACGCATTCATATAGCCCCCATAGAACGTACCTCCCGATTTTCGGTGTTTTGAAGGTTGTGGGCTCAATATTCCTCAGAAATGGCTGAAAGTTGGTATTTGGTCTTCATTTAGGGTATTAAACGTTCCATATCAAATTTGTCGATAAAGGTCCACGGCTTAGTATAGTCCCCATAGAAGTGTATCTCCTTATTTCCGGTATTTGTTGGTTGTGGTAACAGCACCCACCGAAATGGCTGAATTTTGGTATTTAGTCTTTGTTGGAGGTAAAAACCTTTTTGACTGAAATTCGTCTGTATAGGTCCAAGTTTCGATATAGCCGGCATCTCACGATTTTCGTAATTCTGAAGGTTGTGACGCCAATATCCCACCGAAAGACTAAAATTTGTTATTTAGTCTTCCATGGGATTATAAAATATTCCAGAAGAGAATTATCAGTATAGGTCCGCGGATTTCTATATCCTCTAAAAACTTTCCGCCAGAAATTTGTAGGTATAGATCGCACCAATAAAGTACAACATTAACCCTAAAAGGTGATTTTACTTTTGGCAGATTCCTGGCGTTTAGGTACGATTTAGAGTTTTGGTGTATTCGGGGACCTATAGTAAAATTTTATGACAAATAATTTTGTAGAATATTTTGATCTGATACGATCTCATTTTAAAGGAGTTTTTAAACGTTTTTAAAAAAAATGGACCAAAAAGACCCCTTTAGTGACTCGCATGAGGGTTATTTTTTTTCATAAAAAGATAACCCGCATTGTTTTCAGTAATAATGTCAAAGACACTTTATACCTAAAATGCAAGGATTCCAAGGAATGTGATGTCGAATATTTGTCTATTTAGGTTACTTCTCGACGTAAACTTTCAAAACGCCGACACATGTGTCTTCTTTTTTTTTAGGTCCTCTTTCATAATCTGGCCGAATTATCTTGTAATTATTTTTTGTGTTGTACAGTGTAATCTTGAAGATTTATCTTGTCATTATTTTTTGTGTTGTACAGTGTTATTTTAGTGATTAACTTTCAAAACGTCATTCATCCGTGCTACAGGATGAAATCATTTTGGAAATGACTATTGATTCAATAGATCTATTAAAGCAATCATGAGCATTAGGCAACTTTAAAGTTGGTGTCAATTTCTCTTCGTAATTTAAACCATCAACAAATCAACGTTTATGCAATTTTTTTAATGTGCATTATTAATGACTTTAGACGACATTTATGTTAAAAATATCTTGATATAAGTAAAGAAACATCAAGAAAAATGCAATATTAAATATCCTTCTCTCGCGATTTCGCTCACCACTGTATTAAAGCGGTTTCTAAATATTTGCAAAGTTCTTCTCTTTACATCCGTGATTTGTTGGCGTGATTTGTCTGTACAATTTTATTTAGACGACTTATTTATTTAACATTTATCACTTGCAGAGTGAACCACCCAAATATTGCATGATTAAATATGTTTATACTGTGGAATGTTGCACATTACCAATTCTTTTGGAAGAGAGAGATAGAACATAAAACCAGTAAGGAGAACATCAAACTGTCGACTTATTATTATGTGATTGAAATTTTTTTTCTCCCAAAATCATATATTTCTCTAATATAAATAATTTTGTATAGACTGGGGCACTGAACAGTTATGGAAATAAAGCATGTAGGTGTGGAGTAATTTCCCTGCGACCCACATATCCTTTTATAAGAACAATATGACAATAAAAACAAACAAACAAAAGAGGCCTACCATTAATTATAATTTATTTTACAAATAATTACTAATTAAAAGACCCCAATTAAATGAACGCAGAATCGCAAATGAGGTACGATATCAGAATGAGTGAGTTTTAATTGGATCATTACAGTTGCTTAATAAGTCTGTCTGTCTATGGTGTGACAATAAAAACAACAATAACAACACATTTGACTACACGAAACCTTCTCTAAACCCCATAATTAAATTTATAAAAAAATTTTCCCTATTCAAACCACTGACCACCGACCACTTAGGCATCAACATGCAATCTTAATTGTGGTGGCCGAAGTTGGAAACCGCAAAAAATAAGTTGATCAGTTTCAAAAAGAATTTACCTTAATAAAGTGGTCAGTGAAAAATATTTAATTAAGAGAAATAAAAAGAAAAACAAAACAAACCCAAAATGTCCTTTTCTAAAAATCATTGGAAACTTTGGACAAAACTGAAGTTAAGGCGACAACATCAAAAGGAAATTTTAAAGAAATTCGCCAAACTGCAACATCGCCAGGATTTTAGTTATATGGATACCTTTCATCGTGCCATGCGACCATGTATAAATTTGAAAAACTTTTGTAACATTTTTGGTGACCTATTTGTTTGTTGTGTTTACTTGATTTAAGGTCTCCTGGTTGGTCACATCTTCGGTCTGATGCCCTTGGTCAATTCAATGGGGTGCAATCCATATCGTTTGACTTTCAAAATATCAAGTATATCCTTTGCCACCACACTTGTATTCCTTTTCTTTGGTAGCTGGAAAACATTACATATATCGGATAGCCTGCTGAAGGCGGGATTAAATTCAAAAAATATAAGTAAGTTGGTTATCAATTCATGAGATTATACACAATTCCCAAACTAAAAAAAATAAACAAAGGTTGTTCCTGACGCAGGGTCCTGACCGACTTTAATATGGTAAAACCCAGGACTTATCTTGGTTTTAATGTCATCTCAAGTGGTGACACCCTGTGGTGTCATCTGGGGAACTGACTTTAATTCTCGTAACTATAAAAACTTGGGTTAGCAACCCACTATTATTAACAAGTAAGAACGGCGTTAAGTTCGGCCGGGTCGAACTTGTTTTGTACCCTCCACCACGAGTTGTATTGAAGTAAAATGGAACAATTAGTTTCTTTTCATTTATGAAGAAGTCTAAATTCCAAATTTCAGCAATTTCGGAAAAAAAATTGGCTAACCTTCAAAATATCGATATTCGGGAGGTACCGTTCTATGGGTGTTACAACAAAACGTCGATCTATACCGACAAATTTCTGGCGGAAAGTTTTTAGACTCAAAGAAGACTAAATACCAAATTTCCGATAATTCGGTAAGATAATGTGGCTAAAATCTAAAAAAATACCGAAAATCAAGAGATACGTTTCTAAGGGGGACCTGGGAAGAAGTCGACCTATACCGACAAATTTCTGATAATTCCTTTCTGGAATATTTTACAACCCCATGGAAGACTAAATAACAAGTTTCAGTCATTTTGGTGGGATAATGACGTCACGAATTTCAGAATTACGAAAATCGGGAGGTACCGTTCTATGGGGCATATATCGAAACATGGATCTATACCGACATATTTCAGTCGGAAATATTTTTACCTACAACGCACACAAAATACCAAATTGCAGCTATTTCTGTCGGTTGTTGCGCAACCTTCAAAATACCGGAAATCGTGTGGTACCGTTCTATGGGGGCTATATGAAGGCGTGCACCTATACCGACAAATTTAGAAGAGAAAGTTGAATACCGCCAACGAAGACTAACTACCAAATTTCGATGCCATTTCGATGGGTTATTGTGGCCATAAACTTCAAAATACCTAAAATCAGGAGGTACCGTTCTATGGGGGCTGTGGACCTATCCGACAAATTTCATATAGAAAGTTTTTTACCCCAAATGAAGACTAAATACCTACTTTCGTCAATGTTGGTGGAATATTGAGGTCACAACCTTCAAAATACCGGAAATAGGGAGGTACCGTCCTATGGGGGCTATATGAAGGTGTGGAGCTGTACCGGGAAAATTGTGGGGGAAAGTTTAATATCCTCAACGAAGAGTAAGTACCAAATTTCAATCATTTCGGTGTGATAGTGAAGCTAAAACCTTCGAAATACCGAAAATCGGGTGGTACCGTTCTATGGGGGCTATATCAAAACGTAGACCGATATAGCCCATTTGCAATACCAAACATCGTAGGAGTAATATAAACTTCTATACCAAATTACAAAGCTCTATCTTAACAAGTAAAAAAGAATCAGTCGGCTTGCCTACGCGAATTGAAACACTTCTTTTGCAAAAACAAAACGTATGTATTTTGGGGGTTTTCAGAATTTTGGGCGTATGAACTAGCCGACAGTTGGTCTCATATAATTTCAGTTGGTCACCATATAATTTAGACCCACGAAAAACATATGATCGATGTACCCTGTTTAATACGAGTACCTTCAGTAAACATTTCAAAGGGATCCTTGAACAGACCCTTATACAAAAATCTTGAACATTTGTGTGGGTGGTAGCAGTGGACAGATAGGCCACACTTTTGAACATAAACTAAGTTTGGACCAGAAACTACACTTGCTGGCCGTAGGGGTTTTTTACAGCTTTCGGGTCATGTTCTCAAGAAGTGTCGACTTGCAGCTCAAAAAATTTGTACCATCGTAATAGGGACATTAAGTGCAACCTGTTGCATGAAAAATCAGAACGATCCGAGTGGAGGTGCTAAACTGCACTTTTCCGAAATTTTGTGCTGGAGGTACCCGAACGAGTTGACATATATAGTCCATATTACAACCTGATCTTTGTCTCATTGAAATATCACGGTGCGCAAAGAATGGACCAAATCGGTTACTGCCTTCGAGAGTTATCGTGCAGATCACTTTAGCGAAAATCTTGAACTGTTGTGTGAGAGGTACCCAAAGGAATGGGCCGATATGGTCCTTTATAGAACATGATCAAAGTCTGCGCAAAATATTACGACTTCCAAATTTTGGATCGAATTGGTTTATTCATTGGAGAATTATCGTACGCTGCATCCACTTCACATGGTGCCTTAGCTGGTTTTTACAGCCTTCGGGTCATTTTCTCTGGAAGTATGGACTTGCCGCTGAAAAAACATATACCGCCGTGATGGGGGTAGCAAATACAAGTTGTTACAACAAAAATCAAAGCGATTCGGGAGCAGATCCTAAACTGAACTTTTCCGAAATTTTGTGTGGGAGGTACCTGAAAGAGTGGAGCGATAGAGTCCATATTGGAACCTCATCTATGTCTGGTAGAAATTTCACGATTTGTAAAGTATAGACCAGATCGGTTATTACCTTAGAGTTATCGTTCGCACAATTTTTCCGAAAATTTTCGAACTTTTGTGGGGGAGGTACCTGAAGGAGTGAACCCATATATCCCATCTTCGAACTTAAACTAAGTTTGGATAAAATATTACGAAAGCCAAATTTTAGACCAAGAGTTATCGTTGCACCAGCCAGCCAGACAGATAGGCGGACATTGCTAAATCGACTCCAAATTGTCTGAAACGGATTTCGTCCAAACATACTTGGGGTCTAAAACCATTATTTCGATGAGGCACATTTTGCCCGTATGAAAGTGTATATACCCTCGTTAGCATATGTAAATGCTGAGGGTATAAAAATTGCGAGCTGTATCTTGATTTCAACAGACGAACGGACAGACGGACATGGTTATATTGACTCAAAATATTTCGATGTGTTGCAAACGGAATGACAAATTTTATTATAATCCCCATATTATGGTGGAGGGTATAAAAGGATCCTACTATGCAACAAGTGAAAACGACGTTAAGTTCGACCCGGCCGAACTTTGAATAATATAATTGTCCCACAAACATCGCAGAAGGGGTGTGCACCCCGATTCATACGAGTATTAGTTCAATGATATGGGACCTACCGTTTTACGCCGAGTCCGAACGGCGTGTCTTAAGACACCACTCACGAAATGTCGCCAACATTACTGAGGGGTATTTTGTACCGTTAAAAATTTGATGTTGCCTGGCCTGGGAATCGAAACCACGATCTTTAGCGTTCATACCATTGCACCACGGTAGCAACCGACCTTTGTATACCCTCATCATAAATTATACTGTAACCAGGGGGGTTATTCTCTATAGCAATGCGTAAGCAAAATGCGATGCGTAAGGAAATTAAATGCGTTTTCATATCTCCTTTCGCAACAATTTTTTCCATTTTCCTTTCTGGCATCAGCGCAATCTGTAATACAAAAGCCTATGTCAAAATCGTGCATTAACGCACATATCTTGCGCTAACAAAATACCAAACGCAAACGCATCGCAATACAGAGTAACCCCCAGATGTTAGCCGAAAATTGGGCGCTATGGTTCTACAGGGGCTATACTTAAATGTGGACCCAGGCCGACAAATTATGTG
This sequence comes from Musca autumnalis, assembly GCF_047663935.1. Taxonomy (NCBI): domain Eukaryota; kingdom Metazoa; phylum Arthropoda; class Insecta; order Diptera; family Muscidae; genus Musca; species Musca autumnalis. The sequence goes on from NW_027411977.1 coordinate 19,681,723, forward strand.
CAAAAATATGTAATAGCTCCAAAGAAGATTAAATAATGTGTGTGAGAATAGGATAAAAACAAAAACCCTTAAAAATTCAAAACTCGGAAGGTACCTTTTTATGGGGACTATACCAAACATGTAAACAATTTTTGGTGGAGAAGTCTTCGTCTACTGAAAACCAAAAGTGCCAAATTACAATCAATTAGGTCGAAAAATACAGATAAAATCGATATAGATATACCTGAGATCGGGTGGTACCGTTATATGGAGGCTGTAACGGTCCTCACGTTTTTTTTTTTTTTTTTTTTTTTTTTTTGTAAAAATGTTTTCTTTCCCCTGAAACACACAAAATCTCAAAATACAACTAATTCGGCAGTCAAATGGAACTAATACCTACAAAATTCCTTAACGTGACGGGGGCTATATCACAGCTATATAGTGATGGTGCCTATACCTAAACTCAAAAAAAAAAAACAACAAATATTTGTCCGATGTTCTGAAAGCGCTTTACCAAAAGGGAAAATTTATTATCGGCAAATTTGCCAAGAATGCTTCAAATGGTAGTGTGGACAAAATTGTCGAGGATTACAAGAAATACAAAACCAACCCTAGTCAGATTAACTAAAGCCCGCTAAGAAGAAGAAACTAAGGACAAACTAATGGTTTCTGTGGCTAACGATAAGAATGGCAGCGGGTTCCGTGTCCCGGCCAGCAGCTGTCACCTCGGTGTACTTATGTTTGTGTTTGTATCGTTTTTCTGCATTGGGAGCAGCATATCCCGGAATGCCTGCTCCGTATTCTTTCGGTCCGTTTCGGGACGGAGGAAAACCGAGGATCAATATATTTGTGCTCGGTTTGTCACATCTGCATCTTCACCCATGTCCAATCTTCGGTGAGATGCAAAGATGTCTAAGGGGTTGCTCTGGACTTGTCCACGCGAGGGACTATGTTGCTGCATGCTGCGTTAACACACCCCCAGTGAGTAGTCGTAATAAAATTACGAAACTCCCCCGCAGTCCCTCCAACAGCAACCGCACACGTAGCATTTGCCACCTGCCATTGTTGTTCCAATTCCAGAAAATGCATCCTTTTTGAAATTTAATTGCAATGGACTCCGAGATAATCGAGGAAATAGTGAACTTCATGAGTCGGAGGAATATCAAGGTCGTGGCGATGCAGGAAACCAAGCTCAACAACAACTGCAGCTTACAGCGTTATGAAGGTTAATGCGTTCTGAGGTCTGTTCAATACAGACCTATCTCGCTTGAGCCTGACTCTAATGACCCGTACATGGAATGTATGGGGGTTGCAGTCAGGTGTGGAACTGCCGAGGTAGAGTTACTGAACGTATACATCTCGCCGATAAATAGATGTATCTCAAGTTACGTGCCGGACATTAGCCCGTCAATAAATTCGTGTTTTTGTTAGTAGGTTTCTGCTGTGGTTGATAATGAGAGCCAAGAAACCAAACACTAAAGATAAATGGACTGTATTTTTATACCCTCAGCCTTTAGGCTAGAAAGGGAATATACACTTTCATACGGGCAAAATGTGCCTCATCGAAATAATGGTTTTAGACCCCAAGTATGTTTGGACGAAATGTGCTTCAGACAATTTGGAGTTGATTTAGCAATATCCGTCCGTCTGTCTGTCTGTCCGTCTGTCTGTCTGGCTGGCTGGTGCGCACGATAACTCTCGAACGGATGCGCCGATTCGGTTCAAATTTTGGCTTTCGTAATATTTTGCCCAAACTTAGTTTAAGTTCGAAGATGGGCTATATCGGTCCACTTCTTCCGGTACCTCCCACACAAAAGTTCGAAAATGTTCGGAAAATTTGTGCGCACGATAACTCTTGAAGGGAGTAACCGATTGGGTCCATACTTTGTCCATCGTGAAACCTGTACCAGACTTAAATGAGGTTTCAATATGGACTCAATCGGTCCACTCCTTCGGGTACCTCCCACACAACATTTCGGAAAAGTTCAGTTTAGGGCCATCTCTCGAATCGCTTTGATTTTAGGAACTTGTATTCACTGCCCCCCATACGACGGTACAAGTTTCATTAGCGGCAAGTCCATACTTCCTGAGAAAATAGCATGAAAGCTGCAAAAATGACACCGTGTGAGGTGGTTGGAGCGCAAGATAACTCTAGAACGGATCTGCCGATTCGGTCCAAAATTTGGTCTTAGTAATATTTTGTCCAAGAATAGTTTAAGTTCGAAGATAAGCCATATCGGTCCACTCCTTAAGGTACCTCCCCCACAAAATTTCAAAAATGTTCGGAAAAATTGTTCGTACGGTAACTTTTGAAGGGAGTGGCCGTATTGGTCCATGCTTTACACATCCTAATATATCTACCAGATATAGATCAGGTTCGAATATGGACTATATTTGTCCACTCTATCCGGTACCTCCCACAAAAAATTTCAGATAAGTTCACTTTAAGACCCGATATCGAATCACTTCGATTTTTATTGAAGCAAAAAAAAAGTTTTTTTAGGGGCAAGTCCATACTTCTTGAGCAAACAGCCCGAAGAGTGTAAAAACCCCCTATGGCACCATATGTTGTGGCTGGAGATCCACTTCCATACCAGTCAATGTCGATCCATTTCTTTTAGATCCTTAATCCTAATCAACATTTTTGTCGTTTCATACGCCCAACATTTTTAAAATCCTCTAAATACATACGTTTTTTGGGAAAAAATTGTTTTAATATACACAGGCTGAGGGTATATCTCTGTCGGCCAAGCCGACTGATACTTTTTTACTTGTTTGTTTATAAATTATTCCTCATAGCCAATGAGGAATAATTAACGAAGAAATGAGAAGAGAAATAAAACATATTGGTTAGAATATTTTCATAAACGTTATAATTCTTATAGGTTTTAATTCAGTATAAAAGTTGGTTAGAGACGAGAAGAGATGCTTACCAGTCGGTTAGTGCAAGAGAAGTGATTTTATTCAAAGAGAAGAGTAGTGATAAAGCAAAGATAAGGCATAGAGCAAAGAGGAGATGTGAAATTAGTACACTTCAGTAACACAATGGTGCACAAGAAGAGAGTTGTAGTTAACTTTTTCGTAAAGGCGCGTGCATGGCTGCAGTAACGCATTATCTTATTATATAAAAGAGCTTAGTGATAAGTAAGTGAGTGAGTGAGTGACTGACAGATCATCGCCCAGACGAAACGGCTGAAGCTAGAAGCTTGAAATTTTGAGTGTGGGTTGCTGTGTAGGCGTGAGATAAGGCTGGGTTTTTGGAAATTCGAAGTGAAAAGATCCGAAAAGAACGGGAAGAGCTAGAATTCTGAAATTTGGAGTGATGGTCACAAATGGAGAGTTAGAAAGATGTACTAAAGGGTTTTTGGAAATTCGACTTATAAGTATGTAAAAGTACTAAAAGTTATTAAATTTAGTACCAATTGTATATTTTGAACGGCTATAAGTAGAATCTTGGAATTTGGTATGGAAATTAAGGTTGGGAAGTGGTGTTTATAAAAGAAAATAGGTTTAGAAATTCGTACTGGTGTGTACGAAAAGTACTAATTTGGATTTGGGTGAATGGATAGAGCTGGAAACCTGAAATTTGGATTACTGTAAAGTGTAAGGTTGATATATGAGGGTAGTTTTGTAAATTCGTAGTTATTTGTACGAAAAGTATTAAATGGTACTAAATTTGGTACAACTTGGGTGAATGGATAGAGGTGAATTTTTAAAATTTGGAATTAAGATTACTGATGAAGTGTAAGATTGAGATATGGGGGTAGTTTTGTAAATTCTCCTTATGTGTACGAAAAGTACTAAATGGTACTAAATTTGGTAAAATTTGGATTTGGTTGAAATGATAGAGCTGGAAACCTGAAATTTGGAGTGGAGGTTATTGTTGAAGTGTAGGATTGATATAGGTTTGGAAATTCGTACTTATGTGTACGAAAAGTATTAAACAATTTACATTTCGTGAACCCATCGAGGTAAAATCTTGAAATATAGAACTAAGATTACTGTTGGAGTGATGGATTGAGTATTAAATGGTGCTAAATTTGGTATATGAATAGGGGTGGAATTTTTATATTTGGTATTATAGTCGCTGTTGGTGTGTAGGGTTGAGATATGGAAGTGGTTGAGGATATACGTACTATAAATGAACGAAAATTACTAAATGCCACAGAATTTCGTTCAAATTGTTATTGTGTAAGTGGGTAGAGTGGAAATTGTGAAATTCGTTACTGGGATAGCAGTTGGCGTTTAGAGTGGAGATATGGAGGAGGTTGCGGATATTCGTACTTATGTATACGAAAAGTACTAAATACTGCGATAATTGGTTTAAGGAGAACAGATAGATGTGTAAATGGGTATCGCGGTCGGGATATTGTTTTGGATATAGGGATGTAATTTTGAAACTTATATCTGTTGCATAAAGAGAAATAGCTGGAATTTCTAATTTTTGTATTAGGGTCTGTGTTGGTGTTTAGATAAAGAGTTTTTAAAATGGATACAAATTCTGAAATTAGGTATGTAGGTCGCTGAGGACTGAATTATTGAATTGGTGTTGGAAATACGAAAAGTACAAAATTGATCTAAATTTGGTGTTGCGTGAAGCATAATTTAAATATACAGAAGTGAGACCAAAGTTATTATGAATCGGGAAACTGTACTTTCATAATATTTACAAAAAGAACGATGAAATTTTTAAAATTAGCGTAATAAAATCAATGTTTATATATATATATTAAAAATTATTTTTTACAAATATTTTTTAAATATACTTAAACTTTTAAAAAAATGTCCAAATATGACCACCCCCAAATCGAATTTGAAAGATAGCAGGGGGTCTGTACTAATAAATTCGGTAGTCAAATCGTGCTCAAATTTGCCACAGTTAAAATAAAGTGGATTTTTCTATTTTAAGATGGGAGAATTTTTTGTAAATACCGGTTGTGACTGTACGTAGTATCCAATTGAAATAGAACGGTAATACCCACATCTATCAACCGATTTTCCTTAAAAATCATATTTAAGTGTTTCAGAGTGTAGAAAACAAGTATGTATAATGTTTTTGAAAATAGGTCCATTTTTTATCATAGCCCCCACATAAAAGTACCGTCCGATTTTAGATATTTTGTGGATTTTAGCGACACTTTATGACCGATTGGGCTGAAATTTGGTATTTTGAACTCTTGGAAGATATGAATCCTTCGTACCAAAAATTAACATAGGTCAATGTTTTGGTTTAGACCCCACACAACGGGACCACCCTGTTCAACAAATTTTGTCATTTTTTGGTCATTTTGGTCGATAAAAAGTAAGAATTGCTGTTTGTACACATTTATTATAAAAATTAATTAACGTTGAAATAGTTTTGGCCAGAAAATTTAGATTTGGGACCATTGTGGAATGTCATCGGGAATGCTAAATCATGCAAAGCGTTGGGCTCTAATGGAATCTCCATGGTAATGCTGAAACAGCTAGATGAGCCGGGAGTGGAGTATCTCATTAATGTTCTCAACATGAAGTCTAAAAATGGTCAGGGTGCCGATCATCAGCATGCTCCACATATATTTGTCGGTGGCGCTTGACTTATCAAAAGCCTTTGATACAATCAGGCATTCAGGAACAAGAAGTCCAAACCCGGTAGAGTGAAACAGGCAGTTCCCCAATGTGGGTTGATATCTCCGGAACTGTTTAACCTCTACTTCATTCACATTCGACACTACATTCAAGTAGGGCGCCACGCCACTGCTATCAGCGACAAACTGAAAGGTAGGAACAAGGTCCTCAAGTTCCTAGCCGGCAACCCTTGGGATGCAGATAAAGAAACCTTGTTGACCACATATAACTCGATAGCTGAGTCGATGGTAAGCTATGCGGCTGCAGTTTGATCCCAGAATTATGTGATACGAATTGGAAAACCATTCAAACCTGTCAGAATGCCGCCCTAAAAAACAACAGGGCGCCTCCTCAAGTCTTCAATGGACCATCTACATGAGGAGGCAACGATTCTTCCAGTACAGCAACACAATGAGTCGATTTAGCAATCCGTCTGCCTGTCTGTCTGGAGCGCACGATATCTCTAGAACGAATAAACCGATTAGGTCCAAAATTGGCTTTCGTAATATTTTGCCGAAACTTAGTTTAAGTTCGAAGATGGGCCATATCGGTAAACTCCCTCGGGTACCTCCACCACAAAATTTCGAAAAAGTGCAGTTTAAGACCTCTTCTGGAATCCTTTTGATTTTTGTTGTAACAACTTGTATTCGCTGCCCCATTACGACAGTGCAAGTTTTTTCAAGGGCAAATACATACCACCTGAGAAAATGACCTTAAAGCTGAAAAAACGCTATGGCGCCATGTGTTAAGTTAAATCAAGTACTAAAATAGACCTTATTGGTCCACTCCTTTGGGTGCCTCCCCCATAATAGTTCCATTTTTTTCGCTAAAATGATGCGCACGATAACTCTCGAAGGCAGTAACCGATTTGGTCCATACAGAACATGGACTATGTATGACAACTCCTTCGGATACCTCCCACGCCAAATTTCGGAAAAGTGCAGGTTAGGACCTCCTCTCTAATCGATTTGATTTCTCTTGCAACAGGTTGCACTCAACGCCCCTATTACTGTGGTTCAAGTTTTTTCAGTGGTAAGTCTATACTTTTTGAGAAAATGACCCGAAAACTGTAAAAAAAACCCTACGGCCACCATGTGTGGCGGCTGATGTGCACGACAACTCCCGAACCGAATACTGCGTTGGTCCACACTTTGCATATCGTAATATTTCTTCGAATATTAAATGAAATTCGAAGATGGTGCCTATAGGTCCACTCCTTCCGGAGGTAAGCGCAATATCTCATAAACGGAGTAACTGATTTGGTCCAAACTTTGGATGTCGAAATTTTTTGTCCAAACTTAGTTTATGTTCAAAAGTGGGCCCTATCGGTCCATTCCTTATTGTACCGCCCACACAAATGATCAACATTTTTGTTTAAGTGCGGTTAAGGGTCTGTGCGAGAATCCTTTGAAAATTCGTACCAAAGGTACTCCTAGTAACTCTGTTTACAGCGGCGATATGATGTCTTTCGATGGCAAGCACATATTTTCAGACATATGTATAATGGTCCAAAGGTCTAAATTGTATGATGACCAACTGAAATAACTGGTGGGCGCGATATCTATCGAGATAAATAACTTCCAAAACAAGACCACTTCCAAAATGGAATATGTCAGTCCAGATTTATATATCTACCATATACATATATTTTGCATATTCGCAGTGGTGTAGGGTATCATATAGTCGGCCCGACTTTGATCCTTCCTTTATAATATAATTGTTCCACAAACATCCCATGCGGGACAGGGGAGACTTCTCTCATATCAATGAGTGCACCCCGATTCATATTGGCTCAATGATATGGGACCTACTTGTTTATTGCCGAGTCCGAACGGCGTGTCCTAAGACACCACTTGTAGAGAAGTTGTACAAGGCTGAAATACTCAGAAAATGTCGCCAACATTACTGAGGGGTATTTTGCCACCGTTGAAAAGTGTTCGATGTTGACTGGCCGGGGAATCGAACCCACGACCTTCAGCGTGCAAGGCGGGTGTGCATACCATTGCACCACGGTGGCACCCAATCCTTCCTTTACTGGTTTTTATTTCGATCATGTTCCTTAAAACGTTTGCAAAGATCTTTTATTTTTCTTTGTTTTTTTTTTTTTTTCATGAACATGTCAAACTATTTTTAAACCACTCCTAAATGGTGCGCCTAACCCTACCATCTTCTTTTATTTTCGAATAACCAAACTCATTTTCCTTCTTTATAACATTTTTCTTTTACAACTTGTTCTTGTTTTTCTCGTTTACAGTTGGTATGTTCTTCCTTTTCATGTGCATGACAGTTTTTCTAAATTTCCTAAGCATAGCCCGAGGCTGGCCAGAGCTAATGATGCACTGGACACGTATTGATTTAATATTCCTGAAGCCACCATATCTGCCACCGAAATGGTCGCTGCTGAAACAGTTGCGTACATTGACTATAGTGTTTTGGTCAATGGCCCTGGGTAAGTATCTGGAGGTGATAAGTTGTCGTTGTTGTCATTTAAGCACACCGACGAACTAATTAACAAACTTTTTTCCTTTGACGTGTTGGACATCATCTTCCTTGCCGCTGTTGATGTAGTGGAAACCAGTCTTTATTATGCCTCACATTATTATAATTTTCTAATGGAACGTCTAACTTGTCATCCCGAGGATACGCGACATTCCTATAAGGAGTATTTGATGACAGCACTTATGGATGATGTCTTTACATATTTTCCCTATCACATTTTGGTGGTGATATGTGCATTTGTATGTAATGTTGTTGTTTCGTTCTTTATTTAATTTGTGGGGATGTCCCTACAAGAGTTTATGTGCAAAAACAGGGATAAATGTTTTGTTTTGCAGCATAAATTAGCAGGAGGGACATCGAACTTATATACGTGCTTGATTTGATAGTTTTCTTTTTTTACTTTTAGATTTACTAATCCTCTTGCTTTCTCTCTGTTGTACGATAGTTTCTTAACGCCGCCTTTACCGTCATGTGGAATTTTATGGACTTTTTCATTATGGCCATTAGTTTGGGTCTGACAACACGTTTTCAACAGTTTGCCGATCGCATTGACCTATTGGCAGGAAATGTAAGTACAAAGTCATGTTTTGTGGTTATGCCTAATAGGTACTATTACTATTTTTATAGCCATGAGTTTACGTTTGCTGTTTTTGTGGTACATGCCAAGATACTTGGCACTGTATCACAGTGGGCTTCTATTGGATTTGTACAAAAATACCTTGGAACAAATTAAGTTTGTTTAGGTGGATAGTTGAACATGTGCCACAAATTTGCACGAGGTACAATAATTCAAACAAAGATAATGGCTTCTTCTCTTCGGAGCTGTCACTGACGCGCCGTTGAAAGTAACAGCCGCTCTATAAGTGCGAGTGATTTAACCGTTGGCAACAATTTACTTTATCGTGTACCAATGTTGCATTGCTTCAGGTTCATTGCTACTTTTTCCGGTTATGTTCGCCTGCCAACCCATTGACTTCAAGAGTAAGTTCCATAACTCGTCACGGTTCGCACAAAGAAACTTTGCTAGTACCGTTGGTTCGTTTGTGAACGAAGATGGCGGTTTACCAGACCGGGTGTCCCAACGGTGATGTTTGGCGAAAAATATTTTAAAAGTCTGTATGAGACGTGGGTTTTTTAAAAATGTTTCTTAAAGGTTTATCTAAGATGTGGATTTTTTAAAAATAATTTTGAAGGTTAGCTGAGACGTCGATTTTTTAAAATTCTATCGCAAGCGTGGATTTTTTAATAATCTTTTTGATGATCTATCTGAGACGTGGATTTTTTAAAAATATTTTTTGAAGTCCTATCGGAGACGTGGATTTTTTAAAAATATTTTTTGATGGTCTATCTGAGACGTGGATTTTTTTAAAATATTTTTGATGGTCTACCTGAGACGTAGATTTTTTTACAATATTTTTTGATGGTCTACCTGAGACGTAGATTTTTTTACAATATTTTTTGATGCCCCATCTGAGACGTGGATTTTTTAAAAATATTTTTTGATGGTCTATCTGAGACGTGGATTTTTTAAAAATATTTTTTGATGGTCTATCTGAGACGTGGATTTTTTAAAAATATTTTTTGATGGTCTATCTGAGACGTGGATTTTTTAAAAATATTTTTTTGACGGTCTATCTGAGACGTGGATTTTTTAAAAATATTTTTTGATGGTCTATCTGAGACGTGGATTTTTTAAAAATATTTTTTGATGGTCTATCTGAGACGTGGATTTTTAAAAAATAATTTTTAATGGTCTAACTGAGACGTGGATGTTTTAAAATAATTTTTTGATGGTCTATCTGAGACGTGGATTTTTTAAAAATATTTTTGATGGTCTATCTGAGACGTGGATTTTTTAAAAATATTTTTTGATGGTCTATCTGAGACGTGGATTTTTTAAAAATATTTTTCGATGGTCTATCTGAGACGTGGATTTTTTAAAAATATTTTTTGATGGTCTATCTGAGACGTGGATTTTTTAAAAATATTTTTCGATGGTCTATCTGAGACGTGGATTTTTTAAAAATATTTTTTTATGGTCTATCTGAGACGTGGATTTTTTAAAAATATTTTTTGATGCTCTATCTGAGACGTGGATTTTTTAAAAATATTTTTTGATGCTCTATCTGAGACGAGGATTTTTTAAAAATATTTTTTGATGCTCTATCTGAGACGTGGATTTTTTAAAAATATTTTTTGATGGTCTATCTGAGACGTGGATTTTTTAAAAATATTTTTTGATGGTCTATCTGAGACGTGGATTTTTTAAAAATATTTTTTGATGGTCTATCTGAGACGTGGATTTTTTAAAAATATTTTTTGATGGTCTATCTGAGACGTGGATTTTTTAAAAATATTTTTTGATGGTCTATCTGAGACGTGGATTTTTTAAAAATATTTTTTGATGGTCTATCTGAGACGTGGATTTTTTAAAAATATTTTTTGATGGTCTATCTGAGACGTGGATTTTTTAAAAATATTTTTTGATGGTCTATCTGAGACGTGGATTTTTTAAAAATATTTTTTGATGGTCTATCTGAGACGTGGATTTTTTAAAAATATTTTTTGATGGTCTATCTGAGACGTGGATTTTTTAAAAATATTTTTTGATGGTCTATCTGAGACGTGGATTTTTTAAAAATATTTTTTGATGGTCTATCTGAGACGTGGATTTTTTAAAAATATTTTTTGATGGTCTATCTGAGACGTGGATTTTTTAAAAATATTTTTTGATGGTCTATCTGAGACGTGGATTTTTTAAAAATATTTTTTGATGGTCTATCTGAGACGTGGATTTTTTAAAAATATTTTTTGATGGTCTATCTGAGACGTGGATTTTTTAAAAATATTTTTTGATGGTCTATCTGAGACGTGGATTTTTTAAAAATATTTTTTGATGGTCTATCTGAGACGTGGATTTTTTAAAAATATTTTTTGATGGTCTATCTGAGACGTGGATTTTTGATGGTCTATCTGAGACGTGGATTTTTTAAAAATATTTTTTGATGGTCTATCTGAGACGTGGATTTTTGATGGTCTATCTGAGACGTGGATTTTTTAAAAATATTTTTTGATGGTCTATCTGAGACGTGGATTTTTGATGGTCTATCTGAGACGTGGATTTTTTAAAAATATTTTTTGATGGTCTATCTGAGACGTGGATTTTTGATGGTCTATCTGAGACGTGGATTTTTTAAAAATATTTTTTGATGGTCTATCTGAGACGTGGATTTTTGATGGTCTATCTGAGACGTGGATTTTTTAAAAATATTTTTTGATGGTCTATCTGAGACGTGGATTTTTGATGGTCTATCTGAGACGTGGATTTTTTAAAAATATTTTTTGATGGTCTATCTGAGACGTGGATTTTTTAAAAATATTTTTTGATGGTCTATCTGAGACGTGGATTTTTTAAAAATATTTTTTGATGGTCTATCTGAGACGTGGATTTTTTTTAAAAATATTTGTTGATGGTCTATCTGAGACGTGGATTTTTTAAAAAATATTTTTTGAAGGTCTATCCGAGACGTGGAGTTTTTAAAAATATTTTTTGATGGTCTATCTGAGACGTGGATTTTTTAAAAATATTTTTTGATGGTCTATCTGAGACGTGGATTTTTGATGGTCTATCTGAGACGTGGATTTTTTAAAAATATTTTTTGATGGTCTATCTGAGACGTGGATTTTTTAAAAATATTTTTTGATGGTCTATCTGAGACGTGGATTTTTTAAAAATATTTTTTGATGGTCTATCTGAGACGTGGATTTTTTAAAAATATTTTTTGATGGTCTATCGGTGACGTGGATTTTTAAAAAAATATTTTTTGGTGGTCTATCTGAGACGTGGATTTTTAAAAAAATATTTTTTGGTGGTCTATCTGAGACGTGGATTTTTTTTAAAAATATTTGTTGATGGTCTATCTGAGACGTGGATTTTTTAAAAAATATTTTTTGAAGGTCTATCCGAGACGTGGAGTTTTTAAAAATATTTATTGATGGTCTATCTGAGACGTGGATTTTTTAAAAATATTTTTTGATTGTCTTTCTGAGACGTGGATTTTTTTAAAAGTATTTTTTGATTGTCTATCTGAGACGTGGATTTTTTAAAAATATTTTTTGATAGTCTATCTGAGACGTGGATTTTTTAAAAATATTTTTTGATAGTCTATCTGAGACGTGGATTTTTTAAAAATACTTTTTGATTGTCTATCTGAAACGGAGCATCCATTAAATCTCATAGATCCATGGGGTAATCTCTACACTGGCTAAGGCCAAAAGAACAGACATTCCGGGATATATTGTCACTCACATTATGCAATATATGCGAACGCATGACCATAATTGTTGAGATGACAGCGCCTAGTCGAATATTCCCCTTGGGATTCTCTAGTTTGTTCCTTTTGGTGATATGACAAATGTTGCTTTGCCTCAAGGTTGCTTTTAATATCCTTACCCTGATTTTTATACCCTTGCCCCTATGGCATACACTTTTTTTATACGTAGTCGATCTAGCAATGCCCGCCCTAGTGCCTTATTGGTATAGTCCTTCCCTGGGGGCTGCCACATAACTTCAAAAACTTTCGGTAAGGTGCAATCAAAGTTCTGTTGTAGGATAGTTTTGAATTTTTTACCGAAGGTATACCTTTTCGTCTTGACTACAAAAATCTATCGATCCTACGGTGACCGAGTAAAATTACTGGTAGGCACGATAACTATCGAAAGGTGTGACTAACATTAGTCGTAATTCACATTAAATTCGAAGATGAAGGGTTAACCTTCTTTTTGAGGAATAATTTAAAATATAAGCAATGGAATTGACAATTGAAACCCAGTGGGTTTGTTAAATCCGGTTATATATAAACGTACTATTAAGGTCACTTCTCGGATTAAATTATATTTTATAATTCAAATGTTCTTCTTCTAGTACGTCCCCGATGCTCTATGGAATCAAATACGACAAGATCACATATTGTTATGCGAATTCATGGAGAAGGTCAATAAACATATTTCGACAATCGTTCTGATTTCATCAATCAATAATATGTATTTCATTTGTGATCAATTACTTAACATATTTACGTAAGTTCAAAGCCTCATTTCTTAAAAATAGCTCAATTAATAACCATTTCTTCATTACAGAAAACTCCGCTATCCCATTAATACTATTTATTTTTGGACTTCTTTAGGATTTCTCTTGGGCCGAACATGTGGTGTCTTTATGTTTGCCTCCAGCATACGTGAGGCTTCTCTATTGCCATTGAAAACTTTATACTTGGTACCAAGTGGTTGTTGGACCGAAGAGGTTCAACGTTTTATGGCTCAAATTTTGGATGAACCAATCGGGTTAACCGGTAAAAATTTCTATACCCTTACAAGGCAAGGTTTCTTTGGGGTAAGTAAAATGTTGTTGTTGTTGTTGTACCTAGATGGGTACTTTATGGAAGGGATTTATTTTGTTACAATTTCAGATGATGTCTACAATCGTAACTTATGAACTAATGCTCTTGACATTGGATATAAATAGTCACAAAGAAGGTCTACCAGATTTATGTTCATAAATTGATGTTTTTTATGAAATATTTTTTATAAAGTGTAAATAAAATAAGATGTAAAGAGGAAAATAGGAAGAATTATATACATATATATTATTGTTCCGCAAACATCCCGGAACGCTGAACGTTGCAACAATTTTTCAACGGTGGCAAAATACCCCTCAGTGATGCTGGCGACATTTTCTGAGTATTTCATCCATCTAAAACTTCTCTATAAAGTGAAGTCGTAAAACACTCCGTTTGGACTCGACGTCAAACTGTAGGTCCCATCTCATTGAGCTAATATGAATCGGGGTGCACTCATTGATATGGGAGAAGTCACACTTGAAGAATTACATTATTAATTAAAAAATGTCGCCATTATCAAACATTAAATTTAATAAATATAAAATATATACTTACTTACTTAGCTGGTCCATTACAAAACATTTGTTCCATAAGCCAAAAGATCTCCAATTCTCTCTGTTTGTTGCTTCGCTTTCTGGAAAACCGCGCCTTCTCATCTCGTCATTCACTTGTTTGCACCATCGAAGCTTTGTCCTGCCAATTCTGCGTGTACCGCCATGTGGCCCGTATTGTACTCCTTTTTAGCGGGTGCATGCATCATCGCTCATTCTTATGATGTGGCCTAGCAGATACAGCCCGTGGTTCACACGACGTCGACATTCACCGTCAACGCAAATTGATCCGTAGATCTTTCGAAGAATTTTTCTCTCAATCACACCAAGCACTGCCTTGTTTGCTTGCGCTAGTACCCAGGCTTCGGAACCATACATCAGCACGGATAGTTTCAGTGTTTTGTAAAGAAATATTTTTGTTTGACCAGATGTGGCCTTGTTTTTAAACTGCTTACTTAAGTCAAAGTAGCATATGTTGGCCAATTCACAACTGGTGTTGTTTTTATACCCTCCACCATAGGATGGGGGTATATTGAGTTTGTCATTCCGTTTGCAACTACTCGAAATAATCATAAACTATATATATTCTTGATCAGCGTACAATTCTACATCGATATAGCCATCCGTCCGTTCGTCTGTGAGAATCACTCTAGCGTCCGAACGGATTGACGTAGGTCGATGAAATTTTGAAAAAATCTATTATATGTACGCAGACGATATCTCCAGATTTTCGGTATTTTGAAGGTTTTGACCATTATCACACCGATATTGCTGAAATTAGGTACTTAGTCTTCGTTGGGGGTATAAAACTTTCCCCCAGAAATTTGTAGGTGTAGGCCCACGCCATCATATAGCCCCCATAGAACGGTACCTTCCGATTTTCGGTATTATGAAGGTTGTGGCCACATTAATCCACGGAAATGGCTGAAATTTGTGGTGGAGGGTATAAAAAGTTCGGCCCGACCAAACTTAACGCTTTTCCTACTTGTTTGTGTTTACGACGGTGCCAAGATAGACGAAATCTTTTGCTACCTCAAAATTATAGGAACCATCATCAACAGTAGGTCCGAGCTTTATGGACGCATTGCACGTCGACACCATCAACATGGTCTTCTCGCCGTTTACCGACAGACGCCCTTTCGACTTTTGCAAATACATATATCAGTTACTTCCTTTACAGATCGACCCATGATGTCAATGTCGTCGTATAACCTTTTCCAGCAGAATATTGAACAGGCGCTGGATTCTTGTTCTATGAAAATTTGAAATGAAAAATATTTTTATTTATACTTTTTTCATTTGACATATGTATGTATGTACATATATTTCCTTTATAAAAGTTTTCATTTCACATGTTCATAGAAACAGAGTTGGGCCCCAAGGCTCAAAGGCAGTCTCCTTGTGTGAAACCTCTTTTGGTACTAAACTCTTCGGAGAGGTTCTTTCAATTTTTAACTGAGGACCGAGTATCAGTTAATGAAATTCTTCAAATTCAGACATGGCTTGGAATACCTACATACGAACGTAAGGGGACTGTCGAAGGCTGCTTTATAAACGACAAAAAGGTGGTAGGTGTAGATCTCCATCTCTTGGATTTGACGCAGGGTAAATATCTGGTCAATGGTGGTGCCAGGTCTAAAGCCTCATTGGTATGGCCCAATTATTTCGTTGATCATAGTCTTTAGTCGTTCACACAGCATCCCTGACACTATCTTGTAGGCAATAGGGAGAAGACTTATGCCCATATAGTTAGAGCATACAGTCTTATCTCCTTTCTTGTGGACAGGACACAGGATGCTCAGGTTCCAATTGTCGGGTACTCGTTCTTCCTGCCAGATGGTGGTAACTAGCTGATGCATACACCTTATCAGCGTGTCGCCTCCGGTTATGAACAGCTCGGCTGGTAGACCATCGGCTCCTGCTGCCTTATTATTCTTCAGCCGGTTTATTGCTGTATTTACCTCGTCTTGGCCGGGTGGTATTTAGCCAATACAATCTTCTAAGATTGGATCTGTGGTATCTTCGTCGTCTTTGCTACTACCGGATACCAGCAGTTTGTAGAAATGCTCTTTCCATATCCTGAGCACACTATCTTTATCAGTTACCAAATTAACTTGCTGGTCTCTACAGGAGGATGTATCTGTACCAAAGCCATCAGTTTAATGCTTGTCTCTTTGGTAGAATTTTCGGACTTCATTCTGGTTCCTGTATATCTCGATTTTTTCACACTCCCGCTTGTTCATCTCTCTCTTTTTCCTGCGGAAAAGACGTATTTCCTCTCTCCTCTTCTCCCGATACCTCTCGCGTGCGCTACGCGTTGTTACTGATTGTAAAGTAGCCCTATATGCCACATTTTTCTCTTCGGTAGCAGCACGAGACTCCTGGTCATACCTTGGATTCCTTGGTGGAGATCTGTGGTATCCAAGTACTGATTTTACGAGGAGTGGTTTGATTAAGCAGTTGGGCCAGTTGAGTGGAATATGATGTGACTATCTCTTGTGATTGCAGCTTACCGATGACCAACTTCCGTGTTGTGTCTGTTCGCACTTTGTTTGCTACGTAAAATCCTGCACCTTTAATCCCGTACCTTTGCTGCAACAAGGTAGTGGTCCGAGTCTATGTTTGCACCTCGGAACGATCGTACATCCAACGTGAATAATTTGATTATTTGTTCTTTGATCTGACGACAGCCAGGTGTCCTTATGAATATCGAGATGCTTAAATCTGGTACTGCTAACTACCATGTTTCTTGCAGCTGCAAAGTCTATCAGCAGCATACCATTGTCAGATGTATCACTGTGGAGACTGAATTTCCCGACTGTTGGTCCAAAGATATTCTCCTTTCCAATTTTGGCATTAAAATCGCCTAGTATAATTTTAATGTCATGGGCAGGGCAACGGTCATAAGTTATATACCTTAAGGTAGGGTCACATTAGGCAAATATTTGCCGAAAAATTACAAATATTTGTTTGCTTCAGTCTGACCAGCAAATATTTTTAAAGGGCAAACAAAAAAACAGCTGATTTGGGGAAACAAAACCATTTGCCAGTAAACAAAAAATTTGCCAGTTTGCCCATAATGTGAACACTCTCGAGCAAATATTTTTCACTCTTTTGAGCAAATATTTATTTGGTCTTACAAAAGTTTTGTAAGAGCAAACAAGGGCAAATATCTGCTGAAACACATTGTTGTCACTATTAAAAAGGATATTATGAATATAAAAAAGTTAACATTACTTGTAAATACATAATACCAAGCGAATATTTAATGAATACACAAATAAACAATTGAAAGGTGAATGTGTATTCTCTGATACTGAATGATGCCCAAAATCAATTTTTCCGAATTCTCTGGACCAAATTTGATAAAATTTTAGGTGTAGATTTTTTATAACGGAAAATAGAAGAGGCAAAACGCGCAATTTTAGAGATTAATTGTGGAATCTATCGTTGATGGATGTCTTGGAAGTAGAATACCGCTATCCAAACCTATTTTGGAAAACCTCATAATTAGAGAAAATGTTTCTAAATTTAGTCAGTGGGACTGCAAAAAATGCCATGAACATTGATTTCAATGCTTGCATTACAATTAAATAATTATTTTTGTTATTATTGTACTACTTCATGGATTTATTTTTTAGTGTCTATACTCTTCAAGAAGTCGGCCAATTTAAAAAAAAAAAAAAATTTAAATGGTAGGTGCTTACACCTGGGAAGTTTCTTGGATTCTGAGACGCGTTGCCGTTTAAAGTTCATATTTTTGGGGTTTTTTAGGTTTTTCATTTTGCTTGGAAACAGCAAGTCCTATCGAAATGGGACTGAAGAAGGCGTTGAATGGAAATTCTCTTCAAGGATTTTGCTTGAAGTCTTATAGAAATTGTACTAGAGATAATCTTATAGCTGTGAATATTCTCTACAACTTTTGTACTTTTTTTCCTAGATTGTAATATTTCCTAGATTGTAATATTTCTTATGGGGCCACCGTGGTGCAATGGTTAGCACGTCCGCCTTGCACTCAGGAGGTCTGCGGTTCGAATCCCAGGCCAAGCAACATCAAATTTACAACGGTGGCAAAATTCCCCCTCAGTAATGCTGGCGACATTTCCTGAGTATTTCAGCCTAGAATAACTTCTCTACAAGTGGTGTCGTAAGACACGCCGTTCGGACTCGGCGATAAAAAGTAGGTCCCATATCTTTGAGCCAATATGAATCGGCGTGCACTCATTGATATGAGAGAAGTCTCCCTTGTGCCTTCGGGGATGTTGAGGGAACATATGTATGTATGTATGTAATATTTCTTGAGATATATAACTTTAAATTGTGACAAGCAGTCGATGGAGTCAGTATATTGTCCCAATTTGAACTTCTATATCTCAAACATTGTAAACAATAGGAAAACGTCATAATGGTCAATCGTGTATAGAATTTTCAATGCTACATTTTCACTTGCGGTTTCCAAGCCAAATCTTGAACGCCTATAAAGACCCGAAAAATGTGAACTTTGACCGCGACATATTTAAATATTGCTTAGGCGATTTTTTGTTTTTTGATTTTTCATTGAACATTGTAGTTTCCCAGGTGTAAGCACTTTCCATTCCAAATTGATTCATGCGCACCGTGTTATCTGTCAATTTTAATAAATTAACACAAAAAATCCTTTTTTGGTTTTGAAAGCATTACATTGCAAACTAAAAATTAAAAGCTGTTAATAAAAATAATATTCAAAAGCACAATGTCAATGTGCCATCATATACATATGTACATATGTATGTATGTACATTCGCAACAATTCCGACAAGGCACTCATTGCCAAACAGATGGTATTTTATTCCCATTCTCCCATGGCACAATTAACCAGGTAGTGGCATCGTAAAATTTTGAATATGTTATGTCAAAACTTTCTTTATGTTGTTGGGGAAATTACAACAAAAATAATTTTTTTATAAAGGGATTTGACTTTTCATATTCGATCAGCTGGTGTGATACCACTACCTGGTAGTTCTGCCATGCATTCTCCACAACAAACAATAGACGAAACGCCATATTTTTTATTTCTCTCTTTCTATTTTTCTAGTCCAAATAAATTTATGTTTGTCGACAGTTTGCTCAAACAGTTTTTGGGTGAAAATATGTTTTCAAATGTGAACACATGGCAAACATGTTTGCCCGTTGCGTTATTTGTCACTGTTTGAGCAAACAAAATAGGCCAAATATTTGCCTCTAATGTGAACGCAAACAAAAATTTGCATGAAATTCACATTTGTTTGGGCAAATATGAGGAAACAAATTTAGAGCAAATATTTGCCTAATGTGACCTTACCTTTAGTTCTGTCCGTCCTTGTCTTCAGTAGGAGATTGAGAGCAAATAAAACTGATGTTGAAGGATTTTCCTTTTAATCGAATTGCAACGAGTCTTTCATTCACTGGGGTGAAGCTGGAGACCAGATGTTTTAACCTCCGACCTTTGTGTCATGGCAGCTATAATACAGTGCGTCACCTTTAGGTGTTGCTGTGACGCCTTTCCCAATCCATTATATTTCCGGTGTGGAAGTAATGTCGGCCTTGAACTTTTCAAGTACATATGCCAATGCGTAAACTGCACCTTCCCTATAAAGAGTGCGAACATTCCATGGTCCTTAAAACGTTTACGGGGTTCGTCAACTTTAGAGAGGTTTGTATTTCTTTTCTTTGTTTTTTCATAGTAGGCTGTTTTTTCTAGGGGAGTGCTACTTAACCGACGCCCAAACCCCAGTTTTTAACGTTCTTATGGGTGAACGCGCGGCACATGTTAGCTCACTACCTTAAGCGGGTGTTAAAGGCAGTTTTCCAGGTGACACCATGGGGAGGTCAGTGTCTACTTGAGATGAAAGAGGGACCAAGATAAATCCTGGGCTTTGCCATGTTAAAGCCGGTCAGGACCGTTCCTTGGTATCTTCCATCCTGCGTACATAAGCTGCCTTGCCTACTTACCTTGCTTACCTATGATAAAAGAATAAAAAAGAAAAGGGCAACTCAGTTCGAAATTTCCTCGGCCTTCTTTATTCTTTTATTTTTATTATGTCAAAAATGAAGCAGGAAAGCAAGGCAACCAGGCAGAGCAGCTTATGTACGCAGGCCTTAAATGCGGCATTCAGAAGTGTTTATTTGCTCCGCAACTGTGTTTATTTCCTCCGCTCTCAATTGAATTCAAGCTTTATTGTTCTTGCTTCAAGTATCTTAAAGGCGGTTTTTTATATTGTCTTGCCATCGGCAGTTAAGATTTCGACATGTTCTCCTTCTCATAAATTCCCATAAATTACCGAAAAAATGTTCGCAAATTATTTTACTTTATTACAAATTTTTGTGGAAATGTTTATAGATGGGATTCTAACCGGTATTTACCCAAAACTTGGGTAAATACCCCGTAAATACCTTTTTTGGGTGTTTATTTGGGTATTAAAAAATTTATTTTGAAATGAGGATTTTGGTTTTATGCCATATCATGGTAGAACCCATGGCACAATTAACCAGGTAGTGGCATCGTAAAATGTTGGATATGTTATGTCAAAACTTTATTTATGTTGTTGGGGAAATTACAACAAAAATATTTTTTTTATAAAGGGATTTGACTTTACATATTCGATCAGCTGGTGTGATGCCACTACCTGGTAGTTCTGCCATGGTAGAACCATAAAAGGTAACAGCAATACACAGCTGTCTGAACTGGGTTGTAACGTTAGTGTCAAATTAAATACGACATTTTATATATTTATTTCTGTTTCGATGTACATTAGGGATATAATTTTTTGAGGAAAAAATATATCATTCCCAAAAAACTATTTCCCAAAAAGACTTTTTCATATCAATGATATGTAACCTCCTCCAAGTCCGAACGACGAGCCGCACAATAAAATACCGCTTATAGAGGCGGTACAACGTTTGTTAATATGGTAACATGGGGCGCCTTCGCCACGTTTTTGTTCAATATGTCCTCATATCGACATCATTAAAGTTTTTCCAAATATTATTTTTGGTAAGAATATTAGCATGCCTTGACTACAAATTTTGATATATAAATGATTATAATCTTGTTTTTAAAATATCATTTTTGAGAATTTACAAAATGTCTAAAAAGTGGCGAAGCCTCCCCACCCATGGGGTAGCTTCGCCATCGAAATAGGGCATATACCAACGGACTCTAAGACTGGCTCTTACCATACTTCCTCCTCAAATATCAACATTATGCATAAAAGGAACATGCTTTCTATTTAATAATCAAATATGATTCTAAATTTTACAAAAAGAAACATATTCTAGCCGTTAATTGAAGTAGGTTCCTTGAAGTTAGGCATAAAAATGAAATTTTTGCCAAATTAGATAGGTTTAGCACAATATTTGATTTCAACTTCACATTATAGCGTGGTATATCAATAGCATAAACAATTTAAGTTAAACCTGACATATTTCTCACATTAACCCACAACACCCCTATCATGGCGTAGCCGCCCCACCCCCTACATAGTTCATAATATGAATATATTTACATTCATAATTACTTTTATCATGCAAATTATTTGGATTTATATTCTTCAGTAGTTGTCTATTAACGGTATAAAATATAATTTTGATATCACAAAAGGTATACCAGATATCACAAAATATACCTACCATGAATATTTTTCGCAATACCCCAAAAACATGAAACCGGGTGCATCAGCAATCATATATTTGATAGAAATGCCAATTTTTGGGAGATGAAAGATCTTCGTTAATCTCACAATTTTCCCTCTAACGGCATTTCTGTAGCAGTTATAATTATCAAGAAAATCGGCGCTGTCGAAGGCGCCCCAGTGGCGAAGCCGCCCCATGTTACCATATGTGAGGTATTTTGTTAAATTTGAAAAAAAATAAAGCCCTAATAAACATCTGCTTCTTTGTTTTCAAAAACAAAAGATTCAACCAGCTTTTCCTTTTTCAATGAATTTCCAGCGACCACAAACATCTTTGTAAGAATTCTACTTTCTGCGAGAAATTATGCAATTAGTGGAATGATGTGGAAACATTCAAATTGAAAATGTAACGAGTTTTCATTCATGTTTTCCAAAATATACAATCAAATGTGAAAAATTATTAGTTTTTTAAATTCAAATAATAATAATTTATAGACATTTCTTTATTTTGTTTACATATATCTTTGACACTAACATTACAAACAAAAACAAATTTCTATGTGGTTGTTGTTGAGTTGTATTAGTTGTAGTATTTACTTTACCTTATATTTGTTCTGCCATGGTACATTTTACTTTCGAGAAATAACTTCATAAATCGCCATTCATTCCCCACGATTCCCCTGTGTTCAAATTTGTCCAATTGTAATTGTGTCATGGTCTATATCTACATTAGGCAATTTTCCTTGCGGCAATTGTCACTTTAACTGTGAGAGAGGGTGTTGAGAGGCAAGGGGTTATCATATGGCTCTCCTGTCTCCCCATTAAACTTACAATTGCCGCAAGGAAAACTGTCTAATGTTGATATAGACTTATAATGGATATCCTCATCTTTGCTTACCTTCTCATTGATTAACTTCATTTCACTTTCAATTTCGAGGTCAATGTCCTTTTCTATATCTGTGAGGAATATCGAAATCAAAACAAAATTCCAACAAAAACAAATACGAAACAGAAGTAAAACAAAACCAAAAACCTCCCTTTCCAAATGACGCACGTGGATAACATTAAAAACAAACAAATTGGAAAAAGGAAACACAGAAAACAAAACAACCCCCAAAAACCAGCGTGCACTATTTTAGCCGGGTCAACAAAACATAAGGGCAATGTTTACACCTAAACAAGTCGAGTTTCACTTTTTCCAAGAGGTGGTAAGAAGGAATAGAGGAACGAAATGATAGATCGGTTACCAAGGTAACCCTAAGGATAGAGCCGTCAGTTAATTTCCTTTTTTCGGACAAACGTCATTTGATTGAATCACAGCCCTAGGAAAAGAAGAACATTTTCGGGGGAGAAAATGTTTATTTTAAGAAAAAAAATAATTATTATTGAAAAAATAGGGAAATCTTTGTAAACATATTTGACAAGCATCAAAATGGACCTTCCCGAAGTGGTATCGGTAAGGAAATTCAAAGAATTATCCGCCCAACAAAAGGATGAAGTCTATGAAACCATTTTACAACTGGCCAGGGTCGTTGATGATTTGCCCAAGAAATCATTACGCAAAACTCTGGATCTATCATTGGCCATCCTGCAATACAAGGGCGAACAAGTTCGAGAACTTGAGTCGGAATTGGATGAAAAGGACCAAGGAAGTTTGGGTAAGTAAAATGTTTTTTTTAAGAAGGTGGAGGGTGTGAGGTTAATTATATTTTTTTCGTATAAAATTTTAGAATCGCACAATGACCGTTTGGTGGATGAAAATGAGAAACTGAAAGGCATGATTAACAATTTGGAGGATGAACGTTTGGAATACAAAAAGAAAATTAAAGAGGTAAGAAGATCACCTAAATTGTCCATATGTACCAGATCGCGATAGGCCTTCTATAGATAGAAGATCTGTTAAAGGTATTCTGTAGACATAAAACCACCTAAAGGTGTTCCATAGATAGGAGACCTTCTAAAGGTCTTCTATAGATGGAAGATCACATAAAGGTATAAAGAACTCCTAAATGTACACTACAAATGGAAGACCTCCTGAAAGTATGCTACAGATTGAAGAATTGTTAATGGTATTTTATAGATAAAAGACCTCCGAAAGGTCTTCTGTAGACAAAACGCGTCCGAAAGATATTTTATAGATAGAGGACCTCCGTATGATGTTCTACATATTGAGGACCCCTAAAGGTCTTCCATTGATGAAGACATTCCAATGGCCTCTTATACGTAAAATACCTCCTTAAGGTCTCCTAAAGATGGAAGACCTCCTAAGGATAGTCTGTAGAAGGAAGACTATTTAAAGGACGTCCTAAAGGTCTTCCATTGATGAAGACATTCCAATGGCCCCCTATACATAAAATACCTCCTGGAGGTCTCCTCCTTAAGGAAGACCTCTTAAGGATCGTCTGTAGAAGGAAGACTAAAGGCCTTTTATAGATAACAGACCTCCTTAATGACTCCTTTAGAAGATAGAAGGCCTTCTAAATGTCTTCTATAGATGAAAGATCTCCTAAAAGTGTTCTATAAAAAATCCACCTAAAGGCCTGTAGATATAAAACCTTCGAAAGTTATTCTTTAGATAAAATATCTCCTATAGGTCTCCAAAAAACTGAAGATATTCTACAGATAGAAGACCATCTACTTGAAAATTTAAATGATTGCTTTTTTTGTATTTCAGCTAACCGAAGAAATGTTTGCCATGCAAAAGAGACTGCAAGAGGCCACTGCCAATGCTGAAGGTAGTGACAAAGATTCCTCAGATCCACTATCTGAACTGGATAAACAAGAAACATTACTGCGTAATATCAATACCAAAAATAAACACATTAAACGGCTACTAAGGGAAATCGAGGTAAGTTTCTCGATCAGTTTCAAAATCCCAAAAAATGAAATTCAAATTAATTTTCATTCCAAAAATTTTACAGTCCCTTCAAAATCAAAATATCGAACAATCGAAAACGATTTTGACATTGGAGAAAGATTTTCAACACAGCAAGGAATCAATGATGAAGCTCAAGGCCGATATAACGCTGCTACAAAGTGAAAACTCTGCACACAAAGAAAATATTGAAGAGTTGAATATTGAAATCAAACGTTTGGAAGGGCAAATAAACTATCTGGAAGAGGAGCGCGATAAAAGTGAGGCAGAAGTTAAGGAATTTGTTGATAAGCTGGAGAAAAAGGCCCTGGCATGGAAGAAAATCATTGATGAAAAAGATAAACAACTGAGGAAGTTAAAGGAACGCAGTGAACGCTCGGAAGACATGGAAAGTGCCAAGAGTAGCAGTGAAACCACCAAAGAAAGTGAGACAACTAATGATGAGGAAGAGAAAACCCGGTTATTGCATGTAAGTAGGAATAACATTCCTGATTAAATGACTCCTCTCATATCCACTCCCCCTCACAGTCCCTTGAATGTCGTGACAAACTTATTGAACAGCTGGAGCTGAAAATCAAAACAATGGCCGAAGAAATGATTGCCTCCACCAAGTTAATGAATAAAATCACCGCCGAACGTGAACATGAACGTAATCCCCACAACCCTCGCTCATGCTGTAAAACCATTGAAATGGCTTTGAAAACAAGTAACGATAAGGTGCGAGAACTCACCGAAATGTTAGAACGAGCCGAAGAAGAATGTTGCTTAAAAGCTAAACAAGCTTTAGAGGCTTCAAATGCCTTGACTGCCTATCAAAAAGGTGAAGATGGTCTGTTAACGGCTTTAAGGAAATGTTCATCTTTGGAGACAAAGTTACAATCACGTGATAAACAAATTCGTGCTTTAGTTATGGAGTTGAATTCGTTACATGAAATAGCCCAAGAGAATACGTTGTTGAGGAAACGTTTAAATATCCCCGAAGATGTGGTAATAACAACAAAGAATATGACAGCAAAGGAGCGTAACAAAGAGAAAATGATTGAAAAGCTAACACTGAAATTGAGAGCATCGGAAGAAATGCGTTTGCAATTGAAAATGGAAAAATGTGATTTAAGGTGAGTGGATACTCCGAAAAAAACCCTCCTATAACCCACCTAAATCACTTAAAGGGCTTCTATAGTTCAAAGACCTCCTAAGGGTCTTCTATAGATAGAAGACTTCTTAGGTTGCTTGTAAAAATCTTTAAAAAAATCCGTGCTTGTTGTGGTCTTTGGTTTGGCCCCTAAAATCATTTAAATAAAAATGCACCTATTGCGAAATTTCGTTGCTTTTAAAAATCTGTAAAAAAACCGCGCTTATTGTCATTGGTTGCTTGTAAAAATCATTAAAAAAATGCATGCTTATGGCGGGCTTTGCTTGGCCCTACAAATCATTAAAAAATGCATGCTTATGGCGGGCTTTGCTTGGCCCTACAAATCATTAAAAATTCACGCTTGTGGTGGTCTTTGGTTGGCCCCACAAATCATTAAAAATTCACGCTTGTGGTGGTCTTTGGTTGGCCCCACAAATCATTAAAAATTCATGCTTATGGTGGGCTTTGGTTGGCCCCACAAATCATTAAAAACTCCACGCTTATTTTGGTCTTTGGTTGGCCCCACAAATCATTAAAAACTCCACGCTTATTGTGGTCTTTGGTTGACCCCACAAATTATTAAAAACTCCACGCTTTTTGTGGGGTTGGCCCCATTAAAACATCCACGCTTATTGTGGTCTTTGATTGGCCCAACAAATCATTAAAAAATTGGTCCCACAAATTGGCCCCACAAATCATTAAAAAATCCACGCTTATTGTGGACTTTGATTGGCCCCACAAATCATTAAAAAATTGGTCCCACAAATTGGCCCCACAAATCATTAAAAAATCCACGCTTATTGTGGTCTTTGATTGGCCCCACAAATCATTAAAAAATCCACGCTTATTGTGGTCTTTGATTGGCCCCACAAATCATTAAAAAATCCACGCTTATTGTGGTCTTTGATTGGCCCCACAAATCATTAAAAAATCCACGCTTATTGTGGTCTTTGATTGGCCCCACAAATCATTAAAAAATCCACGCTTATTGTGGTCTTTGATTGGCCCCACAAATCATTAAAAAATCCACGCTTATTGTGGTCTTTGATTGGCCCCACAAATCATTAAAAAATCCACACTTATTATGGTCTTTGATTGGCCCCACAAATCTTTAAAAAATCCACGCTTATTGTGGTCTTTGATTGGCCCCACAAATCATTAAAAAATCCACGCTTATTGTGGTCTTTGATTGGCCCCACAAATCATTAAAAAATCCACGCTTATTGTGGTCTTTGATTGGCCCCACAAATCATTAAAAAATTGGTCCCACAAATTGGCCCCACAAATCATTAAAAAATCCACGCTTATTGTGGTCTTTGATTGGCCCCACAAATCATTAAAAAATCCACGCTTATTGTGGTCTTTGATTGGCCCCACAAATCATTAAAAAATCCACGCTTATTGTGGTCTTTGATTGGCCCCACAAATCATTAAAAAATCCACGCTTATTGTGGTCTTTGATTGGCCCCACAAATCATTAAAAAATCCACGCTTATTGTGGTCTTTGATTGGCCCCACAAATCATTAAAAAATCCACGCTTATTGTGGTCTTTGATTGGCCCCACAAATCATTAAAAAATCCACGCTTATTGTGGTCTTTGATTGGCCCCACAAATCATTAAAAAATCCACGCTTATTGTGGTCTTTGATTGGCCCCACAAATCATTAAAAAATCCACGCTTATTGTGGTCTTTGATTGGCCCCACAAATCATTAAAAAATCCACGCTTATTGTGGTCTTTGATTGGCCCCACAAATCATTAAAAAATCCACGCTTATTGTGGTCTTTGATTGGCCCCACAAATCATTAAAAAATCCACGCTTATTGTGGTCTTTGATTGGCCCCACAAATCATTAAAAAATCCACGCTTATTGCGGTCTTTGATTGGCCCCACAAATCATTAAAAAATCCACGCTTATTGTGGTCTTTGATTGGCCCCACAAATCATTAAAAAATCCACGCTTATTGTGGTCTTTGATTGGCAACACAAATCATTAAAAAATCCACGCTTATTGTGGTCTTTGATTGGCCCCACAAATCATTAAAAAATCCACGCTTATTGTGGTCTTTGATTGGCCCCACAAATCATTAAAAAATCCACGCTTATTGTGGTCTTTGATTGGCCCCACAAATCATTAAAAAATCCACGCTTATTGTGGTCTTTGATTGGCCCCACAAATCATTAAAAAATCCACGCTTATTGTGGTCTTTGATTGGCCCCACAAATCATTAAAAAATCCACGCTTATTATGGTCTTTGATTGGCCCCACAAATCATTAAAAAATATACGCTTATTGTGGTCTTTGATTGGCCCCACAAATCATTAAAAAATCCACGCTTATTGTGGTCTTTGATTGGCCCCACAAATCATTAAAAATCCACGCTTATTGGGGTCTTTGGTTGGCCCCACAGATCTTTAAAAAATCCACGCTTATTGTGGTCTTTGATTGGCCCCACAAATCATTAAAAATCCACGCTTATTGTGGTCTTTGGTTGGCCCCACAGATCTTTAAAAAATCCACGCTTATTGTGGCCTTTGATTGGCCCCACAAATCATTAAAAAATCCACGCTTATGGTGGTCTTTGATTGGCCCCACAAATCATTAAACAATCCACGCTTATTGTGGTCTTTGATTGGCCCCACAAATCATTAAAAAATCCACGCTTATTGTGGTCTTTGATTGGCCCCACAAATCATTAAAATATCCACGCTTATAGTGGTCTTTGATTGGCCAAAAATCATTAAAAAATCCACGCTTATTGTGATCTTTGATTGGCCCCACAAATCATTAAAAAATCCACGCTTATTGTGGTCTTTGATTGGCCACACAAATCATTAAAAAATCCACGCTTATTGTGGTCTTTGATTGGCCCCACAAATCATTAAAAAATCCACACTTATTGTGGTCTTTGATTGGCCCCACAAATCATTAAAAAATCCACCCTTATTGTGGTCTTTGATTGGCCCCACAAATCATTAAAAAATCCACGCTTATTGTGGTATTTGATTGGCCCCACAAATCATTAAAAAATCCACGCTTATTGTGGTCTTTGATTGGCCCCACAAATCATTAAAAAATCCACGCTTATTGTGATCTTTGATTGTTGCTAAAAATCTTTAAAAAAATCCTTTAAAATGTCATATTTTAGGAAGGAGCTACTTGAGCTGCAACGCAAATTGAATATAAGCCCTGAAGCTCGAGCTATTTCGGAAAATCCCACCCATACCACTACAGACCAGAAAAGTCTCCAAAAGCGAGAAGAAGAAGAAATTTCGAAAATCCAATTAGATTCCCCTAAAATAACACCAAAGCGCAAAAATAGTTCAACCAATCGTCATCTGACCAGAGAAATTGGAGAAGTGGAGGATTCATCTAATTCAGCTGATGCCTCCTTGATGGTCACCGTATGTAGTCAATGTAATGGCAATATGCGTATAGAATTACAAGATCAAACCTCGAGAGAATCGGAAATAAAATATCAAGAAGCTTTGGAAGAAAATGAAATATTAAGACAAGGCATGTTGGAGATCCTGGAAAAGCTAAGAGAATACGATGGTGAGTTAAGTACACGAGAGAAGCGAGTTTGTTAATTCAACATTTTTATTTTCATTACAGATTGTTCCGACAATATTACCATCAGTGATTTGTTGCTTGAACGTTTGATAAGGGCCCTAAAATTGACAAACTCTCCCACAAATTCTCCCAAACATCTACGCGATGAGGTTAGATTACTTAAGGAGAGAGAAAAGGCTTTAGAGGAACGTTTAACGCAACACATACAACAAGCTCAACAGTCAGGAGAACAACAATTGGAGATTCCTAAAGACGAACCTGCCATTTCGGAAGATTTGCCATCCTTGGAAAGTTTGCGTGAGGAAGGTGAAATAAAATCCCTGCAAGAACCATCATCACCACCTTTGCAATTGCCACACTACTTGGATAGTTCCACAAGACCCACAACACCCACTAAGAGCATAAATATACCCAATATACAAACACCACAGGAAGCACTTACCACGGAGGAACAGAGGCAACAGGAATTGCAATTGGAAGAAATGAAAATTTATAAAAAATATTACGAAGAACTACAATTGCACATGAATGCCAGTGAAGTGGAGGTCATGCAAAGCTGTGGCCAACTTACCGAGAAAATTGTCAACTTAGAAAAGCAGCTGACAAAGGAAACCCAAAGTTACTCCTATATGCGGTGGGATTTTGATAAAAATCTAAACATTTTAAAAAATCTTGAACTTCAACTAATCGAAAAGGAGGCAAACTACAAAACGGAAATTGCCGCGGCAAATGGAACAATTGAAAAGCTCGAACAAGATTTGGAATATTACAAAACAAATTACATTTACAATCGCGATGATTACAATGAGCTGCAAAAGTCGCTGCAACAATGTCAATTGCAATTGGCCCAGCTAATCAAAGAAGTTTTGGTGGGAAAATATGGCAATGATCTTAAAATACCTGATATGTGTATGGACTATGGCATTATCCAGGACGATTTGCAACTTAGCTTTGTTACACAACAAGAATATGAAGGACAGCAAAAATTGTTAAAGGAATTTGAGACACAACGTTTGGAACTGCAAAAGAAAAATTCACAATTGGAATCTCTTTTGGAAATTGCCCAAGATCAAATAAGTTCCCAACAAAGGCTACTCAATGATATCACTGATAATCACATTAATTTGAGACATCTGGTGGCGGATTTACAAAGTACTACGGAAGAGAAATTTCTAATGGCTAAAATTCAAAGGGATTTAGATGCGGGTAAGTTTGGAAATGGAAACCATATAATGGAGAATTCATCCAAATATATTTGACAAACGCTGATGAGCGTTGACGAACAAAAGATCTTTAAAAATTCCATGACGACTTTCATCTTTGGATGCCCCTAAAAATTGTTGGACAGTCTACATTTATTGTCCCCATTGGATGCTCCTAGAAGTCTTAAAACAGAAATTTTTAATAATGCTCTTAGAAACCTTTGAAAAATCCACGTTTATTGTCCGGTTTGGATACGTTTGTCTGTTATGGATACTGCCAAAAATCTTTAAATAATTCACTTTTCTTGTCTTCATTGGTGCTCCTCTTTGGACGCCTCTTTATCTTATTGAGGCCAATGTAGACAATATGTCTGTATTTTGTGGCTTATCCGCTGAAATTGTATGTGAATGATTATACTAATTGTTCCCCAAACATCCCCGACGGGACTCATATCAATGAGTGCACCCCGATTCATATTAGCTCAATGATATGGCACCTACTGTTTATCGCCGAGTCCGAACGGCGTGTCCTAAGGACACCACTTGTAGAGAAGTTTTACATGGCTGAAATACTCAGGAAATGTCGCCAACATAACTCAAGGGTATTTTGCCACCGTTGAAAATGTTGATGTTGCCTGGCCGGGGAATCGAACCCATACCATTGCACCACGGTGGCACCCAAATGATTAGGATGGAGAAAATGATGGATGGAAGGATTGAGCACCATCCTGAACAAAATTGGGCCAAGATAGTCCTTGGTTCCCTCGGGTGGAGTCTTTCATCGGTTGAGGTTTCGGGTGCACGCTGTTGCACGACATGCTGAACGTCTGGGAAGTAGCGTCGGAAATCTCGTCGGGAGTGTCTAGGAGGTGGATTTTGACTTAGGGTATAATGGTTGAGAGATTGTAGGTGGACATCAGTCATTTGAACATATCCGATACCGATTCTCTCAAATGTGTGTTGGTTCTTTCTCTTTTCCCCAAGTGGAACCAGCGAGGGCCTTGAGATCTTTGTCCTTGGTCGCGATCTGAGCGGGTTGTTTGGAGAAGGTAAGGAGGTTATCAAACACAAAACCCAGAATTTTGGTGTGTTCAACAATAGCTACTGTTCTTCCGTCTACTTACTTAGCTGTCCCATTACAGAGCATTTGTTCCATAGACCGAACTAAGAAAAGATCTCCAATTCTCTCTGTTTAGTGCTTCGCTTTTTGGAATACCGCGCCTTGTCATCTCTTCATCCACATGTTTGCGCCATCTATTCGTTGGCCTGCCAATTCTGCGTGCACCGCCATGTGGCTCGAATTTATACGCCTTTTTAGCGGGTTCATCATCGCTCATTCTTATATGGCCTAGCCAACGCAATCGCTGCATCTCGATACGTTTAACTATATTGATGTCGTTGTATAGCAGATACAGCTCGTGGCTCATACGACGTCGATATTCACCGTCAACGCAGATTGGTCCGTAGATCTTTCGATAAATTTTTCTCTCAAACACGCCAAGCACTGCCTTATATGCTTGCGCAAGTACCCAGGCTTCGGAACCATACATCAGCACGGGTAGTATCAGTGTTTTGTAAAGCGTTATTTTTGTTCGAAGAGTTGTGGCTTTGTTTTTAAAGTGCTTACTTAAGCCGAAGTAGCATCTGTTGGCCAATGTAATTCTTCTTTTTATTTCACAACTGATGTCGTTTGTTGTGTTTACGGCGGTTCCGATGTATACGAAGTGTTTTACTACCTCAAAATTATAGGAAGCAACTTCAACAGTTGGTCCGATCTCAATGGACGCATTGCACGTCGACACCATCAGCTTGGTCTTCTCGCCGTTTACCGCCAGACCCACTTTAGCAGATTCTCCTTCGACTTTCATAAAGGTATCGGTTACTTCTTTTACTTATCGTCCCATGATGTCTATATCATCAGCATAAGCAAGTAACATGTGGCTATTGGTGTAGATTGTGCCACTTCTTTTGACGTTTGCCTCTGGTATAACCTTTTCTAGCAGGATGTTGAAAAGATCACAGGCTGTCTCCTTGCCTGAAGATCTTGTGTCAGTTAGAGTCATTTTACAAAGCCGAATGAGCTTTGCGGGGATACCAAATTCAGACATTGCTTGGAATACCTTTGAACGTAGCGGGCTGTCGAAGGCTGCTTTATAATCGACAAAAAGGTGGTAGGTGTCGATCTGCATCTCTTGGGTCTTCTCCAGGATTTGCCGCAGGGTAAGTATCTGCTCAATGTGGACTTGCCAGGTCTGAACCCACATTGGTATGGCCCAATTATCTCGTTGACCATAGGCTTATGTCGTTCGCACAATATCCCTGACACTATCTTGTAGGCGATAGGGAGAAGACTTATGCCCCTATAGTTGGAGCATAAAATCTTATCTCCTTTCTTATGGACGGGACACAGGATGCTTAGGTTCCAATCGTCGGGTACGCGTTCTCCCTGTCAGATGGAGCTAACTAGCTGATGCATACACCTTATCAGCGTGTCGCCTCCGGTTTTAAACAGCTCGGCTGGTAGGCCATCAGCTCTTGCTGCCTTATTATTCTTCAGCCGGTTTATTGCTGTCTTTACCTCATCTTGGCCGGGTGGTATACATTCAATATCATCTTCTGGGATTGGATCTGTGGTATCTTCGTCGACTTCGATACTATTGGATACCAACAGTTTCCAGATTACCTTGCTGGTCTCTATAGGAGGATGTGCCAGTTCCAAAGCCATCAGTTTGATGTTTCACTCTTTGGTAGAATTTTCGGACTTCATTCTGTCTCATGTACATCTCGATTTGTTCACACTTCCGCTTTTCCATCTCTCTCGTTTTCCTGCGGAAAAGACGTTTCTCCTCTCTCCTTTTCTCCCGATACCTCTCTCGTGCGCTACGCGTTGCTACTGATTGTAAAGTAGCCATATGTGCCGCATTTTTCTCTTCGGTAGCAACACGACACTCCTGGTCATACCATGGATTCCTTGGTGGAGGTCTCTGGTATCCAAGTACTGATTTTGTGGCTGTTTGCATGGAGTGGGCAATGTTTTGCCATTGTGTTATGTTATCGGGACAAGGAGTGCGTGCGTTAAGCAATTGGGCTAGTTGAGTGGAATATGCCGTGGCTATCTGTTGTGTTTGCAGCCTATTGATGTCCAACTTCCGCGTTGTGTCTGTCCGTGCTTTATTTGCAACGTTTAGACGGGTACGTACCTTTGCTGCAACAAGGTAGTGGTCCGAATCAATGTTTGCGCCTCGGAACTATCGTACATCCAACACGCTCGATGAATGTCTTCCATCTATCACAACATGATCAATTTGATTACTTGTTCTTTGATCTGGCGACAGTCAGGTGCCCTTATGAATATCGAGATGCTTAAATCTGGTACTGCTAACTACCATGTTTCTTGCAGCTGCAAAGTCTATCAGCCTCAAAGCATTGTCAGATGTTTCACTGTGGAAACTGAATTTCCCGACTGTTGGGCCCAAGATTTTCTCCTTTCTAATTTGGGCGTTAAAATCGCCTAGTATAATTTTAATGTCATGGGCAAGGCCAACGGTCATAAGTTTCTTCTAAGCGCTCGTAAAATATATCTTTGGTCTGTTCGTCCTTGTCTTCAGTGGGAGCATGAGCGCAAATAAAGCTGATGTTGAAGAATTTTGCTTTTAATCGAATTGCAGCGAGTCTTTCGTTCACTGGAGTGAAGCTGGAGACCAGATGTTTTAACCTCCGACCAACTACAAATCCGCAACCAAACTCATGCTTTGTGTCATGGCAGCTATAATACAGTGCGACACCTTTAGATGTTGTTGTGACGCCTTTCCCGTACCATCGTATTTCCTGTATGGCAGTAATGCCGGCCTTGTACTTTTCAAGTACATCTGCCAATGCGTAATCTGCACCTTCTCTACAAAGAGTGCGGACATTCCAGGTGCAGATTCGCAGATCATGGTCCTTAAAACGTTTGCGGGGTTCGTCAACTTTAGAGGGGTTTGTTTTTCTTTTCTTTCGTTTTTTCATAGTAGGTTGTTTTTTCTAAGGGAGGGCTACTAACTAGACGCCCAAACCCAAGTTTTTAACGTTCTTATGGGTGAACGCGCGGTACATTTTAGCTCACTACCTTTAACGGGTGTTAAAGACAGTTCCCCAGGTGACACCACGGGGAGGTCAGTGTCCACTTGGGATGAAAGAGGGACCAAGACAAATCCTGGGCTTTGCCATGTTAAAACCGGTCAGGACCGTTGCTTGGTATCTTCCATCCCCTACGTCACCCTCTTTCGTCTACTTGTATATCTAATAACTCTCTTACCTCCTTGGTCCAACACGTGAAAAGAGTCACAGTGGATTTTGTTGATGACAGCACTAAATGTCTCTATCTCTGCATTTCGCCATTTCGATGCTAATGTTGAAGCTCTTTAGAGGACTTTGCTTTGGCGATAGCTGCTACGACTTCAATTGTATCATCCATTTATTCCATCTGGCCACCTCGATGATAATGTTGAAAAATTTTGAAGCACTTCAGAGGATTTTCCTTTGGAGATAGCTGCTACGACTTCAATTGTGTCATCCATTTCTTCCATCTGGTCATCTCGATTCTAATGTTGAAGCGCTTCAGAGGACTTCGCTTTGACGGTAGCGGTGCTACGACTTCACTAGTTGTGAAGGAGAGTGTATCGGGGTCTCGATAAAGCTTCTTACTTCTCCTAACTGTGCTTCGCTTGGCTCTGTTCTGCTAAGGCAGGTGTGCGATGACTTATTGGCAGACTAAAAATAGGGAATTATCATTGGCTGTAGCAATGTGACCCTGATTGTGACCCCATATCCCAACTATTAAGGTGACTAATCCATTTAACACGACCGTGTTGGATTAATTAGCTCATCCGTCAATGTTATGATTGCGCTGGTCACTAGTTTTGTTGACTCTGATCTCATCGCTTTGGTCGGCGAGCCGCTTTGCTGCCTTGATAATAATCATTCTTAGGAATTTCCTACCTCCAGAAGTTTTTTTTTTTTTTTTTGTTTGCACAACTAGGGATAGCCGCTTAACAGACGTCATGTTTCTGCGTATTTCTCCATTACACACTCCACAAAACCATTTTTGTGGTCTAGTTGCAGGCCTGGTCTGTTGCTTAAGAATAAATGGATGTGCTGGGTGCCGGATACACAGATATAGTGCTGCATGAGAGACGGCAATTTGTCGGGTAGTACAGCTTGCTGAGTTGGTTGTCCTTGGTCAAGTAATACTCGGGTCGTTCCGGAGCAGAGATCCGATAGTTGAACTGAAGTTATACACCTCAGCTAAACTAAAACTAAGCCTGGTTATATTTCGGGTAGTACAGCTTGCTTAGTTGGTTGTTCTTGGTCAAGTAATACTCGGGTTGTTCCGGAGCAGAGATCCGATAGTTGAACTGAAGTTATACACCTCAGCTAAACTAAAACTAAACCAGTCATTTTCTAATAGGAATACCACACTCCAGAAACAAATACACTATGAACGTATGACACCTTTTTCCCGCTATCAAAATTCCTCTGATTTTCTTAAAAAAAACGCCATTCTCTTCCCCTAGTTCACACAAGGCAAAAACCCCTTGTATTCCTTTATTTTCAAAATTCTCCGATTAACTTAAGCCCTTCAACTTGGCTATTGATACGAAATATGAAGTTTCCTCTGATTATCTGAAAAAATCTCTTCTTGCTTCTATCTGAATTCTATGCCTCCGACGAAGAGACATGTAGGTCAAAACTACTGTAAATTATAATTTTGATAATAACTCTTTTCCATCTTACATTTTCTCGTAAACATATTTACCTTATTTCCAGCTAAAACCGAAATCAGCAGTTTAAAATATGAACGTGATGCGTTAAAACTTCAAACAGAAACCTTGCAACAGGATCTCATAAGTCGCGACAATATCAACAAGGAGTTGACGCAAAACTTCCAAACTGAACGCCAAAATAGTAACATTAAAATCAAGTAAGTGTCTCACAAAAGTGTCGCCACTACTTCCGATGTTTGTTACTCTCCTATGTTCTCTTTCCAGATTCCTACAGAAATCTCTAAATTGTCTCCGTGAAAAATATGCCAAATTTACCCCGCTTGTCTTCCTTACCAACTTTGTGTTTTCATATAATAAATTTCTTCAAAGGAATTCCCTCCACGTCACGTCTCCCAAAAAGTCAATGGCGAATGAGGAAGATATTCGCAGCCAAATGGAAGAAGTAATTGGTGATCTGCTAAAGGAAAAACTCGAACAAATGGAAGGAAATCAACAATTAATAAAGGTAAGGAAGAATACATAGGATTTTCTCAAGAAGTGAGGAAAGAAGACTTAACATTATATATTTATCCCTAGAGCAATTGGTACACGATATTTTTTTTCGGTAATTTACACACACGCCACTCTTGATAAAATTTTGATACATTTCTAGAGACAATTCACCACTAACATTTGTCTGATCTCATTAATATGACTCAATGTTCTGTTATTATTTCCATTTCTCTCTCATTTAAGCTTGTTAAAAGTGAAACACAATGTAAACTGTATGAGGATCAAATAAAGCAATTGGAAAAGAAGTGTAACGATTTGGAAAAGGACCTGCATGAAAT
Organism: Musca autumnalis; assembly: GCF_047663935.1. Lineage (NCBI taxonomy): Eukaryota > Metazoa > Arthropoda > Insecta > Diptera > Muscidae > Musca > Musca autumnalis. Next base: position 19,718,786 of record NW_027411977.1, read on the forward strand.
GAAAATACGTATGGCTACAGAATCGGAACATTGGCATACCATCAAGGCATTATTTGGCAAGGATAATGTTGAAACAGATAAAGAAAAAAACACAACTAATGGAAAAATTGTAGAAGAAAAGTTGCCAACTGCAGAAATAGGTTGTAATACAGATCCTGTTATAACTTCACCACCAGTACCAGCTGAACGAAAACTTTCAGCCAATAATAAAACACGAAGAGTTTCTATTGAAATGGTAGACAAAAATCTATCGCCCATACAAACCCCTAGCAAGAAAGCCAACAAAGAGCAGGGAACACAAACTGAAGAATTGAAAACTGAAGTTGAGAAAGTTAGAAGAGAAAGTATTGTTTCGGAGGAGAGGACTTCAAAGAGCTCGGAAAAAGTTAATATTAATGCAAGTGGATTACCTTCAGAGAGTAAGGAATCGAAAACAACTTGTGAAGTGGAAATTCAAACTTGCAAGGAACTCGAAGTGGCATTGGAATCGAAAACAGTGCAAACTCATGAAACTAATGCAGAAAAAGAAGCAAGGGCAAAGGAGATTAATGGAAACCCCAAGCATACTGAATTAAAGGAGGCCTTAATCAAATTAGAAAACACGGAACAATGGTAAGGTTAAAAATTCAATTTAATACACATGCTTTAATATTGTTTTGCTTTTAGCCTCTCCAATGCCCAAAAACAAATTGAAGATTTGGAAAACCAACTTAAATCTTTAAAAGCTTCATCGCAGGAATCACAACCGTCCCCGCCCAATGAACAAAGTATGCCTGCTACTAGCCTACAGTCAGATGTCATTGAGGTAAATATAAAACAAATTTCAAATCCAAACATAAACTTTCAAAACATTCTCCCTTTTACATTTTATTTTAGAAAACCATATTATCCTTCCACACTTTATTAAGTGAAAAGGACAAATCCATAGGTAAATATCAAGATATCCTGCAGACCGAACGTGAACAGGCCCATCTCAACGCCAGCAAACTAAACAATGAAATTGATGGCCTAAAAAATACCATAACCAATTTAAATTTCAATATTAAAACAAAAGATATTGAGATATTAGAATTAAAAACCCAATTGGAAACCTTGACGGTACGTCGCAATTCCCATGAGAAATTAGATTTGGCAAGATCAGTTTCAGGACCAGAAGAAAATGTTGACAATAGTCTACATGAAATGACAGATGAAAAGATTGAAGAACTCTTTGAAGAGAATTTAAGTCCACAGGCCCAAGCTTCGCCTGTAAAATTGTCACCAGCTAGTCAAGCCGCCGCACATGTAACAGAAAAACATGAACTGGAAGGTGTCAAAGATATACCAGAGAACTATGCGAAGCAATTGAGAGAGCTTAAAGAGAAGGCCAGTTATTGGGAGAGCGCACTTAAAGTCAAAGAAGATGAGATTATCATACTGAAAGAGAAGTGAGTATTACAATGCACAGAAAAACAATTTCTGTAGAAAAATTCAAAGAAAGATCAAACTCGGTGAACTGTTCCACAAGAAAAACTTTAACTCGAAACATTCTACAAGAAAAATCTAACTCGCAAACTTTTCAATAAGAAAAATTCACCTCAGTGAACTTTTATATGACATAAGTTCACCTCTGTGAGCTGTTCTATACGAACAATTCACCCAGGTGAATTGGTGAGATGTTCTATAAGAAGTTCACATCAGTGAACTTACATATCTATGAGAAATATTCAACTAATTGAACTTCTCTATAAAAAAAATTCACCTCAGTGAACTTTTCTTGACCACATTTTTGACAAAACTTCACCTATGTGAACTGTTACATATGAAAATTTCATCTCAGTGAACTTTATATAAGAAAAATTCATCTCAGTGAACTTTTCTATAAGAAAAATTCACTTCAATGATCTTTTCCATAAGAAAAATTCACCTCAGTGATCTTTTCTATGAGAAAAATTCACCTCAGCGAAATTCACCTCTGAGAAAAATTCATCTCATTGCATTTTTCTATAAGAAAAATTCGCCTCAGTCAACTATTATATAAGAAAAATTCACGTCAGTGAACTTTTCTATAAGAAAAATTCACCTCTGTGAACTATTATATAAGAAAACTTCACCTCTGTGAACTATTCTAAAAGAAAACTTCAACTCAGTGAACTTTTCTATAAGAAAAATTCACCTCAGTGAACTTTTCTATAAGAAAAATTCACCTCAGTGAACTTTTCTATAAGAAAAATTCACCTCAGTGAACTTTTCTATAAGAAAAATTCACCTCAGTGAACTTTTCTATAAGAAAAATTCACCTCAGTGAACTTTTCTATAAGAAAAATTCATCTCAGTGAACATTTCTATAAGAAAAATTCACCTCAGTGAACTTTTCTATGAGAAAATTTAACATCGGAGAACTTTTCTATAAAATATTAACCTCAGTGAACTTTTCTATAAGAAAAATTCACCTCAGTGATCTTTTCTATAAGAAAAATTCACCTCAGTGATCTTTTCTATAAAAAAAATTCACCTCAGTGATCTTTTCTATAAGAAAATTCATCTCAGTGAACTTTTCTATAAGAAAAATTCACCTCAGTAAACTTCTCTATAAGAAAAATTCACATCAATGATCTTTTCTATAAAAAATTCATCTCAGTGAACTTTTCATTAAGAAAATTCCAACTCTGTGAACTTTTCATTAAGAAAAATTCACCTCTGTGAACATTTCTATAAGAAAAATTCATCTCAGTGAACTTTTCCATAAGAAAAATTCACCTCAGTAAACTTTTCTATAAGAAAAATTCACCTCAGTGAACTTTTCTATAAGAAAGATTCACCTCACTGAACTTTTCTATAAGAAAAATTCACCTCAGTGAACTTTTCTACAAGAAAAATTCACCTTAGTGATCTTTTCTATATGAAAAATTTACCTCAGTGAACTTTTCTATATGAAAAATTCAACTCGGTGAACTTTTCCATATGAAAAATTCACCTCAGTGAACTTTTCCATATGAAAAATTCACCTCCGTGAAATTTTCTATATGAAAAATTCACCTCAGTGAACTTTTCTATAAGAAAAATTCAACTCAGGGAAATTTTCTATAAGAAAAATTCACCTCAGTGAACTTTTCTATAAGAAAAATTCACCTTAGTGAACTTTTCTATAAGAAAAATTCATCTCAGTGAACTTTTCCATAAGAAAAATTCACCTCAGTAAACTTTTCTATAAGAAAAATTCACCTCAGTGAACTTTTCTATAAGAAAGATTCACCTCACTGAACTTTTCTATAAGAAAAATTCACCTCAGTGAACTTTTCTATAAGAAAAATTCACCTCAGTGAACTTTTCTATAAGAAAAATTCACCTAAGTGAACTTTTCTATAAGAAAAATTCACCTCAGTGAACTTTTCTATAAGAAAAATTCACCTCAGTGAACTTTTCTATAAGAAAAATGCACCTCAGTGAACTTTTCTATAAGAAAAATTCACATCAGTGAACTTTTCTATAAGAAAAATTCACCTCAGTGAACTTTTCTGTAAGAAAAATTCACATCAGTGAACTTTTCTATAAGAAAAATTCAACTCAGTGAACTTTTCTATAAGAAAAAATTCACCTCAGTGAACTTTTCTATAAGAAAAAAATCACCTCAGTGAACTTTTCTATAAGAAAAATTCACCTCAGTGAACTTTTCTATAAGAAAAATTCACCTTAGTGAACTTTTCTATAAGAAAAATTCACCTCAGTGAACTTTTCCATAAGAAAAATTGACATCGGTAAACATTGATTTTCTGTAAGAAAAATTGTTCTGTAGGAAAAATTCACCGCGGTGAAATGTTGTATAAGAAAAATTCACCTCGATGAAACTTGCATTTGGAAAATTCTGATTGGTGAACTGAACTATAGGAAAAATTCAACTCAGCGAAATGTTCCATAAGAAAAATTCACCACACTGAACAGTTCTGATAATTCACCTCTGAACTTTTCTATAACAAAATTCACCTCTGTGAGCTTCCTCTAAGACAACTGCACTTTCGTCAACTTGTTCTATAAGAAAAATTCATTTTTCCTTTCAGAATACGTCTTTTAGATGAACGTGATAAAACAGCAGCAAATACTAACAACCCAGAAATGGAGCAATTAAGGTCCCTTCTGGAGGAGAAAGATCGACACATCAATGAATTAATGGACACATTGAATAACTTCCATGTAAGTGATTCCAACTTTGGTTTTTCAAACCTGAGTTCATTATTTTCCTCCTCTACTTTCAGGACGATCAACAGCGTTACATCAACGAATCCTCCAACTATTCGGCTGATCAAATTGCCAAATTGGCCAGTGATTTGACACGAACAGAGGCCACAAATAAAATCTATCAAACGCAAGTGGAGGCAATGCGTAAACAATTGGCCAATCTGGCTCAGCGAGAAAAACAAGCACGCGAATTAAACCAATCACTAAGGCAGCAACTTATTAAGCGACCCGTGGTTTCAATTAAAACCGAACTGAATGCCCGCGTCAAAAATGAAAATCTTCAAAGACGGCTACAACAATTGGAACTTGATTTGGAGGAGGCTCGAGCGGAAATACAAAGGCAGAAGGCCATCATTGAAAGTAAAAGAGCACGCAGTGCCAATGAAGTGGGACTGTGGGAGAAACAAAAACGTTGGCAGCAGAGTGCAGAAAAGTTCAAAGCCAAACTCGAAGAAACCGAAGTAATGTTGGAAAAGACACGAAGTCTATTGCAGTCGGCACGCACCACCATCAATCGTTTGGAAAAAGATAAACAAATATTAGAGGCCAAACTTGGCAGGTTCACACAGCAAAATGTCCAAAATGCAATGAAATGTTGTCGTACACCTTCATGTCCCAATTTACATCATCATGGTTCGCCGGGCCACGTGGGTGCAGGTGCGAAATATACACCTTCAGAAAGTCCTGAAACTTATACAGGTGCCAGCAGTGAATGTAGTTCTCCGGGGCGATGTTCGTCCATACAACAGCCATGTGGAAAGTCACATTTTCCCACCTCAGCTTCAGTTCAGGATGGCCATGAAGAAATTATACAAGCTCTTAAGGCTCGCATTGAAATGCAACAGCGTAAAATATTGGCTTTGGAACTGGAAGGCAAAGGCAGTAACGCCTTGACTACAGAAATGGAAAAACTCCAAGAAAAACTATCTGCCATTGAGGCACAAAATATTCGTTTGGAAGCAAAGAATCTACAACTGCAATTGGATAATGATCTCATGAGACAGGGTGATGGCACCGAACGTCTGCAAAAGAGAATAAAGCATTTGGAAGAGTAAGTAACGGGTGGAAATATTTAAAGAGTTGGTTTTTAAGCCTTGGAAAAGGTCAAAAGTTTCATGCCAAAAGACCTAAAAAATCAAATTGCTCTCAAAATATGAATTATTTTCGTTGTCTAATTTTAACAGCTATATTATTGCCCTCAAGGAAGAAAGAGCCTCAGCTGAAGCTCGCCGGGAGCTCTGTAAATGCAGTGGCCTCAAAGTCAATATACAATCTGGACAATCGGCAGAGCATACCATAATCTCGCTGAGAAATATTGTGGAAAAATTACGGGCAGAGAATAAATATCTAAAAGATGGCCGAAGATCATGTGAATCAAGAGTAAGTTTACCAAAATACTACAAAATAATAAAAACTATTCATTGACTTACCCATTCATTCATTGTCTGTCTCCTCATACTCTTTTTAGACTTCCATTGATACTCCTGTTGTCGATTCATCACGTCTGCAGCAAATGTACAGCGAATCAATGGATAAAATTGCAGCACTACAAATGGAATTGAAACAACAAGCCAGCAAGTGTCCACATTGTGAAAATAAAAACAAAATATTAGACAATCATCCATCATCGTCACCATCTGTAGTGGCATCATCGTTACAAGATGAGTTACGTTATGTCAAGGAACAATTGATAAAGAAGACACAACTATTGCAAAAGGCCAAAGTTCTGTTGACACGTGCCGCAGCCAAGGAAAAAGTTTTAAAGGAACAATTGGCCATGTGGAAGAGAAAATGTTCGGAATTACAAAATGTACCGGTGATTGACGAAATTAGTGAATAATATACGGGGGGTTTAAAGGTGTTTGCATTTTCATTTCAAGTGAGGCGTTTTTTGTTTGTTTATACATTTACATATGTTGGTTTTATTTATTATTTTTAGAAATTTCATTGCTATCGTTTAAAAATAAAATGTATTTTTTGTTATTTTATTATAATTTAATCCACATTTTTATTTAGTTTTCTTTAATTCATTTCTACTTCATTGGCATTATATTTCAATTGTAAAACTATGGTATTGGGTGATGTCTGATCGGCCACATTTATCTGCTGACCATCTTTAAGGCCCAGTTCACCCAAAGATTGTGTTAGATTTGCTCGAGTGCGTTCTTCGATACTTTTAACGGTAGACATGTAAAGCGTTTTGTTTTTACCATCAACCATAGTTGTGATACCTGTACGGATGAGAAGAGAATAAAGAAAGTATTTGTAAAAATGGAAACAATAATAAAGAAAAAATAACAAACAAAATTCCCAATAAATGATTATATGTTTGTCATCTTTGATATCTCCTAAAATTCTTTAAATCCCCCATGGCTATTGCCAACTTTGATAGCTCTTAAAATTCTTTAAAAAATCTAGGCCTATTGTCATCATTGGTAGCTCCAACAATTCTTTAAAAATTCCAACCCTATTGTCATCTTTGATAGCTCCTAAAATTCTTTAAAAAATCCACGCCTATTGTCATCTTTGATAGCTCCCAAAATTCTTTAAAAAATCCTAGCCTATTGTCATCTTTGATAGCTCCTAAAATTCTTTAAAAAATCCACGCCTATTGTCATCTTTGATAGCTCCCAAAATTCTTTAAAAAATCCTAGCCTATTGTCATCTTTGATAGCTCCTAAAATTCTTTAAAAAATCCACGCCTATTGTCATCTTTGATAGCTCCTAAAATTCTTTAAAAAATCCACGCCTATTGTCATCTTTGATAGCTCCTAAAATTCTTTAAAAAATCCACGCCTATTGTCATCTTTGATAGCTCCTAAAATTCTTTAAAAAATCCACGCCTATTGTCATCTTTGATAGCTCCTAAAATTCTTTAAAAAATCCACGCCTATTGTCATCTTTGATAGCTCCTAAAATTCTTTAAAAAATCCCCGCCTATTGTCATCTTTGATAGCTCCTAAAATTCTTTAAAAAATCCCCGCCTATTGTCATCTTTGATAGCTCCTAAAATTCTTTTAAAAATCCACGCATATTGCCATCTTTGATAGCTCCTAAAATTAACTAAAAAATGCACACCAATTGTCATCTTTGATAGCTTCTAAAATTCTTTAAAAAACCCACGCCTAGTCATCTTTGAGACCTCCTAAAATTCTTTAAACTGTAAATGCCTATTGTAACATTTAATAGCTCCTAAACTTCTTTAAAAATTCACGCCTATTGTCATCTTTAATAGGTCCCAAAATTCTTTTAAAAATCCACACCTATTGTCACTTTTTATAGCTCCTAAAATTCTTTTAAAAATCCAAGCTTATTGTCATCCTTGATAGCTCCTAAAATTCTTTAAAAATCCACGCTTATTGTCATCCTTTATAGCTCCTAAAATTCTTTAAAAATCCAAGCTTATTGTCACCTTGATAGCTCCTAAAATTCTTAAAAAAAAAAATACACGCTTATTGTCATCATTGTAGCTGCTAAAATTCTTAAAAAAATTCACGACTATTGTCGTCTTTGAAGCTCCTAAATTTATTTAAAAAATCCACGACTATTGTCATCTTTAATAGATTCTAATATTTTTAACAAAATCCACACCTATTGTCATCTTTAATAGATTCTAATATTTTTTAAAACATCCACGCCTATTGTCATCTTTAATAGTTCCTATATTTTTCTTAAAATCCACGTCTATTGTCACTCCACGCCAATTGTCATATTTTAAAGCTCCTAAAATTCTTTAAAAAATCCAAGCCTTTTTTCCTCTTCGGTTGCTCCCAAACAATTTTTAAATATCCTTTGTGATTGCTCCCAATAAACTTGTCCTATTTCTCCTTATCGAACATTAACCAATCTACTTCAACAACAGCAACACGTATTTCTATGTTATACGCAATGTCTAAAACTTACCCGGTTGTTTCATTTGGAAACGTGGATTTTCACACAAAATTTTAATCAAATCTTCCAAAGTTGTTGTATTTGGATCTTCAATATTCACCACTTGGGGAATATTACTACAGGCCAAACAATTTTCTGATTTTTCCGCAGCATAAGTGTAAGTATAAATGCCATCAATATCATTGAAATTCATATAATTCGACATACTGTCATAACAACTGGTGGCCAATTTGAAGACCTCAGTTGCACAAGCGGCTGCTATAACAGCATTCGTACTAGCCACAGCCGGTATAATGTGTTTTATTACACCCTGTACCAAGCGATAAGTAACACCGCTGATATTATATTGTGTAGCACGCTCCAAGGCACGTTCATATACCCATGCAATATGTTGTGGGTCATCACCTGAAACAGAAAAGATATTGTTCTCATATCCTAGAACCCATAAATGCCATTAAACCTGATAACCGATTTGGAAAGGAGGAAGTGTAGAGAGATCGCAGAAGAGAAACTCTATTGGGGTCGATTTAAAAAAAGAGTCATATGAAGGTCGATTTTTATTTATTTTAAGGATTTTTGCAGAAGAAGTTCTATAGAGGTATATTTTTATAGAATAACTTCTATAGAGGGTCGATTTTTTCAGAAGGATATCTATAAAGGTCATTATGTATGAAGGAGCTCCATAGATCATCGATTTGGTAAAGGGGATGTTTTAGAGGTTTATTAATAAAAAAATAGATCTATAGAAGAACGTTTTATACAGTACCGACGCTATAGAGGTCAATTTATATAGAGGGAGTTCTATATAAGTCCGATCTGTATATAAAGAACTCTCTGGTCAAAATGTATAGAAGGACCTCTGTACGTAGTTCGTGTTATTTTGTTTTATTTATATACGGAAGAAAATTAAGAATCTCACCATCCAAGGCACAGTTAAATGGGTTCTCCTTATCCCATTGTATAATCTTCACATATTCAATGCAATGTTCCGGCAAGCGTGGTGTATTGGCAATAGTACACAAAGGATAATTGATTTGAGGTGGGAACAAGTCCAAAGTACATTCGATGCATGCCGTAAAACCAGGCAATATGACACGAGCATTTCCCTTAAATCCCTCGGTGCCACCATCAATCATCGGTATGATACTGGAAGGATCAACACTACCGTCGTCTTCATTGTAACGTAGCATTGATATCAACATTCCATTGATCCATCTTCTGGCCACAATGGAATCTAAACCACAAACAATAATGTGAAATTGTTGATAAAAGGATTCATCGAAATCTTGAATCTTGGCACAATGTGGCGTCACATGACATGTGGGTATACGTTTATTTATGAATTTTGCAGCACATTCAGCCTTGGACAAGCCAATATCATTGCGTCTGAACAAAAACTGACGATTCAAATTGGACAATTCAATAATGTCCATATCAATGACGTGAATATCACCGAAGCCCATCAGTGCCAGATCTTTGAGAAGTTCACAGCCCAAACCGCCAGCACCTAGAAGTGCAAGGAGAGATTAAATTTACTGTATTTAAACATTTGAGTTTGCAGGCGATGACTTACCAATGACTAATATTTTGCAAGTGTTTTGTAAAAATTCCAAATTATCTGGAGATGGTGTAAAATCAGCTTTGCAAAAAGGACCAGCCCTTTCCAAGATATGACGCAAGCTGTGCCATCGTTTGCTATTTAAGGAGCTTGTCGATGCTGGTGACATGGTAGAGCTCATTATTCCTATTCCGGTAATTCATTCACAATATATTTCAGGGGTTCACTAGATTGAAAAAATTGCCTCTTCAGGGCTTTACAGTTAGAAAAACGAACCTCTTCAAGTTCATTGTTTAGAATGAGTGAAACAAAAGGAAATTAAAAAAACAGCGCGTTCACAGTGTTACCATGGCTTTCATATTTTAACACTGTAAAGCATGGTACAATAATACAGGTAGCATTATCAAACCAGCTGATGGTAACATAATATGTCAATTGCATTGAATTGATGTCAAATGTTGACATCTTATGTTACCAACAATTGCCGATGCGGCTACCTCAAGATCTATTTAACAGGTCACGTAAGTAGCACAAATACAACTCTGTTTTGGCCAAAAATTCTTCAATATGTCAACATGTTTGTTTACGTTTTCATACAATTTATTCACAATAACAAAAAATTTGACAGATTGAAACCAATCAGCTGGTCATTTTACGCCACCTTATTATTTCATCATGGGCTACCTGTATATTTGTACCATGCTGTAAAGGGTACTTCATGGTACAAATACACAGGTAGCCGCATCGGCAATTGTTGGCTACATAAAATGTCAAAATTTGACATCAATTCAATGCAATTGACACATTATGTTACCATCAGCTGGCATGATAATGCTACCTGTATTATTGTACCATGGGGTACTTCACACGATAGCTTTGTTCCTTTACTTTTTTAATGGTAAGGGTGGTAAAAGACATATATATAAAAGACAATATATATTGACTACGCCACTCGGAGACATTTCGGTCCATTGTGATAATCCATAAAGTCCCGGGCCACACTACAGTAATTTCATTGAAATTTTGATATGAAATTATGCGTTTCTAGATCGACGTCCATAGTAGAGTAAAATCATAAAATTGCTGTAGTGGGGAATTCGATTTAAGAACACCTAATTTCATGAAATTTTTTAATGAAATTCACGCTAGTGTGGACCGGGACAAAAGAGGTTCAGAATTACCTGAAAAGACACGAGAAGAGAAAAGAGAGAAGAATAAAGAAAAAGGGGATGTTTTTTGGAAAGTAATAATAAATGGATTACTAAAAGATGAGGATATAATAAAGAAAGAGAGGGTGGTTTATTTGGTGATGGCAGAAAAACTGCCAAAGAAGTAGTTACGCTTATGGGTCGCGCCGTCCCAGCCAATTAAAATTTTTGATGATGTTGTTTATGATTGTTGGTTCCATGTTTGAGTAGAAGGTTAATCTTGGAGGAAAGCATATTCCTGTTAATCTATATCGCTTTCGAGTTAACATCGGGCAAGGACATAAAATATGCTCAATCGTCTCCGTTTCCTCCTCATCTTCACAGAGCCTGCAATAGTCCACGCCATCATCCTGCCATTTGCCGACAAAAGCTCGGATGTTGCAATGGCCGGTAATGACTCCCGTCAATACCCTGATTTCTGACTTATTCAGAATTAAAAGTGAAGTTGTTCTCTTTGTTGAAAGAGTCGGCCAAATGGCCCTTGACACGTTGCACCTTGGTTCATTATGCCATAGTTCCTTGGCTTGTTCTTCAAAGAACGTCTCCACCTTCGGAAAAACGTGACATATGGGTGGTTTGATAGAATCAGTGATAGCTTGACTTGTTGATTGAGATCCATGTCTTGCCAGTTCATCTACCTTCTCGTTTCCCACAATGTCACAGTGTCCCGGTACCCAGCAGAGTCGGACAGCGTTAGTGAGGTTCGCCAAAGCAGTTCTACACTCAAGAACGGCCTCAGACTTGATATTGGGGGATTTGATGGCTTTAAGAGCCGGCTGACTATCAACGAAGATAGTCACCGGTTCAAAGATTTCAGCAGCCAGACTTTTTTATCAACTCTGCGGCCATTTTGATCGCGAAGATTTCTGCTTGGAAAACACTACAGTCGCTGTTCAACCTATGTGAGTGTTCAAGGCAAAGCTTTTCGCAGTAGACGCCAGCTCCGGTACCTTCTTCCATCTTGGAACCGTCTGCATAGAAAGCCAGACCGTCCAGAGGAGGGTTACTACGGATCCAGTCATCTCTACTAGGGATAACGACCTCAAAATCTTCAAATCTATGGATTGGTGATAAGTAGTCTCTGAATTTCCCCTGCAGATTCAATCTAAGGTTTGGCCCTAGCTCCCGAAGAATGCATGCATGACCATAGGTGCTGTCACGCCAACGATTCAATTCATGTAGCCTAAAGCTGAAAACAGATACAACGTTTGATTAATGTTTTGCGTTGTGCGTCGAGAAAAAAACAACAACAACAGGGCGACAACGATACCAAAGTCCAGCGTTTATCTGTTTGTCGGCATATATTTCAAATCAATTTGTAACAGTGTAAAAACGGCCAAAACGACACAAAACTTGAATCAAACGTTGTATCTGTTTTCAGCTTTAGGGCACTACTTGCTGCTTGACCTTTGATGCTATTGCTAAGTTTACATTTACGAAATCCACTCGATTTCATCTGTCAATTCCATAGCTCAAACGTCAAATGAAATCTCAACTGAAATCATTGGATTTCATTTGACGTTTAACCTATGGATTTGACAGATGAAATCGAGTGGATTTCGTAAATGTAAACATAGCATAAGTCTCGTGGGCGAGAGGTTTAGCATCGCATTCAGAACTGCTTGTGGTGTACTTCTAAAAGCTCCAGTTATCAGGATCAAGGCTGCCCTTTGCACCATGTCTATGTTGCCAGAGTTCGATTTATGTCGAAGCGCATGTCACCAGACAAGACATCCATAGGATAAGATGGGTCTCACAACAGTATTATATGTACAGCCAGTGTATAATAGCTGGATTTAATCCCCAAATTTTCCCAATCGAATCGAATTCTTACATGAATAAAGTGCAATCATACCTCTCTTCGTCCGTTCCTCGACGTTCCTTTTCCATCTCAAATGAGAATCCAGGATTGTTCCTAGGTATTTGGCCTCAGGAGATAGATGTAACTGCACTCCATCCAATGTTGGTGGCATGAAGTCGCCGAGCTTACGCTTTCTGGTGAACAATACCAGTTCTGTTTTCGTTGGATTTACACCAAGGCCATTTGTGGTGGCCCAACGGGACAGCTTTGATAAGGTTTCTTGCATAAGCTCCGAAATTGTGGACAAGAATTTGCCAGTTATTAGTAAAACCACATCATCCGCGTATGCGACAACCTTGATGCCCTGATTGTCGAATTCCGCCAAAATATTGTTTATCACAAGTAGCCACAACAGCGGTGAGAGTACACCTCCTGAACTAATTTTTTGAGTTACCGGCAAAAATTGGTAAAATCAAAACGCAAAATTATGAATGAAAAGTTCAAATAAAAGTTGACAACACTCTTGATATCGGTAGAACTTTGGGACTGCTTTTTATTCGTCGCTAACTTACCGAAAAACATCGGTAATTACCGAAATTATAATCATTTTAATTTTATAGTGCGGTTACACTACAGTTTTTTGCCGGGTTAACCAACTTTATGAGGATTTATTGCTTAATCTGGTCAAATCTGACCAGATTTGCCATACAAAAATTAAATCCTCTCATGACTGGGTTTATTTTAAATCCGGCACAAATCCACCAAAAATACAGTGTTGTATTCGGTATTTGTGCAAAAAAATCCAACTCTACTCAAAAAGTACCAAAAGTTGCAACTGTTTCTGCAACAAAGTTTGTCGTGTTTTACACATTTACGATTGGTCGCATGCGATGTTATGGAGTTAATAAATCTAAAATTATTTGAAAATCATAAAACTATTTTTTTTTTTACATTATACAATTTTTTAACAAAAAGTACGCTTGATACCAAGTTACAAAAAATGTATCCCTGCGTGTAAAATAATCGAATATGACCAAAGTGGGACGATATCTCATACGATAAATCGTAAAAGTGTAAAACACGACTTAATTAGTTATTTTGTATGTATACGTAAACAAACAACAGCTGACAGTTTATATCCTCGAAAAGCTAAGTGTAACCAGCAAAGATTAACCCACTGGATCTATTAAACCCAGTGGGTTAACCTTCAATAGTGTAACCGGGGTATTACCGACATTTGTCGGTAACACAAAAAATGAGTTAGAGAATCGCACCACAGGTCTGGGATGCAACAAAACAAAAACAAAATATGTGAACGGAAAACAAAAAGAAACCGATGATTTTTCATTCATAATTTTACAACTGGTTTTGCAGTGGTCTAGACGCCTACGTCACACAGGCAAGTTCTGGGTTTTTGACAACCAATACATGTACTCAACTGTCCTGTCATGTCTAAACGCAGGGTAAACGTCAAATGAAATCCAATGGATTTCAGATGAGTTTTCGTTTGACGTATAAGTTTACAGTTAAGATCGAGTAGAATTCGTAAATGGTTAGCACCTTATATGATTTCGGTTTACGAAATCCTAGAAATAAATCAAGTTTATTTACATTTGCTTTCTGCGTCATATGTGCACACATACACACGCACACAATCATACAGCACACGTACACAATATTTTTTAGTCGGAAAAATAGGAATTTCCATGGTATAAGTAAAGAGGTAGATTTAAATTAAAACAATCTATAGAACCCTTGTTTTTCCTGAATTCTTAAAACGTCAAAATTAGTAAACACAAAAGCAACAAGTGCGTTTGTTTACAATACCATTTTTGAGCATTTTATAAAAAATGCGAAAATTGAATGAAGGGTCAAGTTTCTTCACCTAATCGGGTTGTGGATATGATAAAATGTTTGTTTCAATGTAAAGCTCACGAATTTCTTCCATACAAATGTTCTAAAAACACATTTAAAAATCATTGAAATCGATTTTTTTAAATTGTTTGGCGTATTATTCAAACAGCACACACATACACAGATTGTGTATATTGTTTTGACATTTTAGGAACAGTCGAAAGAAAAAATTAAATTGACAGAAAGCTTTAGCTAACCTTTCTTAAGGCTTCGTCAGATAAGAGGATGCGGCAACTCTACGCGGGTGAATGTGTGCTGAAACACGATTTTCGTATGCTTTGACTTTTGACTTAAAGCCGGAAGTACATGCAACTTAATGAATTAAGCCAGAAATCCTTTTATGTGACGAGGCCTTTATTAACTAGGCGTTTACATCAGACAGTTTGTCTTCAAATACAACTCTGATTTACTAACACATTCATACATTTGTCGTTTGTCTCCCAGCTGTCCAAAATTTTTAAACGGACAGCCGGGTTAACAATTTTTTGACATTTTTTGTAAAAATAAGTGAAATAATAATTGAAATATGTTGAAAACAAAAGAACATGAACAAAAACAAAACATGTGAACGGAAAACAAAAAGATATCCACGATTTTCATTCAAAATTTTAGAACTGTTTTTGCAGTTGTCGGGACGCCTACGTCACACAGGCAAGTTGTGGGATTTTGACAATCAATACATGAACTCAACTGTCCTGTCATGCATAAACGCAGGGTAAACAATGGAAAAAATTTAAATCAGTTCTTAGCATGAAACTACCTTTACTAGGTGTTTACACACAGACAGTATTGGCAAGACAATTTCAAAGTTACAAACCATTTTCACCAATACATTCATACTTTTCTCTATACATATTTAAAATTTTATAAATGTATTTGTGAAAAATGTTTGTATTTTTGCTATTGTCTTGCCAATACTGGCATTTGTAAACGCAGGGTTATGTCCAATTTACATTAGCAACTTTTTCGTCATTTAAAGCTGTCTCGTCATTTATTTGCTAAAACAGGCAACATTTTGCGTCATTTACCATACAAAAATAAATAACGATAGCTACGTCATTTATTCTAAACAACGCACATACTTTTATACGCAACCCTGCTTTTTCGTCATAAACTACCAAAAAATGCAACTGTTTTATGATGTCTTTGTTTGGTTGTGTGTGTTGTAGAAAAACAAAAATACTCAAACGATGACAAAAGTGAAAATAAATGGTTAAAAAACTTGCAAAAATTATGTTTTTTTGTTTTTGGAATTAATTTAAGTTAATTGATACACATTTGTGTTGTGAAATTCCTATTTTTCTGAATAAATATATCATGGTACAATAATTCATAGGTAAGCCAGGTATGAGAATCGCCAAAAAAATACAACCCTGTCGCTATGGCTTAAAACGTCAAAATTGTTTTGATGAATGATAACGGATGACTTAACAAAGAAGAAGAAGAACGAAATGTTGAAATGAAAACAAAACAGAGTTGAATTTTTTGATCAATAATAAATATCAACTCTGCATGTCAACACGGTTTTGATAGATTAAAGCTGGAAACACATACAACGTTTGGGTAAAGTTTTGTGTCGTTTTGGCCGTTTTTACACTGTTGAGCATGATGCCGAAAAATTCAAATTCATTTGAAATATATGCCGACAAACAGATAAACGCTGGACTTTGGTGTCGTCGTCGCCCTGTTGTTGTTGTTGTTTTTTTCTCGACGCCCAACGCAAAACTTTAATCAAACGTTGTAAATGTTTTCAGCTTAAACCATAACAAAAAAAAATTGTAATCAGCTCTTAGCTGTGGCCTACCTAAGAATTATTGTACCATGAAATATATTGTGTGCGTGTGTTTGTGTTATTGTATAAGTGTGTAGTGCGATTGTGTGCGTAAGCAAATGACGCAAAAAAACAGATGTAAATACACTTCATTTGATTCTAGGATTTCGTAAAACGAAATCATTTAATATGCATATGTAAATATTCCCTGCCAACATTTTTTCAATTTTTGGAAGATTGTTCGCTTAGATTAATCTTCTGTGATTCCCCACGGCGATCATTGGGTGATTGTTTACATTTTTTTCTTACATTTTTCAAATGATCGCCGTTGGGAATCACAGAAGACTCTTCTGGAAGAGCAACAGATGATTGTTACTAAAATTTTTGATTTTGTTGCATATAATTCTCATATACACTTTCTTCAGAACTTTGATATAAATGGCACGTATAATATTATGAGTATTGACAAACCACACATGTCCAGGTTTTGCAAAGTTTAACCAAAAGACAACATATTGACTGAGGAAACAGTACTGAGTACACAGTGCCTATAACAAATAACCACAACATAAAGGAATAATTAAAAACCATAACAAAGCAAAAAAGAAAAGCAGAAAAGTAAACAACAAATAAAAGAAACAAAAAAACAGTTGTTCTATTCTTTTTTTAATTTTTCTTTACATGTTGATCTTCTGAAGATCTTCCAGATGATTAATCTGCGATTCTTCCTCGCGATTCGCTTCACGGACACAGTTACTTTATGTCCGCGATTCGCAGGTTGTCATTAGGCGCGCTCTTCCGCGATTAAATTGATCTTCCCCGCGAATCGCAGATTATCTTTAAGCGATTAAAAATTTGAAAAAATGTTTGCAGGGTTCTTATTCATTTATTATTTGAAACGCATTTTCATGAGGTAGAAACGGCGTCAAAAGTAATTGACAGACTTTGAAATAACAAAAACATATGATTTTAAAATTAACGAGCAAGACAACAAGACAAACAAAAACTGAATTGTACAAAAATATTTATTATTAATATTATTTATTTAAAAATAAAAATTTGTATTCTCTAAATTATAAAAATACAAAGTTCCATCCTAAGTGAAAACAACTTGCAAAAAACACAACGGTCGTTTATTATTCAATTGAATTGTCGGCTCTTCGTTTACATGTCCGTCGGTTTTAATCTCTTCCTGGCGTTTCAATTGGTCGTTTGCTTGTTATTTTTGTTAATGTTAAATAAATGGTATCAATAAGTTATAAACAATGAAATCTAATCTCTGGCGAACGTAGAATCATATGATATCAAACACTTTCTAAACACAACGAAAGGAAAATCGAATTGAAAAAATAAATAGTAGTGTTAATTTGTTAGGCCTAGTTGGTGTTGGTCGCGTGCAGTGTGCTAAAGCAGTTAATAACTGAGTTATAAATATTAATGAATGAATAAAAGTGAAATTGTTGCTACACTAAAAGAAAAATGCTAATAAAAGAAGTTTGCAGCAAAATACTTGCAAGCAGCGAAAGAAAATAGAAGAAATAGTGAAATAGTCAATGCAACTCGGAAATAATGCATGCACAATTTGAAGGTCATTGTTCTCTCTCTCTGTTTGGCATCAAAAAACAAATATAAACAAGACGCGTGAGAGAGAGTTTTGCTCAAATTCTCTGAGGTGTGGAGAATTTTGTTTTTGTTGAACTGTGTTTATTTGCGGGTTTTTGTGCACTGAATGACGGTCGTGTGGGTGGGGATTGGAGAGACAGTACCGGCTCATCGAGAATTTTACAAGCTATAATTAAAAACAAAGGAAGTTTTTATAAATGTCAATATTTTTCACAAGAACAAATGATAAACAATGCGCTGCTACTGCAAACCCCCTGTTTTTTTAAAGCAAATGTTGAAGACAATTTATAAAAGTCCTTGAAAAAATAGTTAGTGCAACAACATGGGTCGTCTGGAAGAAGAACGGTACACACTGTTACCATTAAGTTCCTCAAGTTCAAATGGCACAAATAATTCTGGTGGTGAAGAAAATAATAC
This sequence comes from Musca autumnalis, assembly GCF_047663935.1. NCBI lineage: Eukaryota > Metazoa > Arthropoda > Insecta > Diptera > Muscidae > Musca > Musca autumnalis. The sequence goes on from NW_027411977.1 coordinate 19,737,184, forward strand.
CACTGATAATGAAGACTCGGTTGAATTTCAAGAAAGAACAAAATATTTTCGCAAGAAATTAGCTGGTGCTATACTACGTACAACATCTTCTACATATACCCCCGTTTCAGCAAATCAATCACCGGGCTCGTTATCTGCGTTACTGGCAAATAATCGCCGGAAATTGCACAATGGACGTGGATTTGGAAAACGTTTTATACGCCTGCTGTTTTGTGTTTTCATGATACCCATGACATTGTTTTTGATCCTGTACAGTTCAATATTTTCCGGATCTTCATCAAGGCAGTGTAACTATTTAATTATTATTCATTGTCATTTGATGTTTCATTCTATGTTTTAGATGGTTTTGGAACGTTTTGTGGTTAACAAAAATAGATGTACATATGTATTACAAGTAGGCAACCAAAAACACTACAAACAAACCCGGAACTTAATGAATATTTTTGCAGCAGCTGCAAATATTCTTTAAAATTTTAATTTTACTGAACGAGGATTTTGTGACTCACAGGTCACGAGAGCAAGCAGCACCACAAAATTTTAGTCAATCACACGGCAGCGGGTTCTTTCGTACCAGATTGACCCGGAATCATAGTGTTTCGGCCAGCGGTTGCCAACCCCAGTAACCCTATGGGTCTACGTAGGGCTAAAAGCTGCTACAACAACAACAAAATTTTAGTTTTTAACTTTTACAATTGTTTCAGGCATACAAGACAAGACTTTTTGGGCATTCATTCAGTTAATTTGTTTTAGATTTTTTAATATCAGACCCGCATTGACAAATTCTTTCTTATATTGGTCATAGGTGGCTTGGAACACTTTGATCGAATTAGGCTGTCTAAAGGATCTACATACCGAACAGAAAAGTATAGGTTTGATGCTAGGTTGGCAGCTGCTGACTGAAACACTATGGTTTCGGGTCAAACCGGTACGAAAGAATCCGCTGCCGTGACATGGAAGAACATGGTTGTTGTTGTAACAGCATTTTATATATTTGTGTATTCTTTTTCCTATAATAATATTACTAAGGCTATATCTCCATGCATTGTAACAACAAAGTTACTGAAGTTAAGTGAGTAAGTTTGGCAGGGCAGCTAAAGAGATGTAGTTTGTGGGGGGATGTACGCCATGGGCCTATACGCCATCCTTGATCTATAGTCAAGACAAAACTACTTTGGTTTGTTGCTGTTGTAACAGTGTTTTATTTTTATGTTTATTTTATGTTTTATTATTATTTTTATTTAGCTGAGTAGGTTTGGCAGGGCAGTTAAAAATATGCAGCGAGTCGTGCGGGCCTGTGCCGCAAACTGAGAAGACGTTTTTCACAGTGTCATCGATCCTTGCCCTACAGGAATTCAGACGGCTGCACCATATCGAGCGTAGTTGTGTAAAGCCGCATTTACCCGATAATTGTTGATGACATCTGCGACTGCATCTGTATGAATGTTATTTAAACCTGCTTGATAGGCTTTTTGATCTTGTAACGCTGAACCCCTCTTTCTGTTTCATGAAGATCCCTCCTGACATGCCTGGATGGGGAGGGGGGTCCTATCCACCATATGGTGATTAGGATGGCTATTACGGTAACACCCGAGCAAGTACTGCAAAGAAAGCATGTAATTGTGTTGCTGTACCGGAAGATTTTTTGTCTCCTCATGTTGATGATCCACTGAAGTCATGAGGAGGCACCCTGTTGCAGTTCTCAGGGCTGCATTATGACAGGTTTGAATATTTTGACATCGAATTGCACTTATTTTCAGAGACCATTTTGGCGCCGCACAGCTTACCACAGACCGACCTATAGTGTTATACGTGGTCATCAAAGTTTATTTATCTGTACTAGCGTCTTGTGGACCTTGTCCCTACATATCTAATTGTCGCAGATAGTTTTGGCATGAAATGCTGTCGAAGATGACCCCTAGAATCTTCCGATAGTTAGTGGTCGGAATTCTGCTGCCATCGGTCATGACATTCAACTCTGTTCTCATCTCAAATAGGAGTTCTGCCCTTCACAAATGACATCCGCATACGTTACGATTTCAATGCCGCCTGGAGGTGGCGGAATAAAAAAGACGCAGAGATAAAACAGTTAAAAATTCCCCACTTTGTGGAATTTTCATTTCACTCTACTGGGCTTGGAGTTCTTGTTTCTGAATTCAACTTACACTGGCGTTTCAAACTTGGCCAGATGGTATCTGCTCGATATCTTCAAACAGCGTGGCGTGTTTCACCTTTGCTGGAATCCTTGCCAGGATTCAGTTATGTGACCACCCTCCCCATTTTCCAGACTTCGTGTAAGGTGTGGATGGCTGGCCACTTTGAGAACTTTTGTAAGATACTCTACTACCGTCTCATCCAGCTGTTTGAGCATTGCCATTGAGAGTCCGTCAGGACGCAACGCTTTTTTGATTGTTGTGGTTCGTCCTCGACAGGAAGAGATCTAATGCGGCGTAGTACTCTTCTGTGCGCTTTGTCACCCTTATTCGACAAATTGTCGATCAAAATAAGTTGAGCTCCTCTTCGGATCAGTTAGCGTAACATAGTCAAAAGTATCTGAGGCTCTATCTTCTATTTTCCAAAGTTTCGAGAGTTACTAAACACTTACCCACAATTCAATTATTTTGGCTCAATGTTGAAACTCTACAGATAATGCTACTAATTCCGCTTGTGCTCTCCGGTAAATCTGTTAACTTCCAATGTCAGATCCCTGACTCTAGGGTTGGCTAACGCTCTACTCTGTTGGGAACTTTGATCTCGCTTTGGGTATTCGACCAGTTTGAAAGTTTTCTAAAGCGGTGTTTGGTGAAACCCCTTAAACTACGCCAATTGGCTAACTATGATTGATGAAAGTGCTACGTTCAGATGTGATAAAGTCGGACGGTCTGCTGATAGAGACGGTTATAGAGATACGAAAGGAGGTAAAATCATTTCTCAGACCAAGGTAATTTCATTGGTCTTCTTCGCTAATTCTGGTAGGGCCGTCCTCATTCACTGTGTAAAACGCGGAGCTATCAAGTTGCACGGCAAAATGCCACGCAACTCATGATGAGCATTAAAATACTATTCCGATGCAAGCTACAGGTGACGGTGAACTTTATTTGCTGGATCGCGACGACCATGATGTTTCTCCGACTCATAAAGTCGGGGGGTTTCTATTCCGACCACGAAGTTGGAGAAACGCTAGGGGATGTTCTGGTGCAGCAACATAATTCCTATCGCAACAGTCTTGGAAGCGGCTAAGACCAGAGAATCCTCGGAGATACAACCATACCCTACATCAATTACATCTCATCCATGTTGATATGTAGTGGATGCGAATCCGGGGTTCTTCTTTATCCCGGCACGGACCGAAAGAGCTCGGAGCATGCATTCCGGATACAATGTCGCTCCAACGGTAAAAAAAAATAAACGAATACAATCATATAATAGAGGTGACGGCTTCTAGGGTAGCGTTGTGGAGCGCTGAACAAAGCTTATAATTTGGCCTCATTTTATTCGTGTCCACAGGGTTCCCAACCAATAAATTTCTTTACAATAGTACTGCCCTCCTCGGTATTTCTCTTCCACTCTAGTTGATGTTGTTTTTATAGCAGCGTAGAAACATACGATTCGGTATCTGTGGACCAGAATCGGAGAAAATAGTGTAAAAATGGAATATTTTCAAAAGTTGTTTTTGTTATTTTTACCTTTAAGAACCGTTCATAGACATTTCGCATGTTCCAGGAAGTTGTTCATTGATGTCTTTGCTACATTATTGTAGTTGGTGGTTTTCTTGAATATTAAAGGGTTTAGTATCTGTGGACCAGAACCAAAGAATACAGGATAAAAATTCCATTTGCTTTGCTATTTTGACCTTTAAGAACCGTCTATACAGAGTTCGTATGTTCTAGAAAGATGTTTATTGATATCCGAGGTACATTTTTGTAGTTGGTTGTTTGCTTGAAATTTGATCGGTTTGAAAGCTGTAGACCAAACCCCGAGAAAAAATTGTAAAAGAAATTTGAACTTGGCGATTTTGACCTTGCAGATGAAGTTTGATGGATTATATGTGTTCACAATATTTGTTTTCTAAAACAAGAGCTACAACTTTGCGTCTGAGATGAAATCAAATTTCCTAACGCCTTGGAAAATATAGTCTTAACAAAATTACCCGCTTTTTACATCAAAGCCTCAAACCTTTGGAGGCCTATAATCGCGAAAGTTGATGAGATAGGGAAAAACGGTGAAACACATGTCTTCTCTTTTTTGGTCTTCTATCACACTGTGGAGTCAGAATATGGTTAATAATTTTCGTGTTGTTGCAGATCTCACAACTAAACAACTGCGCAGGACTCCCTTTCCCAATTTGATGAAAGTCCCTTAGTAGTTCACAAAGGGAAATCCCGTTGGATGCCAACTTTTACATGCTATTCCATCTGGAGTCCTATATGACTCATTACAATCTTTACTATTTTTTTTACTTAATTTAGAAAAAAATAATTTCTAAAATAAGTATAAAGGTCGAATAAAACCAAAAAATCATAAGAATTTTTTTTATTTTTTTCTTCTCTTTCAGATCCTCTGCCCGATTGGGATTTTGATGTATCACGGAATATAAGCGATTATGTTTTGCCACTGAACGATACAACAATTTTGGAACCTCGACAAAAATGTGCTGGTAAATTTTTCCTATTGATTATTGTATGCTCCGGAATGAATAACTTTGAAGCAAGGTGAGTGGCATATGACGATTTTGTTGTTATAATTATTTTTTGCTTCCACGTTTTATCTTCTTCCAAGCACTAGGAACTTTTGTGATTGAAGTGTTTTCGTATGCACAGGCACATTATTTGATTGATAAGCCTGAACAGTAATAGTTTGATAAATTGTTATAATTGCTAAAGTGTCATGGCGCGTCGCATTTGGTGTGTTATATCATTGAGTAGTAACATTAATGTTCCAATAACATTGATTGTGATGTTCATTGCAATAAGGGGTTTTAACGTATAATAAGTGGTTGGAAAATCTCGTACATTTTATAAGCCTTATAGGTGGTTATCTTGTTTATTGAGAGATCCATTTGACACATTTCCATACATCCGCATATTGAAAACCAATTTTAAGGTGGCTGTACTTTCCGAATTATAAAAATGTGATAAGTTTAATTTTAAATTTTAAATTTGAATAGATTAACAGTTTTTAAATGCTTACTGCCATTCATATTGCTTTCGGTTATATTTGTACAATCTTATCAAATAATTTCTAATGTTAAACTTTAAAATATTGAACGGAACAAATTTCGTTTAGCAGATACCCCAAAAAATAGTTGATTAGAAAAAAACAATGCTACTAAGTTAAACGTTCTTTAAGCTTTTCAAAATACCTTAATACACACGGTGCTCTTAAACCAACTTTGAAGGTGCTTACACCTGGGAAGTTTTTGCAGATTCTGAAACTACAATGTTTTCGTAGATGAGAAAAAAACGACCGAGCGCTTTTTTAATAAATCTCGGTCAAAGTTAAAATTTTTAGGGTTTATTTAGGTATTCACGATTCTGCTGGGAAACCGGCACATGGCACAATAATTGTACCATGACATTGATATTACAAAAGTTTTGCAGTCAAATTTGATGGTTTATAGTATTGTGCGTAGAACAAATTTGTTGTTTCAGAAATATATTTAATATAATTGCATTTTTGGCATTCCTGTACAGAATTTTCTTCATTTTTTGAAAGTGCAGTTAACCCAAAATAAAGTAGAATATTTTCATTGCCAATACGGTTAAGTATCCATTAGTGATTTTTGAGAAAACAATATTACACATACATACATACATAAATATGCAAGAAACATTGCACGGCATTGAACTCTTAAGGAATGAATGTGGTTTATAAAGTATGTATTTATTTATATCAGAACAAAAGCTAACCATGTCTAACCACAGTGGACATTATATCCATTCGATACTAATACATATAATCGATTTGACACTACTTTCGATACTCCATTTATGATAAAATTATCTAAACTGGTATCTATTTTTATCGCCGATAGGTATGAAACAATCAAGTGCTGTAAATTTCATTGTAAAAAAACTTGGTCATGTGCAGTAATTGACTTTTATTGTTTTGATTTTAATTTTACGACCATATCATGACGTCACAATTGTTATCGCTTAAATGTTATAAATTTCCCACCATATAATTTGTATTATTTATGATATGTCGCGTTCAATGAAAACTTGTCGGAAAGATTATGTTTTTTTATGTATGTCACGAGATTTAATCGAATGCCAGGAAATGAAGGGTATCGGAGGAGTGTTCCTTTTCGGTTCATAATACGATAGTCAAGTCTTTTTTAACCGGAAAAATCTCATAAGAGCCTCAGAAGAGCGATTTGGGAGAAATTAGAAACCATAACAACTGTCGAACGGTTCTGGTCCCCAACCTAAGGGAGATTTATAGAGCTTGCGACCTATCAAGTCTGTGGAGGGAAGTCAGTGTAGAGATTTTAATTGGACCCACACAACAGTTGTTGCCTACGCCGACAACGTATATCACGGTGCTCTTGTGGAAGATGGGCAGGGTGGTCCCGCTGCTGAAACCTGGCAAAGATGCCAGTAAAGGTGAGTCGTACAGGCCGATTTCACTTCTATCACCAGTAGCAAAGATACTCGAGGCATTACTCCTCCCCAGCATCAGAACGTGTTATCCAGTTGCAGATCATCAACACGGGTTCCGGAAGCAGCACAGTACCACAACAGCACTGCACGCCATTTCCACATATATTGGACGAGGGCTCAACCAGGACAAACCATGTCACAGAACAGTGATGGTAGCATTGGATCTGACCAAAGCGTTTGATACGGTCAGCCATGCTAGGCTGTTCGAGAATATCGAGAATACTACCCTCCGGCCTTGTCTGAAACGGTGGGTCATCAACTATTTGTGTGGTCGCCAGTCATACGTGGAATTCAGAGACAAGAAGTCCAAACCCCGTAGAGTGAAGCAGGGAGTTCCCCAAGGAGGGGTGATATCTCCGGAACTGTTTAACCTCTACCTCTCTTCAATTCCACGCCCTCCCGACGGCATTGAGTTAATTACGTACGCGGATGATTGTACACTCATGGCGTCAGGTCCCAATATCGGTAACGTTTGTGAAAGGCTAAATGCCTATCTCATTGATCTTGTAGAGTTTTTCCACGCGAGGAATATGAAAATATCCACCACTAAGTCAACAGCCACACTGTTCACCACATGGACGGCGCAAATGAAGCTCCCACTGAATGTGCAGGTCGACGGTGCAACTATTCCGACCACAAACTACCCCAAAGTCCTAGGGGTCACATTCGATAGCATGTATAAGTCGTCCCAGCATACTACAGTTATCTGCGATAAGCTGAGAAACAGGAACAAGGTCCTCAAGTCCCTAGCCGGCAGCACTTGGGGTGCGGATAAAGAAACCTTGTTAACCACATACAACGCGATAGGCCGGTCTGTGGTAAGCTATGCGGCGCCAGCGTGGTTTGCTAACGTAAGTGATACGCAATGGGATAAACTACAAATCTGTCAGAATGCTGCCCTGAGAACAGCTACAGGGTGTCACCTCATGTCTGCAGTGGACCATTTACATGAGGAGACAAAGATCCTTCCTGTGAGTCGTCACAACAGGATGTTGACGATGCAGTACTTGCTTTGGATGCTATAGGCAAGACCACCGAAATCACCATCTGGGGGATATGCCTGAACCCCCCAGGCGAGTAAGGGAGGATTATAGAGATCTAGAGAGAGAGGTCCAAAGATATAAAAGAGAACCTCTAGATCAACGTGCATACCAGGCAGGTTTAAGAGACATTCATACTGATGCGGTTGCAGAGGCTCTGGCAGCCTACAGTGTGAATATAGTCCTCGAAGATCATCCACCACCCGTGGCAGCGGAAGAGCAGGAGCTGCCAAGACAAACGAGAGTCGTGTTGGCGCAACTTAGATCTGGTTGGTGCAGCCGCCTTAATTCTTACTGGGCCAGGATTGATGGCACGCGGAATATCTGCCCAGCATGTGGCACCGGTCCGCATACTACGCAGCACCTGTTTAACTGAACAGCCAACCCGACTGACTTAACTCCTCTCTCTCTTTGGACTTATCCAATTCAGGTGGCGTCCTTTCTGAGCTTGGAGCTGGAGGCAGAGCCGAATCAATAAAATAAAGATTTACATGTACTTGTAGAAGCTGCTACAACAACAACAACGGTGCTCTTGAATCAAATTTAAATGGAAGATGCTTACACCTGTTAAGTTTTTACTGATTCTGAAACTACAATGTTCATAGATGAGAAAAATCAAAAAAAAACTAAAAAAATCGACGGAGCGCTTTTTAACCCTTTCGGTGCTTCTTTTTTGTTTTTGATCTGAAAAATATATTTTTCCAATTTTATATATACTTAAGCCCACTATATGAATAATCAACACTATTTTTTTAACATTTTGTTTGGAAAAGTGGTTTTTGGACACTATGCCATATGGCATAGAATGTATTTAAAGGAAAAAAAAACAAAATAAAATATTCAAGTTTTTAATTAAATTTCATCTTTCAGAAGACCAGGAGGCCTTATAGAAGAGGAAGAGGTCTTCTTATAGAAGAGCAGGACGTCTTCTCATAAAAGAGCAGAAGGTCCTCTCATAGAAGGGCAGGATGTCTTCTCCTGGAAAAGCAAAAGGTCGTCTCATAGAAGGACAGGATGTTTTCACATAGAAGAGCAGGACGTTTGCATATAGAAGGGCAGGAGGTCTTCTTATAGAAGAGCAGGAGGTCTTCTTATAGTAGAGCAAGAGGTTTTCTTATAGAAGAGCAGGAGGTCCTCTCCTTGAAGAGCAGGAGGTCCTCTTCTTGAAGAGCAGAACGTCTTTTCATAGAAGAGCAGGACGTTTGTATATAGAAGGGCAGGACGTCTTCTGATAGAAGAGCAGGACGTCTTTTCATATAAGAGCAGGACGTTTGCATATAGAAGGGCAGGAGGTCTTCTTATAGAAGAGAAGGAGGACTTCTTATACAAGAGCAGGAGGTCTGCTCATAAAAGAGCAGGGCGTCTTCTCGTAGAAGAGAAGGACGTTTGCATATAGAAGGGCAGGAGGTATTCTTATAGAAGAGAAGGAGGTCATCTTATATAAGAGCAGGAGGTCTGCTCATAGAAGAGCAGGACGTCTTTTCATAGAAGAGCAAGACGTTTGCATATAGAAGGGCAGGAGATATTCTTATACAAGAGAAGGAGGTCTTCTTATATAAGAGCAGGAGGTCTTCTCATAGAAGAGCAGGGGCCCTTCTTATAGAAAAGCATAAGATCTTCTCATTGAAGACCAGGAGGTCTACTTATAGAAGACATGAAGGTTTTTCATAGAATATCTGGAGGTCTACTATTAGAAGATTTGGGGGTCTTCACATAGAAAGTCTTCTTATAGAATATCTGGAGGTCTTCTTTTAGAACATTTAAAGCCTCTTATAGAAGACCTAGGGTCTTCTTATAGAAATCCTAGGGTCTTCTTATAGAAATCCTAGGGTCTTCTTATAGAAAACCTAGAGTCTTCTTATGGAAGATTTGAGGCCTTCTTTTAGAAAAACTGGAGGACTTCTTATAGAGGACCTGAATGTCTTCATATAGCAGATCTGAAGGACTTCTTATAGAACACCTGAATGTCATCCTATAGAAGGGCTGGAGGTCAGCTTGTAGAAAACGTGGGGGCCATCTTATATAATATCTGGAGGAGTTATTTTAGAAAATCTGCAAGAATTGTTATACATCATCTGGAGGTTTTCCTATGGTGGATCTGGAGGTTTCCTTATAGAAGACCTGGAAGTCTTCGTATAGAATACCTGGAGGTCTACTTATACAAGATCTGGAGGTCTTCTTATAGAAGACCTGGAGGTCTATTTATACAAGATCTGGAGGTCTTCTTATAGAAGATCTAGGGGTTTTACAATAGAAGATCTGAAACATTTCCGTTGGGAAAAATCTATGCCATATGGCATAGTATGAAATATAAAAAATCTGGCAGCTCCATTGAACTATATTTCGGATCTTTTTTTTCGTTTTAATTATTAAGGCAATGATTATCTACTAAATTAAATACAAAAAGTTAACAAAAAAATATTTTTGTTAATAAAATATATAAAATTATAAGATGGTATTTTCATGCAAATTTTAAATCGAACGAGGAGCGCTTGCTCTTTGAGACATAACAATGTATAGGGTCCACCAATCAAAAATTTTTGTCGAATTATTTTTAGATAACACTTCAGGGAAAAATACAAAAATATTAAAAAAAGAGTGCCCATAAGTATTTTGCCTTAAAACGGGCTTTAAAAACTGGTTATGCCATATGGCATAGAATCACCGAAAGGGTTAAATAAAGCGCTTTTTAAATTTGACATTTTTGAGGGGTTTTTAGGCTTTCACGATTTTGCTTGGAGACCGCAAGTCCTATTGAAATAGGACTTGAGAAAATGTTGTAGCTATGAAAATTCTCTACAAGACTGGTTCTTTTGATATCTTCGTAGTATTTACCGTTATTGAGATATGGAAGTTCAAATTAGGACAATTGATTGACTGTATCGCCTCCTTATAAAACAATGTCATGGCTGCAATTTGCTAACTTAAACCTATATATCTCAAAAACGGTACAACCTAGGAAAAAATTTTTACAGCAAAAAAATATTCTTTAGTCCCATTTCGAAAGGATTTGCAGTTATCAAGTTAAATCCTGAAGACCTATGGAAATAATCTGAACGTTTGATAAAAAAAAACCTCTATATCTCAAAAATGATAAAACCTAGGAAAATATCAATCAGCCAATCTTGTACAGAATTTTCATTGCTACAAAATTTTCTTAAGTCCCATTTCAATAGGACTTTCGGTATCCAAGCAAAATCGTGAAAACCTAAAAAAACCCAAACATGATTTTTTTTTGTTTTTGGATTTTTTCATCTATAAACATAGCTGTTTCAAAAGCCGCAAAAGCTTCCCTGTTGTAATCGCTTTTCATTTAAAGTTAATTAAGGTGCACTATGTATAATATTGTTTTATAAGGAGCGATACAGTCTGGGTAACGGTAAGAACTACGAAGATATCACAAAAGTCAATCTTGCAGAGAATTTTCATAGCTACAACATTATCTTTAGTCTCATTTCAATAGGACTTGCGGTTTCCAGGCAAAATCAGGAAAACCTGAAAAACCCTTAAAAATGACAACTTGAATCGCGATTTATTTAAAAAGCGCTCCGACGATTTTTTTTAGTTTTTTAATTTTTTTTTCATCTACGAACATTGTAGTTTCAGAATCCGCAAAAACTTCCCAGGTGTAAGCACCTTCCATTTAAATTTGATTCAAGAGCATCGTGATATTGCTACGTATCAGTACCAAATTCTCATGTATCATGTATGAACTAATGCAAAATGTCCTATAAGAGCTGGACTCATAAAAGTAGTCTAGATGGATTCATAAAGATGTATTCGCCTAAATGAGAGATTTTATACGTCACCCGGAAAAGACGGGTCACCGACAATACTCTTTCTGTTTCGGAAAGTGTGGTGTTAAGTTTGCCCATGTACTTACTTAGAGGACTTTTATAATAAACAGAACGATTTTTCATAAGACTAATTAAGAATACATTTCCAAAAACACCGGTCTTCTGCTTCACTTCTCCAGTTTTGGATGCAATGTGTTGTAATATCATCTTTAACTTGGTCTTTCACTTGGAGGGCGTATACCGTCAAGTGGTTCGCCTTTCTATCTTTATAGATCCTACGGACATGGTATTCACTGTCAACGCATATCGGCCCGTAGATCTTTCGAAGAATTTTTCTTTCAAACACACCAAGCAATCCATGCCTTATCTGCTTGCGTAAGTACCCAGGCTTCGAAAACATACATTAGCACGGGTAGTATCAGTGATTTGCAGTGTTTGTTTTGTTTGACGAGTTTTGGCTTTGTTCTTAAACCGCTTACATAAGCCATATTAGCATCTGTTCTTATTTCACAACTGATGTTCCTTGTTGTGTTTATGGCGATGCCGAGGTAGACGATGTCTTTAATTACCTCAAAATTATAGTTGAGATCGGCATCACTTGAGTCTGAACTAGCTGATGCATACAACTTATCAGCGTGTCGCCTCTGGTTATGAATTGCTGGCTGATAAGTCATCGGCACCAGCTGCCTTATTATTCTTCAGTCGGACTATTGCTGTCTTTGGCCGGACGGTATACATTCAAAACCATTTTCCGGGATTGCATCTGTGTTATAGTGTATTCTTCGCTTACTTACTTAGCTGGCCGATTGCGGAACATTTGTTCCATAGACCAAACTAAGAAAAGATCTCCAATTTTCTCTGTTTCGTGCTTCGCTTTTTGAAATACCGCCCCTTGTCATCTCTTCATCCACTTGTTTGCGCCATCTATTCTTTGGCCTGCCAATTCTGCGTGCACCGCCATGTGGCTCGAATTTATACGCCTTTTTAGCGGGTTAATCATCGCTCATTCTTATTATATGGCCTAGCCAACGCAATCGCTGCATATCGATACGTTTAACTATATTGATGTCGTTGTATAGCAGATACAGCTCGTGGTTCATACGACGTCGATATTCACCGTCAACGCAGATTGGTCCGTAGATCTTTCGAGGAATTTTTCTCTCAAACACGAAAAGCACTGCCTTATCTGCTTGCGCAAGTACCCAGGCTTCGAAACCATACATCAGGTAGTATCAGTGTTTTTTAAAGCGTTATTTTTGTTTGACGAGTTGTGGCTTTGTTTTTGAAGTGCTTACTTAAGCCAAAGTAGCATTTGTTGGCCAATACAATTAGTCATTTTATTTCACAACTGATGTCGTTTGTTGTGTTTACGGAGGTGCCAAGGTATACGAAGTATTTTACTACCTCAAAATTATAGGAACCAACTTCAACAGTTGGTCCGATCTCAATGGCCGCATTGCTCGTCGACACCATTAACTTGGTCTTTTCGTCGTTTACCGCCAGACCCACTTTCGCAGATTCTGCTTCGACCTTCCTAAAGGTATCACTTACTTCCTTTACTGATCGTCCTATGATGTCTATATCATCAGCATAAGCAAGTAGCATGTGGCTATTGGTGTAGATTGTGCCACTTTTTTTGACGTTTGCCTCTCGTATAACCTTTTCCAGCAGGATGTTGAAGAGATCACACGAAATGCTGTCTCTTTGTCTGAAACCTCTTTTGGTACCAAACTCTTCGGAGAGGTTCTTTCCTATTTTAACTGAGGACCTCGTGTCAGTTAAAGCCATTTTACAAAGCCGGATGAGCTTTGCGGGGATACCAAATTCAGACATGGCTTGGAATACCTTTGAACGCAGCGGGCTGTCGAAGGCTGTTTTATAATCGACAAAAAGGTGCTAGATGTCGATCTGCATCTCTTGGGTCTTCTGTAGGATTTGCCGCAGGGTAAATATCTGGTCAATGGTAGACTTGCCAGGTCTAAAGCCGCATTGGTATGGTCCAATTATTTCGTTGACCATGGCCTTTAGTCGTTCGCACAATATTCCTGACACTATAGTTATTTATGCCCCTATAGTTAGAGCATATGCCCCTATAGTTAGAGCATACAGTCTTATCTCCCTTCTTGTGGGCGGGGCACAGGATACTCAGGTTCCAATCGTGGGGTACTCGTTCTTCCTGCCAGATGGAGCTAACTAGCTGATGCATACACCTTATCAGCGTGTCGCCCTCGGTTTTGAACAGCTCGGCAGGCAAGCCATCGGCTCCTGCTGCCTTATTATTCTTCAGCCGATGCTGTCTTCACCTCATCTTGGCTGGGCGGTATACATTCAATACTATCTTCTGGGATTGGTACTGTGGTATCTTCGTCGTCTTAGCTGCTATTGTATACCAACAGTTTGGAAAAATGCTATTTCCATATCCTAAGCACACTATCTGTATGAGTTACCAGATTACCTTGCTGGTCTCTACAGGAGGAGGTGCCTGTACCAAAGCCATCAGTTTGATGTTTCACTCTTTGGTAGAATTTTCGGACTTTATTCTGTCTCCTGTACATCTCGATTTGTTCACACTCCCGCTTTTCCATCTCTCTCTTTTTCCTGCGGAAAAAATGTTTCTCCTCTCCTCGTTTCTCTCTCTCTCGTGCGCTACGCGTTGCTACGAAACGTAGAGTAGCCCTATATGCCGCATTTTCTCTTCGGTAGCAGCATGGCACTCCTGGTCATACCATAGATTCCTGGTATACAATTACTGATTTTGCGGCTGTTTGCATGTAGTGGCTGTTTGCAGTGCGGCTGTTTGCATGATATGTTATCGGGACGAGGAGTGCTTTGATTAAGCAGTTGGACCTCTGTTGTGATTGCAGCTTACCAATGTCCACTTCCGTGTTGTCTGTTCGCACATTGTTTGCTACGTTTAATCTGGTACCTACCTTAGCTGCAACAAGGTAGTGGTCCGAGTCTATGTTTGCACCTCGGAACGAACCTACATCAAACACGCTTGATGCTTGTCTTCCATTTATCACAACGTGATCAACTTCATTTCTTGTTCTTTTATCTGGCGACAGCGAGGTGCCCTTATGAATATCGAGATGCTTAAATCTGGTTCTAATAACTACCATGTTTCTTGCACCTGCAAAGTCTATCAGCTTCTTACCATTGTCAGCTGTTTCACTGTGGAGACTAAATTTCCCGACTGTTGGACCAAAGATATTCTCTTTTCCAATTTTGGCATTAAAATCGCCTAGAATAATTTTAATGACATGGGCAGGGCAACGGTCATAAGTTTCTTCTAAGCGCTCGTAAAATATATCTTTGGTCTGTTCGTCCTTGTCTTCAGTGGCAGAATGAGCGCAAACAAAGTTGATGTTGAAAAATTTAGCTTTTACGTGAATTGTAGCAAGTCTTTCATTCACTGGGTGAAGCTGGAGACCAGATGTTTTAACCTTCGATCAACTACAAATCCGCAACCAAATTCATGCTTTAAGTAATAGCAGCTATAATACATTGTGTCACACTTTTAGGTGTTGTTGTGACCCCTTTCCAAACCTATTGTATTTCCTGCATGGAAGTAGAATTGACCTTGTACTTTTCAAGTACATCTGTCAGTGCGTAAACTGCACCTTCTTTGTACAGATTTCGGACTTTCCCGATGCACATTCGCAACTAAAGAGGGGCTTTGGACCAATATAAGCCACTTATGTTTGAAATCATGGAATTGCATATGACAAAATTATATCGATGTAATCAGGACCACAATGCAAATGTTCAACTATGGTTGATCCATAAAATCATCAAATATAATTTCTATTTCTTTTAATTATTTGCTCTTTAAATCATTTATATGTTCGTTTATGAAATGTAATTAAAATGAATTTAATATTTTTTTTTTATTTCAGACAAACAATACGCGAAACCTGGGGCAATACCACAGAATTCAATTACCATATGTTTGAAAAGCTACACTCCCACTTGAGTGACAAATATTTGCAGCCAAAAAAACAACGCCTGAAATTGTATCGAGAATTTCTAAAGCGGAATGGAAACGTAAGTTGTTGTTATGCTTCCGAACAATCAATTGGTGACAGCTGAATTTTAAATTAGTTGTCTTTTAAAGGAATTTTCATATACATTGTGGGCATAGTAAGGGAATGACTCATTGAAATTATCACATTTATGGGGAGAGATAATAGCTTTGTTGCTTCTGTTTATTATTGGTGTACAAATATTCAAATAGCTGTTTGCAAAATGACTGTTGTTCAGAAGTTGTTCGATAAAGTTAGCAGCGGAAAGAAACTGTTTTCTATGGAGTTTAAAACAAAGCGTTGTAGGCAAATGCTTGCCCAGTAGCCTGTAGAGCTCAAGTGTAAGATCCCTTACTCTTGGGTCTTTAGGGTTTGTACGACGAAGCTTATCACATTCTCTGCTGGTGTACACGATAACTCTCGAGCGGATGAACCGATTTGGTCCAACATTTGGCTTTCGTAATATTTTGTTCAAACTTAGTTTAAATTTGAAGGTTATGTCGGTCCACTCCTTCCGCTACCTTATCCACAAAAGTTCGGGAATGTTCGGAAAAATTGTGCGCACGATAACTCTTTAAGGAAGTAACCGATATGGTCCACGCTTTGATTTTTGTTGTAGCAACTTGTATTCACTGCCCCCCATTTAACGGTATAAGTTTCATCAGGGGCAAGTCCATACTTCCTGAGAAAATAGCCTGAAAGGTACAAAAAAAGCCCCATGACACCGTGTGTAGTGGTTGGAGCGCAATGTAACGTTCGAACAGATCTGCCGATCCGGTCCACAATTTGGTCTTCGTAATATTTTGTGCAAACTTAGTTTAAGTTCGAAGATAAGTCATATCGGTCCACTCCTTCAGGTACCTCCCCCCACAAAAGTTAAAAAATGTTCGAAAAAACTGTGCGCACGATAACTCTTGATGGGAGTGATCCATTTGGTCCATACCTTACACATCCTAAAATATCTACCAGATATATATCAGGTTCGAATCGGGTACCTTCCACACAAAATTTTGGATAAATTCACTTTAAGACCTGCTCTCGAATCACTTTGATTTTTGTTGAAGCAACTTGCATTCCCTACCTCAATTACGGCAGTAAAACTTTTTTCAGATGCAAGTCCATACTTCTTGAGAAAACAGTCCGGAAGTTGTAAAAAACCCCTATGGCGCCATATGTAGTGGCTGGAGGGCTTGAACCGAATACTGCGAAATTCGAAGGTGGTGCTTATAGGTCCACTGCTTCCGGTACCTTCCCCACAAAAGCCTGTCTAAACTTAGTTTATGTTCAAATGTGGGCCATATATGTCCAAGCCTTGTGGTACCACCCACACAAATGTTAAACATTTTTGTGTGGTTCGACGATCCTTTAGACATTTTTACCGAAGGGTTTCCTAGTGGCCCTGTTAACAGCGATATTATGTTTTTCGTAGGCTAGTGTGATAAAAAAACCCTATCTATCGATATCCCCACAAGTTTTTGAGCTTTAATCCTATCCATACTTTTCTCGGTGCATACGCCCAAATTTTTGAAAACCCTCCTGAATACATACGATTTTTTTTTTTTTGGAAAAAAAGTATACAATCCACACAGGCTGAGGGTATATCTCTGTCGGCAATGCCGACTGATACTTTTTTATTTGTTTTCCGAGATTTTCAGAATATTTTTTAGAAATTTTCCAATTTCTCTAATATTTTCCTGGAAAATGGACCGATTTTCTAAAAGCTCTTTCTTTTAAGAACCTCTGAACATTTTCCGAAGAATCTTCGTTCCGATTTCTAATCGATTTTCTAAGGATTTTTTGTTTGGTTGTTGTCGAAAACAAAGTGAATGTTTATTATTCGCATTTAGGTCATCAAAATCGATAAAATATAGAACATTTTACATAATTGCTGAAATTCTGGTAATAATTGTTCCACAAACATCCCATACGGGACAAGGGAGACTTCTCTCTTACCAATGAGTGCACCCCGATTCATATTAGCTAAACGATAAGGGACCTACTGTTTAGTGCCGAGTCCGAACGGCGTGTCCTAAGACACCACTTGTAGAGAAGTTATTCATGGCTGAAATACTGGGGAAATGTCGCCAACATTACTGAGGGGTATTTTGCCACCGTTGAAATTTTTGATGTCGCCTGGCCGGGGAATCGAACCCACGACCTTTAGTGTGTAAGGCGGGTGTGCATACCATTGCACCATGGTGGCACTGAATTTCTGGTCAGTATCATCTAAACTATTGATAGTTGAACCAAGTAACACTTTGCAAAAATCTTCCAAATAAAGTTCTCAGTAATTCTTCAGAACATTCATTCAGAACATCTTCCATAAATACCGCATAAAAAGAAAATGATCTCTGAGTGGGGTTTGTTTGGTGTTGTTTCAATATCATCAAAGGCGTCAGCGCCCAAGAATTTTTTCCGAATTTGTTGAGGAAATCTGAACTTTTTTTCGAATTCGGACGGATTTCTTCACAAAATGTAAATAATTCGGACCGATTTCTGACAGAAAATCTAAAATTTTCTGCGAATTTTCCAAGAATTTACTTCCGAATTCGTCGCGAAAATCTAATTTTTTTTAAAAAATTTTCCTAAAAAAATTATTTCTGAATTCGGTGACCACGTCCATATAACTTTCAGACGGAATTCGGTACGAATTCGGCATCAGAATCGGAAATTTGATTAGAGAATTCGGAAAAAATGTTAGCTGGGACTAGACTCTAGCGAGATTGGTCTGTACTGTAAAGACTTGTGTATAAGGAAGGCAAGTCCAGCTTCTTGTACGAGTCTTCTGCAAAAAATGGTAACCATCCAAACGGCGGAGACCGTTGCAAATTGAATTCCTCGTATTCCGACGACAATGAAGTTGGAGACATACTGAGAGATGATCTAGCGCAGCAACGTAACTCCTATTGCAGTAGTCAGGGAGGCGGCTAAGACCGGAGCAGTTTCGGAAGTGAGTGCACAAATTCCCTTAATCCCAGCCGCATTGGGATTGTATGTGTGTCACTTTAGTTGTTGTGGTTTTTTAGATATTTTGGGTCATTACTACCCAAAAAAATTTACCGTCCTAATAGGAGCCGTAAGAACAACTTTTGCAAAGACAAAATAATAATTTTTGTGTGGAAAGTTCCAGTGGGTGTGGACTAATATAGTACATATTCGAACATGATCTATGTCTGAAAGAAATATTACGATGTGCAACGTTTGGATTAAATCAGTTACTCCCATTTTAGAAACAAATTAAAAATTTAACTACACCATTTTCCATGAATTTTAGTTGTAATTTGTTTGTTTCATTTGAAATTCGAAACATTTCACTTGTAATATGAGAATTCCAATTGAATTTCGAATTATTTCATTGCTAATCTAAGAATTCCATTTGAAATTCGAATTATTTCATTTATAATTTGAATTTTTCATTTGTAATTCGAATTATTTAATTTGTAATTCGAATTTTTCCTTTTGTAATTTGAATTTTTATATTTGTAAATTGATTTTTTTCATTTGGAATTTCAAATTAAAAATGGAAAACTTCGAATTACAAATGAAATAATTCGAATTACAAATGAAAACATTCAAATTGCAAATTAAATAATTCGAATTTCAAATCGAATTCTCAAATTACGAATGAAATAATTCGAATTTCAAATGAAATTATCAAATTACTAACGAAATAATTCGAAATTCAATTGAAATTCTCAAATTACAATTGAAATGTTTCGAATTACAACTGAAATTATACGAATTACTTGTGAAAATGGTGTAGATGTAAACAAAGGAGTGTTGGATCGAGTCGAACTTCCTTTAAGTTTAGACAACGTTTGGACAAAGTGCAAAGTTTGGTCCAAGTCGGTAATCAATTCGAAAGTTGTCGTGTAGACGTCCCTCCAGACAGAAAGAGTGACGGAAAGGGCCAAAGGTGCTCCAAATAGACTGAAACGACTTTCTTCCAAACATACTTGTGGTCCAAAATAATTATTTCAATGAGGCATATTTTTGTCGTACCAAAGTGTATATACTCTACAGCTGTTTATCATTTCGAATTTCTATTAGTCCACTCCTTTGGGTACCTTCCCACAAAAGTTCAACATTTTTTAAATGCTATTCAAACCTGATTGATAGACATGCTAATCTAGGGGATCCCACTTCGACCTCTTTCTGTTCTCTCTCTCTCCAAATCATGAAGATTTCTTCTCACCCAATTGCTGCCACAACCTTGAGAACCCCGTTCCTACCTCTGATCTTATCACAAATAGCTGTGCCTTGCAGGGACAACTTACATAATCCTACAAAGGTGCTTCAAATAGACTGAAGCGACTTTCGTCCAAACATACTTGTGTTCAAAACCGTTATTTCATATTTTTGTCGTACCAAAGTGTATATACTCTACAGCTGTTTCTATACAAACTAATTATAATGTAATACGTATGAATAATTTTATTTTTGTTTTTGTTGCTTTCTTCTAGCAAACCGCAACTATACATCAAGCCACCATACCTGTACGTATTCTATTTCTTTTGGGACAAAGTAAACAGGACTTTTCTCAACACACCACAGAAGGAACTACAACAAATATAGGCAGTCGCAGCGGCAACGGAAGTGGTGCTAATATTTATAATAATGAAACCCAAACACGCTTACGACAAGAAGCAGAACAACATGATGATATTATACAAGAATCATTTATAGACTCGTATAACAATTTAACCATAAAATCGGTTATGGCACTGAAATGGATACGGGAACGTGAATGTTTTAAACAGGCTGCCTTCTTTATGAAAGTCGACGACGACACCTTTGTTAATGTTCCCAATTTGTTACACTTCCTATTGGGTGGTACTGTTCCACTATATAATGAAACGCTCGATTATTACGATAGTCATTCATATCAAACGCTATCCGATTTAAATCGTTTAAATGCCACCGTTAATTATATGGTCGGTTATATGTTTTGTAGAGCTCCAGTGTTATCGAATGTCAAAAGTAAATGGTATATGCCATATTATATGTATCCGCAGGATATGTATCCACATTATTTGTCCGGATCGGGATATCTAATGTCAATGGATGTGGTGCCAAAATTGTATAAGGCTGCCTTGAATACATCTTTAATATATTTAGAAGATGTCTATGTAACGGGTATGTGTGCCGAGAAGGCCCACTTAAAGCGTCACCATCATCCACTTTTCAATTATGGCAAATCAAAACATATGTGTACCTATAAGGGCATGATCTCTATGCACAAACTGCGGGTCGAAGATATGTATGCTTCATATAATTTCGTTACAAATCTAACATATCAATGCCCGCCACCGGGTAAATATTTTAAGCGTATACGACTGCGCAGATTGAATGGCTGTGGTTAGGGAGATATGAACAAAATTATAGTTATAAGCTAATGTCCATAAAAACTGCATCCTTGCACTTGGCGCACATTATATTGCACAATCACACTCAGTACGATTTGTAAGAATTTTAGTTTTAGTGAAAATTTTAAGTAAACAAATTAAGTATTAATCTTAAATATCATTGATTTGAGGAGATAATTATGAAACGAATCTTATGCGTGAGTGGTGTGGCTTGAAAATATCAGGTCAGCTATAAGTAAATTTAGACAAAAATTGCTCTTTTCATGTAATTTCTGTTGAAGCGATGTCGTACTCTGAAGTCTGATATCATTAAATAGAATACACAATTTTAGACAAGCTTCCCCCTGTTCCTTTCGAGAGCAAAGTAGTGCCAGTAGCATAAGTATCTCCATAAGATTCGTTTCACTTTCTCCATCATAAATCCCAATTTAGTTATAAATATACATCATACATATATTGAAAATTATATTCGCTTGATCAAATGATATAAAACAATCCCATTTTTTTGGTTTTAATTTTTTTGTGATTTTTTGTTAATTTAAAATATGTATTATTTTTTATCGGTATTCATTGTACATAAATATTTATACATACATATGTACATGTTTCATGTCTTGCTCATCCTAAATTAAATTTTGCTCATCCCATTTGGTGCTCATTGCTTGGACTTATAAAATGAAAAATTATGTTGTTGTTGTAAATAACTATATTGGTATTTTTATTATTTATTGGAATAAAAGCAAAAAAAAACATCTAAAATAAATTTCGATATTGAAAAATTTAATAAAATCTTTAAATTGAAAGTTGTGATATTTAATTTAATATATCAAAATTATTTTTTAAATGCCATCATAATTTGTTTAATACTTTTCAATTTTACACTGTTAGTTGTGTGTGATAAGTTCTGTGAGATTAAGAACGGAAGGAAATATTTTGCTGTTTTAGTCATTATTTAGTGTGCCCGTTACAACACATTTTTCTTACCAGCCGAGAAGATTTCCCTCCCCTTTAGGCTAGCGAGAGCATATCAGATACGATTTTATACGATCAGAAATATTTCTTATCGAAATAACGGGTTTGGACCTATGTATGTTTAGACGAAATCCGTTTCAGACAATTTGGAGCCGGTTTAACTCCGTCCGTCTGCCTTACTGGTAACTCTCGAACAGTTCAAACTTTGTACCTTGTAATATTTTGTTTGGGTTATATTGGTCCACTCCTTTGGGTACCTCCACACAAAAGTTCAACATTCTTTAAATGCAATTCCCACTTCGACTTCTTTCTCTTCTCTCTCTCTCTCTCTCACGGTGCTCTTGAAGCAACTTTAAATGGAAGGTGCTTACACCTGGGAAGTTTTTGAGGGTTCTGAAACTACTCGTACAATGTTCATCTTCTTCTTCTTCTTTATTTGCATATCCGTTGTCCGGATGTTAAGCGATCATACATTTTGTTACATTCTTATTGGAAATATTTGTTTTATGTGGAAAGCGATAGTGTCTGTTTTTAGCTGCTGTAAGAAGACTGAGTTCATCACGGTATCCGGTCCAGTCTTGAATATTTTTTAGCCAGGACAGTTCTCATCGACCTCTACAACGTCTTCCTTCAACATGGGATTTGAGAATTATCTGCAGTATCTTATATTTATTGTTCCTCATCAAGTGTCCCAAATAAGAAATTTTTCGGGTTTTGATGGTTTTCATTAACTGTCGTTGTTCATTCATTCTTCTTAAGACTTCGGTATTTGACACTCGATCGGTCCATGGAATTTTGAGCTCACGTCGGTATGTCCACATTTCAAAAGCTTCCAGTTTCTTTTCGTCTGCTGATTTTACAGTCCATGTTTCAGCACCGTATAATAGAACTGACCATACATAGCATTTGATAAACCGTTTTTAAGTTCAATATTGATGTCGTGGCTGTTTAGTACTTTTCTGTACTTGAGAAACGCTTCTCTCGCCATTTCTATCCGACATCTTATTTCTTTAGAAAACTCCCATTGCTCATTTAATTGCACTCCCAAGTATTTGTACGATTTTACTCTCTCTATTTCTGATTCACTGATTTTTAGTGAGGAGTCGTAAACATTGTTACTTTTACTAATGATCATAAATTTTGTCTTATTGAAATTAATATGTAATCCGTACGAATTACTTGTTTCGTTGAGAGAATTAAGGAGATTTTGGAGGCCACCTAAAGAGCTCGCTACTATCATGGTGTCATCAGCATATCGTATATTGTTAATGAATTGTCCATGTATTTTTATTCCAATCCTCTTTCCTTCTACACACTCTCGACAAATCTGTTCCGCATATATATTAAATAATAATGGTGAGAGTATACACCCCTGTCGAACACCTTTGGATATTGTTATTTCATCGGATGTTTCACCGGATACTTCTACTGATGCTGTCTGGTTCCAGTAAAGATTTTTTATGCATCTTAGTTCTTTGGGTTCAATACCTATTGATGTTAGAATTTCAACCAGTTTGTCGTGTCGAACTGTGTCAAATGCCTTTTCGTAGCCTTTTCTAGTATTTTTGGACATCGCGACACTTCTGGATGAGCACTTGAACACCAAGCAGTGCTTCCCGGGTTCCCATTCCCTCCTTAAATCCAAATTGGGTTTCTCCCATTGCTGCTTCACATTTAGTGTATATTCTTTTGTGGATTATACGTAGAAAAATTTTTAAGGCGTGACTCATTAGACTAATTATTCTATAATCGTTGCAATTTCTGGCGTTTGCTTTCTTTGGTATGGGAACAAATGTAGATTTCAGCCAATCTCGTGGATATTGTCCTGTGTCGTATATATCGTTGAAGAGTTTCACAAACAGTGAAATTTTCATCGATTAATTTGAGCAATTCAGCGGGAATTTCGTCTGGTCCAACAGCTTTTCTGTCCTTCAGGGTTTTTATTGCATAGACGACTTCTTCTTTCGTAATAGGATTTTCGCTTTCAAGGGAATTTTCATTGCGATTATAGTCTGATCTGTTCTGATCTGTAAATAATTTTAATATGTATTCCTTCCATACTTGCTTTTGTTTTGAGATTTCAAAAACGGGTTGGTTGTTATCATCAAAGAGTATATTTGGCGGTTTTCTTCTGTATATTCCGGCTGTTTCTTTCAGCTTTTTGTGCAAATTAAAGTCGTCGTGGAGTGTTTGCAGAGCTTCAATTTCTTCACATTTACGTTTGATTTGTTCATTTTAGCGATGCGCGTTGCGATTCTTATTTCTTTATTGACTTCCCAATATCTTTCAAAGTTTACGTTTTTGAATTTTTTCCTTTCTAATCGAAGTTCTCTGATCTCATCAGTCATCCACTCTTCATATTTTGTGGCTGGATCCTTTTTTAAAGTATTTCTCATAGTATTTTTGATAATATCCTTAACATCATTCCATACAGTTTCTATACCATCTTGCTGGATTATTCTGAGGGATTATTCTTATTATGGGATTGCTTAATTTATTGATATCGGATTTCGGTATATTCTTTTTACGTCTAATTGTTGCCAGTTTTGTCCGAACATTTGCCATAAGAAGGTTGTGATCTGATGGTATATCCGCTCCAGGATATGTAGAGCATTTTGTTATACAGGAGTTAAAACGTCTGTTAATCAGAATATAATCTATTTGATTACGAACCACATTATTTATATGGTCCCGTGGGGATTTCCATGTATATAATCTTCTTGGATGGAGTTGAAATAGTGTATTTGATATTGTCCTGTCCTGGTTGAGATAATAAACCTTGGAGGCTATTTGTGGTTAGGGGTCGCGGCGCTGGCATGGTTGCGTATAGCACGGCAAAGGCTCGTCGGACGGTGGGGTTCTTTGCGGCTCCTAACCAATGAGACAGACACAAAAAAAATCATCATGCCAGTCTAGATACCAAGATGAAATGGAATAAATAAAAAAAAAATGGCCCAAGAAATAAACGATTCTCTATGAGACAACAACATTTGTAATTAGCACCACACATACCATAGGTACAAGAGAAAGTCTCATCAGCTGTTAAGACGAGACAGTAGCCCACCCTCTGGAACTAATGTTCCACCATAGCAACGATTGTTTGTCTTGTTGCCCCATACCTACCTCTTCAAATCATGTTCCCTTTGCCTATCTCCTTTGATCTAATAAGATCTACAAGTCATTACAAAAAAAAAATCAAATTGTTAAATTCTATGATTGTAAACATCTCGTTATATTTATTACAGTATTCCAGTTACATTTCAGAGTATTCGATTGATGAAATAGGAAGATGTAACTACAGAGACAAATTCAAATGAGTTCATAGCAACAGTTAATAACATTTAGATCTTTGATGTTGTTCAATTTCTTTCTGCCAATTCAAAAAGTAACAGGTAACTGATGACGTCGCTTTATTTACACTATAGGTTGCGACTGTGGGATAAGATGATGGAACGATGGAGCACCAGGTTTGAGGTTCTATGCTTCTGGCCGTTACGTCAGTTTTAAGTAAAGGTAAGTATATGTATCTTCTTTTTTATTATTATTAATCTTAAAAAAAAGACTAACTATTTTGTTTTATTTAATGTTCTAAATTTTAGGCCATTGGACCCACTGAAAGGGACAGCATTTCCTTGTTTAGGGAACAAACGCCCTGCTGCATACAACCCTACCTAGAATGAGCTCAATCTAACTGGTGAGGGGAATGGACCCTTTAATTCGGCCCTAAAGGAAGTTTTACGCAAATGCCTACCCTTCTGCCGAACAATATTAAACTTTTGTTTTCTCTTTTTTTTCAGATTAAACTTGTGGTCGGTTCGTCTGTCTGTCCAAATTTGAGTAAGTATCTTTGTTTTAGAGTTGAAGCATGTCACCTGTGCACCGCGGATGCAGATGCTTGTACGCCAATCCCACGTTGTAGCAGAGGAGGTGAACGTTTGGCTTTTCCGGCTGCGGCTTTTTCGTTTTGTAGATTTGTTAAGGTTTTAGCTTTAGTTTTAAAAAGGTTTAGAATAGTGGTTACTTTCACGTAGATCCAAGCAGCATAAAAAATTCAAGCTTGCTACTTTGGACCAAACAATTCCTTTTGTTAAGAAAAAACTAATAAACTCAAACAATGACCAATTAATGTGCTTTTCTTTTGTTGCACTCGCCGATTGTGATGTTCGATATTTCAACAGGAAATCGTTGGTTTGTATGTATGTATAATGCAGGGTTCAGCTGGCCAATTTGCTCTTAACGATCCTTTATTTCACCTCCGGCTGCTAAGTCGATCAGCAAGAAAAAGGAAAGATTTTTCATAGAACACTTTCCATCTGAGTTTCTTTCTTGTCATTCACATCCATAACTTTCCAAGAAGTTATAGGTTTGACACTGACAAGTGTTAGATAAACAACTTCTCCGAAAGCCACAAACAGCTGGTAGGGTTCAGCTACTGAACAATAGATGGGGCTCTAATCACAACGCACACGACAAACCCAACCATCCTTTGAAACATCCTAGCGTCAAAGGATGGGAGGGAAAAAGTGCGTTAAAATAATCCGAAACATTTGCACTTTCGGAACACTGTGTGAGCGTATTTGAATTTGGTGTCCACAACTAAAAGTACTATTTCATGAATCACCCTGTTACGGAAGGTTACACAAGGCATACTCTAACAATCGATACTTCACAAAAATCGACGTCACTACTTACTGGAGGAAGACTTCATGCCAATCAATGGCTAGTAGTATACGGGCATAGTAAAACTAGAAAAAATTGTGTTTTGGGAATATAAAAAAAATTAAAAATTAATTAATAATTAACGAAAATGAATGAATTTTATATTTATCGCAATAAATGAAGGTAAACATTTACATGGCCTCCAAAAAAAAATTCCAAAAGGAAAAAAGTGAAAACGAATTATGAATTAAAGAAAGCTGAGTTTTCGACGTGTGTGTGTGTGTGTGTGTGTGTGTGCGTAGTCTATTACTAGAATCAGAACGGTTCATTAAGAATATTCGAAGGAGAAAAACAACAAAATTGTAGCGATTCTGTCGCAGCTTAACGTTCGCATATTACATTCTGTACCATTGACATGATGGCCAGACTGTAGGCATTGCAACAACATTACATGATTACAGCAGAAATTCGACATTGATGATTGCCGGATAAAATAATGTAAAAAAACTGTCATTTCTATTGACGACAATGAAAGAATTTTTTTGGTGGGGGGGGTTTAAACGGAAAGAACCCTTCCGTTAGGAATTTACAAACACACAATATCAAACAAACGAGAAATACAACTACTGTATATTATTATTGAAAAGTTTGATGGGAATGAAAAAAAAACATATTAATGAACTTGTTCTTTTTTTTACATTTCATTTTAGAAAGCGACAGCTTTAGATACAAAAGGATTAAATAAAATGGAATAGCCGAGGCTATGGATGGTGCTGACCAAAGCTGAAGGAAACTTGCCATGATTGTCAACTCGTATGATGGTGAGCCCGTAAAGTTTTTGTTTCTCATCACCATTTTTCATTTGTAACCGTCTTCTTTTCAGGTTTGGAACACTTGG
The DNA here is from genome assembly GCF_047663935.1 of Musca autumnalis. Taxonomy (NCBI): domain Eukaryota; kingdom Metazoa; phylum Arthropoda; class Insecta; order Diptera; family Muscidae; genus Musca; species Musca autumnalis. The sequence goes on from NW_027411977.1 coordinate 19,764,597, forward strand.
AGACTGGCGATTTTCTACAACTCGAAATTCCTCTGCAGCGTCCAAACCTTTGTAGGGTTAAGTTTTCGGAACGATACGGAGGGAATATACACTAAGGTAGGCATCATTATGCATCATCTGATCGACCGTAGATTATGCACGACCAACATCCTGTCCTATTCTCCCTTCTCCGCTAATATTATTGAATAAAAAAACTTATCAATGATAATGTAACCAGTTGTTGACACCGAGTGTCGACGAAAGGAAGGTTAAATCACTATCCTTGATACACCCAAGCGTCTAGGACGTCCATAATATTCAATTTAAAACTTCGTATGTATTACTATTATTGACCCATTCTCTCTGCTTCCAGGTTCGCCAACATCGTACCGGAAGAGGTAACCAGTGAAACACCTTTGTGCTATAGGCCTATGCTAAAATCTTCTACGACCAGACACCCCGAAAACTATTCTTCGCCGTAGTCAAAGCTACGTCATCGGGTGAGTACAGAAACGTATTCCTTCTTTCTAACAACCATGACCGAGTTGGGTTTTTTCTTTTCGATTTGAACTAGACGTCATGTATTTCAATATAGATTTACATACCGGTTGAGAAACGAAATAATGTATAGATAAAGGCGGATTCAGACAGTTGTCTTCATTTGCTGTCAACATTTTTGCGCGAAATGTATCCAAAAAGTAAAAGAAAGCGGTAAAATATTCTTTGCGAAACTTAAATAACGATGTTGCACACAGATATTCTTTATGGAAGCGAAATATTTGTTATTTATTTTTGATTAAACTTTTGTTTTGTCAGCAAATGAAGACATCAGTTGGTATTATTGTATCACCTTCTTTCTGGCACCATGGTATAGACTTTCTAGTACAGAATAGGAACAAGGAAAAAACAATTTTATTCGGAGCCCATCCAGGTTAATAACTTACAAACAATTTCCAATAACAATGTTTTTGGTATTTCTGTGTTTTCCCTTCGGAGTAGTGAATATTATTTGGTTCTGTCGGCTATGGGCTTCTTGAAACTTGGCTACACAGGGATCGTGGGTATATTACTTTATTATAAACTGAAATACTGCCTTGCCTATTTTCTATCTCTCTTGGATGATGGTCATGGAAAGCGGCAGTGGTTGCGACTTTTCAGTACGGGATGCAATTGAGGATCGCTGGCCTACCCTAGAAATTCAAAAAATCTATTTCTAGCTCCACGTCGTATAATATAACTGGATAATTACGAACTTATGCGAATTATGATCTCTAACAATATTATGATAATACATGAGACAAGTTATTCTATATCTTTGGTATCCATATATGTAATAGATCTAAAGGACTCTGGACATTTTGGTTGTGTGGCTTTTTTTTTTTTTTTTTTTTTTGGTCCAAATACGACGGGTAAGGCTGTGTTTTTGGTACATCGACCTAAAACTGTACGAAAAGTGCTATTGGGTGAAGAAATTATTTTGGAAAATGTATGCTAAATGTGTAAAAAGTACGAAATTATACCAAATTATTGGGTGAAGACCAGATCTACTAGGTTAAGATAAAGCATAGTTCTTGAAATTCCAGCTACTCGAAGTGTATAAATGCTGCTTTTTCTGTACAGTTTGCGAAGGCTAAGAATTAAACTCTGAATTGTGAATAACAATTTTACACTGGACTTATATGAATTCTAAAACGCGAATGGAGTAAATAAAAATGCTGTTTTCAAACTCTTTTCTATGAATATTACCTGTTTTGCTAACGAAGTAGCAGGACACTTGCTAGTCAACATATACAGTGAGAATGTTACCTCCTTAACCCCTCGCTAAACGTATTTCTTCTTCTAGGCATTACGAATATAAAAAAACTACAAGTTCTATATTCAAAATAAAAGTGGGATTTCCTCTTTTGGTAGTTCTTTCCTTCATTATTACCTTTCACTCAGTGAGTGGATACAACATTTCCCCACATACTTGTGTTTATTTGTAAGGATAAACAGGCGCATAAAGAAATGTAGATAGAATCCTCCAGTTTCATTATTTTTCCATAAGGCTACAATGGTACGAGACGAAATCCAAGAGCAATAAAGCATAAGTTTGCGTCCTAAAATTTTCTGCAAATATCTTCCCAAAGGAACCCTGTTAAGAAAGCACGTTCCTTAAATAACATTTTGATAAATTCCAACCATGGGTGCCTACTCAACAATGTATTCACATACACTCCACTCCTGAGATCAATATTTACATACTGCATTTATGTTTCTTCCAACTGGGGTTTGCAAAAACAAAAAAACGAGAAACTTATTTCTCCTTTCGATAAGATAATCCAGGCCCTGTACTCGCAAATGGTCCGAAAATAGTTACTGCTGAACGCGAAAGTTTGCCAAGTCAGCTATCAATGTTCCGTACCAAACTCTTGGGTTTTACATCCCACCCTACAAAACCTTACCAACGTCGCAATGCTTGAAAAATCTGTTCCTTTTCCTGGCTTTGGGGGTATCAGTGAGTAGACCTACGGCTTAGTCAGAATGTTAGATACGTTGGCCTTTCATATACATCTAGGTGTATTTGATAGTGTCTTCCCACTTTCAGACTCTAATGTCATGAATCGACGACCAACAGCTCCGCGACCTCGTGTACAACATTTCCCTGCCCCGTGCCATGGATGCAAACGGGTACTGCTACTACTGTAGCGAAAGGGGAAGTGCACTCATGGTCAAGGACAGTCACAAGGTGACTGCTTGGAAGTCGTAGACATAAAGTTAGAGTCGGCAAACAGGGGAGCTTCTCATCGTACCTCGTACTTCTGGCTACAGCGAGTAGTGTTTAGAACGCTGGTCTCCTAGAGTCGTAACGGATGATGAATTGGGTTAAGAGCAAATCGATTGGGACCTTATTGAGTTAATATCAGATAAAGAAGGGTATGTTGTGTTAGTCCATTGGGGGACTCTACTTCCTACCTTTGCGTCATAAAGGCGTAATTCTGTCATATCCCTCTAACGAATACCAATCTCCCTGAAAACTGAATAAGAGAGGAATTCTTCCTAAATTTTCCACAAAGCCTTATGCTTATTGCTTAAGATCCTTGGCGTGGTAAACACCCAAAGACTTCCCTTTTAGATCCTCGACCTCGTAAAGGCAATTCCCCACAGGTTTCACTATTCGGCACTTTATGAATTTATGTCCTAATTTCGCATTAAATTGAGCCTTGAAATCACTCTGCTGAAAGCTTCTTCTGTATACTTCCTGGCCAGGTATAAATTTAACAACCCTACTTCGCGTGTTGTACTTCTTTTCGTTACTTAAATAGGCCTTATGCAAGCTATCTTGTATCTGTTTCCTTACAATTTCCAACTTGGCAGATTTAGGCAGTATATTACTTTCGGGATCATTTAACGTATTCAACCTTCTCGCTAGTGCATACACACTCCCATGTCCGATCATATTCATCCCGAATAAAGCAAAGTATGGGGTTACCCCGATCGCAGAGTGTACTGATGATCGCAGCGAGCACTCTATTTCTGATAAGTATTTATCCCATTCTTGATGGTTTCCATTCAAATAGGAGCGAATAGCGGCCAGTATGGACTGGTTTACTCTCTCCGAAGCGTTAGCTTGGGGAGAGTGAGTTGCTGTTCTAAGGTGTTGGACTCCGAATGTCTTCACTAGCTCCTGGAATTCCTTGCTTACAAACTGCTGCCCATTATCAGACACGATTGTCTCGGGGGTACCGAATTTATGGAAAACCTCTGCTATTAAAAACTTTATAACCTGTTTGGCACTGGCTTTAGCCATGGCTTTAAGTAAAACATATTTGCTTAGATGATCAAGTACAATAAAAATGTATGAGTTTCCGTCCTTTGAGCGGGGATAAGGCCCTAAAAAATCGATATAGATCCGTTGAAAGGGTCTTTCAACGATAGTCTCCTTACCCATTGGAGGACGAAGGGTGGTGTTTGCGGATTTAGCGCATTTGCAGGTTTCGCAGCTTTGTACAAACGCCCTAACCTGAATGGTCATATTCGGCCAATAAAAATATTCTCTTATCCTCTTCAATGTCTTGTGGAAACCCCCGTGTGCCATTTGAGGAGGACAGTGGGCTTTCTCTATAATACCTGTTGTCAATTCCTGAGGTACCCATAGTTTCCAGGAGAAATCTTCATTAGTCGGTATGCCGTCGTAGTGCTGGGTGCGCTTATATACATATTCATCTATAACTCTGATATCTGGTAAACTCTCACCGCTCTTCCGAACTGTATCGATTAGCTCTCTATAAGATTCGGACTTGAAAGACTCTGAGTTTAAATCTATAAGTTCATTTAAATCTGAGGACAACTCTTCCATATCATAACGGGAAAGAGTGTCAGGCACGACGTTCTTAGTACCTTGCCTATGCTCAATATCGAAAGAAAAGGCTTGTAAGTGTAGGCTCCATCGAGCAAGTCGTCCACTAAGATCCTTGTGGGACATCAGCCACTTCAGACTACTGTGATCAGTGATTATAGTGAAGGGCATCAGTTCAATATACGGACGGAACTTCTTTACAGACATTATTACGGCCAAGCACTCCCGTTCCGTTACGGAGTAATTCTTCTGTGCTGCCGTCAGTTTCTGTGAAAAATAAGCAATGGGATGCTCTCCGCCCTCGTCATCCTTCTGGAAAAGGACTCCTCCAATACCGAGGTCGGACGCATCACATTGAACGAAAAAGTGTTTCTCAAAGTCAGGATGGGTTAAAACTGGGCTGGTTACAAGGGCATTCTTTAACTTGTCAAATGCCACTTTTGCCTCTTCCGTAAAACTGAATTGCTTGCCCTTTTTCAAGGTTTCGAATATTGGAGCCGCGATAGTGGCATAGTTCGGTATAAACCTCCTATACCAGCCGGTAGCGCCTGTGAAACTTCGAACCTGTTTCGCGGTTTTAGGGTAGCAAAACTTGGTTATGGTTTCCACTTTGCATGGATCAGGCTTCAACTCTCCGCCCCCAACAATGTAACCCAAGTAACGAAGCTCCTTAAAGCAAAACTTAGATTTGGCAACGTTGATCGTCAACCCTGCCTCATCTAAGAGTTTCGCTACTCGCTCTAACAGCTCCATGTGGGTGTCGAAGTCTGGAGATACAATCAGTAAATCATCCAAGTAGACAAAGACGCGATCTCGGATGGCTGAGGGGATCACTTTGTCCATTAAGCGACACAACCTTTGAGCTGCATTACACAGCCCAAAGGGCATGACCGTAAAATGGTACAGTGGTCTCCCCGGCACCGTAAACGCAGTCTTTTCTCTACTTGGCCGATCTAAAGGTATCTGCCAGAACGCATCCTTCAGGTCGACACTTGAAATGAAGAAAGAATCACCCAGCCGACTGAGCAAACCCTCAATGTGCGGGAGCGGATAAGCATCCTTAACCGTGAGAGAATTGAGCTTTCGAGCGTCCAAACAAAGTCGGTTCTTCTCACCCTTGCGAACCAGAGTCACTGGGTGACTCCACGGACTCTCACTCGGCTCAATTACTCCCATGGCTAACATCCGGTCCAACTCCGCGTACATGAGTTTCTGCACAGCCGGAGACACTGGGTAATGCTTGCTCTTCACCGGAACTGCATTACCAGTATCAATGGTATGGACCTCAGACTTCGTCCTTCCCAGACCTTTCTTAGTGTAGCATGGGAATTTTGCCACAATCATTTCCAAACGCTGCCGCTGGAAATCAGACAGAATATGGACGGGTTTGTCATCACTGGTTCCCGCGGTTGCTTCGTCACACAAGCTTACACTGTTGGTGGTGAGACTATCCACTGAGGTAAAGAACCCAAAGGCTCTCAAAAAGTCCACCCCCAGAAACAACCCTCGATTGAGAGTGGGGACCAAAAAAAACGTTATGTCCTTGGTTTTGCCACTGAATGTAATGGGAACTGTTATTCGGCCAACAATGCGATGGGGACTTCCATCCGCCGTCTTTATAAAAGAATAGAAATTTTTAAACTTAATTCCAAGTTTCTCCACAAACTCTAGACAATTCTTACCTAGGCAACTTACAGTGGCCCCACTATCCAAAAGTCCCTCAACCTCAACACCTTGAATCTCAATTCGGGAGTAGAAGCGAGTGTCTTTACCTTCGTATAGCGCCGCCGAGGCAATCTCTCGCCGAAGCTGCTTTCTTCGGTGATAGCGTTCTCGAGCCCTCCTAACTTTCGAAGAAACCTGACCAAAGATCCTTGCCCTAGCTTCTTCATATTCTCTCTTGCGTATGTGTAAGGGTTTGAGCTCTCTCAGATTCGGTTCTACATTCATAGCTTGTTTAATGGGGTTGGATAGAATTTTCGTCGTCGAGAGGGGGGAACGGTCGGCTGGCGGAGAATCAGGTTTTACTGCTGCGGGGACTCCGTCTGTGTCGAGCGTGCTTCTGCAGTCCGAGGCACGCTCCGTGACCCGTTTCCCTGACACTTCGGGCATTTAGGTGCTAACACTCCCTCTCGTCCACACCGAAAGCAGAAAACTCTACTTATAGGGATAGAGCACTCGATGTAACTGTGGCCTGGCTTTTTACAGTTCCAACAGGTATACTTTGTTGTATCTCTAATCGCATCAACTTCCATTTCGACTTCCTCCCTGTTCTCTTCCATGTACGGCTCCTCATAGTAGAGCTCGTGGACTCTTTGCATCGGGTAGGACCGTTGCTGGAACGTCTGTCTTTGGTTGGAAAGCATATTCTCAGCTCTTTTAACTTCCTGTTGGAAGTGGTTTAGGCCGTGTATCCTTATGGGAAAGATTAGCGCTGCCAACGAGGATTTAAGATTCCCCTTCATGATCTCTACCAAGTCGTTCTCAGAATAGGGCACTCTTTGCTGGTTCCTGAGCTTCAGTACGGCATTAAAGAAATCTTCAAAAGATTCCTGTGGCTGCTGCCTGCGGTCCATAATCCTTTTTTGTATCTGAAACTCTGACTCGAACCGCCGGAACTGCGACAAAAAGGCACTTCTAAGGTCGCTCCAACTCTGAAACGGCGCGATTCTCCTCTGCTGCCAATACCAATCGAGAGCCTGACCGTCCAATAGCTGCGGAAAATCCTTGACCAGCTCCTCGAATGGGTATGCATAGTCGTGCCTTAGAGACTCGACGCGGAAAATAAAGTCTTCGGCGTCTACCGTTTTGTTACTTCCGTCAAATCTTATACCCCACTTCTTCAAATTGAAACGAGGACCGGGAGATGACACTGACGGGTAGCTGAAGTTCGGGGACGGTTGCCAATTGCCCGTTCCTGCCGCTTGGTTGGCATGCTGATCCTGAGTACGGCTATTGACTCTTGGTGGAGGACCCGTCGCTGGTGGTAAAGGCCTACCGTTACCTGGTTCCGATTGTTGCGCAGTCGGTTGGCTATTTGGCATCGGACCAGAATCCTTGTTATGAGCTGCCACTGTGCCCTGTACGGGTGTCATACTCAGCCTCCGCTGCCAATCACTATGTAGCCGACGTATATCTTCAACACTCCTCAACAACTGTTCCTGTGCTCTTTCCACTGACGCAATTACATACTGTAATTCGGGGTCTTGCACAGATCCCAGTGTCAATCCAGGCTTCTCTTTCCGGCAGTCAATTCTTATATCCCGAGCTGTTTGACTGGCAAACTCTGGCGACTGTATGGAGTCGTTGAATGCCTCGGAACTCAGTGACACATCGCTGGCAACCGGTGGAGCTAATGATGATGCGGGTACAGCTGTCGAACCAGCAGTGTTGGGGTTTAATACTACACCGGTCACGATGGTACCAGCTGCCGTTGGGAAAGCATTGGCTGCCGTTTCTGCTCGTTCCTTACTCTTAGACCTGGTTTCCATATCTTTGTCTAGAATAGATTAACGCTTTAAAACCCTAACGACTAACCAAGAACACACACACTCACACCAAAATTCAACTTCTATGAAATCGCACTACAGGGAAAAGACGGTATATCCAAGCGTAAATGTAAAAATCTCAATGATATTCTGAAAAAGCAAGTTTTATTAACTTTAAAACGGAAATATACTCCAACAATCTCAGATGTGTAAAAAAAAAACTATCAAATTTGGACTTGTAGGAGATAGGTTTTCCTAGAGGGAACAATGAAAATGAAGAGTACAGATTAAATACCTAATAAAGGCACTCTATTAAATGTTAGACTCTTTTACTTACAGGTTGTGGGTGCCGAGAATACTGTTTGATTAATGGTAAAACCCCACCTAAACTCTTCCCAAGAATATTCGATAACCTTTAGCTAGGCCTGAGACCAATGGCGCTGAATCCTAGAACATATCTCTTTGGAACTTAGGTGGGTTAATATTAGTCTATCTAAGTTAACTATTGTACGGTATGTCCCACTACAGATAACCCTAAACTAGCAATTGAGTTCTGTATGTTACGAACCAACAAGACTAGATGTAGGCTTACCCGTTAGAAGAATATTGATAACTAGAAGTTCCTTGTTCAAAATCCAAGAAATTCCTGGCTACTCGGCAAAATTTCCTATGAAACTCATACCGGGTCCAAAGGTCTCTCAAACCTTTCCAAGAAACCCTTTATGAATCCTTTAACAACTATATTCAGTAACTACTATATAACGCTTCCCTAATTCCGTTCTACCCTATGGTCATCATTCTATATCTATACATAAACTATCGAATGAGTCCTAGATTAGAACGAATTAGGCGCTTTTGACGCCACTGTCCAAACTAATTACTGGCATCCGCCACGGAGTACTGATTCAACCTCACGGGACCAACCAACTAGAAATGACAGTGATCCTAACTAAATAAAAGTTTATCTTCTTGAGCCCCACGTTCTGGGCGCCATTCTGTCCTGTCCTGGTTGAGATAATAAACCTTGGAGGCTATTTGTGGTTAGGGGTCGCGGCGCTGGCATGGTTGCGTATAGCACGGCAAAGGCTCGTCGGACGGTGGGGTTCTTTGCGGCTCCTAACCAATGAGACAGACACAAAAAAAATCATCATGCCAGTCTAGATACCAAGATGAAATGGAATAAATAAAAAAAAAATGGCCCAAGAAATAAACGATTCTCTATGAGACAACAACATTTGTAATTAGCACCACACATACCATAGGTACAAGAGAAAGTCTCATCAGCTGTTAAGACGAGACAGTAGCCCACCCTCTGGAACTAATGTTCCACCATAGCAACGATTGTTTGTCTTGTTGCCCCATACCTACCTCTTCAAATCATGTTCCCTTTGCCTATCTCCTTTGATCTAATAAGATCTACAAGTCATTACAAAAAAAAAATCAAATTGTTAAATTCTATGATTGTAAACATCTCGTTATATTTATTACAGTATTCCAGTTACATTTCAGAGTATTCGATTGATGAAATAGGAAGATGTAACTACAGAGACAAATTCAAATGAGTTCATAGCAACAGTTAATAACATTTAGATCTTTGATGTTGTTCAATTTCTTTCTGCCAATTCAAAAAGTAACAGGTAACTGATGACGTCGCTTTATTTACACTATAGGTTGCGACTGTGGGATAAGATGATGGAACGATGGAGCACCAGGTTTGAGGTTCTATGCTTCTGGCCGTTACGTCAGTTTTAAGTAAAGGTAAGTATATGTATCTTCTTTTTTATTATTATTAATCTTAAAAAAAAGACTAACTATTTTGTTTTATTTAATGTTCTAAATTTTAGGCCATTGGACCCACTGAAAGGGACAGCATTTCCTTGTTTAGGGAACAAACGCCCTGCTGCATACAACCCTACCTAGAATGAGCTCAATCTAACTGGTGAGGGGAATGGACCCTTTAATTCGGCCCTAAAGGAAGTTTTACGCAAATGCCTACCCTTCTGCCGAACAATATTAAACTTTTGTTTTCTCTTTTTTTTCAGATTAAACTTGTGGTCGGTTCGTCTGTCTGTCCAAATTTGAGTAAGTATCTTTGTTTTAGAGTTGAAGCATGTCACCTGTGCACCGCGGATGCAGATGCTTGTACGCCAATCCCACGTTGTAGCAGAGGAGGTGAACGTTTGGCTTTTCCGGCTGCGGCTTTTTCGTTTTGTAGATTTGTTAAGGTTTTAGCTTTAGTTTTAAAAAGGTTTAGAATAGTGGTTACTTTCACGTAGATCCAAGCAGCATAAAAAATTCAAGCTTGCTACTTTGGACCAAACAATTCCTTTTGTTAAGAAAAAACTAATAAACTCAAACAATGACCAATTAATGTGCTTTTCTTTTGTTGCACTCGCCGATTGTGATGTTCGATATTTCAACAGGAAATCGTTGGTTTGTATGTATGTATAATGCAGGGTTCAGCTGGCCAATTTGCTCTTAACGATCCTTTATTTCACCTCCGGCTGCTAAGTCGATCAGCAAGAAAAAGGAAAGATTTTTCATAGAACACTTTCCATCTGAGTTTCTTTCTTGTCATTCACATCCATAACTTTCCAAGAAGTTATAGGTTTGACACTGACAAGTGTTAGATAAACAACTTCTCCGAAAGCCACAAACAGCTGGTAGGGTTCAGCTACTGAACAATAGATGGGGCTCTAATCACAACGCACACGACAATATTATAATGTTGTGTTCTTGGCAGAACTGTACAAGCCTATCTCCCCTTTCGTTTCTCTCCCCCAATCCATGCTTTCCTGTGACGCCAGTTACATGTTCATTGCCAACTTTGGCATTGAAATCACCCTGTATGACGGTTAATTCGTGGGGTTTTGTCATTTTCAAAAGTTTTCCTATTTCGTCGTAAAATTTTTATTTATTTATTTTTATTTATTTGCTTTGCAAAAAAAAAAAAAAAATTCAACTTCATCTGAACTTCCATCACATGTGGGCGCATAGACTTGAATTATATTCATGTTTATTGGTTTTCCATTTATTTTTACCAACATTGTTCTTTCAGACATTGGGACATATCCAGCTTCCCAATTAGCTATATGATTCTTCATTATAATACCCACGCCTTTTCTATGTACACCGTTTAGGTTTCCGGAGTGGTATACTTTTGTGTTCTCAAATCTAAAATCACCAGAGTCTGTCCACCAAGTTTCGCTGACTCCAAGTACGTCCATGTTTAATCTATACATTTCACATACAGCATTTTTGAGTTTTCCAGTTTCATATAGGCTTCTTACATTCCATGTTCCAATATTTAGTTTTTGTTTTGTTTTACCTCCGGGGATTCTTAGCACCCTCCTTTCGCCGGAGACTGAGGGCCATTCATTCTGCGATGTGTTATTCATTTGTATGATTTTCAAGGAAAATTACTTCAGTGGTTTCCCGTTTCCTTCTGAAGGGTTTAAAGTTTTCCATCTACATATTCAGCCGCTCCAATGGAGTACAGACGTCGTTTGCTGCCGCTTATTGTAAGACAGACGCAGCTACCTGTTGGTCCGCGGGACGTATTTGATTTCCGTCCTACCACCCATATCTGGGAAGCATTCCCCTATCCGCCACCTGGGGACGCGCCAAATAGGGGTTACAGGTTCCCCGAATGGGACAATGTTCATAGATAATAAAAATCAAAAAACCAAAAAAATCGCCGGAGCGCTTTTTAAATAAATCGCGATTCAAGTTGACATTTTTAGGGTTTTTTAGGTTTTCACGATTTCGCTTAGAAACCACAAGTCCTATCGAAATGGGGCTAAAGAAAATGTTGTAGCTATGAAAATTCTCTACAAGGTTGACTTTTTTGATAATTTGGTAGGTTTTACCGCTATTGAGATATAGAAGTTCAAACTGGGACAATGTATTGACTGTATCGCTACCTTATAAAACAATGTCATACATGGGAAGTTTTTGCGGATTTTGAAACAGCAATGTTCAAAGGTGTGAAAAATCCAAAAATAAGAAAAAATCGCGATTCACGATTTTGCTTGGAAACCGCAAGTCCTATCGAAATGGGACTAAAACAGATGTTGTAGAAATGAAAATTCTCTACAAGATTGACCTTTATAGTATTTTCGTAGGTTTTACCGTTTTTGAGATATAGAAGTTCAGATCAATCATTTAATATTTTCTCAGGTCTTCAGGGTTTTGCTTGAAAACCGCTAGTCCTATTGGAATGGGACTAAAGAAAATGTTGTAGCTGTGAAAACTATCTACAAGTTTGTTTTCGTATCTTTTTCCAAGGTTGTGGCATTTTTGAGATATATAAGATTAAGTTGGGAAATTGTAGTCATGACACTTTTTTATAATGTGCATTTGAAATTACCATAAAAGTCAGTCTTGTAGAGAATTTTCATAGCTACAACATTTTCTTTAGTTTCATTCCGATAGGACTAGCGGTTTCCAAGCAATATCGTGAAAACCTAAAAAACCCCTAAAAATGTCGACATGATTCGCGATTTATTTAAAAAAGTGCTTCGGTGATTTTTTTTTTTTTTTTTTTTTTTTTGATTTTTCTCATCTATGAACATTGTAGTTTCAGAATAAGCAAAAACTTCCCAGGTGTACGCACCTTCCGTTTAAAGTTGCTTCAAGAGAACCGTGCTCTCTCTCCAAATCATGAAGATTTCTTCTCACCCAATTGCTGCCACAACTTTGAGAACCCTGTTCTGACCTCTGATCTTATCACAAATAGCTGTAGCTTGCACGGACAACTTACTTAATCCTGTTTTTTGGTGGTCTGGCCACTTTTCCGCTTATGTTCGCCTACTAGCCATAAACTTCAATAGTAATTTCTCTAACTCTTGGGGTTTCAGGGTTCGTACGACGAAGCTCATCACTCTTATTTACTAGTCATGTCGCCTCTTCTGGAAAATTTGGTATTCGACCAGCAGGTGTGTGGCGAGCGGAAGCAGCGGTTATGATGTCCCGGAATGTTCTATCAGCTACCCTAGGATCTGAGGAGATGGTTAGCTTTCTGAAGTGGTGGTTAGTAAAATCTATGAACCTTACCAATCAGATTTTCATGATTTAGAAAAGTACGGCGGCCAGAGTCAGGCGGTCTGTTAACAGAAGCGATGATCGGAAGATTGTCTGAGCCAGGGAAATAACGGGTTGACAGGACAAGTCCGTCTGGCGAGCTGTGGTTGTTATTGTTGTAACTGTGTTTTATTATTATGTTTGTATGTTCGTTCTCCTGTTCAATCTGGCTCTGGGTCTATCTCCAGTTCCAGGAAAGTGGCTACTTCGATGGGATGTAACCACAGATCCATTGGATTTAGATGAATAGGTTTGGCGGGGCAGTTGAATAGGTGCTTAGTATCGTGCGGGCCCATGCCGCATACTGGGTAGATGTCTTGCACGGTGCGATCAATTCCCGCCCAATAGGAATTTAGGCGACTGCGTAATTGAGCCAAAACTACTTTGGTTTGTCGTGGCAGCTGACGCTCTTCAGCTGCGGTAGATGGAGGATGTACTCCGATGACTGGATTCACACAATAATTGTTTATGGCCTTGGTAACTGTGTCCGTGTGAATGCTGTTCAAACCTGCTGATATACCTGTTGATGTAGAGGTGCTATCCTATATTGCTGGACCTCCGTCTCTAGAGCATGAATATCCTTTCTGATATGTCTGGGTGTATCGGTGGTGATTCGTGTGACAGCTCATCAGACAGTAATCTCCTTTTGTCCCCCCTAGCTCCGGAAGGTTATTGCCCTCCAAAAGCGATCTAATGTCAGGGGTATAACGCAAGTCGCAGCTATTCATCGATGATATGTATGCATTAAGCAACTCTACCTCGGCAGTCACACACTTTACTGCGACCACGATACATTCATTGTATGTGCCACTAGAGTCAAGCTGAAGCGAGATAGGTCTGTACTTGACAGACTGGAGTATAAGGAAGGGAAGTACCCTCCTCCGCTTCTTGTACACAACGTTGTAAGCTCATAAAGTCTTACGGAGACCATTGCAATTGAATGGCAGGAAGAACGATGCAACAACAAGTGGTGTTATATGCCGCGTTTGTTGTTGTAGGTGAGGCAGATAGATTGTCCCGTATTCCAACGATGACGAGAAATCTCGGACGAAGTTCGAGACACGCTGGGAGATGTTCCGGAACAGCAAGCAACAACATAACTCCTATGACAGTAATTCTGGAGTAATGAATGCGTATCTGTCAAACGGATCAGATCTTTTTCGACTCGGATCAAGAGTTCAGAGCATACATTCGGGTATATATTGCCGCTCCTATGGTGAAAAAGTTGTTGAGGCGAGGGATCCTTCCTGGTCGAAGATTCCTCCGAGTCTATCTATCCCCTGCATAGAAACGGCCGCCGTGGGATTCTTCGACCTTAGTGGGGAATGTACTCAAAGGAGTGTACCAATATATTTCATCTCCGAACTTGATCTATAATCGGAAAAAAACATTACGATGGACAGAGCTTCTCAAACTCGGCTCGGACCAAGAGTTGGGAGCATACATTCCGGTATATATTGCCGCTCCTATGGTGAAAAAGTTGTTGAGGTGACGCAGCCTGGTCAAAGATTCCTCACAGTCTTTCCACTGCGTATAAACGGCCGCCGTGGGATTGTTCGACCTTAGTGGGGAAAGTACCCAAAGGAGTGTTCCAATATATTTCATCTCCGAACTTGATCTATAATCGGAAGAAATATTACGATGGACAAAGCTTCTCCATCCCTGCTCGGATCAAGAGTTCGGAGCATACATATTGCCGCGCCTATGATGAAAAAATTGTTGAGGTGACGGACTCTTGTCGAAGATTCATCCGAGGTGCATAGAAACGGCCGCCGTGGGATTTTCCAACCTTAGTGGGGAAAGTACCCAAAGGAGTGAACCGATATATTTCATCTCCCTAGCTTGATCTATGATCGGAAGAAATATTACGATTAACAAAGCTTGGACCGAATGTATTACCCCATTCAAGATCGACTCCAAATGGATTTGTTCTGAAACTCCGCCAGTTTATGAATATCAACTCCCCGTGAGTTGTGTCACTCTTTTCTTTAATTTGTATTGCCAGAATATCGCTGAATATCGGGGATTTAAAAATGAGAATCCAGTTAGCATTCCACGTGATTCGCGGGGAGGTATATACCTCACATATATATGTATATTAAATTAGGAAAGCATGTAAATTTTAAACTTTTCCGTGTTTAAGCTGATTGAGCCATTTCTTAGTGTCCATCATGTCATATACCACCATGTCAATTTGTCCATAAATAAAATATACATACATACATACATATTTTCGTAGGGCAAACGAAACAAAAAATAAAGTGGATTAATATACAAACATAAAATGTAGTGAAAAAGGACTCTCTAAGAGTCTCGAGATTATGCCAGATTATCATCCCTTCTTCTAGAGATCAGTGATGCCTTACATCATAGCTGCAACAAATAACCCAAACAAAGTGCAAAATTAAGACATATGTATATCAACGATATTAGTTTTGCAAATCTGATTGCCCAGTCCCATTACGCATATTTGTATTGCTATTTAGGGCAATCAGGAATAAAAATGCCGTGCGGAATTGGTTCCCTTTCCCCAATTTCACAATTTTTTATGTCTAAATTGGAAATATTTTAGTCGATTCGGCGAGAATATTCCATAAGTTAGTGATTTTAGCAGTTTCTAAATATTGATTTTTAAAAGAATTTCACTTTTTAAAATTATTTTCCGTGCGGAAAATTCCGAGGGAATTATTTATGATTGCCCTGATTGTTTAGCTGTGTTATTTGTTCATTAGCTTAGCACAAATATATTATTGTAAAGCATTAGGCAAGTAATAGATTAGATATTTAGATAGAATACGAACAAGAACGTACAATTTAGAGAGAAACAGAATAAATATTTTCTACCAACAAATTCAATATTCCCTTAAATTTAAAAATTATATTATTGAATAATGTCCAATCAACCATGTGAGTGCGATTGTTAGATTCGCATGGTTATAAAATACAAGGAAAACAAATGCCAGTGAACATTAATTTTAAGTATTAAAATGGATTTGGTTGTCTTTTTATAAAAAAAGTTATTAAAAACAATCAATACACCTCGTAAAAGAAGTATTAATTATTCTCAAAAAAAAAAAAAAAAAACAAAAAAAGATGAAAACTATTCAAAGAAAAAGTCTTCCTAAATTCTATTAACAAAAAAAGAAATAAATAAAACCGATAGTAATATGAATGAGGTTTGAAGTTTTTTCTTTGCTATTTTAAAAAGATTTCATTTATTTTTAATAAAGGAAAGGAATTGTTGCTCTCATTAAAATAAGAAAAGATGAAAAAAAAAAAAATAAAAGAGAATAATAAAATTAAATCTGTTATTTTAAATATTTTAGTTTTCTTTTGGGATGTTCAGCATTTTAAAATATTCTTGATGGACGTCAATAGATACAAACCTGGGTGTATGCAAAATAGTTTCTTGAGGTGTCTTATAATTTGGTTTCAATATAAGCACGGGAAAGAGTAGTGTTTACGATAAATTTCCATAATTAAAGATCATACCGAGAAGTTTATACATTTTTATGTTTTATTTCTTGTGAATTTTTATTATATACCTATAAAATCAAATTTTAACTTAAGTGTAAACAATTCGTTTTAAAGCCAAAAAGAGACATTTAATGTGTGTTCGGTTTTAAATACTAAAACATCTTGTTTTCATTCTAAAAGCAATACAATGAGGATTACAAAAAAATTCTTAACAAATAATTCATATGATTAGAAAACAAAATGTTAAAATAACTATGTTTTAACAGAGGTAGGGACCTTGGGTAAACCAAATTCATCAGTTTCAATGCCACCCTGAAAATAAGAAGAGAAATATTAGTCAGTTTTGTCAACAGAAATATGCCCTCTGCTTTTGATACTAAAATCCATTCAGTATTACTTCACAATACGAATATCAGAAAACAACACTTGGGGAATTTTATCTTGAAGTCAACAGGCTAGAAGGCAATCAAAAAGACTGTTGCGATGGTTCCACCATAAATTTTTGGCCTAATAATGAAAACGAGAAACCCCCATTTTTTCAACCAGGTGTTCATGCAATGTCAAATTTTAGCTGGTGAAATAAATGCCCCAGGATGCCTCTATCTCACGGTATATAAGGCTGACTTTCGAATTGCTTTGTATTGTTTAAACTTCGTCAAAATATTTCAGTTGCACAATCATACATTGTTCTTCGAAAATGCAATTAAATGTATCAGAAATAAAAATGTCTTGTTGACTTTTTACCTGCGTTAAAAATGCGTATTTTTGTTGTTTTGACACACGAAACTTCGCAGTTGTTAAGAAACTAATACTTCGCAAATTTTCATTCATTTGTAAAGCAACTGACGAGTATCCGTTCACGCACGACTTATTTTTTTTGCACTAAGGCCGTTTTTTGACTTCGCTCTCGATCTTAGTTTTTAGTGTCAGCCACGATTGAATTTATTAAACCAATTTTTCACAGTACTATAGGATATATACAAAATACCAATGGAAATGGCAACTGGCAACACACAGTGTAGCCTAAGCCAGAAACTTATCGTGCATCCCTCGTACTTTCGACTGCGTGGCATTCACATAATCAGTTTATAGGACACCCAAAAATGAGGAATGCGATATGTCCGATAAGTTCTCTCATTGGCTGACTTCCAAAACGTCAGTTGCTTTGTTGTAATGAAAGAAATCTGATGAAACTGGGCGATCTCAGATCGAGTTAACCACTACTGCAATTTCATAAAATTACTCTAGTATGGAACTCGATTTAAGAACGCATAATTTCATGAGATTTGTTTCATGTCAACAAAGCAACTAAAGATTCGAAAATAAAACAATCTCACATTTTAGTTGCTACGCCAACAACCATATCTTTTTGATCTCGCATTTTCCCCAATTGTAGGATAGCCAAATCTCAAAAATTCAGAAATTAATTGTATGCGTAAATGCAAAGACTTCTGTAGAGTCCAAAAAGTCAAAAGTTCCCCAGATGGAAATCAACAAATCATCAGGAAGTAGTGATATCCTCGCAAAAGTTCAATCTTTAATAAAATTGTAATAAGTAATTACCTTACTACCAGGAACAAGGCTATCAGCTCCTGGTTCTCTGTCTGGAGCCGAAGGTGCTTTAACAACATCATCCAAATAGCTGGTATCGTCGTCTAATGCGATTTCATCACCCAGAGCAGCCAATTCAGCCTCCAATTCGTCATCATCAACTTCGGGCATTCCATACGTACGACCCATTGCCTCTTGAACATCTTCGGCCTGTTCCAGCATATCGGCCATATCATCATGGATATCTTCAATTTCTTCAATATTAATTTTCTTGAATTCCTTTTGCATTTGTTTAACACCAGCCTTCATGGCCACAACGGTAGCCTGGGTATCCTTTAAGGATTGTGCAGCATAATTGGCTTGTTCCATGTTGAAGGATTGATTGCGTAAAGCTTCAGCTTGTTGTTCATATCTAAAAAATGCGATGTTATTGTTAACAACAATTAAGCCAAGCACAAATTTACTTCAAAAAGAGGGCATACATTGAATATTATTTCGGCTGCCGAAAATATGTTTACCACAGATAGATCTTTTTGTCAAAAGATATAAAGTTCTTTGAGGGGAACTCAACACTCTCCGAGATATGGACCAAACTCCGAACATTCCCTTGTTTAAAGGCCGGCTACAAAACCGGAAAAAAATTTCTTTTACCGACCCTTCGCAGAAAAAAATACAAAAATTTCCTTTAAATCGCAAGTTTTCTTAAGTTGAAGTCTTAAGTTGAATTGAAGTCTTTCTCCTATGGACAGGAGCGAATTTCGGCTACGCGAACTATTTTTTTTTAAATCGTAAATTTCTTCCCAAGTAAAGAAGGGAATTTTTGGAACTTCGGAGGCCTATATCTCGGTAAGTATACATTTCCCCAACAAAAGAAATACATTGTTGGAATCGGCATGAAAAGCACTATCTGTGGTAATTTTTTTCATAATTTCCTGCGGTGGGTCGGTAAAGGAAAGATATGCCAAAATTACAATTTTGAAGACAATTTTGGTTCCGTGCCCAAGCTTTGGACCTGTCCATAGGAGAAAGTCATAAATTCCTGGCTAAAAGCCGCCCATATATAGATACATTGTATTATTTATGATAGTGCATTCGTGAATTTCTTCACTTTCTCAAGTTGCAACGGCGGAAAGACAATACTCACGGTGAAATTTCATTCATGATAACCACCTATATTTTTATAGTCAGCACAAAACAACATACCCATCATAAAAAAGTCAGATTTAACCGTTACCTGATACAGTGTTCAATTTGTTCCAAAAATACTTACGCTTTCTTTTGTTTGAGTACACGCATTGCCTTTTGTTTAACCGAGTTCTTTGCCGGCCCCTCACGCATCTTGGACATTTGTTCGCGATATTTACGCAGTTCATTTTCCAATTTGTTGACTTTTTCTTCAATATTAGCTGCTCGTTCATCAACCTGATTTTAATATGTAAATAAGAAAACAATAAACAATTAAGGGATTTCGTCATTTTTCGCGATACTCACCCCCTTTATACAGTCATTGATATTTGGTGGTGGTACTTTTTCTTTGCCTTTGCCGAATAAACGATTCATATTTAAGAATTCAGTTACAGAGCTAATGAAGACAATGAAAATTAATTAGATATTTTAAAGTTACAAAATTTTTCCAAGCGTTTTGTTTGATTTGTAGATAAAATGATCAGTGAGATACAAAGATGACTAATACCGTCCTGCACTATTCTCCAAATAGAACTATAAGAACTAGTTCTTTTGACGAAGCAGCTGTTTGAGTTTACAGAGAAACAGCTGTTGTACCAGGGAAGTTCACATGATGTCAATTTTATAGGATTCCTTAAGTCGATGGTCAGACTAGCAAGGTTTCATGAAACCAATTTCGTTAAAGTTTCTTTTCAAATTTCGTTAATGTCCACACACGTTAACGTGAAATTTAAGATCTTTGCGTGTCCTCTTTATTTTACCATTCGCGTTTGTTGTGTTTCTCATACCAATAAAAACAAAAAAGACATAAATAAATCAAAAAACAACACAAAATAATTAACATTAATAATTAAATTAATATTAATAGTTAAATTTTCACTATTACATTAATTAAATGTTTTATTAAATATATTTATGTTTGTTTTGTTGTTAACGTTTGCTTGAGAAAATAAAAATGAAAGAAAATTGAAGAAAAAATCTTGCAACGAAGAACAAGAAGAGGCAACACAACAAACACAGAAAACCATGTACATGGGTTTCACTACTTCATACCCCTCGCCTATAAACTTGACGTCGCCATGTTGAAATCGTGCTAGTCTGACCATCGACTAAGCACACAATCAGATCGACGGGCGATTTTTTCTTTTCTTACTTTTATGCTTGGTTTACATTTACGAAATCCACTAGATTTTAACTGTCAATTCCATTGCTTAAACGTCAAATGAAATCCAATGGAATTCGTATGAGTTTCTATTTGGCGTATACGCAAAGGAATTGACAGTTGAAATCGAGTGGATTTCGTAAATGTAAGCCAAGCATTAGACAGTCACCATGGTACAATGATACAGGTAGCATTATCATGCCAGCTGATGGTAACATAATGTGTCAAGTGCATTGAATTGATGTCAAATTTTGACACCTTATGTTACCAACAATTGCCGATGCGGCTACCTGTGTATTTGTACCATGACAGTCACTTACCGCTTTTACAACCTTCGCCAGTTAATAAAAGCTCTGTTCCAGAACTAAAAAGTTTTTACAATTTTTACCACTTTTACACATTTTGCGTTCCCGTACACAAAATTTATATGAAAATCGTTTACGACTTTTACCACTTTATAAAGTACTAGCAAAGTGCCCGCTACTTCGTATGCGTTAAATATATAAAACAAATGAACAATATATAATATAGAATGGTGGAAACATTTTGTGTACTAATACGTACCACTTTAGTTCGATTTTTGTCACGCCTACACATCAAGAGTAATCCACATTTTTTGAGATATTTTAATTGAGGTTCTCAGCGCAAATACGGCCTAACCCAACAACCGCCATCCTCATTTCTAGCTCTATCTGTTCCCCCAATTATAGAACTATTTAGTACTTTACATGTAAATATATACATACGAACCTCCTCCTATTATTTCAAAATTCCCATTACACAATAACAAATTGTACCAAATCCTGTGCCATTTACAACTTTTTACGTATATTTATGGCACATATTTCTTAAATCGGACGTTATAAGCAAATGATAACAATAATCTTAATTCCAAATCTCACGAATCCAGATCTATCCGTTCATCCAATACAAAATTGTACCATACATGGAACCATTTCGTACCCCTAAGTGTACCTAATTCCACATTTTAGGATTCGAGCGCTATAATTTCACCTAAATCCTAATTGTACAAAATGTAGTACTTTTTGTAAGCATAAGTACGCATTTCTAAAACTAAGTACGCATTTCCAAAACTAACCCCAACAGTAATATTAACTCCAAAATTCAAGATTCCAGCTCTAACCGTTCGCTCAAATCCAAGTTGTAGCATATCTCAATCCTACACTCCAACAGTAATATTAATTCCAAATTTCTTGATTCCAGCTCTACACGTTCGCTCAAATCCAAGTTGTACCAAATTTAGGACAGTTTAGTACTTTTCGTACATATAAGTACGAATTTCCAAAACTTCATCAATCCTACACCCCAACAGTAATCTTAATTCCAAACTTCAAGATTCCAGCTCTAGCCGTTTGCTCAAATCCAAATTGTACCAAATTTAGTACTTTTCGCACTCATAAGTACGAATTTCAAAAACTACTTCTATATCTCAATCCTACACTCCAACAATAATCTTAATTCCAAATTTCTTGATTCCAACTCTATCCGTTCGCTCAAATCCAAATTGTACCAAATTTAGTACTATTTAGTACTTTTCCTACCCATAACTAAAAATTTCCAAAATTTTATCAATCCTACAATTCAACAGGTATTTTAAATTCAAAATTGGGGATGGCAGCTACATCAGATCACCAAAATCCAAATTGTACCAAATTTAGTATCATTTAGTACTTTTCGTACCCATAAGTACAAATTTTCAAAACTACCTCAGTCCTATGTTCAAACGATAACTCAAATCCAAATTTGGTTCCATTTAGGTCTATTCGTATCCATAGTACGAATTTCTAAACCTACCTCTATCAACACTTCAACATCAATTTTAATTCCGAATTTCAGGATTCCAAATGTATCCGATCACATAAATTAAAATTTGGTACCATTTAGTACTTTTCGTACCAATAAAACTAAAAATTTCAAAAACTTCATCAATCCTACACACCAACAGTAATCCTTATTCCGAATCTCTGGATTCCAGTTCACCGTTCACCCAAATCCAAATTGTACCAGATTTGGTACCATTTAGTACTTTTCGTACACATAAGTACAAACTTTCAAAACTACCTCAGTGCTATGTTCAAACAATAAGCTTAATTCGGAATTTCAGAATTCCAAATACATCCGATAACTCAAATCCAAATTTGGTACCATTTAGTACTATTCGTATCCAAAGTACGAATTTCCAAACCTACCTCTATCAACACTCCAACAACAATTTTAATTCCGAATTTCACGATTCCAAATGTATCCCATCATTGAAATCTAAATTGTACCAAATTTAGTACTATTTAGTACTTTTCCTACCCATAACTAAAAATTTCCAAAACTTTATCTATCCACACTCCAATAGTACTCCTTATTCCAAATCTTGGAATTTCAGCTATATCCGTTCACCCAAATCCAAATTGTACCAAATTTGGTACTATTTAGTGCTATTCGTACCCAAGAGTACCAATATCATAACTACCTCAATCCTACACGCGAACAGTAATCATAATTCCAAATTTCAGAATTACAGCTGCATCAGATCACCGTATTCCAAATTGTACCAAATTTAGTACCATTTAGTACTTTTTGTTCCCATAGGTCCGAATTTCCAAACCTACTTCTATCCAACACTCCAAAAGTAATCTTACTTTCGAATTTCAGTATTCCAAATGTATCTGATCACCCAAATCCAAACTGTACAAAATTTGGTACCATTTAGTATTTTTCGTTGCCATAAGTACGAATTTCCAAAAGTATCCCAATCCCACACTCCAATAGTAATCTTAATTCCAAATTTCACTATTCCAGCTCTATCCGATCACTTAAATTCATATTGTACCAAATTTGGTACCATTTAGTACTTTTCGTACCCAAAAGTACGAATTTCCAAAATACTTCTATCCTACACCCCGACAGTAATCCTAATTCTAAATTTCAGGATTCCAGCTCCATCCGTTCCCCCAAATCCAAATTGCACCTTATTTGGTACTATTTAGTACCTTTCGTACCCATATGTACGAACTTCGAAAACTACCTCCATATCTCTAACCTACACTCCAACAGTAATAGTAATTCACAAATTTCAGAATTCCAACTTTATCGGTTCGCCCTAATTCAAATTGTACCAAATTTAGTACCATTTAGTACTACTCGTACACATGAGTGCACATTTTCAAAACCACCTCCTTGTATCAACTCATCTTTCTAACCTTGATTTGCATTCCTAATTTCAAGATTTTAGCTCTATCCGTGCACGTAATACCAAATAGTACTAAATTTAGTAACTTTTAGTACTTTTCGTACACTTATAGTTCGAATTTCCAAAAACCATTTGGTACACCTTTCTAACTCACCATCAGTGAACCTCATTCCAAATTTCAGAATTCTAGCTCTTCGCGTTTGCCTAATACAAAGGGTACCATATTTAGTACCTTTTAGTACTTTTAGTACAGTTCTAGTTCGAATTTCCAAAAATCCAGCCTTATCTGACACCTTCGGACCAAGAGTGACCCTCACCCAAAATTTCAAGATTCTAGCTTTAGCCGTTTAGTCTGGGCGTTGATTATCAGTCAGTCAGTCAGTCAGTGAGTCAGTGAGTCAGTGAATCAGTGAGTCATCATTACTGAACTCTTTTATAAGCATAGATAATGGTGGAAACATTTTGTGTACTAATACGTACCACTTTAGTTCGATTTTTGTCACGCCTACACATCAAGAGTAATCCACATTTTTTGAGATATTTTAATTGAGGTTCTCAGCGCAAATACGGCCTAACCCAACAACCGCCATCCTCATTTCTAGCTCTATCTGTTCCCCAATTATAGAACTATTTAGTACTTTACATGTAAATATATACATACGAACCTCCTCCTATTATTTCAAAATTCCCATTACACAATAACAAATTGTACCAAATCCTGTGCCATTTACAACTTTTTACGTATATTTGCACATATTTCTTAAACCGGACGTTAATCTTAATTCCAAATCTCACGAATCCAGATCTATCCGTTCATCCAATACAAAATTGTACCATACATGGAACCATTTCGTACCCCTAAGTGTACCTAATTCCACATTTTAGGATTCGAGCGCTATAATTTCACCTAAATCCTAATTGTACAAAATGTAGTACTTTTTGTAAGCATAAGTACGCATTTCTAAAACTAAGTACGCATTTCCAAAACTAACCCCAACATTAATATTAACTCCAAAATTCAAGATTCCAGCTCTAACCGTTCGCTCAAATCCAAGTTGTAGCATATCTCAATCCTACACTCCAACAGTAATATTAATTCCAAATTTCTTGATTCCAGCTCTACCCGTTCGCTCAAATCCAAGTTGTACCAAATTTAGTACCGTTTAGTACTTTTCGTACATATAAGTACGAATTTCCAAAACTTCATCAATCCTACACCCCAACAGTAATCTTAATTCCAAACTTCAAGATTACAGCTCTAGCCGTTTGCTCAAATCCAAATTGTACCAAATTTAGTACTTTTCGCACTCATAAGTACGAATTTCAAAAACTACTTCTATATCTCAATCCTACACTCCAACAATAATCTTAATTCCAAATTTCTTGATTCCAACTCTATCCGTTCGCTCAAATCCAAATTGTACCAAATTTAGTACTATTTAGTACTTTTCCTACCCATAACTAAAAATTTCCAAAATTTTATCAATCCTACAATTCAACAGGTATTTTAAATTCAAAATTGGGGATGGCAGCTACATCAGATCACCAAAATCCAAATTGTACCAAATTTAGTATCATTTAGTACTTTTCGTACCCATAAGTACAAATTTTCAAAACTACCTCAGTCCTATGTTCAAACGATAACTCAAATCCAAATTTGGTTCCATTTAGGTCTATTCGTATCCATAGTACGAATTTCTAAACCTACCTCTATCAACACTTCAACATCAATTTTAATTCCGAATTTCACGATTCCAAATGTATCCTATCACTGAAATCCAAACTGTACCAAATTTAGTACTATTTAGTACTTTTCCTACCCATAACTACAAATTTCCAAAACTTTATCAATCCTACACTCAAACAGTACTCGTTATTCCAAATCTCGGGTTTCCAGCTATATCCGTTCACCCAAATGCAAACTGTACCAAATTTGGTACCATTTAGTATTTTCGTACCCATGAGTACGAATTTCTACAACTACCTCAATCCTACACGCCAACAGTAATCTTAATTCCAAATTTCAGGATTACAGCTGCATCCGATCACAGTAATCCAAATTGTACCAAATTTGATACCATTTAGTACTTTTCGTATCCAAAGAAAGTACTTCCAAACCTTCCTCTTTCAACACTCCATCAGTAATCGTAATTCCGAATTTCAGGATTCCAAATGTATCCAATCACATAAATTAAAATTTGGTACCATTTAGTACTTTTCGTACCCATAAAACTAAAAATTTCAAAAACTTCATCCATCATACACACCAACAGTAATCCTTATTCCGAATCTCTGGATTCCAGTTCACCGTTCACCCAAATCCAAATTGTACCAGATTTGGTACCATTTAGTACTTTTCGTACACATAAGTACAAATTTTCAAAACTACCTCAGTGCTATGTTCAAACAATAAGATTAATTCCGAATTTCAGAATTCCAGATACATCCGATAACTCAAATCCAAATTTGGTACCATTTAGTACTATTCGTATCCAAAGTACGAATTTCCAAACCTACCTCTATCAACACTCCAACAACAATTTTAATTCCGAATTTCACGATTCCAAATGTATCCCATCCTTGAAATCTAAATTGTACCAAATTTAGTACTATTTAGTACTTTTCCTACCCATAACTAAAAATTTCCAAAACTTTATCTATCCACACTCCAATAGTACTCCTTATTCCAAATCTCGGAATTTCAGCTATATCCGTTCACCCAAATCCAAATTGTACCAAATTTGGTACTATTTAGTGCTATTCGTACCCAAGAGTACCAATATCCACAACTTCATCAATCCTACACGCGAACAGTAATCTTAATTCCAAATTTCAGAATTACAGCTGCATCAGATCACCGTATTCCAAATTGTACCAAATTTAGTACCATTTAGTACTTTTTGTTCCCATAGGTCCGAATTTCCAAACCTACTTCTATCCAACACTCCAAAAGTAATCTTACTTTCGAATTTCAGGATTCCAAATGTATCTGATCACCCAAATCCAAACTGTACAAAATTTGGTACCATTTAGTATTTTTCGTTGCCATAAGTACGAATTTCCAAAAGTATCCCAATCCCACACTCCAATAGTAATCTTAATTCCAAATTTCACTATTCCAGCTCTATCCGATCACTTAAATTCATATTGTACCAAATTTGGTACCATTTAGTACTTTTCGTACCCAAAAGTACGAATTTCCAAAATACTTCTATCCTACACCCCGACAGTAATCCTAATTCTAAATTTCAGGATTCCAGCTCCATCCGTTCCCCCAAATCCAAATTGCACCTTATTTGGTACTATTTAGTACCTTTCGTACCCATATGTACGAACTTCGAAAACTACCTCCATATCTCTAACCTACACTCCAACAGTAATAGTAATTCACAAATTTCAGAATACCAACTTTATCGGTTCGCCCTAATTCAAATTGTACCAAATTTAGTACCATTTAGTACTATTCGTACACATGAGTGCACATTTTCAAAACCACCTCCTTGTATCAACTCATCTTTCTAACCTTGATTTGCATTCCAAATTTCAAGATTTTAGCTCTATCCGTTCACGTAATACCAAATAGTACTAAATTTAGTAACTTTTAGTACTTTTCGTACAGTTATAGTTCGAATTTTCAAAAACCATTTGGTACACCTTTCTAACTCACCATCAGTGAACCTCATTCCAAATTTCAGAATTCTAGCTCTTCGCGTTTGCCTAATACAAAGGGTACCATATTTAGTACCTTTTAGTACTTTTAGTACAGTTCTAGTTCGAATTTCCAAAAATCCAGCCTTATCTGACACCTTCGGACCAAGAGTGACCCTCACCCAAAATTTCAAGATTCTAGCTTTAGCCGTTTAGTCTGGGCGTTGATTATCAGTCAGTCAGTGAGTCAGTGAATCAGTGAGTCAGTGAATCAGTGAGTCAGTGAGTCATCATTACTGAACTCTTTTATAAGTATAGATGGGAACAGGCCAAAAGTACGGGAACAGGCCAATAATTGGTTGTGGTATTAAGTCCCAATTTACATTAGGCGAGTTTACTTGCGGCAATTGTCAGATTGTGGGTGAGAGAGGGTGTTGAGAGGCAAAGGGTTACCATGTACCTCACCTCTCTCTCCATCAAACTGACAATTGCCGCAAGTAAACTCGCCTAATGTAAATTGAGACTAAACCTCTTGGCTGAATAAGTTATAGTATGTTTACATATAACCGGATTTAACAATTCCACTGGGTTTCAAATGTCAATTCCTTTGCGTATACTTCAAATAAATCCTCACATAGAAGGTTTACCCTCCAAGATGTCAACATTTTTGTTTACGTTTTCATACAATTTATTCACAATAAAAAAAAATGGCAGGTTGAAATCACGACGCTGGTGTCATGGTACAAATACACAGGTAGCCGCATCAGCAATTGTTGGTAACAAGTTGTCAATTCAATGCAGTTGACACATTATAGCTCTGTTCCTTTACGTGCAAGAATCTTAAAGTTTTACCACTTTTTACTCGAAAAGCGTTCCTTTAATTCTGACACCATGCAATTCACATGGGCGCAGTTTACAACTTTTACTACTTTTGCCGGTTTTACCATTTTCAAAAGTAAAGGAACAGACCATATGTTACCATCAGCTGGCATGTTACGCCAACTAGTAATTCATCATGTAGGGATCTCTAAGCAAGGGCTAATAAAACGATTCGAACGGATCGAATTTTTCACGATTTCGTGTGGGCTGCATCGCAACATCCCGTGAAATCTTGGAAATCCTGACCCCACATTGCACAACTTCAAGTTGTTTATACCCTCAGCCTTTAGGCTATGAAGGGTATATACACTTTCATACGAGCAAAATGTGACTCATCGAAATAATGGTTTTAGACCCCAAGTATGGTTGGACGAAATGTGTTTCACACAATTTGGAGTTGGACTCAATCGGCCCACTCCTTCAGGTACCTCCCACACAAAATTTCGGATAAGTTCAGTTTAGACCCTGCTCTCGAATCGCTTTGATTTTCACTTCCCCCCATACGACGGTACAAGTTTTATCAGGGGCAGGTCCATACTTCCTGGGAAAATGACCGGAAAGGTGCAAAAGCCCCTATGACACCTTGTGTATTGGTTGGGGCGAAAGATAAATATCGAACGGATCTGTCGATTCGGTCCAAAATTTGGACATGGTAATATTTTATCAAAACATAGTTAAAATTCGAAGATGGGAAATATCGGTCCATTCCTTCAGGTACCTCCCCCACAAAACTTCAAAAATGTTCGGAAAAATTTTGGCACGATAACTCTTGAAGGGAGTGACCGATGTAATCTATACTTTGCACATCCTAATAAAGGGTGTTTTTTAAGTTAGGTAGAACTTTAAATTGTAAAAAGTAACACAAAAAATTAAATTTTGATGGAACTTTTTTTTATTTGTTTCAGTATACTCTGACAAATCATCATGAATAGACTCACGCTTGAACACTCTACGAAATTATCCAAATTTACTTTGAAAATTAGTCGTCGATTCGGCCCGTTGTTTTATCGCAAAATTGTGTTCAGCGATGAGACGCATTTTTGGCTTAACGGGTTTGTTAATAAGCAAAATTGCCTCATATGGAGTGAGACCAATCCACAAGAGACCCTACAGACTCCATTACATCCAGAAAAATGCACCGTATGGTGCGGTTTTCACGCTGGTGGCATCATCGGACCTTATTTCTTCAAAAATGAGGCCGGAGCTCGCGTTACGGTCAATGGAAATCGTTACCGCACCATGATCAATGATTTTTTGTTTGAAAATATGGATGCCATTGATCCAGAGGAGATGTTGTTTCAACAGGATGGCGCTACGTGCCATACGGCGAACGCAACCATCGACTTATTGAAATCAAAATTTGGCGATAAGTTGATTTCGAGAAGTGGACCTGTCAATTGGCCTCAAAGGTCGTGCGATTTGACACCTCTCGATTATTTCCTGTGGGGCTACGTGAAGTCACTGGTTTATGCTGATAAACCAGCAACAATTGATGCCTTGGAGGCCAGCATTGTTCGTGTTATTCGTGACATACGGCCAGCAGTGCTCGAAAAAGTGGCCAAAAATTGGACGTCCAGAATGCACTTCGTCAAGAACAGCCGCGGTGCCCATATGCCCGAAATCATTTTCAAATGTTAATGTCACGTATTGATCTTTCGAATAAAAAAAAAATTAATGACAATTTAATTTTTTGTGTTATTTTTTACAATTTCAAGTTCTATCGGGCTTAAAAAACACCCGATATAGATCACGTTCGAATATGGACTATATTTATCTACTCCTTCTGGTACCTCTCACACAAAATTTCTGATAAGTTCACTTTAAGACCTGTAGTGGAATTCTGTAACTTTTTTATTTACCGAACCGACATTGTTAACTACCGAAAAAAATCGGTTGCAATAACGATTAGGTTATTCTGTATTTCTACCTTACCGATTGTTAAAATCGGTAAGTCTTAACGACAAATATCGGTATAAATATAAAATGTCAAAAAATAAATTAAAGAACATTTTGCCAAAAATAATAATAATTTCGGGAGAAAACGCAAAAAATTGGTAAATATTCAGCCTGAATAGAGCTAATAATAATTTTTTAATAATTTTAGATAAAAGATAAACAGAATCGCGATGTTTTTATCTGTTTGTGACGATGCATATGCATGTGTAAATGTTTGGTCATGGATAGGACCTTTTTGAAGAATTTGGAAAGACCGAAAGCTAGTTGTACCTGTCTCTCCCAATAGCGATTGTTCCAGGACTACTGGCATTGTCTATATCTAGGCCGGTCACAGCCATAATATTTCCAAGGATTTGTTCAAAAATGGTGTTCTATGAATTCTGGGAATTCCCTTCAATTAACTAATGACTGCAGAATGTAAGATGGAACATTTTATCCTTTCAGGAGGTTTTACTAAAATTTACTTATTTTTAGTTGCTAACAAACCCGATTGTATATGGCGTATCGTACTCAAGATTTCCAAAGATGAAGACTTTTTTAAACTAATGCGCAACTGTCTCAAAAGGGATTGCAATGATTCTCTGTCCCAACAATGAACTGGGATGAATATTGTGCATAAATTTCAAGACATTCGGTTTTAATTTGGCTGTTTTGAAGGATATTTCACATGTGGCCGATTGTGTATCTTGTTCATGAAATCGTGAAAATAAAGTATTATTTTATTTCTATTAGTGCTGTGATCTAAATAAAATTAACGACGTGGGATATTTTATACACCAAGTGAAAATTCAGATTGATCGGAATCATCTCAAATGTCCTCTGACTCTCCGCGGTGCTACCTGTTAATCTACTTGAAACACGCCTTAAAAGTAGGCAACAACTATGGCTCATATCTGTGGTTATCATATTACTTAGGGCAAATTAATTTCGGATAGAACGAACATTTTTTCTTATCTGCACCACCCGGCAGTACATCACGAGTTGGCTGACATGATATATGACCTCTGTCTTGACAATGATATTAAAATGCAGCAAATTTTATTGCCAAAAATAGAATGGGAAATATCTTTGTCATAACCCAAATTTGAATCTATAGTTAGCGGTTAGACTTTTCTGCCGCAAAGAACGATTTGCGAGAGACTAAACTAATGTTGTGGATGGAAATGTCATATCCGAGGAGCAACCATCTGTACAGATTACTCTTATTTTTGTTTGGGTTAAAGATTCCAACTGATTGAACCCAGCGAATAAATTACTTTCTGCTGGATACTTTCGATGAACCTGAAAAGCTCATGCGGCTTTGCAAGTTGACATTGTCTAAGTGAATTTTCAATACGGAGGCAGCATGTCGCACATTCGTATTTTCAAGGAAAGGATATTTTTGTCCCTGTGGATCCATATTTATATTACACTGTAACCGGGCATATTTGGCGTCAATGGAATGGACGGTAGGTCCTCTTTAAAAGATAATTTATTTAGCGGGAATATGTCTTTCATGCAGTATATTAAACATTTTCACAGGTTTTGGTCCATATAACCCGCTAATATTAGCTGAACATCATCTCTTATTGCGACCAACAGAGTAGTTACAAAATCGGCTAAAAATTATTTTTCATGACTATTGGTCGGTCATTATCGCGGCTTGCAATTTTTAGTGGACAGGCGGACGAAAACATATTGTTTGACCGCATTCTTGTTTCGAGATATGAAGATTGATATTGCATTGATTTGTGGAAATATGAATGTACATATTTTCTGTCGGTAGACTTAACAACTACTTTTTTTTGGTTGTTAACTTAACGATATTTTACGGTAGTTAACGACGTTACTTACCGACAAAAATCGGTAAAATAAGTGTACAGAATAGCACTTACCGATAATTATTGTTAACTACCGACATTCGTCGTTAATTCTGTCGTTAAGGAGTTACAGAATCGCACTACTGCTCTCGAATCACTTTGATTTTTGTTGAAGCGATTTGCATTCGCTACCTCCATTACGACGGTAGAAGTTTTTTCAGGGGCAAGTCCATATTTTTTGGGAAAACAGCCCGAAAGGTGTAAAAAACCCCTATGTCGCCATATCTGGCGGTCTGAGAGCACGATAACTCTCGAACTGTTCAACCGATTTGGCCCAAATTTGGGTCGTCGTCATATTATATCCAAACTTAGTTTCATGGATAGTTGTGTGATGTGTGACATTGATTTGCATATACATACGTTGTTTTAATAGCACCTTTCCATAAACTGGTAAATGTCATAAATTCAATTTAATATCTGTGAAAAAAGAATCCGTAAAATATTTCAGAATTTGGTGCATTTTTTGTGGAAAATAAAGAAACCTTTTTTTCGAACGTTGACAACACTATTTTTCTATTTGTGTGTTATTTTTCAACAGATTCCGTTTTACTCTCCCCTTTCGCAGTATTCGACTCGATTTGTATATCCCTATATCCCTAAAAATAACAGCTGATAAAACATTTTGTATCTGTCAAAACTCGTGTATTCAGAAAAAGAACGTCCAACCAAAAACAATAAAAAAGACGGTCGGAATAAAAATAATAAATTTATTATTAAGAAAACGGAAATCTATCTTTTTACGAAGAAAGAATAAAATACAAAATTTTTAATAAGAATAAATAGAATAAATGAATATATAGTGGAATAAAGTGCAATAAGAAAATTATAAAAGTCTCAAAGTAAAGATCTCTCGCTAAATCTCACAAAGAAAGAAAAGTAAAAAATAAAATTTGCTCAAGTGAAAAAAGTGTCTTAAAAATAGCAAAACAAAGATAAAATTTAAGAAGAAAATTCCAAACAAAAGCAATTTTGCTCAGGATGTTGAAGAATTAGAGGGAAAAAACAAATAAGAATCATATCTTACAGTGCCATCCATCGATAGCAAATCAAGGCAGCTTAAGAGGAGAAGGTTTCGTTCTTTGTGTGCAAAAAAGAAATTACTGTGACGTTTGTTGTCATCGCCCTCACCCACTTGTTTATTATACACAATTCTCTTCAAACGCGACAATTTCCACAAAGAGTGGCAAAACTAAAAGAAGCAGGGAACAACACAAGAACATCACATATCATTGAAATCACACAATGACGCAGGCACTCTGTCGAAATTGTTCACAAAACAAATAGAAATTTTTGCTAAACTTTTACCTTCATTACAATTGTTGCCCAAAACTAAATACACAATACCACATTGAATTTCGCACACAACGCTACTCATAGCGCGACCACCCACTCAAAAAGAGGGGTATCATCACATGCAATATATTACTTCCGTGGCTGTGACATAGACACGACAGCAACACGCCAACACAACAGCCAACCAACCCCCTTAGTTGACTTGTTGGAGTTTTTTTTTCATTCCAACATTCTTTCTTGGTTGTTGGCTGCTTTATAATGGAAAGCTCCATGATATTGGCTGCTTTACATGGTGATGAAACAATTTATGCAAATTTGGGAAACATTGTTGAACCCGATGATGAGGAGATAATGGTGGATGATACAGCAGCAACAACAACAGTACGTTCCATAATGCAAAACATATTGTCTACGATGGCAACT
The DNA here is from genome assembly GCF_047663935.1 of Musca autumnalis. NCBI lineage: Eukaryota > Metazoa > Arthropoda > Insecta > Diptera > Muscidae > Musca > Musca autumnalis. The sequence continues at coordinate 19,798,123 of NW_027411977.1, forward strand.
ACAGCAGCAGACAAAGCCACTAGTCTAAGTGATGTAGCAGCTATAACAACAACGACTACAACGGTGGCTCCCGATCATGATTCCAGTGTATCGATGAATAACTTCTATCCAGCATTGGTACAATGTTTTGGTATTATTATATGCGGGTAAGTTTGTATACAATTTGATTATTTTTTTAAATAATTCAAATTAGCGAAAGCTGTTTCCTTATTTTAGTTATCAACCACAATATTATAATATGTAATTTTTCCGCCCCCATAACCTGTTAGAACTACATAATAAATGGGAAGGATCAAGTGTCGTTTAGTATCACTTTTATGCAGAACTTGAAGATCATCCTTCCCGTGGGGTATTATATATACATTTTGCTGTAAATAGTAAAGATGCAGAGCATTTGACTAACCTATTTCTTCAGGCACTTTGGCGCAAAATTTCAAACTTTTTTGAATAAGTACAGTTTAAGATGTGTTCGAGGGCAGTTTTGAAATTTTTACCGAAGGTAGTCCTCTTGATCCAGATTACACCGATATTTTTTTTGTGGGCTAGCCCTTACTTCCTCATATGAGAGTCCAAAATGCTATACAAGTCGTATCAAAATGATTGATGTGTACGATATCGTACGAATTGAGTATCCGATTTTGCAGCAACTTTGCAAATTGTAATATTTCCTCCATCAAATTCCAAGAAGGTCTTGCAACATCTTCGAAATGTCCCCATAAAAAAATCAAAAATTGTTGATTAAATAAAATTTAAGAGCTGTTTGAGAATCGTTTTGAAATTTTAACAGAAGGTAGGCCTTGTTATCTTAATAAGTAGTTCTATCAAGGAAATCCTTCGAGTCCCTCCCCCACAAAAGTTAAAAAATTTCGCTAATGTGTACTTTACTCGGAGATGTGCAGTTGAAGGCTTGATGTTGTAACAGCATACGTTACGATTGGAAATTAGTTTTGCTGCTTAATCCGGGCCTTAGCAGGGCAGTTGAACAGGTGCAATGTGTCGTCCGGACCTGTGTCAATCCTTGCCCTATAGGAATTTGGACGGCTTCACAACCCGAACGTATATAAATCAAAAATACTCTGGCTTGACAAGGCACCTGACGTTCTTCAGTTGAGATAGGGGATGTTCTCCTAGGACCGCATTCACGCGATAGCTGTTTATGGCATCTGCGACTGTTTTTGTGTGAATGGTATGCAAACATGCTGATCTAGGAGTTGTCTCTTATATCGATTGACCTTTCTCTCTAGATAATGAAAATCCCTCCTGACACACCTAAGTGGGTGAGTCCTATCCACCATTAGGTGATTGGGATGACCCTCATGGTAACACCCTAGCAAGTACTGCGACGGAAGCATGCACACTCGACATGCAGATAGTCCACTGATAACATGAGAAGGTACCCTACCCTGTTGCAGTTCTCAGGGCGGCGTTCTAACAGGTTTGGGCATAAGATGAGTTTAAGCACTAAGCTCGGATCGTGATGAATTTTTGTCACAGGTAGTCGCGTCATTCTGATCACAATATAACATTTGTTGCGGAAGTCCATAGTTCCCGAGATATGGGGCCGAAATTTCGCGAAAATTCCCTTGTTAAAGACCGACTACTTAGTGAAAAAATTACAATTTAAAAGTTATTTTGCTCCCGTGCCCGATGTTAGCACCAGTCCATATGTTCCCACAACATCCCCGAAGGGACAAGGAGACTTCTCTCACATCAATGAGTGCACGCCGATTCGTATTGGCTCAATGATATGGGACCTACTTTTTGTCACCGAGTCCGAACGGCGTCGCTTACGTCACCACTTGTAGAGAAGTTTTTCATGGCTGAAATATGTCGCCGGCATTACTGAGGGGGCATTTTGCCACCGTTGTATATTTGATGTTGCTTGGACTGGTATTCGACGCGCAGACCTTCTGAGTGCAAGGCGGACGTGCTAACTATTGCACCACGGTGGCCCCCAGCCCATAGGAGATAGTCTTAAATTCCGAGCCGAAGACCAGCTAATTAAGAAAAATTTACATTTTAAAGAAAATTTTGCTTGCGTAGTGCTAGGCACGGACGACGTGAACATTCTGTCAAATGTTACCCTATTATTTTGGGGTAGTTAGTGGTCGGAATTCTTCTACCATCGACATTCAATTCAGTGCTTATATTCGCAGTCCATGTTGCGAATGAATAATGATCTCAATGACATCCGGTGGGGGTGGAATACAGTAAAGTTAGACATTAAACTGTTCCGTAAAAGTCATTCCACCTTGAAAAACTCCCTGTTTCCACCTTGTTTGTTGTCTTTTAACGTACACACATACATATATAGTTGATAATCCAATTGTTAACGTTTCAAACTTTGGCCGGAGGTTATTCTGTTCGCTGTCCACAAACATGATTTTGATAAGTTGAGCGCTACCAACACTGTCCTATAGCCCGGCTTGTTCTGGTTGAATCCTCGACTAATATGTGTGGAGATGGCGCTACGCGCTTTTAGAGTGCTGGCTGCTAACGGAACACATGCTCATGATCAGCAACTGCGTAGATATTTATGATGCTGGGGGTAACTACGGACGACAAAAGCGGTATCGGCCTTTACTATACACCTTTGTTGACGTCCTTTCCTGGCTTCGGGAACGATGTGGGTGACGAGCGACAGGTTTAGAACTTTCGTGAGATACTCGTCTCTCGCCTCATCCAGCTGTTTTAGCATTACCATGGAAGTACTGCTTTCAGGGTCCAACACTTTGGCGTTCCCAATGGCATTTGCAACTTCACCCATTGTAAATTGTGGTGATTCCTCCTAAGCAGAAAGAGATCTAATGCGACGTACGTACTCTTCTCTTCGCCCTGTTACTCCCGGTAGTACTCTACAAACTGTCGATTCCTTTGGTTCAGTCAGCTTAACGTCGCCAAACGAGACTAAGATCTTTCTACTTGTCCACAATTCACTAATTCTGGCTCCAATGTTGCAAGTCTTTAGATGATCTATCCACTTGTTTCACTTGTGCTCACCGTGGGGTCACTGATGTTGACTCTGGGGTCATTGATGTTGGCACGACGAAGTCCATCACGCTTATTTTCTATTCCAGCTGTCTATTCTGGGAAATTTGGTCGGGTATTCGATCAGCAAGAATGTAGCGAAAGGTTGCAGCTGTGATTATGTTCCTGAATATCCTTTCTGCTATCCGAACATCAGAAGGCTTGTGCAGATCTCTATAGCTGTGACTAGTAAAAGCTCTGAATCTAAGCTAATTAGCTTTCTCATGTTTCGCCATTTGTCAGACCAGGTGCTACGAACTATGGCTCTCTCCCCTAATTGTGCAAAACGTAGCCCTATTAATTTGCTCAGCCCTCTGGTCGTTTCCGAGGACCGAATGCCACAACTCATGTTTAGTATTAAAGTCCCCCAAGACCAGACGGTTATGACCTTCCAAAATCGGGCTAATGTTGGGCCTATAACCTGGACTACAGTTATTTATCTGCGGGATGTATACATTAGACAACTGTACCTTGGCAGTTCCACACCAAAATTGTGCCTCATCGAAATAATGGATTTAGATCCCAAGTATGTTTGGACAAAATCTGTGTCAGGCCCGTATATCCGTCTGTCTAGCTGGTTGATGCGCGCGATATCTCTCGAACGGATCGACCGATTTGGTTTAAATTGTTGGGTATCGTAATATTTTTATACCCTCAGCCTTTAGGCTAAAGAGGGTATTTACACTTTGATACGACCAAAAATGTGCCTCATCGAAATAATGGTTTTAGACCACAAGTATGTTTGTACGATATCCGTTTCAGACAATTTTGAGTAGATCTAGCAATGTCCGTCCGTCTGTCTGTCTGTATGTCTGTCTAGCTGGTCCGCACGATAACTCTCGAACGGATCAATCGATTTGGTTCAAATTTTGGGTATCGAAATATTTTGTCCAGATTTGATTTAAGTTCGAAGATTGGCCATATAGGTCCACTTCCTCAGGTACCTCCCCCACAAATGTTTAAAAATTGTCGCAAAACTTGTGCGCTCGATAACTCTCGAAGCGAGTAACAGAATTGAACCAAACGTTGCATATGGTAATACTACCTCTAAGCATACATCAGGTTCGAATATGGATTATATCGGTCCACTCCTTCAGGTACATCCCACACAACATTTGAAATAAGTGCAGTTTAGTGACACCTCACGAATTGTTATGAAATTTGTTGTAGCAGGATGTTCGTGCGGCCCCCGTTACGTCATTGCAATTTTTTTCGAGGGTAAGTCCATAGTTCCCGAGATAATGGCGCATAACCTAAAAAAACGATGCACTATGTCGCGTGTTCCAATAAACGGTGGCCAAATATAAAAGGAGTTGGCGTTGGCAGGTGAATTTTGGTACAAAGTTTTAGGACTCCATCGGTCCACGCCTTCGGGTACCTCCCACACAAAATTTTGGAAAAGTTCAGTTTAGGGCCTGCTCTCGAATCGTTTTGATTTTTGATGTAGCCACTTGTATTCACGGCCCTCCATACAACGGTACAAGTTTCATCAGAGGCAAGCCTATGCTTCTTGACAAAATAGCCTGAAGGGTGCACAAAACCCACATGAGACCGTGTGTAGTTGTTGGAGCGCAGCATAACTCTCCGACGGATCTGCCGATTCGGTCCAACATTTGGCCTTCGCAATATTTTGTGCAAATTTAGTTTAAGTTCGAAGATACGCCATATCGGTCCACTCCTTCAGGTACCTCCTCCACAAAAGTTCAAAAATGTTCGGAAAAATTGTGCGTACGACAACGCTTGAAGGGAGTGACCGATTTAGTTCATACTTTACACATCCTAATATATCTGCCAGGTATAGATCAGGTTCGAATATGGACTATATTTGTCCACTCCATCACTTTAAGACCTGCTCTCGAATCACTTTGAGTTTTCTTGAAGCAACCTCCATTCACTGTCCCACTTACGATGGTACAATTTTTTGGGGCATGTAAATACTTTCTGAGAAAATAGCCCGAAAGTTGTAAAAATCCCTACGACACCATGTGTAGTGGCTGGAGCGCACTATAGCACTCGAAGTGGTCAACGGATTTGGTCCAAAATTTGGCTCACAGTTTCAATTCACATAGGCTGAGGGTATATCTCTGTCGGCAAAGCCGACTAATACTTTTTTACTTGTTTTGTCCAAACTTAGTTTAAGTCGGACGATAGGCAATGTCGGTCCACTCCTTCTGGTATCTCCCCACAAAAGTTGAAAAATGATCGGTAAATGGTGCGCACGATAACTCTCGAAGGGAGTATCCAAACTGGCCATTAATGGCATATGGTAATATTACTTCCAGACATAGATCAGTAGTGCGATTCTCTAACACATTTTTGAGTTACCGACAAAAATCGGTAAAATTAAAAAATATGAATGAAAAGTTGTCAACACTCTTGCTATCGGTAGAACTTTACGACTGCTTTTTATTCGTCGCTAGCTTACCGAAAAACATCGGTAATTACCGAAATTATAAGCATTTTAATTTTACGGGCAATTGTCGGTAACTCAAAAAATGAGTTAGAGAATCGCACTACATATTTGAATATGGACCAAATCGGTATACTCCTCCTACACAAAATTTGGATCTCCGATCGTTTTGAATATTTCTGCAAAATTTATTGCGGGCCCTGTTACGACGGCGCAATTTTTTTCGGGGTCCTGTACATACTTTCTGAGATTATGGCCCAAAAACTCCAAAAAAAACCTAACGCTACCAACTTAACTGGGTACTACGTAAGAAACCCATTGAAGAGAGAAATCGATTTTGGTCCAAAAATTGTACGTCGCACAATGGTTCAGGAATCGATTTTCCTGGCCAAAAATCAAAATTTTGTTTTGTCAAAGATATTTAATCTCTATATGGGATTCGATAGTAAACATATTGAAACTAAGGAAACCAAAAAATTAGGCCCAAATATTGGAAGGTGTGGGCGTGGCGTGCCACTAAAGACGAGCATTTCCCCCATTTTTGGGAAATACGTAATTTTTGCAAATTTCTGGAGAAAGACGAAGCTATTTGTCTGAAACTATAACAGTTATTGTGTTCATTGTTTTTTTGTAAGGTAGGAAGGATTGTGGCCTTTAAAAATCGTTTCAGTAAATTACCGTAGCGTTTACACAACATGATCTATTTTATTTTTCCTCGGGTACTAAATTTTATGAAATTCCAAATTTAGTGGACTAGAACTTTTGTGGAACAACATAGAACAAAGTTCTGTTTTCACAGAAAGATGCCCGAAAGTCTCCTCTTCCAGCCCATATATACTTTTGTACCCGTCCCGTTCCGTCCGTTTAACACTTTTTTCAATTTATTGAAATTAAAAATGTGTGTTTTTCTATACTGTTTCCATATGAATTACAGTTTTTTGACACAAATTACAACTTTTTTGAGTATATGAGTTTTAATACGAGTTATATAAGTTTTATTAAAACCCAAGGAGATTTTTTTTTTAATTTTTGAAAAAATTTGAATTTTTTTGTAATTTTTTTTTTATAAATTTTTGAAAAAAAAAATTCGAAATTTTTTCAGGTACATCCCACACAAAGTTTGTAAAAAGTGCAGTATAAGAACTCACATGTTTTGTATGCGGCCCTATTTACGACGCAACAATTTTTTCGGGGGCAAGACCATACTTCCTTCTAAATTGACCTAAAAAATCAAAGAACTCCTATAGCCGTCAGAATTATTGTATTTCTTATTTTCTTTAGGTCCGAGGCTGAGAGTATATCTATGTCGACACAGCTGACCGATACTTGTTTTTAACAGAACATGGCAACACTCTAGGACACACATTACTGCAAATTTAACGGAACAGTGACATGATTATATAATCCGTTTGACACAATTTATTGTTATTAAAATTATTATTACATATTATTATCATTAAACAATAAGCAGAGACACGTAAAAAGAACAATCGATTGTTGGTGATAAAATGATTGATTATTCGGCTATGGATGAATGTTTATGGCAAATCAAATCGGAGAATGACCGCAAAAATTATTGTTATCTCTGGTTATTCACATTAAATGCATTTCACTGTCGGCTGCTGTCTGTCTAAATAGCTAACAATATTGACCATGAACTTGGACAATAAACTTAAACTTCAAAAAATAAATAACTGAGGAAAAAAAGTTATAATAACAAAGTGGTAAGACTTAAAGAAATAAAAACAAAGATTAATTAGCCGGACTCTTTTCAGGTGAAGGAAGTTAAGGGAGGCAGTTTTTCAGCCTTTCTTATAGGAGTTGAACAAAAATTACTTTAATACCAGCTTGACACGCCATAGGTTTCAGGGTTTTAAGGGCTGTGACCTTGTTGCCAAAAATTCTAGTTTACTGTTATTGCTATTTTACTTTCCGCCACACAAAAATATTGCCTACCCCAAACAAGCAACGGATTTTGTTGCTTCGAAAAATTACAAATCCAAAAGAAATGTTTATAGCTGTAATAGATACTTGGTTTGTGAAGGTGAAATGCATGGAGGAATAGCTGAATAAAATAGTTGGCATATGGCTGCTTGCCATAAATCTTTCTTTCTTTCTTCCATGTCTAAAATTTATTTTTATTGCCATATGTTTGACCTTGACTAATAGTTCAACTAACAACATCAACATCAAAACCTACTTTCAAATTTGTTTTGTCTTGTTTATTATTATTTTTGTTTTGCTTTGTATTTGTTATTTTTGTAATGAATTGCTTGCTGTTGGTTGGGAAGACAAACAACAAAACGAAAATAAAACCGGCAATTTAAGCCAAGTTATTTGAACTTTTTCCCCCTCAAATGCCAATACAATAAATAACAAAATCCAAAACAAAGTTTGTTAGAGAGAATTTTTGTTTATACAACATGTAAATCATGTGCTTTGTTGTGGTAGGTATTTCCCGCAACGGAACTGCAGCAATATATTTACCTAGGTACAGGAAATCGAATGTGTAGTAGACAACAACTTTAATTCTATCGATTTGTCGTTTTGCTTTATTGCCTTTAAACGTTAACGGTTATGACTCAAATATAACTTTTCTGCTTTTTTGTTGTGGTTGGGGTTGAGGGAGGTCCAAGCCAAGCTATATGGGTCCCACTACTAAATAACATGTTATGGGAAAAAAGAAAAATTACTTTGCATCGTACTGACATCTGGTTGCTATTCATGTTATAAAATCGAATTGCTACTTAATATCGTTTTTTTCTGTTGTTAATTTGCATTTTTTTATTTATTGATTTGTTGGTTGGTGTAGTTGTTTGTGTTCAATTGATTCCATTGATTTTGTTGTTGTTTTATATTAAGTAATTATAGGATTATTGCTTAATTTTTAAACAGCTATTTAACTAATAGTTTGTTTTAAGATTACTTTGTATCATATGAATTGTTATATGAAACATATAACATGGGAAGTCTAGCAGAGTGCTAACGGACGTTAATTGAAAGGTTGTGGTTAGTAGAATACCCAGTAGAAACCTACATTGGATTGCTGCGAAATAAATATACACCACTTTTAAAGAAGTTTTTATGGACGAAATACTCAGGAAATGTCACCAACATTACGCTGAGGGGTATTTTCGCTACCGTTGGATATTGTGCAGCCTCGTAATCGAACCAGTGTCCTGCAAAGTGAAAAAATACAAATTTTAAAGAAACATTAGGTTAGGAAGTATTGACTTACTCTGCTCTGTTATGAAAGTGGCCGGTACAACCTACTGAAAAAAGAGTCAAAACGATGCGAGATGAGCTCTTAAACTTCACTTTATCCGAATTTTGTGTGGGAGGTATCCAGAGGAGAAGACCGATATAGTTCATATTCTAACCCAATCTATATCTGGAAGAATTAATACCATGTGCAACGTTTGGACCAAATCGATTTCTCCCTTCCAGAGTTATCGTTCACACCATTTTGCGGTTGATCCGTTCGAGAGTTATCGTGATGGACCGTTACGGCTAAATAAACTCCAAATTGTCTGAAACGAATTTCGTCGAAACATACTTTGGTTCTAAAAACCGTTATTTCCATGAGGCGCATTTTTGGTCGTATCAAAGTGTATATACCCTCGTTAGCCTAAAGGCTGAGAGTATAATAAGTTTGGAAGAAAATTTTGAAAATGTTGAGAGTTATCTTGAGCACTTACTTACTTAGTTACAGAACATTTGTTCCATAGACCGAACTAAGAAAAGATCTCCATTCCTCTCTGTTTTCCGCTTGACTTTTTGGAATACCGCGCCTTTCCATTTCTTCATCCACTTGTATGCTCCATCGAAGCTTAGGCCTGCCGATTCTGCGTGCACCGCCATGTGGCATGTATTCATACGCCTTTTTAGCGGGTTCATCATCGCTGATTCTCATGATATGGCCTAGCCAACGCAATCGTTGCATCTCGATACGTTTAACTATATTTATGTCTTTGTATAGCTTATATAGCTCGTGGTTCATACGACGTCGATATTCTCCGTCAACGCAAATCGGCTCGTAGATCTTTCGAAGAATTTTCCTCTCAAACACACCAAGCATTGCCTTATCTACTTGCGCAAGTACCCATGCTTCGGAGCCATACATTAGCACGGGTAGTATCAACGTTTTGTATAGTGTTATTTTTGTTTGACGAGATGTGGCTTTGTTTTTAAATTGCTTACTTAGACCATAGTAGCATCTGTTGGCAAATACAATTCTTCTTCTTATTTCACAACTGATGTTGTTTGTTGTGTTTATGGCAGTGCCGAGGTAGACGAAGTCTTTAACTACCTCAAAATTGTAGGTACCAACTTCCACAGTTGGTCCGAGCTGTATGGACGCTTTGCGCCTCGACACCATCAATTTGGTCTTTTCGCCGTTTACCGCCAGACCCACTTTCGCAGATTCTGCTTCGACCTTCCTAAAGGTATCAGTTACTTCCTTTACTGATCGTCCCATGATGTCTATGTCATCAGCATAGGCAAGTATCATGTGGCTATTGGTGTAATTTGTGCCATTTCTTTTGACATTTGCATCACGTATTACCTTTTCCAGCAAAATGTTGAATAGGTCACACGAAAGGCTGTCTCCTTGTCTGAAACCTCTTTTGGTACAAAATTCTTCGGAGAGGTTCTTTCCAATTTTAAGTGAGGACCTAGTATCAGTTAAAGTCATCATACAAAGTCGGATGAGCTTTGCGGGGATACCAAATTCAGACATTGCATGGAATACCTTTGATCGGAGGGGACTGTCGAATGTTGCTTTATAGTCGACAAAAAGGTGAAATGTGTCGATCTGCATCTCTTGGGTCTTCTCTAGGATTTGCCGCAGGGTAAATATCTGATCAATGGTGGACTTGCCAGGTCTAAAGCCACATTGGTATGGTCCAATTATTTCGTTGACCATTGGCTTTAGTCGTTCGCACAATATCCCTGACACTATCTTATAGGCAATAGGGAGGAGACTTATGCCCCTATAGTTGGATCATACAGTCTTATCTCCTTTCTTGTGGACGGGACATAGGATGCTCAGGTTCCAATCGTCGGGTAAGCGTTCTTCCTGCCAGATGGTGCTAACTAGCTGATGCATACACTTTATCAGCGCGTCGCCTCCGGTTTTAAACATCTCGGCTGGTAAGCCATCGGCTCCTGCTGCTTTATTATTCTTCAGCCGGTTGATTGCTGTTTTTACCTCATCTTGGCCTGGTGGTATACATTCTATACCATATTTTGGGCCTGTGGTATCATCGTCTTCGCTACTATTGGATACCAGCAGATTGGAGAAATGTTCCTTCCATATCCTGAGCACGCTATCTGTATCTGTTACCAGATTACCTTGCTGGTCTCTACAGGAGGATGTGCCTGTACCAAAGCCATCTGTTTGATGTTTCACTCTTTGGTAGAATTTTCTTGCGGAAAAGACGTTTCTCTTCTCTCCTTTTCTCCCGATATATCTCTCGTGCGCTACTGATTGTAAAGTAGCTCTATATGCCGCATTTTAACTTCGGTAGCAGCACGACACTCCTGGTCATACCATGAATTCCTTTGTGGAGGTCTCTGGAATCCAAGTATGGATTTTGCGGCTGTTTGCATGGAGTGGGCAATATTTTGCCATTGTGTTGTTATGTTATCGGGACAAGGAGTGCTCGCGTTAAGCAATTGGGCTAGTTGAGTGGAATATGCTGTGGCTATCTGTTGTGTTTGCAGCCTATCGATGCCCAACTTCCGCGTTGTGTCTGTTCGTGCTTTATTTGCAACGTTTAGACGGGTACGTACCTTTGCTGCAACAAAGTAGTGGTCCGAATCAATGTTTGCGCCTCGGAACGATCGTACATCCAACACGCTCGATGAAAGTCTTCCATCTATCACAACATGATCAATTTGATTACTTGTTCTTTGATCTGGAGACAGCCAGGTGCCTTTATGAATATCGAGATGATTAAATCGGGTACTGCTAACTACCATGTTTTTTGCAGCTGCAAAGTCTATCAGCCTCATACCATTGTCAGATGTTTCACTGTGGAGACTGAATTTCCCGACTGTTGGGCCAAAGATATACCCCCTTCCAATTTTGGCATTAAAATCGCCTAGAATGATTTTAATGTCATGTGCAGGGCAACTGTCATATGTTTCTTCTAAGCGCTCGTAAAATATATCTTTGGTCTGTTCGTCCTTTTCTTCAGTGGGAGCATGAGCACAAATAAAGCTGATGTTGAAGAATTTAGCTTTTATTCGAATTGCAGCAAGTCTTTCATTCACTGGAGTGAAGCTGGATACCAGATGTTTTAGTCTCCGACTAACTACAAATCCGCAACCAAACTCATGCTTTACGTCATGGCAGCTATAATACAGTGCGTCACCTTTAGGTGTTGTTGTGACGCCTTTCCCAATCCATCGTATTTCCTGTATGGCAGTAATATCGGCCTTGTACTTTTCAAGTACGTCTGCCAATGCGAAGACTGCACCTTCTCTATAAAGAGTGCGAACATTCCAGGTGCAGATTCGCAGATCATGGTCCTTAAAACGTTTGCGGGGTTCGTCAACTTTAGAGAGGATTGTTTTTCTTTTCTTTCGCTGTTTTTTCTAGGGGAGGGTTACTAACCCGACGCCCAAACCCAAGTTTTTAACGTTCTTATGGGAGAACGCGCGGCACATGTTAGCTCACTACCTTTAACGGGTGTTAAAGGCAGTTCCCCAGGTGACACCACGGGGAGGTCAGTGTCCACTTCAGATGAAAGAGGGACCAAGATAAATCCTGGGCTTTGCCATGTTAAAACCGGTCAGGACCGTTGCTTGGTATCTTCCATCCCCTACGTCACCCTTGAACACTATCCATTTTAATATGTGCAGGTAGGATTTTTGGAGCTTTTTGTCAGGATGTATGGACTTACTCGGGAAAAAATTTTACGTTTGTGTGGGAGGTATCCTGCGGATTTTAGCTGGTGCCGTCCGGGTTTCTTGCAACTTTTAGGCTGTTATCTCAGGAAGTATGGACTTGCCAAAAAAAATTGTACCGTCGTAAAGATGTCCGCAAACACAACATGATGAAAAACCCGAGAGGAGCTCTTAAACTTCACTTTTTCCGAATTTTGCGTGGGAGATACTGGAAGCAGTGGACCGATATAGTCCAGATCTATATCTAGAAGGAATAATACGATGTGAAAAGTTTGGACCAAACCGATTGTTCCGTTCGAGGATTATCGTTCACAACATTTTACAGACAAATTTTGAACTTTTTTTGGAGAGGTACCCGAAAGAAAGGACCGATGGAGGGTCCATCTTCGAACTTAAACTAAGTTTGGGCAAAACATAAAGAAGTGAAAAATTTGGTACGAATCGGTTGATCCATTCGAGAGTTATAGTGCGTACCAATCAGTCAGACAGGCGGACGGACATGACTAAATCAACTTCGATTTCGTCCAAACATACTTGGGGTCTAAAACCGTTATTTCGATGAACCACAATTTTGGTGATATCGAAGTGTATATGAGGTCTGATAAAAAAATTATTTTAAATTCAGTTTTGGGAACGTCGGAAGGTTTTTCGACACCGGATTGACATGGCACAATACTACATAAACGTTCCGGCTAGCGGTAGTCACCTCAGCTTACATATGTTCATATTTATATCTTTTTAGCCGCCAATGGCAGCAACTGCACACACAACACTTAACACCAATCGATGCAGTTGCAATCCCTAGAAATGCATTTTTTGCTATTTAATTTGAATGGACTCTGAGGTAAGGTGGAGGAAATAGTGGACTTGCGGTGGTGCAGGAAACCAAGAACAACTGCATATACATACGTACTGAGAAAGGCAAGCTTTCCTGTTACACTAGTCTGTTCAATACATACCTATCACGCTTGAGCCTGGCTCTAATGTCCCGTACATGAAATATATGGGGGGTAGCAGTCAGGCGTGGAACTGCCGAAATAGAGTTGCTCAACTTATATATTCCGCCGATTAATAACTCCAGGTTATAAATGCAACATTAGGCCCCTTTTGCAATGTCATAACCGACTTGTTAACACTCATCATGAGTTGTGGCATTCGGTCCTACCTGGCAACCTACCGCTTCTATTGAGTCAGACCATCTCCCTATAATTGTCTTCTTTTTCAGACCGTTCGACTTAATCACATTTGAACACCACACTTTCATTAATCATGGGAAACTTAAAGATGCCAAAACCTGAAGCCACTGTCTTAATTGGCCAGGGTGCAGGACAACTCTTGAAGAGAGAACCCGATTGGGTTCAAATTTACACACGGTAATAGTTCTTCCAAACTCACATCAAAGATGAAATATATCGGTTCACAGGTGGAATATATCGGTCCACTTCTTCAGGTACCTTCCCACAAAAGGTCAAACATTTTGCTGACCTGTTTAAAATTTAATTTTAAAATTTATTTGTTTCTCCTTTTACAACGCTATGCATTTTTTTCTTGGAGGCCCTACCAAACACTGTTGGTATGGGCCATTTTTGAAGGTTTTGACCTTGATTTCCTCGAGAGGAACATTTTTAACTATTTTCGTGTACACCTTTTTATGTCACCGGCTGATAGTATATATCTTTCGGGAAAGCCGACTGACATTTTTTTTATTATTTGTTTATTTACTTTTTTTATAGAATTAGAATCACATAGAATTCCACTTAATACCATTTTTTTTCAAAATTTTCAAAATTTTCCACTACACCCAATAAAATAAAAGAAACAAAATATCAAAAAAATTAGGTTCTTTGTTCTTTGCAAAGAATTTCATTATGTTCTTCTGTCGGTCTGAACCATTGAGCAATGGGTGTTAAATTTTATTATTTACATTTTTGTTTTTTGCTTTGTATTTATTACATTACATGCTTAAAATTCGAACGTGAGCATTTGAACGAAGGTGAATATCGATCGTTCCAATGTCTGCAATAAGCAGCGGTTTATATTTGATTTCCTTCGTAATGAGTCACGTGCTTGGTGGCAAATTGCATTTGTTATTGTTTGGAGGTACGTTGTTGGATTGTTTGTTGTGCGGATGAAAACAAATATGGAAATAGACATGGTAATAATACGTAAATTGTTACAACTTACAAGTAGCAATAATGCGGCATATGCTATTTTTCCTGTTGAGAACTATAAATAGTATTATTTTCATTTTATTATGGACTTAAATGTATTATGAACCGAACCTTAAAAAAAATGCATTTTCGTAGGTGACAAAAAACGGTTTGTAATTCAAAGGCAACAACTCCACTTGGGCGGTTTTTTTTTGGAATCGGACCATTATCGAAAGAAGTATTGAGAATAAAAATTAAAATGCGTAGTTGTAAAAAGGACCAGAAGGACTAATAAAAACTTTAGTGGCAGAGGTGTACGAAGTAGTAGCCCTCAATATCAGGACATTTCGGTACCCATATCTCAGGAAGTATTGGCTTCCCTAGCATAAAAAATAAATAAGATTTTTAATTGGATTGATGTGCCAAAGTGTTCAACTTTTACGGAGGAGATACCTGAAGAAATGGACCGTCACAGTCAACCTTGGTACTGGATCTAATTTTCCTTTCGTTTAAGTTGGTTACCGTAGGATTTTTAAAGCTTAGGTATCATTATGTCAAATTAGACTGTACTTAAGCGAGGATTTTGAACTTATGGGAGGTAGGCAAAGGAAGGTGTAGACATTATGAAAGTTTTGAAGAAATCCCATACTCAATTAGTAAATTATCGTTAACTCATTGTTATTGGTACCGGAAGGGGTTTTAAGAGATTTTAAAGCGAAACGAACCGGACATGTCCTTAAATTAAACTTTTCGAAATTTTGTGGGGGGAGAACCAGAATCAGTGTACCGATATAATCCATATTCTGACATGATCTATATCAGAAAGAAATTGTTCGAGAATTATCGTCCCACTATTTTAGCGAAAAATAACTGTACTCCAGCTTATAGGTCCAATATTATGCCGCTTTTGGAATGTTATAATCGCCTGTACTTGGGGGACTTTAATGCTCATTATGAGTTGTGACATTTGGTCCGCGGCAACGACCACATGGGTATAGAGTTGACTAATCACTGCTTCAGAGATCCTTCCGATATTGGGGTAGCAGAGAGGACGTTCCGAGACATCATTACCACTGCAGACGTCCGCTATATACCTGCTGGTCGAATACCCGAAATGAGACCCGATTTCGCAGTAGAGGTATCTGGATTAGCAAATGAGCGAGATGAGCTTTGTCGAGCCAACACCGGTCACCCTAGGGTTGGCGACCAAAAGCGGAACTGTGGCAAAATCAACTGAAGATCTGCACCATTGGAACCTGGGTAAGTGAACTGTGGGCAATGGCTAAGTCACTCTCGAACACTGGAAAGGAGGATGATTGGACCTCAGTCACGTTTGGCGAAGTTACGCTGACTAATCTGAAGAGGTGCGCAAGTTATTTTAATCGAGAAGAGTACTACGTCGCATTATTTATCTTCCTGCCGAGGATGAACCACAATTAACAATGGATGATGTTGCGAATATCATCAGGAGCGCTTAATCTTCCAAAGCGTTGGTCCCTGATGGAATCTCCATAATAATGCTGAAACAACTGCTTGAGCCGGAGTTGAATACCTCAGAAATAGCTAAATATCTCAACTAATAGCTAACAACGTGAGGGAAAAAATATTCAAACCTGTCAGAATTCCACCCAGAGAACTGTGACAGGGTGCCTCCTTAAGTCGTCAGTGGATCATCTACATATATGAGGAGACAAAGACTCTTTCAGTTGAGAAACATAATGTTCACCATGTGGTGGACAGGTCCCTCAGGAGGGATCTTCATGATCTAGAAAGAGAGAGGTCCAACCCTATATAAGAGAGAACTTCTAGATCCGCAAGCCTATCAAGCAGGTTTGGATATAATTCTCACAGATGTAGTCGCAGACGCCCCCATCTATCGCAGATGAGGAGCGTCACCCACTACAGGATGGCGCAGCCGATTCCTATAGGGGAAGGATTGAAGACACCGTGCAAAACATCTGCCTGGCATGCGACACAGGCCCGCACGACACACTGTACCTGTTCAACTCCCAGCACTTCAGCCTCGCATTCAGAAAGTCGGCGGTTCAATCCCTGACCATAACATCAAAATATTCGGAGGTGGCAAATCCCTCCAGCGTAATGTTGGCTTAAATCTCCTGAGTATTTGAGCAATAAAAACTTCTCTACAACTGGTGTTGCAAGACACTCTTTTCGGACTCGGAGATAACAAGTATCAGTCGGAATAAATTCGTTGATATAACAGAAGTCTCCCTTGTCCCATAGGGGATATGTCTCATACACCTTTCACATATTAATTATACCATCTGCCCTTAGGGTAGAAAGGGTATATACACTTTGATATGACCAAAAATGTGCCTCATCGAAATAACGGTTTAAGGCACAAAGTACGTTTAGACGAAATCGTTTCAGACAATTTGGAATCGATTTAACCACGTCCGTCCGTTTGCCTGGCTGGTGCGCACGATAACTCACGAACGGATCAACTGATTCGATCCAAATTTTTGGTATCGTAATATTTTTTCGGGTGCCACCGTGGTGCAATGGTATGCACGCCCGCCTTGCACGCAGAAGGTCGGTGGTTCGATTCCCCGGCCAGGCAACACCAAACATTTTTCAACGGTGGCAAAATACCCCTCAGTAATGTTGGCGACATTTCCTGAGTATTTCAGCCTTGAAAAACTTCTCTATAAGTGGTGTCTTAGGACACGCCGTTCGGACTCGGCGATAAACAGTAGGTCCCATATCACTGAGCTAAATATGAATCGGGGTGCACTCATTGATATGAGAGAAGTCTCCCTTGTCCCGTATGGGATGTTGTGGAACAATGTGTTTTGTTTAATATTTTTTCCATATCGGTCAACTCCTTCGGGTACCTCCCCCACTAAAGTTCAAAAATTTTCTGTAAAATGGTTTGAACGATAACTTTTGAAGAAAGCAATCAATTTTGTCATATTGTTCCGTCCACATATAGATCGAGTTCGAATATGGACTACGTCGGTCCACTCCTTCGGGTACCTACCACACAAAATTCGGATAAACTGAAGCTTAATAACTCCTTTCGGATCGTTTTGAAATTTATTTCAATAGGTTGTCCTTGCGGGAGCCGGTACAATTTTTTTCTTGCGCAAGTCCATACTTCCTGTGATATTGGCCTAAAAGCTCTAAGAAACCCTGACGGCACCAACCAAAATGACAAATTAATTCTCGCAGGGAGTTTCTGATAGGTGCAAACTTTGCACATCGTATTATTAGATGTAGTCATGTGTGAGGTTGGAATATGAACTATATCGGTATCGTCCTTCGGGTACCTCCCACACAAAATTTGGGAAAAGTTCAGTTTTACAGTTCATCTCGGATCGTTTTGAATTTTTTTTTCATAAATTTCTTCTTGCAGGCCCTGTTATGACGGCGCAATTTCATGCTTCCAGAGATAATGGCCCAAAATCTCCAAAAAGCCTGCCGGCACCAACTAAACTGGGCTGTAAGATAACCTGCGAAGGGAGAAACTGATTTGGTCCAAACTTTGTACATCGTATTATTTCTTATTGACATATAATCCAAGTTAATATTTGGACCAAGTTTCACTGCATCCGACCGCTCCTTATGGTTCCTCCCACACCAAAAATGGAAAGAATATAGTTTAATGACTTGCTTGGGATCGTTTTGTGGCAACATGTTGTGTATGCGGCCCTAGTTACGATATTATTTTTTTTTGGGACAAGTTCATACTTCCTGCGAGATGGACCCAAAAACTAAAACAAAAACCTATAGACGTCAGAAATCTTGTGTTTACTTTTTTCTTAATACTCTAGACAGACTGCAGCTTTAATTTGCATTAAAAACTGCATTTAATTTTAGCGTGACAGACGACAGTTTCTGTATTTACAAAACAGCTGATTGCTGATAAACAACTGTTTTGTTGCTGTTTGCTATGTATGTATATTGTGTCTCAGAGCATGAATAGGCTCTCTCCCTTACATGAATATGGTCTCTCTACTACAGTATTGCCATATTGAAATACCTAAATTCAGTTTTAATTCACTTTGATTTTGAGCATTAAGAATGTGGATAATTCACGAATTAATTGGAATTAAGGCAGTTAATTTAAATTAACGCAGCCGTCTGTCTAGGGTATAAGTTCCAAGGCTGATGGTATATCTCAGTCGGTACAGCTGTATTAG
Organism: Musca autumnalis; assembly: GCF_047663935.1. Lineage (NCBI taxonomy): Eukaryota > Metazoa > Arthropoda > Insecta > Diptera > Muscidae > Musca > Musca autumnalis. The sequence continues at coordinate 19,816,785 of NW_027411977.1, forward strand.
TCATCAGTTCTCATCACATATTTATGTTGTACCATTTCATAAAAATTTAATTATTGCATAATAATTTCAAAAAAAATGCAGTTAATTTATTTTTCCACCAGAACAATTAAGACAACACAACTGGGTCATAACGGTGTCACTTCTTCCCAGCTGAAAGTAAAAACAGATAAACATTTGAAAATTACAGCTATGTCAATATGGAGGGGAGGAGAGGGACAGCATTACGTTACGTACTTCGAAATATAATTTAAACTGTAATTGACTGTGAAAAACGACATTCATAACATCATTTAAAGAAAATAAATTAAAAAACGCAAGCGTTTACAAGTAGCGACTAATTAGACACAAATATTTATCAGTAGAAAGAAAAAGAAACAAACAAAAAACAAATAATCTTTACATTCAAAATGCGGCATTTCAAATTCTACATTCAACTACCAAACACATGGGATCCAATATATCAGTCCCAGTCCCTTGTGTTTGGACACTCGTACATAGATAAAAATTTTGTTGCCCGCCGGTAATATTACATGGATTTGTTTGCATCGTATTTACACACAATTGGAACAGTGTTACGACAACAGCAAAGTGCCGCCGCCTGCCTTCCAATTGACATATTTTTGTAATTGATCTTAAATGGATTTTATTTAATTTGCGCAATATCATCGGCATTTTTATTATATATTTGTTTAGTATTTTACATAAAATTAGAAATAAAACGGTTAATTTATTTGGTTGTAATTGAATCAAAAGCCGTTTAATTAATTTAATTACATGGACCCATGGTGTCTACGCATATTAATGCATACAAATTGGTAATTTTTATTTAAAAAAATAAATCCAATAAAAATAACAATCAGCTGATGTAAGTTTATTTAGTTACAACGAGTAAAAACAAATCAGTCTGCTTTACCGATAGCTAAGTACCCTCAGCCTATGGCTTTAAAATAAACTCAATAACAGGAATGATGAATCTAAATGTCCCATGATTTGTTGGTCAATTTCTTAGGAAGCATGGATGTGCACCCGAAAAAAGTGTAAAGTTTTAATTAGGGCCGCATGCAAAAAACATGTTGCAAAAAAAAAAATTAAAAATAATAACAGACGAGTCCTTAAACTACATTCTCCCTAAACTTTGTGTGGGAGGTACCCGAAAGAGTGGTCCGATGTAGTCGTTATTTGGACATAATTCGAGGCTGTAAAAAATATAACTCCGAAAAATTGTACTGTCGTAAAGTGGGCTGCAAGGTCAATCTGCGGAAGAAAATTAAAACGATCGGAAAAAATCTTAAACTTCACTTTTCCGAATATTGTGTGGGAAGAAAACGAAGGAGTGGACCGGTATAGTCCAAGTTCGAACCCGGTCTATTTCTGGAAGGAATAATACGATGTGCAAAGTTTAGACCTAATCGATTGCTCCCAAATCGATTATCGTTCACCTCATTTTTTAGAAAAATTTTGAGCTTTTGTGGGGGAGGTACCCGAAGGAATGAACCGATATGGTCCATCTTCGAAGATGAACTAAGTTTGGGCAAAATATTACGAAATGCAAAATTTGATTTGAATCGTTTGATCCGTTCGAGAGTTATTGTGCACACCAGCCAAATAGACAAACATAGCTAAACCCGAAAAAGTGGTCCGATGTAGTAGATATTCGGACATAATTCGTGGCTGTAAGCAATAATACGATGTACAAAGTTTTGACCAAATCGGTTTCTTCTTTTGAGAGTTACCTTACTTACTACCCAATTTCGTTGGTACCGGCAGGCTTTTTTGGAAATTTTAACACATTATCTCAGGAACTGTGGACTTGCCCCCCGAAATAGAAGAACTTTTTGGAAAAAATTCAAAACGATCCGAGATGAGCTGTTAAACATCACTTTTTCCAAATTTTGTGTGGGGTACCCGAAGGATGGGACCGATATAGTTCATATTCCAACCTGATAAATGACTAGATGAAATAATGCAATGTACAAAGTTTGGACCAAACAGGAACTCCCTGCGAGAGTTATATTGCGGATCTGCCATTTTAGTTAATGCCGTGAAGGTTTCTTGGAGTATTTAAGCTATTATCTCAGGAAGTATGGACTTGCCCCGAAAAAAATTGTACCGTCGTTAAGTGGACCGACCACAAGGCAATCTGCTGAAAAAGTCAAAACGATCCGAAAGGTGTTCTTAAACTTCACTTTTCCGAATTTTGTGTGGGAGGTACCGAAAGGAGTTGACCGATATAATCCATATTCGAACCTGATCTATATCTGAATGAATAATAAGATGTGCAAAGTTTGGACCAAATCGATGGCTCCATTCAAGAGTTATCGGTTCACACCATTTTTTAGACAAATTTTGAACTTTTGTGGGGGAGGTATCCGAAGGAGTGGATCGATATGGCCCATCTTCCATCTGAAACTTTGGACAAAATATTACGATATCCAAAATTTTGTTCGAGTCGGTTGATCCATTCCAGCCAGACAGAACGACGGACGGAGGGACATGGCGAAATCTACTCCAAATTGTCTGAAACGAATTTCGTCCAAACATACTTGGGGCCAAAACCATTATTTCAATGTGTATATACCCTCTTTAGCTTAAAGGCTGAGGCTATAAATTGTGAAATACTTTTGCGGAGGAATAACCTGAAAGCATGTACCGATGTTATCCATCGTGAAAGTGGATCTAATTTGTGGAGTCATTCTTTTCGATAGTTATCATGCCTACCACTCGTATAACTTGTGGGCCTTGGACTGACACCCGGTAGCCATATTGGAAGCTTTTAAAGAGATTTAGGAATATATCTACTATAAATTATATATATTTTTCTAACCAGACTATTAATAAAAATATGCAGTGTTAAACTGCAAATAAATCATGACATGAAGCTAATTGAAAAAAAAAAAATAAAAACAAAGAAATTCTGGAAAAACAATTTAAAATATTTAATTCATTTTAGTCATCCCGTTGTATTAACTAACTAAAATATATACAAACAATGGCAATATAGATAACAATAATTCCCATAGGAGAATGTGTACACTTAATTATAATAACGAGTACGTGTTAACCAGAAGCACAGAGTTCCTTATATAAAAAACGATAATGCCAACAATTGTCGGACAGACATGTGATATGAAACAAAAAAATAGTAATTGACTCCTATCATCACACTTCATGTTCTTTTTGCCAGAGTTTTGTTGGAAACAACGATTTATTATTCACATGCCTAGCTATTGTAATCGCTTCTCCACACATCAGTTAGCAAAATATTGATTTTTTTTTCAAAATTGTTCCATTGTAAGTTGACACGAAATCTCAATTAAATTGCAAGTAAAAGTGGATGTTTTTGGGTGAACACGTCAATTTGTTGTAATTCGGTCGTGGGTATTATTATAACAAAGGCAGTGTGATATAAGAAAATATTATACATAAGTTTTTACATGAATAACTTTAAGTGGAACTGTACTTTTTTGAAACACATTTCAAGATCTCAGCTACGAAAAATTGCTTATATTAAATATATTTGATTTGATGTCCCATCAACATTTTTCTCTTTAAAATCTAAAAAAAGGGATGTGATTAAGATGACTCTATAGCCCCTTAAAAATCTTATTTTAAAAATCCACATTTGTGGATCTGATGTCTCCTTAAAAATATTATTTTAAAAATCCACGTTCGTGGCTCTGGTGTCCTCTTGGAAAATTCTTTAAAAAATCACCGGTTATGTCTAGTGTCCTCTTAAAAAATCGTTTAGAAATCCACGATTATGGCTCTGAAGTCCTTTTTGTAAAATTCTTATAGAATTCCACAATTAATACACTTTCAAAATAGTTGTATAGGGTATAAAAATCCACGTCTTGGAGAATAAAAAAATATTATAAAAAAAAAAACGGGCTTTAAAGATTTTTATAAAAAAACCAGTTCCCAAAGTTCTTTGAAAATATATTTTTAAAAAATAAAAAAAATCTTTACAAACATTTTATAAAAAAATCAAAAAATGTTGAAATTTTTCTTTAAAGAACAATACGTTTTTAAGATATTTGAAAGAATATTTAAAAAATCCACATATTGAAGAGTTTTGAAAAAATATTAACAAATCTACGTTTTGGAAAAAATATTTTCAAAAAATCAACGTCTTAAAAATCTTTAAGAATGTAAAAAATCCAAGTCTTTGACAAATATTTTTAAAAAATCAAATAATTGAAGGCCTTTGAAAAAATATTAAAAAAATACACTTCTTGAAAGTCTTTGACAAATACTTCTAAAAAACCGACGTCTTGAAGTTTTTTCAAAAAATATTTTAAAAGAAATCGACTTCTTCAAGGTCTTTGAAAAATATTTTTTAAAAAATCCACTTATTGATGATATTTGAAAAATTATTTTTAAAAAGAACAATTAAAAAAAAATATTTTTAAAAAGAACATTAAAAAAATATATATTTTTAAAAAGATGTTTGAAAAAATATTTTAAAAAATCCACGTCTTGGAAATTTTAGAAAAAAATATTTTAAAAAAATCCACGTCTTGGAAATTTTAGAAAAATCCACGTCTTGGAAATTTTAGAAAAAAATATTTTAAAAAATCCACGTCTTGGAAATTTTAGAAAAATCCACGTCTTGGAAATTTTAGAAAAAAATATTTTAAAAAATCCACGTCTTGGAAATTTTAGAAAAAAATATTTTAAAAAATCCACGTCTTGGAAATTTTAGAAAAAAATATTTTAAAAAATCCACGTCTTGGAAATTTTAGAAAAAAATATTTTAAAAAATCCACGTCTTGGAAATTTTAGAAAAAAATATTTTAAAAAATCCACGTCTTGGAAATTTTAGAAAAAAATATTTTAAAAAATCCACGTCTTGGAAATTTTAGAAAAAAATATTTTAAAAAATCCACGTCTTGGAAATTTTAGAAAAAAATATTTTAAAAAATCCACGTCTTGGAAATTTTAGAAAAAAATATTTTAAAAAATCCACGTCTTGGAAATTTTAGAAAAAAATATTTTAAAAAATCCACGTCTTGGAAATTTTAGAAAAAAATATTTTAAAAAATCCACGTCTTGGAAATTTTAGAAAAAAATATTTTAAAAAATCCACGTCTTGGAAATTTTAGAAAAAAATATTTTAAAAAATCCACGTCTTGGAAATTTTAGAAAAAAATATTTTAAAAAATCCACGTCTTGGAAATTTTAGAAAAAAATATTTTAAAAAATCCACGTCTTGGAAATTTTAGAAAAAAATATTTTAAAAAATCCACGTCTTGGAAATTTTAGAAAAATCCACGTCTTGGAAATTTTAGAAAAAAATATTTTAAAAAATCCACGTCTTGGAAATTTTAGAAAAATCCACGTCTTGGAAATTTTAGAAAAAAATATTTTAAAAAATCCACGTCTTGGAAATTTTAGAAAAATCCACGTCTTGGAAATTTTAGAAAAAAATATTTTAAAAAATCCACGTCTTGGAAATTTTAGAAAAATCCACGTCTTGGAAATTTAAAAAAAAAAATATTTTAAAAAATCCACGTCTTGGAAATTTTAGAAAAATCCACGTCTTGGAAATTTTAGAAAAAAATATTTAAAAAAATCCACGTCTTGGAAATTTTAGAAAAATCCACGTCTTGGAAATTTTAGAAAAATCCACGTCTTGGAAATTTTAGAAAAATCCACGTCTTGGAAATTTTAGAAAAAAATATTTTAAAAAATCCACGTCTTGGAAATTTTAGAAAAATCCACGTCTTGGAAATTTTAGAAAAAAATATTTTAAAAAATCCACGTTTTGGAAATGTTAGAAAAAAAAATATTTTAAAAAAATCCACTTATTGGAAATTTTAGAAAATAATATTTTAAAAAATCCACTTCTTGGAAATTTTAGAAAAAAATATTTTTAAAAATCCACTTCTCGGAAATTTTAGAAGAAAATATATTTTAAAAATCCACGTCTTGAAAATTTTAGAAAAAAATATTTTTCGATTGTTTGAGTGGAGTATTCCCCCATTGGCTCAACTTCATTTATTACCCTCTATTACAGAGAGTAATGTTTTTCAAAACGAACTGACAGTGTTGCAAAATTTTACTGATCGCTACCAATATCATGATTTCATGTGATTCTCATTCATATGAGAATACTAGACACTTAAAGAGTTCGGTTTTTCGCTAAAAAGGCATCATTTCAAAAACTGAGAAGCCAATTGATAATTCCCTTCGCCGGGATGAAATCATGATATTGGTAGCGATCAGTAAAATTTTGCAACACTGTCAGTTCGTTTTGAAAAACATTACTCTCTGTAATAGAGGGTAATAAATGAAGTTGAGCCAATGGGGGAATACTCCACTCAAACAATCGAAAATGAGATTGAACTTCAACAATAAACAAAACAAACAAAAAACAGCCAAGGCACGGGGGAATGAATGGAGCTTTGTTAAATACAAAAAAACAAAATTCCAATAACAACCTCACAGGCAACTGTGTTGGTGTTCTTTTCAACTCACAGAATTCGAAGAATTCTTAGTTGATACGTGCTGACATGTTGCAAAATATTTTGATTTTGGTGTTTCTTTGGAAAAGCCGAAAAGTGAGTGTGATTCTCATTCATATGAGAATACTAGACACTTAAAGAGTTCGGTTTTTCGCTAAAAAGGCATCATTTCAAAAACTGAGAAGCCAATTGATAATTCCCTTCGCCGGGATGAAATCATGATATTGGTAGCGATCAGTAAAATTTTGCAACACTGTCAGTTCGTTTTGAAAAACATTACTCTCTGTAATAGAGGGTAATAAATGAAGTTGAGCCAATGGGGGAATACTCCACTCAAACAATCGAAAATGAGATTGAACTTCAACAATAAACAAAACAAACAAAAAAATATTTTTTAAAAATCCACGTCTTGAAAATTTTAGAAAAAAATATTTTTTAAAAATCCACGCCTTGAAAATTTTTAGAAAAAATATTTTTTAAAAATCCACGTCTTGAAAATTTTTGGAAAAAAATATTTTTTAAAAATCCACGTCTTGAAAATTTTTAGAAAAAAATATTTTTTAAAAATCCACGTCTTGAAAATTTTAGAAATTTTTTTTTTTAAAAATCCACGTCTTGAAAATTTTAGAAAAAAATATTTTAAAAAATCCACGTCTTGGAAATTTTAGAAAAAAATATTTTAAAAATCCACGTCTTGGAAATTTTAGAAAAATTTTTTTTTAAAAAGTCCACGTCTTGGAAATTTTAGAAAAAATATTTTAAAAAATCCACGTCTTGGAAATTTTAGAATTTTTTTTTTTAAAAAGTCCACGTCTTGGAAATTTTAGAAAAAAATATTTTAAAAAATCCACGTCTTGGAAATTTTAGAAAAAATATTTTAAAAAATCCACGTCTTGGAAATTTTAGAAAAAAATATTTTAAAAAATCCTCGTCTTGGAAATTTTAGAAAAAAATATTTTAAAAAATCCTCGTCTTGGAAATTTTAGAAAAAAATATTTTAAAAAATACACGTCTTGGAAATTTTAGAAAAAAATATTTTAAAAAATCCACGTCTTGGAAATTTTAGAAAAAAATATTTTAAAAAGTCCACGTCTTGGAAATTTTAGAAAAAAATATTTTAAAAAATCCACGTCTTGGAAATTTTAGAAAAATTTTTTTTTAAAAAGTCCACGTCTTGGAAATTTTAGAAAAAATATTTTAAAAAATCCACGTCTTGGAAATTTTAGAAAAAAATATTTTAAAAAATCCACGTCTTGGAAATTTTAGAAAAAAATATTTTAAAAAATCCAAGTCTTGGAAATTTTAGAAAAAAATATTTTAAAAAATCCACGTCTTGGAAATTTTAGAAAAAAATATTTTAAAAATCCACGTCTTGGAAATTTTAGAAAAAAATATTTTAAAAATCCACGTCTTGGAAATTTTAGAAAAAAATATTTTAAAAATCCACGTCTTGGAAATTTTAGAAAAAAAATATTTTAAAAATCCACGTCTTGGAAATTTTAGAAAAAAATATTTTAAAAATCCACGTCTTGGAAATTTTAGAAAAAAATATTTTAAAAAATCCACGTCTTGGAAATTTTAGAAAAAAAATATTTTAAAAAATCCACGTCTTGGAAATTTTAGAAAAAAATATTTTAAAAAATCCAAGTCTTGGAAATTTTAGAAACAAATATTTTAAAAAATCCTCGCCTTGGAAATTTTAGAAAAAAATATTTTAAAAAATCCAAGTCTTGGAAATTTTAGAAACAAATATTTTAAAAAATCCTCGCCTTGGAAATTTTAGAAAAAAATATTTTAAAAAATCCACGTCTTGGAAATTTTAGAAAAAAATATTTTAAAAAATCCACGTCTTGGAAATTTTAGAAAAAAATATTTTAAAAAATCCACGTCTTGAAAAGTTTAGAAAAAAATGTTTTTAAAAATATTTACGTCTTGAAAATTTTAGAAAAAAATATTTTAAAAAATCCACGTCTTGGAAATAAAAAATATTTTAAAAAATCCACGTCTTGGAAATAAAAAATATTTTAAAAAATCCACGTCTTGGAAATAAAAAATATTTTAAAAAATCCACGTCTTGGAAATTGTAGAAAAAAAAATATTTTAAAAAATCCACGTCTTGGACATTGTAGAAAAAATATTTTAAAAAATCCACGTCTTGGAAATTGTAGAAAAAAATATTTTAAAAAATCCACGTCTTGGAAATTTTAGAAAAAAATAATTTTAAAAAATTTTAGAAAAATTTTTTTTTAACAAAATCCACGTCCTGAATATTTTAGAAAAAATATTTTTAAAAAAATTTAGAAAAAATATATTTAACAAAACGCACGTCTTGAATATTTTAGAAAAAAAATTTAAAAAATTTTAGAAAAAATATTTTTAAAATTATTTACGTCTTGAAAATTTTAGGAAAAAAACAACATTTTTAAAAATCCACGTCTTGAAATTTTAGAATAACTATTTTAAAAAAAATCCACGCATTGAAATTTTAGAATAACTATTTACAAAAATCCAAGTCTGAAGGTCTTTGAAAAAATTTTTTTTAAAGAAATCCACGCCTTGAAGATTTTTGACATATTTAAAAAAATCCACGTCTCAAATATATTTGACAAACTATGTTTAAGAAATTAATTTCTTGGATGTCTTTGACAAAATATTTAAAAAAACCAACACTTGAAGGTCTTTGACAAATTTTTTAAAAAACCCACTGCTTTTCAAAAAATTTTTTAAAAGAAATCGACTTCTTGAAGGTCTTTGAAAATATTTTTTAAAAAAATCCACTTCTTGAAGATTTTTGAAAAAATAATTTTAAAATGATCTTTGATAAAAATATTTAAAAAAAAAATCCACGTCTTGAAATTTTTAGAAAATCCAAGTCTTAAAAGTTTTAGAAAAAAAATATTAAAAAATACACGTTTTGAAAATTTAAAAAAAAATATTTTTAGAAATTTTAGAAAAAAATATTTAAAAAAATTCAAGTTTTGAAAATTTTAGAAAAAAATATTTTAAAAATCCAAGTTTTCAAAATTTTAGAAAAACAATTTTAAAAAATCCACGTTTTGAAGGTCATTAAAAATATATAACACAAAAAAACATTGTTCCACAACATCCCATACGGGACAAGGGAGACTTCTCTCATATCAATGAGTGCACCCCGATTCATATTAGCTCAATGATATGGGACCTACTGTTTATCGCCGAGTCCGAACGGCGTGTCTAAAGACACCACTTGTAGAGAAGTTTTACAAGGCTGAAATACTCAGGAAATGTCGCCACCATTACTGAGGGGTATTTTGCCACCGTTGAAAAATGTTTGATGTTGCCTGGCCGGGGAATCGAACCACCGACCTTCTGTGTGCAAGGCGGGCGTGCATACCATTGCACCACGGTGGCACCCCATTAAAAATATATATTTCTAAAAAAATCCAGGTCTTGAAGATTTTTTAAAAAAAAGATTTTTTAAAAAGTCCACTTCTTGAAAATTTCAGAACAAAAAATATTTTTAAAATCCACGTTTTTAAGATTTTTGACAAAATATATTCAAAAGTCTTTAAAACAATTTTGGAAAATGCAGCTCTTAATGAACTTTGAACAAAATATAGTCAAGAGTCTTTAAAAAATGGGTAGAAAATCGAAGACTGAACAATCTTTGAAAAAATATTTTGAAAAATCCACGTCTTGAAGGTTTTTTTGAAATCTATTTTTAAAAAATTCACGTCTTAACAATTTTTGAAAAAAGACAAATAATCGTCAAGATAAATTCTCCCTCTTAGAAAAAATCTTTTAAAAATCCACGATTATGGCTCTAATGTCCCCTTAAAAATATTCTTTTAAAAATCCACAATTACGATTCTTATGTCCTCTAAAAAAACAATTCTTTTAAAAATCCACGGTTATGGCTCTGATGTCATCTTAGAAACATTCTTTTAAAAATCCACTATCATGGAGCTTTAGTGGCTCCTAAAAAATCCACTCTATTTTTTATGGAATAAATAATAATTAAGAGGGGTTCTCTTCGCTTTGACAGACATTTAATTGACGAAATGATCGGCTCAAACCATTAATCATGTCATAAGACTGACGCCAGATTTCTCTGCAAATTTATTTAATTGTGGCAATTAATTAATTCGAAACTAAGGAGGAGGTCAATTAAAATCATTTGAGTTCTTGATAAAAATGTTAAATGCGAATTACTTCTAACTGTCATTCGTTGTGAATGTGCATTTTAATATTGGGCAATTAAAAGCATTGAAAATGAAAAAAAAACAAGACTGATGCAATACTAAGTCGTTTAAGAAAGCATGAATGTGAATCCCCTGGAAGAAGTTTAGCTGAAATAAGTAATGAATTAAAAAACAAGGTCTTGTAGTTGGTAAAACATGGTTTTTTGAAAGTCTATTAAGGTGCGAACATAAACTTGCAGGGGATTTTCATAATTTTGTTGTTAACCTCTTTAAGCAAATTTGTGTTGACTCACATATGACAAAAATATTGAATATTAAATTCTTTGTCCCCAAAACACAATGAATGAAATGCAATTGGACTTGTAAAAACTTGCCATTTAATTCAAAACAATCTGTTTCATTAAAAAACTGGATTTGTTGGTATTGCAATTCATGAGTCAGATGAGTCGTTATTTCCCAAATTACAACTTGCAACAACAAATTGTTTAAAGATAGCTTGCCCGCCGGATGGCTCCATTTAATATTGACTAATACAAAAATGACATGCAATTTACAAACAAAAAACAAAAAAATATGAAAACGTGATTTGTTCAAACAATACAAATTAACACTTTTACCTTTCAAGCAGATGTTACTTGGCATCAGATGCATCAGGTAGCCGCTCGAAACCACAGGAAAAAACGCTCATTAACAATTCTGCAAAACCGATGTTCATTCAAAATGTCTACATTCCGATCACAACTACAAACATGCATATGTGCATAAAAATGCCACCCTTGAACCGGGAAGTTACATTTTTTAGTGCGAAGCAATGTATGAAAAATGTTTCCTACTTTAATGTATGGCCAAAAAAGGGTTGATTTTGAAGGGAAAGAGTGAACTACATAACTTCTTATGAAGGCAGATCAAATGTTTTCAAAAAATATTATGTTAGTTTGATTTTAGAGTTGCAGTCGAAAACTACCTAAAAATACGGAAGGTAAATAGATTTTTTTGCAATTAATTTTATTATTTTTTTAATTGCCTTTCCAATATAATATCAATAATTATAAAATGTATTTGTAATATCTATTTATGATGTAAGTAAGAATCATTAAAGAACTTCAGCTTTAAAGCACCTTCCACATTACAAAAAAATATTTATCGAAAATTGTTAGTGTTTTTTCATTAGAAATAACTGATTTCTTGAGAACAATGAAAAAACAACTTCAAGATTGGAAAGAGGTATAATTTGAGTTATTGGGCCAAAGAAAACATGTTGCAATAAAAATTCCAAACTATCCGAGACGATTCCTTAAACGGATCTTTTTCCATTTTTTGTGGAAGGCAACCGAAGGATTGGTCCGGACGTAATCCAAGTCGGTAAGAAATAATACGGTGTACACAGTTTGTACCAAATCTGTTTCTCCTTTCGAGGGTTATCTTACAAACAAGTCAGTTTGGTTGGTGTCGGCAGGGCTTGTGGGGCATTATCTCAGGAAGTATGAACTTGTCCCCTAAAAAAATTGCACCATCATAACAGAGGCCGCAAAGACAATATGTTGCAAAAACAAGTAAGAACGGCGTTAAGTTCGGACTGCCCGAACTTGTTATACCCTCCACCACGAATATCTGGAAGTAAAATGGAACAATTAGTTTTCTTTCGTCTAAGAAGAAGACTAAATACCAAATTTCAGCAATTTCGGTAAAACAATGTGGTAAAAACTCTCCGATTTTTTTTGAAATTTTTTCCAGAGGTAGATATTGTTGCGCTGATCATGGGAATGTATAATTTTCTTGGGGACTGATCCGGTTACCCGGTATTGGACCCGCAAGTCCGGGTACAAAACCCGGGTTAGACCCGGCTCCACTGAGCCGATTGCTACAAAATGGGTATAATTGGAAAACTTATGGAAATGCCTATCCAAAAAGTGGTCATATGATGATTATTTTCAGGGGGTCATGTGATATAACCCAAAAACTGATTTTTGGACCCGGATTTTTCCATAAAACCCTCAAAAAGTTGAAAATGGGCCCATTATGGGTTCCCGCTTATTATATGTCTGATTATAGCTCGCACTTTAACCTTTGCAAAATGGTGCTATATTTTGTAATACCTTCTCTGGATCCAAAGATATGGCCCCTAGAATCTTAAGAACTCGGTTCTATAGGGCTCATATCTCTGGATCCAGGGAAGGTATTACAACATATAGCACCGTTTTGGAAAGAATAAAGTGTGAGCTACAATCTGTCTTTAAATGGGACCCCATAATGGGCCCATTTTCTACTTTTTAAGGGTTTTATGGTAAAATCCGGGTCCAAAAATCAGTTTTTGGGTTATATCACCTGACCACCTGAAACTAACCCCATCATATGACCACTCGTTAGATAGGTATTTCATAAGCTTTCCAATGATACCCATTTTGTAGCAATCGGTTCAGTAGAGCCGGGTCTAACCCGGGTTTTGTACTCGGACTTTCGGGTCCAATAACCGGGTAACCGGGTCCGTCCCAAAGAAAATTGTACATTTCCGTGGTCAGCGCAACAATATCTACCTCTGGAAAAATTTCAGAAAAATCGGAGAGTTTTTACTAAACTAGATTTTAGCCCAATGTGGCTAACCTTCAAAATACTGAAATTCGGGAGGTACCGTTCTATGGGAGCTGTATCAAAACATCGATCGCTTTTCTGGCGGAAAATTTTTAGACTCAAAGAAGACTAAATACCTATATTTCGGTAAGATAATGTGGCTAAAACCTTCAAAATACCGAAAATTAAGAGGTCCGCTTCTATAGGGATATAGGAAGACGTACCTATACTGATAATTCTCTTCTGGAATATTTTATAACCCCATGGAAGACTAAATAACAAATTTCAGTCTTTCAGTGGAATATTGACGTCACAACATTCAGAAATACCGAAAATCGGGAGGAACCGTTCTACGGGGGCTAAATGCAGGCTTCGACCTGTACCGACAAACTTCTGGGGGAAAATTTTATACCACCAACGAAGACTAAATACCAAATTTCTGGCATTTCAATGGGCTATTGTGGCCACAATCTTCAAAATACCGAAATTCGGGAGGTACCGTTCTATGTGGGCTATATCCAGGCGTGGACCTGTACCGACAAATTTATGGGGGAAAGTTTTATATCACCAACGAAGACAAAAGTACCAAATTTCAGCTATTTCGGGGGAATATTGAGGTCACAACCATCAAAATAGCGAAAATCGGGAGGTACCGTTCTATGGGGGCTATATTAAGGCGTGGAAATATACCGACAAATTTTATATGGAAACTTTTGTACCCCAAAGTAGACTAAATACTAAATTTAAGCCATTTCGATGGATTATTGTGACCACAACCTAAAAAAATACCGAAAATCGGGAGCTACCTTTCTATGGGGGCTATATGAAGGCGTGGACCTATACCGACAAATCGCATATAGAAAGATCTATACCCCCAAATTTCAGCCATTTTCGGCGTGATAATGATGCTAAAACCTTCAAAATACCGAAAATCGGGAGGTACCGTTCTATGGGGGCTATATTAAGGCATGGACCTGTACCGACAAATTTGTGGGGGAAAGTTTTATATCACCAAGGAAGACTAAGTACCAAATTTCAGATATTTCGGGTGAATATTGAGGTCACAACCTTCAAAATACCGAAAATGGGGAGGTACCGTTCTATGGAGGCTATTTTTTTAAGGCATGGAAATATACCGACAAATTTCATATTGAAAGTTTTGTACCCCCAAAGAAGACTAAATACCAAATTTCAGATATTTCGATGGATTATAGTGGCCACAACCTACAAAATACCGAAAATCGGGAGCTACCTTTCTATGGGGGCTATATGAAGGCGTGGACCTATACAGACAAATCTCATATGGAAAGTTCTATACCCCCAAAGAAGACTAAATACAAAATTTTTGCCATTTCGGCGTGATAATAATGTTAATACCTTCAAAATACCGAAAATCGGGAAGTACTGTTCTATGGGGTCTATATTAAGGTATGGACCTATATCGACAAATTTCTGGGGGAAAGTTTTATACCCCCAACGAAGACTCAGTACCAAATTTCAGCCATTTCGGAGTGATAATGAGGCTAAAACCTTAAAAATATCGAAAATCGGGTGGTAGCTTTCTATGGGGGCTATATCAAAACGTGGACCTATATAGCCCATACCAAACATCCTAGGAGTAATAGAAACTTCTATACCAAATTACAAAGCTCTATCTTAAAAATTGCGAGCTGTATCTTGATTTCAACAGACAGATGGACGGACGGACGGATATTGTTTTATCGACTTAGAATTTTACCCTGATCAAGAATATATACTCTATATTATGTTGGAGGGTATAAAAAAATGAAAACTCAAGATGATACGAGAAGAAGTGCTAAACTATAAATTTTCTAAATTGTGTGTCGGAGGTACCTGAAGTAGTGGAGCGATATAATCCATATTCGAAGCCGATCTATGTCTTAAAATTATATATTTACATGCTCGGTCAGCACTGTACTCTCTGGTCATTGCCGTGTACCGAATGTCACAACTTACGATGGGCATTAAAGTCCCCAAGACCAGTCGGTTATGACCTTCTTAAAGAGGGCTTATCTCAGCAAAAAAAAAGTCATTACCAAATAATGAGTACTTTTTGGTAGTCGTATCTACTTGCAAAACCCCCAACTAAACCATAATTTTTACAAGGGCATGTCGCACTGAATTACTGGTTATTTTATGACCACTAGAATAGATAATAATTCTGTGGCCACTAGAAGTTAAAAAATAAGCTACTTACTTACTTAGCTGGCCCATTACAGAACATTTGTTCCATAGACCAAACTAAGAAGAAATCTCCAATTCTCTCTTTCTGGAATACCGCGCCTTGTCATCTCTTCATCCACTTGTTTGCGCCATCTATTCTTTGGCCTGCCAATTCTGCGTGCAACGCCATGTGTCCCGAATTTATACGCCTTTTTAGCGGGTTTATCATCGCTCATTCTTGTTATATGGCCTAGCCAACGCAATCGCTGCATCTATCTCGGTACGTTTAACTATATTGATGTCGTTGTATAGCTGATATAGCTCGTGGTTCATACGACGTCGATATTCACCGTCAACGCAAATCGGCCCGTAGATCTTTCGAAGAATTTTTCTCTCAAACACGCCAAGCACTGCCTTATCTGCTTGCG